>NC_062545.1:47065008-47686896 GCF_016906955.1 Phacochoerus africanus | reverse complement strand
CTAGTTGGATTCGTTAACCACTGTGCCACGACGGGAACTCTGGTCCAGCCAAATTGATACATAAAATTAACTATCATACAAGGAAGAGAAGCAGGAATGGGATCCATTTATTATTACTTCCAATGACCTACTAGGAGATATGGCACTTCCTGTTCCTACAATAAGATATCTATAGTCTTACATATACTGATTCAAAAACAACACGTTAGCTAAATGTCACAGCAAGAATCTCTGTCAATTATAATCTATGGCTTCTTCCTGGTAGTTTTGGCTCCTAGTGTCAAAGAAACAGGAAGAAAAAAGTCAATATCTTATCATGGATAATTGCCTCTAGTCATGAGAAGAGGAGACTGTTAAACAGTGAGAAAAAGAAAAAATGGGACCCAGAAAAAATGGTATTTATTTGGGTGCCTCTTGATAATTCCTTGCCCTGCTGTGTCTCATAAGTTTATCCAAAGGTAGCTTCAGAAGAGCAAGCTGCCAGAGTTTCAGAGCACTGGTGATGAGTGCTTAGGTCACACCACCAGGTAAACCCTTTGAGACAAGCAAACATGGCATCAGAGGAGAAGGGAAATTTAGAATAAATAGTAGGAAGGAGAGATGATATCAATTTTAGCATTGAGTTTAGGCCAACTTTATGGGTACAAATTCTAGTTTGCCAGTTCACATCTTGCTGCTAAGACAACCATATAATGAAAGACCAACCAAAAGCCAAGTGAAGCCATCTTTCCAAGTATATAGAGAAGGAGAATTTCCATACAAACAGTAGTGCAGTAGATAGATCGGGCCTCTCACTTTTTCCACTAAGAAGGATGTTCTGCCAGTTGCAGGTGGTATGGTCAGCAGACAGAATATAGCTATCAGCCTTTTCAGGGTCTGCCTCAGCCTGAGAGAGCCACCTCATCCAAGGTCATGTCATTCTGGGGCAGTTCACATCCTGAGACTGAGCAAGGTGGAGATTTCAAAGTTGAATGTTTCAGGCTGAGGGAGGATGATTCTGATAAACAACTCTTACCCCAGAGCTCTCTGCCAGATCAGCTTTGGTTTTAGCTGGCTTGCATAGCAACTTCATTCTTTCTTTGCCTATGCTACTTTTCCCTGACTTCCACAGCATCTTCTTGCAAAGACCGAATGGTGGTCATACACTCTAAAAGAGAATGTAAGAGGTATAGGAAATTTTGTGCACAATAAATGTAAATGCACTTATTCAAACTTGCAACAAAACATGTGCCATTCAAATATTGTGAAGAAAATACTATTAATAAAACTTGAAAATATCTCATTCGACAATACTATTTTAGGAACTAAATTAAATGTTTAATTGGCATCTTATTTGGAAAAATCTGGTACTTAAAATCATCTCTCATGTCAATTTGATTTTGAGAAGAAAAACTATAAAAAGCAAATTCTTCAAGATTAGACTGATGCACATCATTAATATTCTATGGCAAGTTTCATGTGGGAAGTACATGACAAATATGATACAACTCCTTCATTTTTACATAGAATGTGCTTAATTAAACTAAAGTTCTCTAGGATTTCTTGGAGAACACACTCACAGGCACACATATACATCCATTAGTATTTAAACTATCACATAATACTTGAAATCTAAAAATGTAAGCTAAGTCATCAGGAATATGTGTTAGACTAAAATGTGGTCACAACTGGGAAACTAAATAACTCCAACCTGGAGTAGAAAGAAAGTTGGGAGTCACGGAGCTCCACTTGGATACTCATCTACCACAGCCTATGATCCATTGTTGTGTAATTGTGTCACATCAGGTATACAAATATACTGGAACAATTTGTATAGGTATGAAGTGTCTTCTTTCCTTGGTAAAATGCAATATTTGTTGAATCTGCCACTATTTAAATGGTCTATCCCTAGCCCTGAATCAAAAAAAAAATCATTTTCAAAGTCAGCTTTTCCTGCTTTGTGAATGTAATTCCCAAATGACACCTGAGAACAAACTCTTTCTAGCTCCATAGGAATATTGTCTCATGAAAGACTTGTAACTTATCAACTCTCTTCATGTCAGCCCAGGGTTAAAATTTTGTTTCTCTTGTATGTCTTAAAAATCTTTAAATATGGATGTCTTGTGCTCACAATTTGTCATGAGAACATGATATAGTTGTGCAGAAGATTAGATCAGAATGGGGATGTATACCAAATAAATATTATATAGACAAAACAACATAGTTTGCAATACTGACTCTTAGCAATTTATTTAGCTCTCTTTACAGTCATGAAAATATTTCAGTTGTCCCAAAAATCTAAACTCAAATGTTGTGCTGATATGCTTTGAACACCTATTGTATCCTGAGCTTTATATAAAATTTTGTATAACCTCTGGCCAAAGGCAATTTATACATTGATAATATTAATTCTACAGTAGTCCTCAGAGTGTTAAAGTAACTGTTCTATTTACTAACTAATTCAGAGGAAAATAAAATCATTTAGTTTGGAAATGACTTTTCTAGAGTATAGGAGGGGGCATATAATTTAACTTTACAATTAAAAATATCATTAAATTGACTAAATTCAATTCTTAAACTTCATACGACACATTTCACTTGGTCTCACACAGCTCTTAGGTGGTCCAAATTGCAAAGTTTTCTTTTAGAGTCACACATTAATTCCCCTGCCCCAATGGACTACAGAAAAAGGGCTAACTTACATGTGTTCTTTTTCTTCAAAGGATTACTTCCCAGGGTCTCTTCATTTTCCAAAGATTATTCCATTTATATTGCAGTGACTTGTTCAAAATAAATCATTCATAAGAACCATTTTATTTCTCTTCAGGTAATAAGGTATGAATTTCACGAGAGAAGGCAAAATCATTTTTTTTCTGATTTCTTAAATTAAAATGATAGACTCTGTGTGTGCCACTTTGTAGAGTTGTCAACTTAAAAAGGAAATTTTCTTTGGAGTCGTGCTAAGCAGGGAAATGAAGTCTTCTTAAGGGGTTGTCATAGTAACATGCATGCATCATTTGTCCTGCTCATATTTAAAATTTGTTCCCTAATATCTCCCATATGTGTATTTGTTTTTTAAACTTTGTATAACCTGTGCTACATTTTGGCAAGATTCATTAAGTTTATATTACAACTAAATTCAATAATTAAATTAATTGATTTGCAATTATGTATGCATAAGAATCTGCTGGGTTCATAGAAATGAATGTGAGGAAAAAAAAATAGCAATTAGTAGCCCTGGGAGGGAGTTCCCATAGTGGCTCAGCAGTAACAAACCCGACTAGTATCCATGAGAATGCGAGTTCAATCCCTGGCCTTGCTTAGTGGGTTAAGGATCCAGCATTGCCATGAGCTGTGGTGTAGGTCACAGATGTGGCTCGGATCCCCAGTTCCCATGGCTGTGGCATAGGTCAGCAGCTGCAGTTCTGATTCAACCCCTAGCCTGGGAGCGTCCATATACTATGGGTGTAGCTCTAAAAAGGAAAAAAAAAATAGCACTGAGTAGTTTAGCATTAGGAAAAATTAAACGTGTGTGTGTTTACATATATACATATACTGTACTTCATCAGTTTAACTTATACTTGTTATGGTAAACTTGTTCACTTACAGTCAAGTAGAAATTGTTGGATCTGCTGGAAGAGCTTGCTTACAGGGCAGTCTTGCTGCTATTGTTGTATCTTGTTCTGCTTTAACTACCACTACTATATAATATAAATACATAGTTTATTCAGTGCTTAGTTTGTGTTATATATGTGCTAAGCATCTTAAATATTCTTTTTTAATTTTTTATTTCAAATTGGACATAATTTTCAATGATATGTTAAAGAGTATGAATATGTTCTTATTTTATCAAAGTACTTTTGCCATAAGCATTATCATAATTTAACAAAAAAAAAATTAGGCTTAAAGGCTTAAGCTCCTGCCCAGTTTGGAATACAAAACAAGCCTAATTCCAACATGCATTATGCTAAAGTTCCTTTCAAGAAAAATTCTTATGGAAATTCATTAGACAACAAAAAGCAAGAATTGAGTGAGAAACCAAGAAATGCAAATGTCTCTCAAAAATGCTGTTTAAAAAAAAAAAAAACTGTGTCCAATTCATGAAGCTCTGCCCTGGGTATTTTGTTCAGTCATATAAGTCATGAGCACCACAATAAAAATTATAAAGTATATATAGTATATAAGTAACTTCAACTTGTGTACTAGAAAATTCCCCATGCTGCATAACATAATGTTAGTTTATTCTTGAATAAAAAGTTATGTGTAGCCTTCAAAAGTGCATGTGTCATAATATAATTTTGCCACTGAAACTCATTCTCTTGTAATCTGACCCTTCCAGTCACAAGAGACTTCTTGCTCTTCTTTATTTCTTTCTGATTTATCACCTACTAACATACCTATTTCCTGCAGAGCATACAGCAATGTACTTCCTAATGTGTTATTTTAGGAAAGTAAGAAACTTATTGCATAGTTGCTTGGAATTCTGGCTATAGATAGATTAGTTTCAACTGTCAATGAGAAATACTTTGGCCAAAGCTTAACCCGAAGATACACCTCTACCCAGCAACCAACCAGTGTCCAGTGATACAAGAATTCAAAGGCTGGCAGCAAGGGACAACTCTGAATAGTTGTCCTAGCTCTAAAGCTTCCTGTATGATTGACTGAGCCTCATGTGTGACCATATTTTAGTCAGCTTCCTGCCCTTCCTAATACTGATGTCCGCAAGTACTCAAAGTTACATATCCTCCTAGGGGACTGTCAAACTTCTGCATGAAATGTTTTATTTCATATTAGGAGATTTTTTATATAAATATAGCTATGGAGCAGAAAAAAATTGGTTTTCTCTTGAAATTGTAGACAAATCTACTCTTATTCTCAATTCAGATATGCTACCAGCCACACTAGGATTTGACTCAGACTATTGGCCAGCAGCCACTGAATGAGACAGGTTTTAGAAGCCGAACAGGTCAGAGACCAGGATCACCTATCAGTGTGTTCACGGCAGTCAGCATGCCACAACAGAAGAGGACATACATGACACATAGAGGGAACCCCAGAGCATATAGCTCATGAGTGTGCTTCTGAAATGGCTAGGACATCTCCTACATATCACTACTTCTCCAAAGTCAGGAAGTGGGAGCAACCAAGCTAATATTTAAAAATAAAGACAGAGTATTTGTTAAAATGAGGAAATAGAGGAATATATTCTAAGAGAAGGAATAGTGCAAAACCCCAGAAGAACTAAGTGAAGAGGAGAAAATCTGCCAAATGAAGAGTTCAAGGTAATAATAATAATAATAATAATAATAATAATAATAATAATAAAGGTGCTCAATGTACTTGGGAGAAGATTGAGTGAACAGATTTGTTTATCAAAGATTTAGAAAATATAAAGAAGAAGTAAACAGAGCTGAAGGATGTAATAATTAAAATGAAAAATTGCATTGGAAGGGATAAACAATATATTAGTTTCTACAGAGGAACAGATAATTGAACTTGAAAACAAAGTAATGGAAATTACTCAAACTGAACAGAAAAAAAGGAAAAAATATTAAAAAAAAATGATAGTTTAACATCAAGCATACTAACATTTGCATGATAGGGATCCCAAAAGGAGAAGTGGAAAGGGACAAAAAATTTATTTGAAGAAATAGCTGAAATTTCCCTAACCTGTGTAAAGAAACAGACATTCAGATCCATGAAAGCATAGAGTCTCAATAAAGATAAATCCAAAGAGGTCCAATGAAGACACATTTTAATAAAAATGGTAAAATTAAAGATAGAGAATATTAAATGCAGCAAGGGAAAAGCAAATAAATTTTTATACAAGGGAAAATACAAAACTATGAGATGCCTTTTCAACTTAAATTTTGGAGGTGAGAAGGGAGTGCATGTTACATTTCAAGTGATGAAATAAAAATAAACCAAAAAAACCTACAACCAGGAATACTCTCCCTGAAAAAAATGATATTCAGATTTTAAAGACAGAAGAAAAAGTTTTAAAGACAAAAAAAAAAAAAGCTGAAAATTATCAGCACCACTAAACTGGATTTACAAGAAATGTTAAAAAGAAATTTTAAGCAGAAAAGAAAAGACCACAGCTAGAAATATAAAAATTATAAAAGGGGGAGTCTCATTGGTGAAGGCAAATATGTAGTAAGAGAAATGATCTAAGCACAGCACCAAAGATAGTTTGTAAATCACAAGGGAAGTGATCAAAAGAAAAAGACAGAGATGAAAAGAACCAAAACAAACAGAAAACAACCAAAAAATAGATACACACTCATCAATACCTTAAATATACATGGACTACTTCTCCAATCTAAAGACAGAAAGTGGGTGAATAGATACAAAAATAAGACTACACATGTTGCAAATATGATCAATTAATCTACAAAAAATGTTGGCAAGGATATACAATGAGGAAAAGTCATTCTTTTCATTAAGTGGTGCTGGAAAAATTGGATAACCACATAAAAAGTTTAAACTAGAAATATTTTCACTCTATACAAAAAAACAGAACTCAAAATGGATTAAAGACTGAAGTGTAACACCTAAAACCATACAACTCCTTCAAGAAAACATAGGTGGTCCATTATTTAACTTTTGTCCTAACAGTATTCTTTTGTAACTGCCCCCTCAGGCAAGAGAAGCAGAATCAAGAATAAAGAGTTGTGACTGCTTCAGACTAAGGTGTTTTTATACAGTAAAAGAAATCATAAACAAAACAAAAAGGCCACTTACTGAATGAGATATTTGCAAATTATATATTTAATAAAGTGTTAATATTCAAAATACAAAGAGCTAATGCAATCTAACATCATAAAATTGAACAACCCAGTTAAAAAGTGGGTAAAGAACTTGAATAGACATTTTCCAGAGAAGACATACAGATGGCTAATAAGCACATAAAAATATGCCAAACTTCACTGATTATTAGGGATTTGCAAAGAAAAGCCACAAGATATATCATCTTACATTTGTCAGAACAACTATTACCAAAAAAACAATAAATAATAACTGTTGGTGATGATTTGGAGAAAAGGGAACACTCCAGTAGTTTTGGTGGGAATGTAAATTGGGGCAGCCACTGTGAAAACTGTATGGAGGCTCCTCAAAAAATAAAGAATAGAACTACCATATGATCCAGCAATTCCATTATTGGTATTTACTTGAACAAAATAAAACTACTATCTTGAGAAAATATCTGCACTTTTATGTCTATTGCAGCATTATTTACAATAGCTAGTATATGGGAGTATTTTAAGTGCTCATCCACAGATGAATAGATAAAGAAAATATCGAGAGAGGACAAGATGGCAGAGGAGTAGGGGGACATGCTCGCCCTCTCCCACAAACACAACAAAAAAAAGCACATCTACAGAATAAATGACTGGCACAGACCAGCAACCAATCGCTGGCAGAAGAACCTAAACTCCAATAATGGCAAGAAGTTCATGACATTACGGGGCAGAACGGGAGAAAGGAGGAGAGTAAGAGAAGGTGAATCTGAGCAGGACGGGCGCTCCCGAAAGGGAACTGCGGAGGAGAAAGGGATCCCGCACCCTGGAAAGTCACCTACACGGGGGAAAGATCAAATGAAACAGAGGAATCTCCAGATGCAGAGAAGAGTGTAACAGTAAGTTGGAGTACGGAAAAGCCGATCAAGAACCCAACGGACCATCTGAACTACGGGCACAGTCACCAAAAATTGAGACGCCTGGGTGGGGGCTGGGCACCGAGACCTAGGCTCCAGAGGATAGTCCCCGGGCTGGGGGGGTGGGGCGGAGCGGAAACTGCTTGGGAGGTCTAGAAACCATTTGACCGGGCAGAGACTGCCTGGGAGACTAGAAAACAAAGCTGTCCCAGAGAAAGGGAGCAATACTCTAGGGGCAGGGAAGTGGAAAGCCACATCAGAGGGAACCTGGGAGAAGAGCCTGGTCTGCGCCCGTGCTGGGGAGGGGAGAGAAGAAGGTGTGGGTCCCCATAGAATACCCCCCCCCCCGCCACAGCAAGCTTACAGGCCCGCTAGCTACCTGAAAGCTGTGCTTCCCAGTGAATCCCCCCCCCCCCCGCCACACCCTACACTCTCGCCGAACCTGGGGCTGCCTGCCATCCAGGAGGGCTGGCCTCAACAATTGCCTGAAGCCTACCACCGCAGCGGCTGTCCCTGCACAGGCCTGCTTGCCCTTTGGAGGGGCTACACGTCCGCAGAGTAGCACCAGACACCACCAGCCCCCGAGAAAAGGCCTGCAACCCAGAAAAGCTAGAACAAACCTAGCCAGGCAGTGAATACATCTGCCTAATTCCTGGATGGTTTTTCTGAGTTGGCTGCCTCGGGGAGGAGCCTCTTCGGTTTCCAACGGCCCTGCTACCCGCCCAAGCCCCCAGGGGGTGCCCTAGTGGATCAGCTGCATAGGACTGCCAGCTCCAGGTAGGACCCCCTACAGCCCAGAAAAGCTGCAACAAGCCTGGCCGAGCCAGGAAAAGATCTCAGACGGTCTTTCTGAGTCGGGCTGCCCCGGGGAGGAGCCTCTTTGGTTTCCAACAGCCCTGCTACCCGCCCAAGCCCCCAAGGGATGCCCTAGTGGATCAGCTGTATAGGACTGCCAGCTCCAGGCAGGACCCCTACAGCCCAGAAAAGCTGCAACAAGCCTGGCCGTGTCGGGAAAAGATCTCAGACAGTCTTTCTGAGTCAGGCTGCCCTGGGGAGGAGGCTCTTGGGTTTCCAGTGGCCCTGCTACCCGCCCAAGCCCCTAGGGGGTGCCCCACTCCCGTGGAATAGCTGCTCAGAACCACCAGCCCCCTAGAAGAGCCCCTGCAGCCCAAAAAGGCTACAACAAGCTTGGCCAGACTGTGAAAAGATCTGCCTACATTCTCAGGCCATCCTTCTGAGTTGGGCTGCCCTAGGGAAGAGCCTCTTAGGTTCTCAGTGACCCAGATAGCTGCTCCAGCCCCCAGGGGTGCTGCACTCCTGAGGAACACCTGCCCAACAATGCCAACCCCCTGCAAGAACCCCACAGCCTAAAAACACCAGAGCAAGCTCTGCATGACCAAGTGAAATCTGCTACCATCGTGGTGTGGACCTCCCAGTCCTGTCTGCCCTCAGGAAGTCCTCCTCTGCTTCAAAGAAACACTGTTAGCCCCATCAACAATCCAGAAAAGCCACACTGCCTCAAAAAAGATTGACCAACAACACCAGCCCTCAGGAAATATTCCACGGCAGTGACAAGGCAACACTGCCCGATAACGGAGAGTACAACTCCCTCAGGAGAAAGAAAACAACAAGCAAGATGAAGAAGCTGAGAAAACCCCCCAGTCAACCAACAGGAGAACTCACCTAAAACAGTCACAATGAAACAGATCTCTGCAGTCTGACAGACCTGGAGTTCAAAAGAGAAAGAGTGAAAATACTGAAGGAATTAAGAGAGAAGATATGAACAGTAATGCAGATACCCTCAGAAAGGAACTAGAAAAGATAAGGAGGAGCCAAGAGAAACTAGAACATTCATTGCAGATGCAAACTGAACTAAGGGCAGTAAAAACCAGAATGAATAATGCAGAAGAACGAATCAGTGATATGGGAGATAGAATAATGGAAATCACTCAAATCAGTCAACACAGAGAAAACCGAATCAAAAAAGGAAAGCAATATAGAGACCTAGGGATATATAAAGCGGGCCAATCTACGCCTAATAGGAATTCCAGAAGGAGTAGAAAAAGATAAGGGGATGGAAATATATTTGAAGAAATATCGCTGGAAACTTCCCAAATCTAAAGGATCTGGTTCAAGATGCAAAAGAACAGAGGGCCCCAAACAAACTGAACCAAACAGACCCACACAAGACACATCATAATAAAAAATGCAAGTTAGTGATAAAGAGAGGATCCTAAAGGCAGCAAGGAAAAACAGAATGTTACCTACAAGGGAACCCCAAGAATATCAGCTGACTTCTCTACAGAAACACTACAGGCCAGGAGGGAATGGCAGAGAATTTAAAGGGCTCAAAGGAAAAAATATGCAACTAGAATACTCTATCCAGCAAGAATATCATTTAAAATAGAAGGGAGAAAAATAAGTTTTCCAACAAACAAAAACTTAAAGAATACAGCAACACAAAACCCAGGTTAAAGGAAATATTGAAAGGGCTCTCTAAACCAAAAAGAAAGGAAGGAAAGGGAAGAAAAGAAAAGAAAAAAAAAAAAGAAGAAGAGGAAGAAATAGGACTGAGGAAACCGCAATCAGAGAGCAGTCACTCAAATAAGCCAGCATACAGATTTAATCATGAACAGGCCTCAAACAAAAATTAAAAAGAAAAAAAAAAAAAGAGTCATCAAAACCATAAAATGTGGGCAAGGGATGTAGGAAGTAAATAACCCTTTTTGTTGTTTGTTTGTATGTTCTTTTCTTAATTTTAATATAGTAATGAAGGTTTGAACTTACGGACCATCAGGCTAAAAACACAATTATGGGAAGGGTTAGCATACTTAAAAAAACAGGGCAACCACAAGCCAAAACCAAAAGCATTTGCAAAAAATGAAAACAAAATACACTCAAGCAGTAATAAAAGGAGACCATCCAACCAAAAAAAAAAAAAAAAAAGAAGAAAGGAAGAATGGAGAACCATAGAATCAACGGAACACGAGGTTCAAATGCAATAAATAATCATCTATCAATTATCACCTTAAATGTCAATGGACTGAATGCCCCAATCAAAGACACAGGTGGCTGAGTGGATAAAAAGGCAAAAACCTTCAATATGCTGCCTACAAGAAACTCACCTTAGGACAAAAGATACATATAGATTGAAAGTGAAAGGGTGGGGGAAAATATTTACGCCAATAGACCACACAGAAAAAGCGAGTCGCAACGCTCATATCAGACAAAATAGACTTTAAAAAAAAGACATAAAGCCAAAGAAGGAACTACTTAATGATTAAGGGATCCATCCAAGGAGAGGATGTTACTATCGTCAACATATATGCCCCAAATACAGGGCACAGATACATACAACAAATATAAAGACATAAAGGGAGATACTGATGAGAATACAATCATAGTAGGAGACCTTAATACCCCCCTCACATCAATGGAGATCTCTAGACAGAAAACCAATAAAGCAACAGAGAGCCTAAAGAAACAATAGAAAGTTAGACTTCATTGATATCTTCAGGACACTACATCCAAAAAAGCAGAATACACATGCTTCTCAATGCTCACTGGAACATTCTCAAGATCGACCACATATTGGGACACAAAGCGAATCTCAATAAATTTAGGAGCATAGAAATTATCTCAAGTATCTCTCTGACCACAAGCCATGAAATTAGAAATCAACCATGGGAAAAGGAAAGAGAAACAAATACTGCATGGAGACTAAACAACATGCTACTAAAAAAACCCATGGTCATGAGGAAATCAAGAAGGAAATTAAAACTACCTTGAAACAAATGATAATGAAGACACAACCGCTCAAAATCTATGGGATGCTGCGAAAGCAGTGCTCAGAGGGACATTATAGCAATACAGGCCTTTCTCAAAAAAGAAGAAAGATCCCAAATGGACAACTTAACCCTCCACCCTAAATGAATTAGAAAAAGAAGAACAAAAAAGGCCTAAAGTCAGCAGAAGGAAGGAAATTATAAAGATCAAAGAAGAATCAATAAAGAGAGACTCAAAAAACAATAGAGAAAATTAATAAACCAGAGCTGGTTCTTTGAAAAGGTGAACAAAATTGACAAACCCCTGGCCAGAGTCACTAAAAAGAGGAGAGAAAGAACCCAAATAACCAAAATTAGAAATGAAAAAGGAGAAATCACAACGGATACAGCAGAAATACAAAAAACCATAAGAGAATACTATGAACAACTATATGGCAACAAGTTTGACAATCTGGAAGAAACGGACAATTTTCTAGAATCTTACAGCCTGCCAAAACTGAATCAAGTAGAAACAGACCAACTGAACAGACCGATCACTAGAAATGAAATGGAAGAGGTCATAAAATCCCTCCCTACAAATAAAAGTCCAGGACCAGATGGCTTCACAGGTGAATTCTATCAAACATATAAAGAGGAATTGGTGCCCATCCTCCTTAAACTCTTTCACAAGGTTGAAGAAGAAGGAATCCTCCCAAAGACATTCTATGATGCCACCATCACCCTCATTCCAAAACCAGACAGAGATACCACCAAAAAAGAAAACTATCGCCCAATATCATTGATGAATATAGATGCAAAAATTCTCAACAAAATCTTAGCCAACCGAATCCAACAACATAGCAAAAAAATTATACACCATGACCAGGTTGGGTTCATCCCAGGTTCACAGGGATGGTTCAACATACGCAAATCCATCAGCATCATACACCACATTAACAAAAAGAAAGTCAAAAATCATATGATCATCTCAATAGACGCAGAAAAAACATTTGACAGTCCAAAATCCATTCATGATCAAGACCCTCGCCAAACTGGGTATAGAGGGAACATTCCTGAATATAATCAAAGCCATTTATGAGAAACCCACAGCAAATATAATCCTCAATGGGGAAAAACTGAAAGCCTTCTCACTCAAATCAGGAACAAGACAGGGATGCCCACTCTCACCACTGTTCTTCAACATTGTTTTGGAAGTCCTAGCCACAGCAATTAGACAAACAAAAGACATAAAAGGCATCCATATAGGAAGAGAAGAGATCAAACTGTCACTGTATGCAGATGACATGATACTATACATGGAAAACCCTAAGGACTCAACCCCAGAACTCCTTGAACTGATTAAAAAATTCAGCAAAGTAGCAGGATATAAGATTAACATTCAGAAGTCAGTCGCATTTCTGTATACCAGCAATGAACTATTAGAAAAGGAATACAAAGTACGATACCTTTTAAAATTGCACCTCACAAAATCAAATACCTCGGAATACACCTGACCAAGGAGGTAAAGGACCTCTATGCCGAGAACTATAAAACTTTAATCCAAGAAATCAAAGAAGATGGAAAGAAATGGAAAGATATTCCATGTTCCTGGATTGGGAAAATCAATATTGTAAAAATGGCCATACTACGCAAAGCAATCTACAGCTTCAATGCAATCCCTATCAAATTACCCAGGACATGTTTCATAGAACTAGAACAAACAATCCAAACATTTATATGGAACCACAAAAGACCCAGAATCACCAAAGCAATCCTGAGAAACAAAAACCAAGCAGGAGGCATAACTCTCCCAGACTTCAAGAAATACTACAAAGCCACAGTCATCAAAACAGTGTGGTACTGGTATCAAAACAGACAGACAGACCAATGGAACAGAATAGAGAACCCGGAAATAAACCCTGACACCTATGGTCAATTAATCTTTGACAAGGGAGGCAAGACCATCAAATGGGAAAAAGAAAGTCTCTTCAGCAAGCATTGCTGGGAAACCTGGACAGCTGCATGCAAAGCAATGAAACTAGAACACACCCTCACACCATGCACACAAATAAACTCCAAATGGCTGAAAGACTTAAATAGACGACAAGACACCATCAAACTCCTGGAAGAAAACATAGGCAAAACACCCTCTGACATCAACATCATGAATGTTTTCTCAGGTCAGTCTCCCAAAGCAATAGAAATTAGAGCAAAAATAAACCCATGGCACCTCATCAAACTGAAAAGCTTTTGCACAGCAAAGGAAACCCAAAGGAAAACAAAAAGACAACTTACAGAATGGGAGAAAACAGTTTCAAATGATGCAACTGACAAGGGCTTAATCTCTAGAATATATAAACAACTTATACAACCCAGCAGCAAAAAAGCCAATCAATCAATGGAAAAGTGGGCAAAAGACCTGAATAGACATTTCTCCAAAGAAGATATACAGATGGCCAACAAACACATGAAATGCAAATCAAAACTACTATGAGATGTCACCTCACACCAGTCAGAATGGCCATCATTAATAAGTCCACAAATAACAAGTGCTGGAGGGGCTGTGGAGAAAAGGGAACCCTCCTGCACTGTTGGTGGGAATGTAAACTGGTACAGCCACTATGGAGAACAGTCTGGAGATACCTTAGAAATCTATACATAGAACTTCCATGTGACCCCACAATCCCACTCTTGGGCATCTATCCGGACAAAACTCTCCTTAAAAGAGACACGTGCACCCGCATGTTCATTGCAGCACTATTCACAATAGCCAGGACATGGAAACAACCCAAATGTCCATCGACAGATGACTGGATTCGGAAGAGGTGGTATATATACACAATGGAATACTACTCAGCCATAAAAAAGAATGACATAATGCCATTTGCAGCAACATGGATGGAACTAGAGAATCTCATACTGAGTGAAATGAGCCAGAAAGACAAAGACAAATACCATATGATATCACTCATAACTGGAATCTAATATCCAGCACAAATGAACATCTCCTCAGAAAAGAAAATCATGGACTTGGAGAAGAGACTTGTGGCTGCCTGATGGGAGGGGGAGGGGGAGGGAGTGGGAGGGATCGGGAGCTTGGGCTTATCAGACACCACTTAGAATAGATTTACAAGGAGATCCTGCTGAATAGCATTGAGAACTTTGTCTAGATACTCATGTTGCAACAGAAGAAAGGGTGGGGGAAAAATGTAATTGTAATGTATACATCTAAGGATAACCTGACCCCCTTGCTGTACAGTGGGAAAAAAAAATATCATGCATATATACAATGGAGTATTACTTAGCATAAAAATGAAATGTTGCCCTTTGAAATAACATAGATGGATCTAGAAAGTATTTTGCTAAGTGAAGTATGTCAGATAGAGGAAGAAAAATACTGCATATATTCACTTCTATGAAGAATGTAAAAAATGAATAAACAAAACAGAAATAGAATCATAGATATGGAGAAGTATCACCTAGTTGCTGGAGGGGAGGGAGTTGGAGGAGAGAGAGTGAAATATGTGAGGGAGATTAAGAGTTACAAAATGAATGAGTCAAGGGGATGAAATGTACAGTGTGGGGAATACAGTCAATAATTATGTAATATCTTTGACAGGTATTAACAATTGATGTACAATAGTCATATAATGTATAATAGTACAATTTGCAATAGTAAAATGTACCATATTAAATATTATACATTGACAGATAGTAACTATAATTGTGATCATATTTAATGCATAAAAATATTAAATCACTATGTTTACATCTAAAGCTATTGTAAGTCAATTATGCTTCAATAAATATATACAAAATTTAAAAATTAAAAAAAATTCTCTGAAATTTTGTATTTCTATAGGCTCTAGTCTCCTAATTTATCTTTTATACCAGGTAGCTATAGTGTTAAGGTTTCACATTAAGTTCCTTAGGTGAAAAGCAGATATTAAATTATCCTAGAATTTCATCTTTCTTACTATTAACAACCAATAAACAATGTCAGCAAATATAACCAAATTGTAAATTTTATCCAAAATGGTCAAGTAAAACAATTTACTAGGTCCTAGATCATATTTCCCACTAAGCTTAAATTACTGTATAGGAGTGGCTCCACATGATAGTTTTCACAAAACACTAGAATTGTGTTTAGATCACTATTATTTTCTATACTTCTATAAATAATTCTCAAATATCTTGATCTTAAATCCAGAGGAGTTTATGCATACATGACATTGGCACAAATAATAGAAAATTTATAACTCTAAAATGTTTGTGGATATCTAAATTATTATCTAGGATAAATCACACTTTATTGATTTATTTTTCTGTGTTCATTGCAGTGATAACCACAGAGAAGAAACAGAGAAAGATGTACTTTAAGATATGATCCAGGGGTTCCCACCATGGTTCAGGGGAAATGGATCTGAATATTATCCATGAGGACGCAAGTTCTACCCCTGGCCTCACTCAGTGGGTTAAGGATGTCGCATTGCCTTGACCTAGGGTGTAGGTCAGAGACACGGCTGGGATCCCACACTGCTGTGGCTGTAGCATAGGCCAGCGGCTACAGCTCTGATTCAACCTCTAGCCTGGGAACCTCCATATGCCATGGGTGTGGCATTAAAAAGAAAAAAAAAAAAGATAGGATCCAGTATGCTTTACAGGTATGAAATAGAATTTTGACAAAATAACAGACAGTTGTGTTCTGTTTTAAACAGGCTTTTTTTTTTTTTTTTTTTAATTGGGATTTTTGCTTTGGTCTGGTGTAAACATGGCCAAGATTTATTCCACATAAACTCTTCTTCGACCCAAATAATCAAGATGAATCTAGCTGCTGTGTACTTGCTTTGTGGCCAGTACACAGACTTGCAATCAGAATCTTCCCTCAGGCAGGGAAGAGAGGAGCAGTGAAAGAATGCATTTCTCAGTTCCAGGTTCACCTGCTTCCCACATCTTAATCCTAGCTACATCTCCTTTCTGCCTTGTGAACCGATCCTAGTTCATCTGACAAGGACTCAAGTTCTTTAGAATTCTCTGCTACTAAAAACTTTGCATTCAAGTTGTATCTGTCCTCATCTTTAATATTCACTATTTCAGAGTCTATTTCCCTCATTAGTCTAATTCCCAATCTGGTGTGTTTGTGTTTCCATTTCTGCTAAAGTTCCAGGTTATTTGGCCATATATTAAAAGTATGTTTAATGGGATGGGAGGACAAGCTTTGTTTTATGATAATGCCATGATGATGATACTTGTTCCAACCTTGTGCATAATTTTCTATTTTAATATTAATTTATTTGCCATTTAACTAACCAAATATGTAAATGTTAACTATATATGTATATATGATATATACATATACAGGCATATATCCATTCAATCTATCTACCACCTTGCAATATAATTTAGTCTTTGAATTGATATTTTTTCTAGCAGTTTAGAAATACTTTTTCCATATCAAATATTCACTTTTACTTTTATAACTTTTATTTTTTTCATAATTTCATTTTAGAAAACAATTATCCTTTTAACATTTTTTTTTTTCCAAAAATTTCTTAGGCTTAATCTTTCACTCTATTCCAAGGAACACTATAAAAAGGAGAGGTTTGACTTTCATTAAAATTAAATTTACTAAAAGTTTATTTTAATAAAGAATTGAGAAATGTTTCATATTTGCAGCTGAATGCACTCGTAAACAACTGTTGTATAACTCAAATTATTCATATATTTTAAAATCTCATTCAGTGATTTGTTATTTAATGTCAGGTGCCCATCTGCCTGTGGTTTGTGAATACAGCCTCATTATACAAAGAGTAAGGTGCCATCAATAAACGTGTTGAATGAATGACTTTATCAATAAATGAATATAATAATGGATGCTATTTTGGGCTGATCCAGATAACCCTACCTTGGTGTATTCTGTTTAGAACAGGAATCAGGGAAGAACAATTGAAGGGACAAAAACATTTATTGATCATGTAGCATAGTGCCCAAATCTATTCTATACATGAGATTTGATGCCTAAAACTAAAACTGTAGAGTCTTTATTTCATAAGTCATTTATTCAATTAGAAATTATCAGAAAAATAAGTTCAACTCACCTCTGATTTCAAAGTAAAGACTCTTTCATATATAGAAAAGGAGAGCAATTTTTTAGACTCTGGATTACTCATAACATCCTGTACTTATTTGGACCACAATGTAGTATCAGATGGGAAGTCAAACAAAATCTATTTTAATTTTAAAATTAGCAACAACTCTCTCATTGACATTCATATAATCCTTAACATAATTAACCAAAATTTTGATATTGGATTTCTCTCACAAATCTTTGTACAGTTTTTAAATTTTGAATTTTCAGGCCTCAGATATTTTTATTCTGAATCAGTGTACTTTCAAAATATGTTGCTTGCTATGACACCACATTATACTATCTTCTAACACAACTTTGCTGTTGCAATAAATCAAAATTAAAACAGCTGACCAAAAGAGAATAATAAATATATTGAAAAAAGTTTTTAATTTTGAATGATTAATAAGTATACATTAAATCTGTGGTTCTACAGAAAGACATTAGGGAACAGAAACTCTAATGTCCAAGTACCTGGGTTCAAATTTCAGTTCTTTAAGGTACTAGTTGTAGATTTGGTGCATGTTGTTTAACCTTTCTAAATATTAAATTACTTCTTGTAAGTTAAAAGAATTAACATTAACTGCCTTGAGTAGTGCAAAGATTAAATGACATAATGTACGTGGAGCACCTATCTTATGATTAGTAATAAGTGAATTTCATTTTATTTTATTTTTTGGCCACTGCCCTACTGCAGTTCCTGGTCCAAGAAGTTATGTAGTTATATAGAAGTTATGTAAAGATATGATAAATATTATACTAGAGTTCTCGTTGTGGCTCAGAGTGTTAAGAACCCGACACAGTATCTGTAAAGATGTGGTTTGATCGCTGTTCTTGCTCAGTGAGTTAAGAATCCGGCAATGCTGAAAGCTGTGGGGTAGGTCACCGATGTGCTTCGGATCAGGTGTTGCCATGCCTGTGGCATAGGCCTGCAGCTGTAACTCCAGTTTGACTCCTAGCACTAGGAACTTCCACATGACTCAGGTATGGCCATAAAAAGACAAACATATATATTATGCACATATTGTCATATAATGTATACATGAATTGTTATTAAAAATTAGAAAGCAAATGGTGGAAAACAGTTTTCTTCTTATGGCCTTGAGAACATGTAAATATTTGCTCCCAATAACACTTTGTCCAAAATGTATTTTGGCTATTTTATTATGATGTTCTAACTCTAATCATTATCAAAACATATTTTATGACTTTTTCACCCAGTTTTTTACTTTCTTCAAAGACAAGTTCATTAAAAATACTTTGAGAGTGATTCTTACATAAGTGGATAGTATATGGCCAAGTGTTTCTACATTGAAATCCTTGTAACATGAAGCCTATGAGGCATAGCGTTTTCATCAAAAAATTTAATTGTCAAAAATCCTCTTCTATTAAGTCAGAAATTCTTTCATTAAAATGTCTCAAAGCTTCATTAACCCAGTAGTATGATTAGTTAATCAGATCAACTAGGAGTTACCTTTTTGATGTGGAATTAAAGTTATTTTACTCAAAAATTGCATGCTTCTATACGAACTCCTGGTGTAACTGGGAATCACAAAGTACATAATATGAATTTGTGATGGGGAGGGTAAAAATCAACAAAAGCCTCCATTCTGGAGACTTCCATCCTTTGGCACCATGTCACTCAAATCAAGTTGGTGCCTACAGGGAGTAAAGCGTGTGTGGAGAATGATGTGATACAGATAAAATATTAAAGTTAGATAAAGATAAAATTTCTCTCTCCAGCCTTTACAGATGATATCATTGGCTAACAGTTTCAGTGGGACTATTCCTTATTTTATAAGTCTGCTAAAATTCTAAGAAAAAATACGTACAATATTTTAAGGACATGTTACTGATAACATTATCTCCAAAGTGAGCTCTAGCTTATGCTCATGGACCAGAGTTATAATATGGGGAAGGGCATGCAGTTGAAAGGAGAAAATATCACGAACACATGTGATGTAATTATGACAACAGATGTTAGTACTTATTGACAGTATTTCCATTGTATATACACTGTATATATATATATATATATATATGTATATATATATATATAATCACAAAATAAATTTGTAAATAAATAGCATAATGTGCTCAAGTGATTCAAATTGATTTTAATGAACTCTTTCATGCTGTCATGATGATGCAAATATGACAAAATCAGCATTTGTCCTACTTAGCCTCAAAAAAAACCTTGGAATAGGTTTGTTTTTTGTTTTTTGTTTTTTTTTTTTTTTTCTGGTCATACCTGCAGCATGTGGAAATTCCAGGGCCAGGGATCAAACCCATGTCACAAGTGTCAATGCTGGGTCCTTAACCTGCTGAGCTGCCAGGGAACTCCTAAGATTTTTTAATATGCGAATAATAAGGATTTATATCAAAGCATAGTAAATAACCCAAGATAGAAATAGACCAAGTGCTCTACTAATTCAAGGAAATGAAAGATTATAATTTTATTCTTATAGGTGTTATTATTTTACTATATTTCTACTAATAATTCTATTGCATTCATTTCTACTGTAGTCATAATTTTATTTTTACTTCTACTTTTGGGGGTTTTGCAATGAGAATACATTATTTGTCAGTATTTAGGTTATTAAAGTAAAAAATATAGGATTTAAATAAAAGAAAAGGTGGTTATTACTGGAGGAAAAAAGCATAATGGAAAGCAAGCATAGAATTGGTTGGAATTATTAAAAGTAAAGTCTAACTGGAGCAAAGGAAAAAGCAGAGGTTAACTCAAGTAAATTGTGATTATTGTTAAGAAAGACCTTGAAAAGAGATTTAGAAGGCAATAATTATGAAAAGAAGCTTAACTTAGTAAGTTAAGAAACAATTTTAGCCTGGAAGATAAACTTTTTATCACAAGGGATTTGTATTTTAACAGCTAAAGCAAAATGCATAGGTGGTACAAATCCACCTATGCATTTTCTGCAATTCAAAAATGATTGTCTAGCTACTTTTATGTTTTAAATATATTTTCTCATGCTGTTTTTATTATTTTATTAGAAATCACCTTTTGTTTGAAAAATAACAGTTATACCATCAATTGCCTCTTCTGGTCAGTAGAAATTTGCATCAAATGTTTGCAGTTGTAATACTTTTTTTTTCTTTTTTTGTCTTTTTAGGGCCACATCCATGGCATATGGAAGTTCCCAGGCTAGGTGTTGAATCGGAAATATAGCTGCTGGCCTACACCACAGCCATAGCAATGCAGGATTTGGGCCGTGTCAGCTCAAGGCAATGCCAGATCATTAACCCACAGAGTGAGGGCAGGGATCAAACCCTCATCCTCATGGATACTAGTGGGGTTTGTTATGGCTGAGCCACAATGGGAACTCTTACAGTTGAAGCACTTTATTTTATTTTATCTATTTATTTATTTATTTTGTCTTTTTGCCATTTCTTGAGTTGCTCCCGTGGCATATGGACGTTCCCAGGCGAGGGGTTGAATCGGAGCTGTAGCTGCTGGCCTACGCCAGAGCCACAGCAACACGGGATCCGAGCTGTGTCTGCGACCTACACCACAGCTCATGACAAACGCCAGTTCCTTAACCCAATGTGCAAGGCCAGGGATCGAACCCGCAACCTCATAGTTCCTAGTCAGATTCGTTAACCACTGAGCCACGACAGGAACTGCCAGTTGAAACACTTTCAAAAATTAAATTTGTAAAGCAAAATGCAGAAAAATATTCTATTTTTGTGTGTATAAATATCTATATTTTCATTTTGCACCGTGACCAGAAAGGCATTTTGATCATGATTGTTATCATGCTATTAATTCCAATCATCATCAAAAATTACCCTTTATGATTTTTTGTCTGATTTCTTATTTTCATCAAAGATAATTTCACTCAAATTCTTTGGGAGTATTTTTTACCCAGTTGCAGTAATTTATGAAGATAAAACTTGTTCAGGCTGGATTAAATACAAAAGCTTGGTGTAAATATCCAAATAGCAAAATAGTCATAACCACAAAGAAATCAAATAACAAACTGTATTGCATATACCCTAGGAAGAACTGGGACCTCTGGAAATGGCGGCAACTTCAGAAGCAGTCAGTTTGTCATCAATCTTAGTCAGTCTCCATACATCTGCTTCTCTTCATCCACCTCTCTTAACTTCTACTTTATTCTGCACTCCCCTCTGGCTTCTGTTTACCTAGTATCCTCTTGTTCCTAGTCATGGATCTTCAGGCATCTTACTCTAGTTCATGAACTTACAGCTTCAGTGTCACTTAGAGTTTCCAGCAAACCATACTGCCTCTATTTTCCAACATTCCAATTGAAATGTATTATTCTGCTATTCTAAACACTGTTGCTCATTTCACAGGATTTTTTTTTTCTTAAGTTTATTTTTAACAAAATTTTTCTGGTTGCAGGAGTACCAATTTACTGCTAGCAATGGAGCCCTCTGTAGGCTACAGGTACCACAGGCTTCTGAAAATGGAGACAGCAAAGGATGCAGATATGAAAGACTGCAGCTAGCTCCTTCTCAAAAGTCTTTCCATGTAAAGAAATTAGAGATAAACCTAGAGATGAAATCATGTTCAAGAAAATATCTTTATTCCAAGATCATTACAAAATACACACCACTAGCATCACTAGGGTTGTAGTAGTATTTTTCTGCAGTGATTAGGTACACATTCTGTGGGAAATTGCAATTCTTGGGGATTTTTTTCTTGTGTGATGCCTGCATATATGTGTGTACTTTCCTTTATACTTAGTTTTGAGATTTTCATTATTTAAATTTTCTTTTACATTACTTTCCTGAAGTTCCTATTTGAATAATTTTAAATTCATTAAAACTTATCTCTGTGCATATACAGTTATTCACTAGTTATGTATTTTTTGTTTTATATCATGGTGCTAATATTTGTCTCGTGTAAAAGATATTTTATCTCTCCTATATGCTTTGCCAAAAGTAAATTATTTAAAAGAAAAAAACGGAGAAAATTGTTTATGAATTTGTTTCTCAAACTTAAAAATAAATCTAAGCCAATTAATATTCTAAATGAAGTTAAGAAACAAGTTACAGACTATGAAAAGATGCTCACATAAAACTGACAAAGGATAGTATATTAATATAGATAAAAATATCTAAATACATGCAAAATAAAATAACCAGAGAGAAAAATCAGCAAAATATACCAATAGGCGATTACAGAGAGGAAATACAAGAGGCAAAAAGAATCTTAAATGCTATTTGACTAAGAAAAACTCAAATAACTATCACAATAATATTTATATCCAATAGACTGGCAAAATTAAAACTGTCCTTTACCAAATGCTGTGGAATATATGAGAAATAGAGTCTTCCTATACTGACAGAGGAGAATATGCTATTACACTTATTTTGGAGAACCTATTGAAAATATTTACTCAGTCTTATTATAACATATTTTTACATCTGCTTTTAAAAGGATATTTTTAATTGCAAAATTACTGGATTTTATAATGTACATATTTAATACATTATGTATATTTACAAATGTAATTCAAATAGAAAAGATACTTTTGAGGAAAGACAGGAGTAGGTGTGGTGAGAAGTCAATTGCATCTTTAAGGTATAGTATCTTCTTCATAATAATACTTACCAAGATTAAATACTGCAAAATGAGTAATCTGGGTGACACATTTAAGGACATGTTTTACATTCTTTTCTATCCCTGTCTACATGTTTAATATTTCTCAATTAAAATGTATAAATATCTTTATATATAAAAAATCTTTGAAAGAGTGGTTCTTTATAGAAAAACATGAGCATGTTAAAGGCTTTGTGTTTTTTTTTTCTTCATGTCCTTAGAATTGCCCTCAGCTCCCTTTTAAGCAATGAATAATTAAAAATAGCAACACCAACAAAAAACCAGATGCAATTTTTAGAATATAGACCTTTTGCCGAATGTATTTGAAGAAATTTACATGCATTAGCTTACTTTCTCTTCTTTATAGGTCCATGAGGAAAATATCATGTTTCATATTTAACAATTGAAGCAATTGTGCATTCAATAACTTCTCAAAATTTAAATAACTTTTTGTTCCAGTTGCACAGATAGTAGTCAAGATGTGCCTTCATCCTCTGCAAAGGCCACATTCTGATCCACCATGAAGATGGTCTATGGCTCAGTGGGTTAATGATCTGGTTTGTCACTACTCTGGCTCAGGTCGCTTCTGTGGTGCAGGTTTGATCTCTGGCCCAGGAACTTCTATTTGCTGTGAGGGTGGGAGATAATGTGAGTAACGGTAAAAGCAAAATATTCAACGGTGTGGCTTGAGGTTGGTGGGGGACTTAGATGCAGGAAGAGAATGTGCTAGAAAAGTAGCTAAGAGGCAGTCATGTGGAGTCTAGCCAGGAATTCCAGCTAGAGCTCCTCCAAATTCAAAGAGAGAAGTATTAAAATAGTTTCCTCTGTTATTAAAAACCTTATTTAGTCAATTTGGTTAAATGTACTTCCTTTAGACATGATATAGACTGAAAAATTCTCAAAGCAAAGCTCGGGTTTTCACATTTTACTTTCCCCATGGTTTAAACATACTTTCAAGTCTCCCTTCATTTGCCTTATGTATAAAAAGGCTAAAATAACTCTGAGTACTGGGCTTCATAAACTAAATAGGATTAGATATTTCACATCAGTGCCAATTTATCTTATTACTATTCTATTACTTTTATGTGTCTTTATCTTTTTTTTTGCACCATACTGCAAAAAAAGCATTTTTGAACCGGTATCTCTCAGAGGATAAGAACTGTTCTTAATGACCATATTTTTTGTCTTGAGAATGAAAGAGTTAGATTAAATGATCTCTCTTTGTCTACAAATATATGAAGATCTCCAAAGGACTGCATAGTTAGAGTTTTGAGGAAATCAAAAAGGCATTAGTAAATTGGTAGTAATCCAAGGCTGATTTAATGATGGAAGATTTCAGAGACATACTTTGCTCTGTTCAAATTGGATTAAAATACTACAGAACTTAGCAGAATTCTGCCAGTTCTAAACTAGAATAACCTTGAAAATGTTGGTTGCTACAGTCAATGGAAGTTGAAGAGAAATCTCACATAATTATGTTTAGAATGAATTACCTGATAAAGAAACAACTATATATGCATAAAAATAATCATAATTAATTCAAAAATTAAATTTACAGTTATCGCATTGCAGTCTAGGAAATATTACTATCCTCAAACCAAATAATTTGTGAAGAATAATTGTAATCATTTTTAGAAGTGAATAGTATTGATTTAGATTTTGTTCATTTCAGCAGGACATAAAACATAGTTACTAAAGTTATTTCTATATCAATAATTCTTCATTTTCAATACTTCCTGTCCAAACCCACCTCCCTCTGCTAGGTTACAGATTTGAAGATTCTTCTATAATTATATATGTTTCAATGAATTTTAATCATGTATAAGATAAGATGAAAGAAAACCTAGGAAGGTCTTTATCCTAAAAATTTTGGCAATCTGAAAATAGCTCATAAGAATCTAAACAAACAGATTCATATCACTGGGACACTATGAGATCTGTCAGGGACTTTTATTCCAATACTGCTCTAAATTTAATCTTATCCTAAAGCAGTGCTAACCATTACTTCTAATGCTTTCTCTTCCTACTTATGTCATTTTCAATTCTATAATCTTCTGTTTAATAATGTTTTACATATGGTGCCATGAATTTTTTGTAAGAAATTAATTTCCAAGAAAAGTAATGTGTCAGAATAATTATATAAATGTAATATTCCATAAAATACATAGGCTATATGATTTTATATTTATACATATAAAAATTGAGCATTATATTGAATTACAATCTGAAGGCAGTAACAAGTAGTGGGAAAACTTTCCCAGTTCTCTTTTATATTTTAATCCTTGTCACCAGAATAGATTAATGCCATGTTAATTTCTGCCCTTTATTAAAATTTGTTATAAGAAATGAAGCACTGGAAATTTTATACCCCAAAGTGTTTAACAGTTAATGAGCCTGATTCTCTCAATGCAAAATGTACTGTCTAGAACAAATGTCAGATATACACAGCTGAAAGAACAGAAATTCAGTCAAGTTTATCAGGTGTGTTTGATCATTATCCTAGTGTATGTGACCTATTTAAATGATATGTTTTTCTGTAATCCAGTCCATGATCCATGTAGATCTTGTTTACTTTATTGTTTTAAAGCTATTTGTGGATATCTATAATAACTTGTTTAATAGGTGCTTTTCTGGTTCTTTCAATCAAAGAGAATTACCACGTAACTATATACTCAATATTACCTTTTAAGGTGATTCCTAAATCTTTAATTTTCCTATTACTAAATGATTTACCCTGTGCAACACAGTCAAATAAATCAGACTATTTTATGGATTATTTTACCAAGTAATTAGATGCTTCTGGTTTACTTATGAGGAAAAGAGGACTGTTACCTGATAAAAAGCTAAATTTAAGCCAAAACTTGGGTGAATACAGCTATAGGTAATATTAGAACATGTAATTCAACATCATTTTCAACCCTATCCTCTTCCATCTTTTCTTTTTAAATCACATGGCCTTTTAAATTACGAGGCTACCTTCAAAGACACAGTTCTCACCAAGGCAATACTATTCCAAAAATATAAAATATAATACACTCATACACACAACCTCAAAATCTTTACTCTAGAATTCATAGTGTTTCTTTGAATATTCTTCTTCTCTGGAATAGAGGGTTTGAAGTATGTAGGATGGATAACCCAAATTATTTCTTAGCAATGTATTCACAAACCTATCTTTATATGATGCATAGATTAATGCCAAATATACATTAATTGATAATAGTTGCTAATGTCACATATCTTGTCTGTGACCAAAAGCTAAAATAAAATAAGCACTGCTGAAACCTCCTTACACATCAGTCTATTCACATAGTCAACCAAGATTCTAAAGACATTTTATTTGCATGATTTCTCAAGACATATCCAAGTTTATCAAATAATTACTTTATATTTCGCCATGTTTAACTCTAACTTCTCTCAGTGGAAGAGTAGAAATCCCCAGCCTTGACTTTTAAGTATGTTGCTTAAGATCTCAAATCATTTCTCCTGTGTAATTGATCTTTTCTAATCAGAGTTTGTGCATATACTTTTATATTTTATTTAAATAAATTACCATCTGTTACCTTTTATTAATTCTTCTTAAAGGCAACTTATTTAGAAAATGTGAATAGTCTACCATATTTATTATAATTAACTGGAAGAAAATCTAGTTAATTTTAAAAATTGTAGGTATAACTATGTGACATAATTCATTAATATTTCATACCAGTAATACTCATCTAAGAATATTTTGTAGAAGTCAGGACACTAACATTAAAAAAGTCAAGTATGGCTAATTTCTAATACTGCTTTATGCTAAGATTTGTGAATTTATAGAATTTGTTACGAGTTTTAAGTATTAAATACATATTGACTTCACGTTATACATTACAGAAGTCAAGATTCAATTTCCTCCAATTAATGAAAGTTACTAAGTAGAATTTGATAATACCAGTTAAGGGAAAGATAATTTATTCTTTTGTCAATTTCAAAAGGAAATAATATTCTAATGTTTTTTTTAAAGAAAAAGCCCTTCTGTTAAGATCAGAGGTTTAAATATAAATATAATAGTGAATTCTGCATTGTATAATCCAGTGCTAACACTTGTGTCTTGCAATGATCATCAGACACATTAATGTTTATATTGATTTTAATGTTTCTTCCAAATCAATTTTTTCACTTGACTTATTTTTCTGAGTTATTATATTTTTGTTATTTGAAATTTTTGTGATATTATAAACTGTGCTTTGCTCTACAATATTACTTTCTTAAAATGTATCCAAGGTACTGACCAAGTTGAATTTGGAAAGGACGCAGAGAATATGAAGTTGCATTGGCTATCCCTGGTGATGGCAATAACTCAAAAATTCACACCTCATTTCACACTCCATGCAGTCTGCTATCCACTTCCTGTGTTTTCATCAACTCATTAGAGCCTGTGACCCTTTCTCCCTTCTCTTCGCTCCTGAATGTGTTTTTACTTTTAAGTGACAAAGTTCAGTTCTGTAAATCTTACTGCATGTTTCATTGACTCCCTTCCCTTACTTATTTGCATTACTCTTTCCCTTGTTATTGCAGAACACTTGCTCCTCCACAAACCCATCAATTATTTATTGTAATGTCATGTAATCCTATATCTGTTTTTCACATGTGCTGATAAACAAGTTTTCTCAGTTACAGATGGCACCTGCCAGGTGTTGCCTTTATACTATCTCTTCTCCAGCATCATGGCCGTCACCAAGGGTCTATCATACGTAAGAAGTTAGATACTGAGAAAATGGTCTTGAACACAAACATACTGTGGATAAGAAAAAAAAGGCCTATCAAAATAGTAAATATTTCAAGCGTAATTTGTATTGACAGGTCATGGAAACCAAAAGATGCTTAAACATTAGGAGAAATTATAAATGAAAGTAACATTTTATTTCACAAGTTTAAAAAATAGTGATGTCACAATAGCTGGGAAAAAGCATACAGGAAGATCTGTAAAAGAGAATCTGTCCTAACAGATATTAAAGCATACTACACATCAACTACAATTAAAACAAGAGCATGAATAGACACAAAAGTAAACGGAGTATAAAGAAAAGTCAAGAAATAGAGCCAATCACAGATTTTTTTTCTTTTTTTCTCTTTTTATTTTATATTTTTTAAATTTTTTATCATTTATTTATATATATTTTTTCTACTGTACAGCATGGTGACCCAGTTACACTTACATGTATATTCTTTTTTCTCATATTAATTGTTCCATCATAAGTGACTAGACAGAGTTCCCAGTGCTATACAGCAGGATCCCATTGCTAATCCATCCCAAAGGCTACATTCTGCATCTATTTACCCCAAGCTCCCAGTCCCTCCCACTCCCTCCCCTTCCCCCTTGGCAACCACAAGTCTATTCTCCAAGTCCATGATTTTCTTTTATGTGGAAAGATTCCTTTGTGCCATATATTAGACTCCAGATATAAGTTATATGGTATTTGTCTTTCTCTTTCTGACTTACTTCACTCAGGATGAGAGTCTCTAGTTCCATCCATGTTGCTATAAATGGCATTATTTTGTTCTTTTTTATGGCCGAGTAGTATTCCTTGTATATATATAGCACATCTTCCTAATCCAATCATGTATCAGTGGACATTTAAGTTGATTCCATGTTTTGGCTATTAAATGTTTTAAAAGATAATAGATTATATATCAAATTACTGGAAGATAGATAATTATTTGCAAAACTGAGATGCTGGAAACACAATATTTTTGGAAAAAAATTAAAACTATTTTCACCATATGCAACAAAAATTTCCAAATGGTAATGTAAATTTTTTAAATTTTTATTTATTTTTTACTTTAACTTGGGTAAAGGGAAAGGCTTTCTATTACTAAATTTCCAAATGTAATTAAAAGAAAAAATCCACTGATTTAATTAATTAAAAAGAAAAAAATTTACTGTGGCAAAAAATATCAGAAGCAAAATCAAAATAAAAAGAATAAACCATAAGAAAATATTTGCAATGTATATCACAATTACAGGATTACTATCAATTAGACATAGTTAACATTTTAAAAATTAGGACTGAAAAGTCCAAAAATCTAGAAAATAAAGAAAAGACCATAACAAACAACCCACTATTCATATATACATACATACACACACATGCACTCATACACACAGAGCCCTTAAGGATATGAGATTAAATTAAATTTCACTCTTAAAGTGAGAAACTGCAACAAAATGTGCACTGAAATTCCATTCCCACCAACTGGATTAGCAAAATAATAGAAGCTTGGGAATTGGCAAGGCTGTGAGAAATCAGACACTCATGTAATTTGTGTGACAAAAATGAAAATTGACACAATCCCTTTGGATGAATCTGGCAATATCTACAAAGCTAAGCCTTTGTATATGCTGCTACATTTCTGTTCAACAATCCCACTTAGAGAAAATCATCTTGATGCATTCAACAGTACAACAGCACAAAAATAACATGCATTGTAGAGCATTATTTGTAGTTGCAAAATATTGGAAAGTTATTGTAGGAGACTGAGTAAATCTATTATGATGCATACAAGTTAGAATGTACAATTATAATAAACAGGTGTACAATGGAATGCTTATGAACTGACACAGAATTAGTTACCATAGATACTTTCAACTAGAAATATATAACTTTTTATAAATTTATATGTACATTTGTATAAATACCCATTGTATAAAAGGCAAGAAAAATAACATACTTTGGTTTGCTTCGCTTTACAAAAGAAATGCAGATAGGCATTAAATAGTTTACCCACAGGGGATTGGGGAAAACTAATTAGAAGAGGAACCAAATTTTATTTTGTTTTGACATTTGTTAGCATGCTCATATTCTATCTTTACAAGAAATGTTAAATTAAATTAATAATAAAGACTATACATATAGACATGGAAACAAACGTAAATGTATCCAGACATATTTCAAATGAATACTATAACCATTCTGAAGGGGGAAAAAAAGAAACAGAGAAAGAGAAAAGAGGGAGACAGACAGTGGAATGGAGGGAGGGAGAGGGACAGAAGGAAAAACGTAGGACTAGAGAAAGAAAGAAAAGAATCAAGTAGTTTCCTGGGTGGTCTGCTGGTTAGGATTCTGTGCTTTCACTGCTGAGGCTTGGGTTCCATCCCTCTTCTGGGAACTGAGAGTCCCCCCATCAAGCTGCTGCACGCTGCAGCCAAAAATGGAGAGAAAGGAAGGAAGAAAGGAAGGAAGGAAGAAAAGAAGAAGGAGGAAAGAGTCCATGTATTGAGACATTTTATTTGACAATATATCTTAAGACTTATGCAGGAGTAGAAATTACAGACAAATCCTGAAATCTTTTTAATAACTTTATTTTTTGTAGTGCTATGAACAAGGAAATCTGAAACAATTTTAGGCACATTGTAGGACTGAGCAAAAGATTACATGTGTTGTTACTTTTGGGTGTCAAGGTTTACCCTGAGTGAACAAAAGAGATAGAAAAAATGGAATGTAGAAAACAAAGAACCACATGATGATGCATTGGTATTGAAGGTATCAGTGAAACTCATGATTTCTAAATATGTCTATACATAATTTTATATATGTATATATTTATCTATGCATATAGTACTTATTTATATAAGTATGGCTAGATGTACTTTTGTATGAGTGATGCACATATGTATATGTGTAATATATATATGCATCCATGTATTTTCTGTCTCTGTCTCTTGAAAGGACCAAATAACAATAATACTTACCCTAATAGCAATTAGCACATCTAGTACATGATTTCAGACACTAATACCATTTTCAACTAAAAGGAACCAAGAATCCTAAATTTATCATATAGGATTGTGTCAGGGTTTGTACAAGATATGTTTGGAATATATTGTGCTAGAAAAGAATAAGTAATAATGATAGTTAATAACATAGTCATAATAATAAAATATTGGGCATACTGAGACATTCAAAGAGCAAAATAATTCAATCCATTAATGAATTTTTAATAATGAAAAATAGAGATGTGTGAGTGAATCAATAAAATAATCAATCAAAATATAGACTACTGAGGGAGAAGGGAGGGAGCACTGAGTACTATCATTTAAAAACCAACATGGGGTGAGTTCACATCATGGCTGAGCAGAAACAAATCTGACTAGTATCTATGAGGATGCAGGTTCGATCCCTGGCCTCGTTCAGTGGGTTAGGGATCTGGGGTTGCAATGAGCTGTGGTGCAGATCACAAATGAGGCTCAGATCCCAAGTTGCTGTGGCATAAGCCGGCATCTGTAGCTTCGATTTGACCCCTAGCCTGGGAACTTACATATGCTGCAGGTGCAGCCCTAAAAAGTGAAAATTTAAAAATTAAAAAAAACAGATAAATAAAAACCAACATGGGAGTCCCCACTGTGGCTCTAGCCCGGGAACTTCCAAATACAGTATATGCAGCCCTAAAGAGAAAAAAGAAAGAAAGAAACAAAAAAGTAACATGATGCAGCTATCATATTGAGTGACTCAAACAATCACCCATGGGAGTTAGGAATCATCAATGGATGTTAGATCTTGGGGGGAAATCATGACAAGGAACAGGATATTTGCAGCTTCTTAAAATGTTTCCCTAAAAACTGCTAATTCATTTTGAGAGAGAGATAAACTACATAATCTTGGTGAAAAAAATCAGGCAATTCCTCCATAAGCTCATCAGAATGAATATCACCGGTGGGGAGAGATGCACATTGTGAGGCTCCAGATGTGAGGCATTAATAAGGACAAAAAAAAACTCATCAGACTCCAGCCAGTGTTACACAAACTGATCATATCATGAGGAAATATAGGACAAATCCCGCATAGGAAATGTTCCATTTTTTAAAATGAGGAGGAAACAGTACTATTCCAGAATAAGTCAATTTCATGAAAGACAGAGAAAAGCTGTGGAAATGTTCCACATTACAGGAAGCCAAAGTCACATGAAAACTAAGTGCAAGATATTGCCTTAGACTGAATCCTATACTGAAGAGAGAAAATATATTACAAATAGCATTATAACTTCAACTGACAAAAATAGAATTTACATAATATACTAGAATAAATATTAATTTACTGAATGGATAATTATATTGCGCTTTTATAAAAATATATTGCTATCCCTAGGAATTACAAACTGAAGGGACCATGATGTGTGCAACTCAAAACTCATGTGTAAGGAAAGACAGAGAGAGCCACCAAGAGAGGCAGAGTAAATAGAATGTGGTAAAAAGTTAACTTTTGGTAAAATTGAGTAAAGAGTATACAGATGTTCTTAGTACTAGTCTAGTTCTTGTAATTTTTTTTAAGTTTGAAATTATGTCAAATAACAAGTTCAAACAATAAACAACAAGACTGTGATTATATTTGTTACTATATTCAGCAACTTTAGGGAAAGAGGGGATTGTTGCATTAGTTAAGGATGATTTTGATGACTAATTATTAAAAATATACATTACCCATTTACTTCTAAAATATGCTTTGCTAGACAGCTAAAGAAAGCCTTCATTCAAAAATGCAAACACGATATTTTCACCTGTATCAAATTCTAGATTTTTTTTTTTGTCTTTTTAGGGCTGCGCACATGGCATATGCAGGTTCCCAGGATAGGGTCAAACCAGAGCTATAGCCATTAGCCTACACACAGCCACAGCAATATCAGAACAGAACCAAGTCTGCAACGTACACCACAGCTCATGGCAATGCTGGATCCTTAACCCACTGAGCAAGACCAGGGAGCGAGCCTGTGTCTTCATGGTGGCTAGTCAGATTCATTTCCGTTGAGCCACAATGGGAACTCCTGCAGGTAGAGTCTTAGCTAAGCATTCAAATCTCTAAGTAATCATGACAAAGAGAAGAAAAGCTATTGTAGAGATAATAAATTTTTTATTTTATTTATTTAATAAATAAATTTTGTATTTTAGCAAGTTGTTTTCCTTTCATATCTCTGAAGAGCAAGAGACCATTTAGGCTCAGAATGTCACAAGAAAATCATCTTAAATGAAAATTGTCTTTAATGCTACATGAGAGGATAATAAAGATGACTAGTAAAATATTAAACTGGAAGGGTTTAAATCTCAGGTGTAAAATAATATCTACAGACTGCATAACGGAGACAAATCAACATGTAGTTCCTCATTAAAACTGACTCTTCGGTTTGTGAGTTTTATAAATTCCAATGATCTAATTACCATCTAAGTGACCAAGCACTTTATTTCTACATCCTAAAAAATATCCAATCACTTTTAACCTCTTGGAATGACATTTGCTTCTTTTCCATAATAAAATTTAGTATCGACTCAACGAAAAGCTCATACTTGAGGTCTCAAAGCATAGGCCAAATTATGGATTTCCTAAGTGCAGGATGATTGGTCATTTTTTCAAAGCAAATCTACTAGGTACTCAATAAACATTTATTTTCATTTATTCATCAAATAGGAGTTGGCTACTAGCTCTTTTCAAGTCACAGTGCTAAGTTCCTGAGATATTACAGTAGACAAAATATAGTCACTGTTACAGACAAGCTCGATTTATAGGGGAAGACAATCAAACAGGTGATTTCTATTCATTGTTTGAGTACTTACTGCAGTAAGAATAAGGTGCTTTTACAGGAACATAAAGAAGAGGTAACCTACTCAAATTTGGGGAGTTAGGAGATAAAAATGATTGTAAAAAAGTAAATATATGTTTAAACGGGAAGATGAATGAGTTCATTCATTGTATTAGGGAAAGGATTGCCTTGGTTGTGGGGCAGATGTGGTGAGGAGTATTCCTGGATAGGCAAAAAGCACAGAGCTGATGTGAAATGCAAGCATTTCATTACGGTTGGGACATGCAAAAGCAAATGTGAGAGGCGAGACTCTGGTGGACCCAAACACCACATCAGAATGGGCCTCAGCTGGAAGTTTATCCTGTGAATTATGGTTAGGTACACAAAAATACTGTTTACTTATACAGCACTGAAGGTTGTAGCCTTTGCCCTCATAGAGTTTATATTCTGGGTTCCAGTCTCTAGAGAATATAGCAGACAAAAATCAGATAAATAGGAGTGCCCTGTGGCACAGTGGTTGAAGGATCCAGCATTGTCACTGCATCAGCTCAGGTGGATGCTATAGTGAAGCTTGGATTCCTGGGCTTGGAACTTCCTCATGCTACAGGTGAGGCCAAAAAAAAAAAAAAAAAGAAAAAGAAAAAGAAAAAGAATCAGAAAAGCAATTATATAGCATTTTGTGTGTAATGGTTGAATAATTGATGGATCTATTTCTTAATTTACTGTTCATAGTATACATCCTAGGTGACATATCCTAGGAAAAGAATAGTGAACAGGAGCATACACTTTTACTGTCTACTGTTTATGGTTTAGTGGGAAGCGGGAAAACTAATTAAAATAATTTATCATCTAGTATTTACTACCTGCTAGGCAATGTGCTAAATACTTTACAAAATGTTAATTCTTTTAATCCTTATAACATCTTTTAAGGTACTATTATCTTTCCTAGTTTCTAAATGATTAAGTCATGCAAATGTTAAAATCACACATCTGGAATGTAAAGGAGCCACAATTTGCACCCAGAAGTGTGTTCTATTCACTGAACCACTGTGCTATGGTATTCCTGAGATAAATAAGACAATGTGGAAGGGAGAAGAAAAACAATGCCACAGAGATATGTTTCCTCAAAAGGAGTCAGGATAGGAGTTCCTTGCTAGCTCAGGTGGGTTATGGACCTGGCACTGTCATTGCAGCCACTCAGGTCACTACTGTGCCTCGATTTCAATCCCTAGCCTGGGACCTTCCACACGCTGCAGGCATGGCCAAAAAAGGGGAGTGCGGTCAGGATAGCCTTCTCTGAAAAACTGTCATTTAGCTTGAAATTAAAACAAAAAAAGAAATTTGCTTCTTCAGGAGCAGCTGCAGGAAGGAAATTACAGACAGAAAATAACATATGAAACTGTGACTGGAAAAGTAGAAACATACTTTCTACTCCGGTGAAAACTTTGAGCTTCTTTCTCACATTTAGGAACAGGAAAAGTACAACCCATGGGTCAGATCCACATGCCATCTGCTTTTGTAAATAAAGTTTCATGGAATCAAGGCACTCCCATTGGTTTATAGGTTGTCTCTGATTTATTTTGTGCTACAACATCTGGATTGAGCAGCTGTAACAAAGACCATAGGACCTTAAAAAGACTAACATATCTACTATCTGGTTATTTACAGAAACAGTTTGCTGACCTGTGTTAAAGACAATATAATGAAAATCGAGTGTCAAGTTGTAAAGGGACAGGACTAATTAGCATTTAAAATATATCATTCCACATACAGTATAAAAATATATTGAAGGGGGCAGGATAAGAAATGACTCTGGTTTAGAACAGGGTAGTCAGAGGGGACAGAAAAAATATAAAGTTGAGAGAATGGAAAGGCTCTGGTGATTAATGGATATGGAGATTAATAAATAGTAGGGATTAGGATGATATTGGAGTCCTGATTTAAGCAATTGATTAGAAGGAAGGTGGGGTGAGGGTGTGACATAACACAGATTAAGATATTTAAATAAAATTTTAAGAAGAGTTCTTAGGTAAAGTTGTCTAAATGAGAGTTGTGGCACACTGTATCATTTCACCGAAGATGCTAGCAGAATCTGTTGCTGATTTTGAGTCTAGTTTCTAAATTATCAATAAATATGGAGGAGTAGTCCAACAACATTAAATGACCTAATACAGGTTTTAATGTAGATATATGAGTGGTGACCCAGAGGAGATCTTAAGGAGTGAAGAAAAGTTTCATCCCAATTCCAAACTCAAATTCAGACTTTGTGAATGTGGTGGAAGGAGATTCAATCTTCATTTATGGAGTACAGAGATGTTCTTCCTGGGCCAACAGAGAAGAAGGGGCGTTCACTAAATTATACAAGAACATATAATGAGTCTCTTGAACAATCTCCAAGAAAAAAGCTGCACCAGGAAAAAAATATAGATGAAAGGATGACCAAAATGATGAATACATGTAGTCATATTTAGAGAATTAAGAGGGATTTCAGAGATGGAAGGTGGGGTGACACTAAGTGGCTGCAGGTTTTTCAGAATGTTGTACTTTATCTGATGTGACCTATATGGAGTGTGTTGGTGGGGTGGTTCAATAGGACAAGTGAAATGCGGAACATCTGCTTCTTTCGGGGCCACCACTGATGGTGGATGAGCCACCATCCCAGTGCCCACTACCTTCAGAATTTCCACTGAGAATGTCCTATCTCTCATAATTTACGTCCACTCCAAAAGGCCCAGTGTCATTTCAGGGGCAGTGTTCCTACTGTCATTTTGTCCTCATATGCAGGACTTGGGTCAGTATTTGGATGTATTCAATCAATGCTTCCCTTCTTTGGGAGAAATGACTCCTGTTTTTTTAAGTTTCTAATTCCTTGTATTAAATTATTTCCTGCTGCAAATCCTTATTTGGGGAGGTTTTGTTGCTTTACTTTTTCTTTTTTTTTTGCCATGCCAGCAGCATGTGGAAGTTCCTGGGCCAGGGATCGAACCCAACCACAACAGCAACCCAAGCCACTGCAGTGACAATGCTGGATCCTTAACCCGACGTACCACAAGAGAACTCCCATATACCTAATCTTATTTCCTCTTTTTTTCCTACACTTAATAACACAATCAGTACAGTTTCTATAATTTCTATACTATCAAATTAGGTTCCTATGAAACCTGAGAGGTTTTTTTCCTTTCTTTTTTTTTTTTTTTCCGCTGTACAGCATGGGGACCAAGTTACACTTACATGTATAATTTTTTTCCACTTTTTGTTCTGTCTGAATGTTTTCTATCAGAAACATTTTTCTTGTTATCTTTAGACTCTTTAAGTAGATATTCCTACTGAACTTGTCTTCAGGTAGTAAAATTAAGGACTGGTTCTAGTATTTTAACCATTTCCCTACTAAAATGAAGTGTTTCTAGGATTCAGTAAAAGTTTCTATCTGATTTTTTTTTCTGTCCTTTATTGTTGTTTTACCTTGCCTTTCCTGTCTTTTCAGAGTTCCCTTTCAGACACTGTACCTGTATGTTTAGTTGTCTATTGCTATGTATAGATTTTTACATGCAGAAGTTTTTTACACTTTTCTTTCCTAACAAAGACTTCATATCAAAATCCATGGGTAGAATGACATCTGAAAAAAAACTTGGTGTCTTGTCTGCCCTACTCCATTAAGAGCCTTCTCTGAGTATTAAAACATATGTGCTTTGTTCTTGTTTATCTTTGTTTATAAGACCAATGAAACCTATATTCTAAACAGAACCACATCCAGACATGTATTATATCTTTCCCAGTTTTGAGCCCCAAAAATCTACTCCTGAAGGAGAAAAGAAAGGATGATGGAGAGAACTTCTATTGCAAAAGTCCCTTTTGCCATCAAAGCTCTTCTCTACTTACATCTATCTTTATCGATGTCTAACATGCTTCCTCTACAAGGGGGCATGACTAAAGGAGGAGGGCATTATAAGACGTCTACCTGCTCTGGTCTCCAGTTTTATTCGTTCCTAATCATGCTTTCTATCTGTTTTCCCTTAATTAAATTCATTCTCTTTTCTTGTATTGTAATCAAAACATGTTTGCCTAGTGCCTTGTTTATATCCATTACCGATGTGGAAGTACTGCTTAGAAAGGAGTGATCACAGTATAGTGATTAAAGTATGGCTGTGTCCTCCTATCTCATATGTGATACTCACTAGATGTTTCCTTGATCAAGTTATTTAACCTTGAGACTCAGAAACACCAGTTTAGTAATATATAAATCTAGGATAATGATAGGTTTTTCGTTGTACTTTTGCATAAAGATATTAGTATGTGTAAAGCATGAGAGCATCATGCAAGAAATATGTTTCAACATGTTAGCTTATTGTAATATAATTGATTATAAATATTATTGTCAAATTATGTTTGAAGTGTAGCTCTTGAACCAATACTTCAAATCCAAAGTTTCTGTGTTTTCCAAATACCTAGATAATCTGGTGTATCCATGTAATCAACAAATTTTTTTTTAATTTCTTATCAGAGTAGTCCTTTCAGCCAGGCCGAGCTCCATATTTCTGTATTATATTTATTAATAACAATAAAAAATAATTAACATGATTTGGGGACTTATAGTTTGCAAACCTTTTGCTCATATACTACAGTTTTCCATCCTGCACTATCCCTTCAAGATAAGCATTTTTATACCCATTTTTCAATGGGGAAGCCTCTAAAGAGGTTAGAGAGGTCAGATGACTTGTTCAACAGTACATGTCAAATAAAGCATTCAAAAACTTGTCCTCACTTCATATCTTGGCTTATTCTGTCTGAATTACCTGAAATCTACCAAGCAATATTATCTACATTTCCATTTTACTCAATGTAAAAATATTTCCTGATTCCATCCCATACTGATTTTTTTAATTTTCCAACATGATTATAAATACTAGCACACATTTTAACACTTTAATTAAAAAGTGAAGGAATAGAAGATTAAATAGTTGCATACTAGAAAAAGTTGACTTAAAGATGCATATTATTATCACTTGATGTATTCCTTAAAAATATTCATATTTAAGAATCAAAATGTGAGATGAGAGTAATGTTCCCCTATATCTTTCTCCAAATACAAATTCTGCTGTTAATTTAAAATCTGTCCACACTATTATTTGAAGTTATTAACTATGTTATAGAATAGTGTTATCGTACACATGCATATCTCTATATAGCTATGTATACACAAATATTAGAATTATTTATATATGTATATGAATATGCATATATAGAAAACCACATATTATTCTGCCTAATAATAGTACCTGACAGCTATATGGCTTTATAAACATGACCCTTCTCAGTTACCAATATCATTCATATTTTTTAAAGGCTACAGAGTATTCAATATTATAAAGCTATCATAGTTCACTTAGATTCTTTACTACTGGATAAATTATTTCCAATGTGGTACTACTATAAATATTCAAATATCAAATACAGTGTAAGATCTGAAATTAGACCTTTTCTCTGGTAGTAACTACTGTTTGTATAGAACATGATTTTAAAGAATCATTTCATAGACAGAGGGTTAGGATTAGTAGAAATCTTGTCTTTCTAGACATAATAAGAGCTTCAGTTGTGTAATTTTCTGCAGGTTGTGTTATATTTGTATTAATAATTTTTTAATGGCTGCAGCTATGACCTGGGCCACAGCTCAGCAATGCCAGATCCTTTAACCCACTGTGTCAGGCCTGATATTGAACTTGTACCTCAACAGCCACCAGAGACACTATAGTTGGATTCTTAATGCACTGTGCCATGGAGGGAACACCTGGGTAAATAATTTGGAAGCATTTTACTTAGAAGTGGATATAGAAGCAAAAAAATTCATAATGAAAAAGTAACCGCCTGGTTTAAAACTGGTCTTCAGAGTGCTGGATTAAAGATTGGAATTCCCCTAATGTAAGATTTGCCAGTCTTTATTGGAAAAGAGTCTTATTCATGGAGCAACAGATTTTGCCCAACATTTGCTAAGTATTCTATATTTTTCTTATGTGGAGTCTTTTTTTTAATATTTACGAGTTGTTCTCCAATAAAACATTCACTCTTAAAAGAATTTTGATAAAATGATTAACATGAATTTGTATAACTGAACATGAAAGGAACATTGAATAAAATTTGCTTATGATAAATTATTGCAAGGTAAATAGAGACTCTAATTATGTGTATATTTATAATATCTTAAATACCAGTGTTCATCTGGTCTGGAGTTAAGAGTTATTTGAATAATATAAATATGTAATTTCCTGTTCCTCGTTTTTAGACTACTTAACTATAGAATAAGAAAAGTATTTCCTATTTTACGTCCTTCAGTTACTCCCATATCAAACCTCAGCATGTTTTGCAAGCTAGTACAGAGCTCTTGATAGTAAAGGTGCCTTTGGAAAGACAGATAAAATATATTCTTTCCATCATTTAACATAATTTATTTAGCATCTTTAAACAGTGACTAGTATATGAATGATAGTTTCAGCTACAAAAAATAACTCAGAATTAGTGATTCTTAATGAGATGAAAACATAATTTAATTCCAGAGGTGGAAATTGGAACTATTAAGACACCTTTCATTAGTAAGCATGACTAGTAACATACAAAACCATTTGTACAAATAAGATGTGTACACCATATGGTTGACTTAAGAGGGAGGATGCATGCCCTTGAAATACACTTTTCTTAACACTTTGAGTGATTCACAATCAATTTCTTCAATAGAGTCAAAACAAACATTGGAAGAAATCACCTGCTACCTAAAATATTTTATCTTTCCATTTTTGAAATATTCAATATTCTTGATCTTCTTTTGCTCTTTTTGGCTCATTTGACCTATACATAACTTTAAATAGCTCCCTGGCTGACAGACAGGCTATCTCATCATATGGTAAATGGTAATACACTCCATTACACAGTAACTTAAAATCATAGACCCACTGAGAAGCTGCTCCAAGAGCTTAACTACTCTCTTGGCAGACATCAGCTAACATCTAGATATATTAGCAAGAGAGACTCTACTGACCACAAAAGGATCTGGGAGGGAGTCAGGAACTTATTTCAATTCTATATAAAAGCCTCTGGAAGTGTCCAATCGCTTAATCTATTTTTCATTGAATGCATACAGGAAAGAAAAAAAATCAAACCTTCATATCAGATAAAACTCTGCCACCAACTCTGTCCTTGACCAGTTCTCTCAAGACTCCTGACCATTTATGCACTGTGGAAACTGAGTACTATTAAAATTCATACTTTTTTGAAATTTTGCTTGTTTTATATCATACACAGTGTACATTTTTTAATATGAAGTTGGCACGAGGAAGAGTGGCAATCACCAAATGGATTACGTATGTTCAAATATCCAAATATTATTGTTAATCTTGCAGAGATTACTAGCAGAATTCTATTCTTTATTTGATGTTGTATTGGGCCACATCAGAAGCATGAAGAAGTTATGGGGCCAGAGAGCAAACCTGCACCACAGCAGTGACATGAGCCACAGAACTGATTACACCAGATTGTTAACTTCTGAGCCACCAGGGAACTTCTGCTATTCTTTATTTAATGGTCACTTTACATTTAGTGTGCCACTTCTAAATATATAATTGTGTAGCAATGCAAAAATTGCCAACAAAAGATTAGAAGACAAGTACATTGTAATTATTCTTCTCTTATTCCTACTACAGAAACACAAACTGGTGACCTTAGCCACCAGTGTGTTTAAACAATATATTTCACTTAGCTGATATTTAAATACTTGCTATTTTTTTGTTTTTACTTCTAAGCATGATGTATTTTTAAGGGCTTATTTTGGAAATCAATGAGAGAGTTAAGTATGGGACTTTGAATTCCTTGGAAGAAAGCCATTATACACACATGCATAGATGAGTGGATTTATAAAGAAAATTACTCTGGTATGAAACTGGTGAAGTACTGAGCTGAGCATCCTGGTAATAATGTAATTATTATCCCTGTCCTTTATTATTAGCGTTAATAGTATAGAAAAAGCACTTAGAACTTTCTCATGGGGTATATCAAGGATTTTCAGGATCTAGCTGTAGTAAAATTTCCTGTATCAAAAAGAGTGGGGAGAAGAAGTTAGTCTTTTCAAATTCTTAATGAAAAAAAAGAAACTCTAAAGTTGTTTTACCCTTAAGATGTATGACTACCTATCATTGAATCAGAGTATGCTTGTGAATATAGAGGCCTTTACTGATCATATGTTCTAAGGAGACAGGAAGTCACAGTGGAGGATAATGAGATCAGCTATTGGAAAAGAGAAATGAAGATAGAAAATTTATGTCCACTAGAGGACAGTGGTCAGTCCTCTTCACGGGCACGGAGAGGGTTGAGCCAACATGGGAGAAGCTAAATTTGAAGAAATAATAAGAAGAGAGAGATAGATAGTTATCAGCTGAGATAGATAATATATAGGTAGATAGATAGATAGATAGATAGATAGATAGATAGATAGACAGATGATAGAGAGATATCTCCCTTATTCACAGTTCCAAAGTGATCATTTACCTCAGATGCTTAATCTACACGGAACTCTGTGCAATAAGTTCATGATTTCAATACATAAATAAATTATCATCAAAAACAGGAAAAATCTGTTTAAACTCACAGAATAGTTTACAGTCTTGCAAATGGAAAACATTGAATAACACAAAATAGATGCCTTTATAAACCTATTTTGACTACCAAAAAAAAAAAAAACTATGTACTAATGTTGCATTTCCTCCTGTGCAATAAACCAGTTATATATCTAATTTTATTTTTAAGGTCATATTGGGTCAATTGTGCAATATGTGTGTGCATGTGTGTGTGTGTGTATTCACATAATTTGGATTTTCAAAATATCTAAAGTGGGGTTCAATGTCCTATCAAAAAGAAAGATTCTCAAATTTAAAATAAATGCATTTGTGGTAAGGACTTCATGTTAAACCAAAACCCAATGGAATATTGTTCTCTAATTCAAAACTTCAACTTTTATTGAATATAGAATTGACTTAGCTTTAAAAATTGTAACCCTGGGAACTCCCGCTATGGCACAAAGGATTAAGAATCTGGCTACAGGAGTTCCCGTCGTGGCTCAGTGGTTAATGAATCCGACTAGGAACCATGAGGTTGCAGGTTCGATCCCTGCCCTTGCTCAGTGGGTTAACGATCCGGCGTTGCCGTGAGCTGTGGTGTAGGTTGCAGACGCGGCTCAGATCCTGTGTTGCTGTGGCTCTGGCGTAGGCCGGCAGCTACAGCTCTGATTCGACCCCTAGCCTGGGAACCTCCAAATGCTGTGGGAGCAGCCCTAGAAAGGGCAAAAAGACCAAAATAAAATAAAATAAAATAAAAAAGAATCTGGCTCCAGCAGCAGATCAAGCATTGTCGTAGCTAAGGCTGAGATTCAGTCCCTGGCCTGGGAACTTCCATATGCTGAGGATGCAGCCATAAAATAAATATATATATATATATATATATATATATATATATATATATATATTTAAATTAAAAATATAAGCCTAACAATATATACTGCAGTTAGAGTACTATATTGCTCAATATTTATCTGGGAAAATACACATACAGCATGAAAGAACTCAACACAGTTTCATTCCTCTTTATCTTATTCTTTTGCAGTGGTAGAGTGCTTTCCTATGCACTACTTTTCTTATCCTTACAAAAACAATTTTGTGAGGTTAATAGGGGGATATAATATTCATGGTTCTATAATAATATTTTTCAAGCTCTGAATGATTAAGGATACTCTCTGGGAAGTCCCCCTGTGGCACAGTGGCTTAAGGATGTGGCATTGCTGCAGCTGTGGAAGAGGTCGCAATTGTGGCTCAGATTAGATCTCTGGGAATTTCCACAAGCCACTGGTGCAGAAAAACAAAAACAAAAACAAAACAAAACAAAATCTCTGAAATCAAACTTCTACAAAGTAGCAGCTAAGATTCATAATAAAACTATGCTTATTGGAAGGATATCACACTCAACTGCACTTCAAAACATTATTAGTAGTATTGTTTTCCTAACTGGGGTAAAATGATTGGCTTCATCAGTATTTGATTTTGTGCTTGGTGCCTCCACAGGAGTCTGGGCTTCAGAGTCACAGAATTTCAAATCTTGTCAAATCTTGGTCATCCTCATAGATTTTTGCACTGTATTTGAATATTTTCTTCTTCAGGGTGCATGCTCATAATTGAAAGCAATCCTTCCTGAATCCAATGCTTAGAATTAAAGGCACAGTGATCAATAAATAAAAATGGAAAAGAAAGGCACATTTAAAAAAAAAAGGAAACATGGACAAAGCTTTAAAAGTAAAGCAGAGTGAAAGCTAAGATGAAAAAAAATTGTGGTATTGAAAAAGGAGAAAGGGAATAAAAGAGAAAGGAAAAAGAAATATCATGTCTCTGTTATTAATTGACCCATCATTTAATTGTCAATTTAATAGAAAAAAAATTTAAAGCAACAACTAAAAGTAAATTTATTTATATTTGTACTCTCAGTGCCTGCATTTTTTTTTTTTTTTGGCCATGCCCACATCATGCGGAAATCACTGGGCCAGGAATAGAATCTGTGCTGCAGCCATGATGATTCCAGATCCTTAACCTGCTGAGCATACAGGGAACTCCTGTAAGTGCCTGCATTTTTATGGTATGCAACTATCTTCTTCCAAGTAGAAAGACCAGGGGTGCTGCATGCCATGTGCTTTACTTACCTTTAGATTATTTGAATCAGCCTCAAATCTGAGTTACTACTACTAATACCATTGTAATTGCCACCACTGCTCTGCAAAGAAAAATAATATTAGTATGTATGCAGTATTTATTAAACAGTTTTTACTAAGACATTAGCTCCATCTAACAGAGAATCACCTCTGCATTTTCACAGCTACTTTTGAAAAACAAAAACCATTATCACTGGGAATCAAGAAACCTCAGACAGGAGTTCCCCTCGTGGCGCAGTGGTTAACGAAGCTGACTAGGAACCATGAGGTTGCAGGTTCGATCCCTGCCCTTGCTCAGTGGGTTAATGATCCGGTGTTGCCGTGAGCTGTGGTGTAGGTTGCAGACGCGGCTCGGATCCCGTGTTGCTGTGGCTCTGGCGTAGGCCGGCGGCTATGGCTCCGATCCCACCCCTAGCCTGGGAACCTCCATATGCCCAGGGAGCGGCCCAAGAAATGGCAAAAAGACAAAAAAAAAAAAAAAAGAAAAAAGAAAAAGAAGAAAACTAGGACAGAGTTCCTCCTCACTCGCTTCTTCATTCGCCCATCTCTAAATTGTGTTGGTCCATTTTGATTGTCCCTTTCCCTGTTAATAACCTCTTCAGAATATATGTCAAGTATTAATCTATAAAACTATTGTCCTGAGGCATGAATATGTGACTTGACATGAATTAGACAAATTCTTTACATATTTCAATTTAATTGGCATTTTTGACTGCCAGCTCTGTGCTTATAAAATTATATGCCATCCTCTCTCCTAAGTGTAAAACAGTAGTACTTGGAATTCCAATGACTCACAGAATCACTCTTCCTCTACCCCTCCACTGTGCCAAACACTCCAAAGATTTGGTGGAGAATCTATTCCTTCTACATTATTCCTTTTTAATTGGAATTCTCATCTTTTGGTAGATGATCTTGGTTTTAAAGACACTTTTTAAACATTTTAGGTGTCTCAAGAATAAGAAGTCATGTATAACCACTGGACAGAATGATTTCTTTAACTTTTCATATTTTCATTTTTACCCACTATACAACTAAAAAAAAGTGATTTTGCTCTAATGTGTTTAACACAATATTCTAAATAAAATGTTTCCCAGGATTCTTCTTGCCATATTTTATGAGTTATTATTTTGAATTTGTATGTAGGTGAGTCTTTTGTTATATTTTGTTTTTTCTATTTCTGTCCTTTAGAATTACTCTAGTGAGCATAAAATATTTCAATGGGGTTTGAGAGGTATTTCTTTGATCTGATCTATCATCTATCTATAATCCATCTATCATTAATAGATACATTTATTATTATAAGGAGTTGGCTCACATGGTTAAAGAGGCTGAGAATCCCACAGTCTGGCATCTGCAAGCTGTAACCCAGGAAACCCAGTGACATAATTCAGTGTGAGTCTGAAGGTTTGAGAACCAGGGTTGCTGATGGTGTAAATCCAAGTCTGAAGGCCCAAGATGAGATGAAATGTGCAGACTCAAATGGTAAGATATGGAAAAAGGGAAATCCCTCCTTCCTTATTTTTTATTCTATTCAGGATGTCACTGGACTGAATGATGCCTCACCAGTTTGGGGGGGGGGCAGCCTACTTCCCTGAGTCCACCAGTGTAAGTGTTCATCTCCTCCAGAAACACCATCACAGACACAATCAGAAATAACGGTTAATTTAAGCACCACACAATCAGTTATTGTGACACATAAAATTACCTATCACTGTTAATATCATTTTTCCTTTAAATAGATGATAACATTAACTAGTGAAGTCATTTGTGTCTAGGGTTTTCTTTGTGGGGAGTAAATTATTTTATATGTTGTGCTTTTTAAAAAGTGTTAACTTTTACTTTCAGACTTATTGACATAAATATGTCCTTGATATTCATCCCTTTAATGACAATAAGATTTATAATAATGTCTACTTCTAAAAATTTATTTATTTATGTATCTATTTATTTATTTGTTTTTACAGCTGCACCTGCAACATATGGACGTTCCCAGGCTAGGTGTTGAATTGGATCTGCAGCTGCAAGCCTACACCACGGTCATGGCAACACTGGATCCTTAACTCACTTAGCGAGGCAGGGATTGAACCTGCATCCCCACAGAGACAACATTGTTCCTTAACCTGCTGAGCCACAATGGTACCTCCTACTTTTTAAAATTTCTGATTTAAAAATCAGTATTTATTTCCTTTTCCCCCTTGATTAGCCTTGCTAGACCTTATGAATTCTATTAATCATCTCAAGGAAGAGGCTTTGACTGTTGATTTTACTCTTTTACTTACTCATATATTATTAATTTACTTACATTTAATTTGCTTATCATTTCTATTTCTTAAGGTTGAAGTTTAAAACATTGACTTTTCACTTTTCTTCTTCTCCTGCATAGGCATTTCATCTTAAAAATGTCCACTAAACAACAGTATGAAAGCAAATAACAAACTTGGATATTTTGTTTTTATTTCTATTCGTGTAAAATATGTTTAAATATCTCTTTCAATTTCTTGTAGGATCTAAGGACAATTAAGAGAGAAGATGAGGAATTGTGTAAATTCCAGATATTCTTGGATTTCTTTAAAGTTATTATTTTCATAGATTCCTATAATAAACTATTACGGTAAGAAAACGTTCTAGAGTTTTGGCCTTAGAAATTCACTGATACTAGTTTCATGGCCTAATCTTTGAATTTTACTTGTGCATCTGTATGCACCTGAAAAGAATGTGTATCCTATTATTGTTGGTTATAGCACTTTGTGTCAGAGTACTGTCCAAATCCTTTATAGCCTTAGAGATTGTCCTTAATTATTTTATCAACTAAGATAGTAGCATTAAAAGATTAAAATAGTTTGTATATTTATCTATAAACTTTTTAGTACTTTTGTGCCACATATTTTAAAGACTTGTTATTATCTACATTTGCATCTAGATTTGTATTATCTCCTCAATGCCTTACCCTTTGAACAATATGAAGTGCTTATCTTTATCTTTGGTAATGCTCTTTGTCTTAAAATCTGTTTTTGATTTTAATAGAGCTATATGCTCTTTTTTATCTTTAGTGTTTTCATAGTGTATTCCTTCTCAACTTTTTGCATTCAAATCTTTTTATTTAAAAGTGTACTTTTTTCTTTTTATTATGGAAACATATATGTGGAAATATAAATTCATGTAATATAATAAAACACACATATATATTACCTATACTTTTATTGTGGAAAATATATAAAATAAAAATTACCATATTACCAAATAAAAACAAATTTGTTGGCCATGCTTGAGGCACGCATAAATTCCTGAACCAAGAACCTCTGCCATCAAACCCATGCCATGGCAGTGACCTGAGCCACAGCAGTGACAATGATTGATCCTTAACTCACTTAACTACCAGGGAACTCCCATTTTAACAATTTTAAATTCACACATTTAGTGACACAATTACATTCCCAATGATGTACAAACTATCATCTCTATCTAGTTCTAAGATATTTCCATCACTCCAAAATGAAACTTAGAATTATAAGCAGTTCTCCCTCTTACCCTAGGTCTTGGCAATGAACAATCTGTGTTCTGTCTATACTGGATATTTCAAACAAATGGAATAATACACTGTGTGACATGTTGAGTCTTGATTCTTTCTTGGAGAAAGGGAGAGGGAGAGAGATTGGGAGAGAGAGAGATGATACAATGATAAATTTATTTACTTTTGCCCACATATTTACTCTTTCTGGTGTTCTTCATTTCTTCCTGTAGATATGGAATTACATCTCGTGTGATTTCTCTACCACTTTAAGTATTTTTAGCATTTCTTGTAGCTCAGGTCTTCTAATGGTAAATTCTCTCAGCTCTTGCCCATTTGAAAAGATCTTTATTTTGCATATTTTTTTGGATTTAATTTTTACTCCATATTTAATCCTAGGTTGTTATTTTTTTCTTTCTTTGATAATATCCCACTAGCATTTGGGAACTGTTTTTCCTCTGTTTACAATGTCTTTCTCATATGGGTTTTTATAATTTTTTTATTCTCTTTGATTTCAACAATTTGCCTCTGCTATGTGTGGATTTCCTTGTATTTAATTTATTTTCATTTCTCTGAGTTTTTTTGATATATAAATTTTTGGTTTTTTCATCAGTTTTAGAAAAACTGGCATCATCTTTTAATACATTTCTTTAAAATTCTTCATAGATTAAATAATTTTTCCTTTCATATACATTTTTCCTGAAACCCATGAGGTTTTGAACTGAGAAAACACTTATTGTAGAGCTATCAATGCCTAGTAAGCTTGGAAATTCTGCTAAATTACAATTATTCTCAAATATACTTATTTTTCATGTTGAAACATAAATAAAAATGTAATAAAACATGTAAATGAACAAATAAATCAAAACATGTAAATATACTTATTTTTATATTGCAACATGTAAGTATTTCAGACAAAATATTTTCACAGAAAGTTTTTATGCTTTTGCCTCCATTCAGAATACACTTTTTCAAATAATTATTTTACAAGTCAAAATTATCAGTAAGTTATCTCTTCATAATTACTGAATGTTTTGCCAGTTTGATTAGCAAAATTATAAGCTTTTTCAATGTTTGGTTCATCAGTGTTGAGTGTGTATTTATCCAATTAAAACAGAATATTCATAAAAAACCTTACAGGTTGAAATACTTGAAGTATTGAATTTCAAAATTAAATGTATAACATTATAACCCCCAACTTTTAATCTTAATTGATTCTTGATTTTATGGGGATAAATTTTAGTGCTTTCAAATTTAAAAATTTCCAGTTTGCAAATTTTAAGTACATTTCTTTAATTTAGTAAGAATATTATCTTTTTTCAAGATATTCCACTATAATCTTTTTTTTTCTTTTTTTGCATTTTCTCTGCAAAGCCAAGTGATTTTTGCAGAGATGCTAAAGTTTTAAACTGAACATACAATAGCATTCACAATAATGTTGGATGTTTTACCTTCAACAAATTTACTTCCAAAAGATCTGTTTAATTCTATCTGCTGGGTAAAAAAATAAAACTGTTACTGGAATTTATCAACTTTCTATCTGAAGTCTCTGAGGACACTAGAATCAAAGAACAGCAGGAGAATGAGGATTCATTAAATCCATAAGGTAAAATACACTCCTCATTTAGCGATTCAAACATATGGTAAGTTTAATGCCACTCTAGAAATATTTATAGTTTAAAATAAGTTTGATATATAAGTTTAATGTGTACTTCTTCCCTTTGGTTATATTAAAATTATGCTGGTACAATCAATTGAATAACAAAAAAGTTCAGTTAATGAGCTGGTTTTCCACAGGCATGTTTATTTTTTTAATTGCACATTGGCAATTCTAGTATCAAACATATATGTGAGTTCTAGATACTAGTCGATATTAGTTTCTGGTAAAATACTTAGAAATTAGGGTAGGACAGAGATAGAGAAAAACAAAATAAAGTAGGGTATATTCTTAATTAAAAATATAATTATTAAAAGAAAAGTGAGGTAAGGTGTCAGTTCCCTATCTTTTCCCTGAGATTATACTGGTACATGAAAGCCAAAAATCTGAAGCTGCTTTAATTCACCCAGTAATGGTAAGCTGAAGGGCATCCCCAGAGTAAAATTCATCAGGCACCAGCTCATTAAACAGCGAAGCTTTTGAGTTGCTGGTTCTGGGAAATGTTTAATGGCTGAACATAGGACAGTTAAATGGGCCCAAACAGGAAAAGAAATATTTTCAGGGAATTACTCTTCACACAAATTGGGGTAAAATTGCTTCTCCGATGTCTCGAGGGCGTGGAGAATGCAGAGAGCATCAGCAACTCTGCAGCCAACAATGAAAAGATGGATTGATTAAAATGAGGAAACAGTTTTGTAATTCTATTAAAGTTTGCTTTCAGAATTTCAAAAAGAAAATACTGAAGGGAAGCCAAGCCTTCTACAGAAACCATCTGATAGATACGCAGTCTGTAAAGACTCCTTTTAGAGATTTTTTTCAAGAATTGCACAGGTAAAGAATTTTCTTGCAACCTTTAGTGAAGAAGGCAGACAGCCATGAGCTCAGATCCCAGCATAAAACACCATGATAGGTATAGAACTGGAGTGCAAATCTTGCAAGAGAATGACTCAGACTGAACTAGATACATCCTCTTAAACCAGTTACTCAAGAATTTCCCTAAGTTGGTATCACCTGAGAAATTGTTTAAAAGTGACCTAAATGAACCTCACTCAAATAAAATTACAGTTCCCAGGTAATTCTAACTATGAGCTTGCTGCAATTGAAGTAGTTAGAATAATCATTATATTAATTTTTTACAATAAATCTTCATTATTACATCAGCCTACACTTTATATTCCTCCTTAATTCATATAACTGATAGATCCCTGAGAATGAAAACACCAAGAATACACCCATAATCTAATAAAATGGGAGTTATCCATTGTTTCATCGAGAACACCACACTCTATGTTCTATGAAGAACCTTGGAACTTTTCAGGAAGAGGGACCAAAAAGCAGCTTGCTGTGTGGTGTATCAGGTTGAGGGAGGGCTTTAGGAAGACTGGGTGTGTTCTGGATTGGGTGCTCTCATGACCTGGGGAAATTTGAAGATTGGCCTTAATCATTTTTATCTAGAAAGTGAAAGAAATAAAAACACTAAATGTATCATTCTAAATGTGAGGAACCACTCAGCCAGCCAAGAGAGGAACATATTGGATTATTTTCCTGGTGGCACAATGCCCTTTTCTTTTGGTGTATGTTTAGAAATGAGGTCAGATTGATCTTGTTTTTGAATGTGTCCAAATATTTTTGACAGTCTGTGAAATTTTTACTAAGTTCAGTAGAGAGAACTAGGAAACTTCTAAAGGCTTCTAGAGATATTTAAACTTATTTGTTTACATAATAAGATGAAATCCATAATTTTCAGTCATCTTCAAGAAACCTTGTCTCCACAAAGTTTACGATTTAAAAAATACACTTTCTAGGTTCTAAACATATAGAATTGGGTGGCTAAAATCCAGAACAAGACAAGGATGCCCACTCTCACCATTGTTATTCAACATAATATTGGTAGTCTAGCCACAGCAATCAGACAAACAAAAGACATAAAAGGCATCCATATAGGAAGAGAAGAGATCAAACTGTCACTGTATGCAGATGACATGATACTATACATAGAAAAACGTAAGGACTCAACCCAAAAGCTACTTGAACTGATCAACAAATTCAGCAGAGCAGCAGGATATAAGATTAACATTCAGAAGTCAGTCACATTACTACATAGTAAAAATGAAATATTAGAAAAGGAATACAAAAATACAATACCTTTTAAAGTTGAACACCCAACAATCAAATACCTGGGAATACACCTGACCAAGGAGGTAAAGGACTTATGTGCTGTGAACTACAAAACATTAATCAAGGAAATTAAAGAGGATGTAAAGAAATGGAAAGATAGTCCATGCTCCTGGGTTGGAAAACTTAATGTTGTAAAATGGCCATACTACCCAAAGCAATCTACAGATTCAGTGCAATCTCTATCAAATTACCAACGACATTTCTCACAGAACTAGAACAAGCAATCCAAAAATGTGTATGGAACCACAAAAGACCCAGAATTGCCAAAGCAATCCTGAGGAACAAAAACCAAGCAGGAGGCACAACTCTCCCAGACTTCAGGCACGGTCATCAAGACAGTGTGGTACTGGTACCAAAACAGACAGACAGACCAATGGAACAGAATAGAGAACCCAGAAAGAAACCCAGACACCTATGGTCAATTAATCTTTGACAAAGGAGGCAAGAACATAAATTGGGAAAAAGACAGTCTTTTCAGGAAGTCTTACTGGGAAACCTGGATAGCTGCATGCAAAGAAATGAAACTAGAACACACCCTCACACCATGCACAAAAATAAACTCAAAATGGCTGAAAGACTTAAATATAAGACAAGACACCATCAAACTCCTGCAAGAGAACATAGGCAAAACATTCTCTGACATCAACCTCATGAATATTTTCTCAGGTCATCTCCCAAGGCAACAGAAATAAAAGCAAAAATAAACCTATGGGACCTAATCAAACTTACAAGCTTTTGCACTTCAAAGGAAACCAAAAAGAAAACAAAAAGGCAACTTACAGAAGGGAGAAAATCATTTCAAATGATGCAACTGACAAGAGCTTAATCTCTAAAATATGCAAGCAGCTTATACAACTCTACAGCAAAAAAGCCAATAACCCAATGGAAAAATGGGCAAAAGACCTAAATAGACATTTCTCCAAGGAAGATATACAGATGGCCAACAAGCACATGAAACAATGCTCAATATCCCTGATTATTAGAGAAAAGCAAATCAAAACTACCATGAGATACCACCTCATACCAGTCAGAATGGCCATCATTAAGAAGTCCACAAAAAACAAGTGCTGGAGGGGGTGTGGAGAAAAGGGAACCCTCCTGCACTTTTGGTAGGAATGTAAGCTGGTACAACCACTATGGAGAACAGTATGGAGGTATCTTAGAAAACTGCACATAGAACTACCATATGAACCAGCAATCATACTCTTGGGCATATACCTGGACAAAACTCTCCTTGAAAAAGACACATGCACCTGTGTGTTCATCGCAGCACTATTCACAGTAGCCAAGACATGGAAACAACCCAAATGTCCATCGACAGATGACTGGATTAGGAAGAAGTGGTATATTTACACAATGGAATACTACTCAGCCATAAAACAAGATGAAATAATGCCATTTGCAGCAACATGGATGGAAATATAGATTCCCATACTGAGTGAAGTAAGTCAGAAGGAGAAAGACAAATACATATGATATCAGTTATATCTGGAATCTAGTATATGGCTCAAATGAACCTTTCCACAGACAAGAAAATCATGGACTTGGAGAACAGACTTGTGGTTTCCCAGGAGGTGGGGGCGGGAGTGGGATGGAAGGGGTGCTTGGGGTTAATAGATGCAGACTATTGCCTTTGGAATGGATTAGCAATGAGATTCTGCTGTGTAGCACTGTAAACTATGTCTGGTCACTTATGATGGAGCATGATAATGTGAGAAAAAAGAATGTATACATGTATGTGTAACTGGGTCACCATGCTGTGCAGTAGAAAATTGACAGAACACTGTAAACCTGCTATAATGAAAAAAAAATCATTATATCAAAAAAAATAAACATACAGAGTGGGTGGAAAGACCCTGTTTGCATTTCTAATATGAAACACTGATAAATAAGAAAACAGGTACAACATATGACAGTACTTACGCCTTCCATTTTTTATTTTTTATTTTTATTTTTTGGTATTTTTAGGGCTGCACCCATGGAATATGGAAGTTCCCAGGCTAGGGGTCGAATCAGAGCTGGAGCTGCCAGCCTACACTACAGCCACAGCAATGCAGGATTGAGCCACCTCTGCAACCTACACCACAGCTCAAGAAAATACGAGATCCTTAAGCCCTGAGCAAGACCAGGGATTGAATCCTCATCCTCATGGATACTAGTCAGGTTTGTCACTGAGCCACAAGAGAACTCCTTTTTTAAAAATCTTAAGCCATGTAATTTTCTATTGGCAGTGTGTGTGTGTGTGTGTGTGCGCGCGCGCGCGCGCACGCTAGGGTATTTGTGTATGTGCATTTGCACAACGTAGGAAAACATTTGATCTTTATTGTTTTTAGGCTGTGATGATCTACTGGTTGCAGGACTGTAGGATTTCCAATATAAGTTTGAGGAGGAAAAGTGAAGTACTAATTTAAAATTGAATCTAGGATTGACTTCATGAAAAGAAACATGTAAAGAGACAGGAGAAAGAACATGTCAGCTTCTTGAGAACAACCAATCTAGTTACTGCCAATGAAACCAGTCCCTAAGAATTTATTCTGCAGTTAGTTTAAGGATGCCTTTCCTGGGAAGTTAAGATACCCTTTAAATATGAGGAAACAACCTCAAACAGCAACAAAAACAAGCACATGTAAAATAATCTAAAATTTTTTTTCTAATAATTTTGGAAAAGTGTCATTAAAATGACAAAGTAGAGAAAGAAGAAAGCAGGATACAGTGGATTTTCAAGCAGAAGATTTAGCACAAAGAGGCAGGGCAGTGTGAAAAATAATTCTGCATGAAGAGTATTACAAGCAGTGTGAACAAAGAACATCACAAAGTTAAATCTAGAAAGGTAGACAGCGATGCTCGTAGATTCTGGCAAAAATGATTAGCATTTTAAACAATCAGTTATAGTATTCTAAGATTAACATCAAAGAATGTCCAGGTCAGATTAGCATTTGCAGTATTTCTACACTAGCAATTGTATTGTGAATTCCAGAGTACTATTAGCAAAGTGGAAGGTAACTCTTCTTTTGGCAAGGTCTCTGCAACAAGCCAGAGAAAGAATGATAGGGCTTAAAATCACGGGAGGGCCAGTGGGAAGAGGAGAGTGGGATAGGAGAGAGAAATGTAAAAGAAGTGAAATCAGAATGCTTTGTGTGCTATCAGAGAGAGAGCAAGAGTGAGATGACTGTTGTTTCTGATTTGCCTGTCAGGGGAGAAAGGTTTCCTTAACAGATTGGAAATGCAGACGATGGAGCAAGATAATGAAGTGAATAGATGATTGAAACTTTTTCAAGAGAGAGCTCGGTGGAAAAGTAATTTGGGAATTGCCCAGTGTTTGAAATGGTAGCCGGAGGGAGGAAGGAAGAAAATTAGTACACGATGAAAGTTACCAAGGTTAAAGGAACTGGCAGAATAAGGGGAGCAAACGTCAGTGATGGAGCAGAGGTGGTTACAGAGGTGGCTTCTCAGACATTTGATACTGTCTGTGAAGGAAACCATGGAGAAAGGTCCAAGGAATGGTGGGTCCTGTGGTGAAACAGAACAGGCATCACTTCTGGTGAGACTGCTAAGAGCTCCCTGGATGTAGACACTGAGAGATCATTTCACATCTTCACCAGAATATTTTAGTGGAATATAGAAGTGAAAACCAGATTGCAGTGGGTGGAAAGAGCAAATATGTGAAGAACATAAGACAGGAAATATGCTCTCTTAGATTAAAAAAAAATTACACAAACATACAGAACAAAACTTGTTCTCTGGAAAAGAAAACTAAGGGGACATAATGGGGGAAACTGATGCTTGATAAAGAATGTGCCTTTTGATTATTTTAAGATAATAAAGATTTTGCTGTTGTGTTCATCAACGATTCAGTAAATAGCATCGAACAGCTAATATGTGACAGGTACTTTGTAAAACTGACATCATACTATATATGATATTCTGTAACATTTTCCCCTTAAAATTCATGACTATCATCTGGTATGATTAAATGAAATTTGGAGATAGATATATAGATATACACAGAAATAGATAACATAATTGTTATATTTTATCATTTTATAATAAATTTGTGTAGATATTTTATATACTTATGGTGCTTCAAATTTAACTATTATTAATAAAATTTAATTAGTTTATTTGCACATGTTCTTGAGTATACAGTTAAGAATATTATTTGTTGAAAAGTACATGAGTTTTTTTTTTTCCCTCAAGATGCTATTATCATTTTATACTGGCTCATTCACAGTGTGCATAAGGCATACAGATCTGTATTGTTTCCCTGGGTCTTAATGCCAAATTGTCAAGTCCCAGAATCCCTTGCCTAGTCCAGAGAACATTTTATAACTTTCAGTGTCTATTAAAAATAGCAGTTGGTGAGTTCCCTTGCGCCTTAATGGTTTAAGGATCTGGCATTGTCACTGCTGTGGCTTGGGTTGCTGCTGTGGTTCGAATTCATCCCTGGCCCAGGAATTTTCACATGCTGTGGGTGTGGGAAAAAAAAAATAGCAGTTGGCAAAAACACCAACTATACAAAGTATGCACATTTTTTTCCTTACTGTATGGAGGATAAATCTTAACAGACCACTGTGCCCTCAGAAATTTCATTTAGGAAGCAACATCGCATTTTTGTAAGGTTTTGTCCCATTCTTTGGCACATATGTGTCTTGCCCAGATACCTAGGTTGTCTGTTAGTCCCTGCACTTCAGGACTGGTCAGCATAAGATTGTCACTCCTATAGGCCTGCAATACATCATGTTGCAGGGTCAGATGATCAAGAACTCTGGGCTGAAATTGTAGCAGGTAGATAAGGGTCGATGTAAATTTAATATAATTTAATTACATATTCCTTCCACAGTTAGAGTATTCCACTGTAATACTGTTGGCATTCAAAAAGCTATGGTGAACTCTAATTGCAATTCCTTTGTATTTTTTATCTCTCTAACTTATGGCATCTCTCTTTTTTTTCTCCTTAACCTTTGCTATTTTGCAATATCACAATAATATGTCTAAATTTAGTGCTTCTTCAAACTTAGGATTCAAATTATCCATTCTGAAAAACTGTCAGCCATAATCACTTTAAACATCGTCTGGCCCCCTTTTTTTTCTATTGTGTCTTAATGGAGCTCATTATAGATGAACGCAGGACCTTCTTATTCTACCCTCCATTACCCATCGTTTCATCTTTTGAAACACATTTTGATAATAACACATAATAACAGCTATCATTATTGTACACTTAATATGTGCCAAGAACTGTGTAAGCACTTTACATTTAACTCCTAAGAATCATATCGGAATCTAAAAAATATGGATTAAATAACTTGCTGCTGGTCATATGTTAGCATGTGATTTATTCCTTTCGAATCTTTGCACAATTTACCCAATCAATTTTTAATACATATCTGAATTGTTAGATAGTTTTTAAATAAGAATTTGTTTTGTTCCTGTCATGTTCAAGTGCTTTTACAGAATGCACTATACTTGCTTTATCAACTCTATTTTTCTTTTCGAATATATTAATACACTTATTTGGAAAATATCTGTCATGTTATTATAAATAGTGTCTGTTTCTTGGATGTCTGATCCCATGTTTGTTTCATCTCCTGGTTGTCTCACAGAACCTGTTTCCTTTTGTGCTTCTGAACTTAGACAGTGATGTAATCTTCAGCAGACTTTCTAATTTATGAGATTCTCTTTGTCCTCTGACTTACCTACTTGTGTGGCTTCACACGCTATAGTGATTAGCAAAGTTTCGAATTTCCCTTGCTTGAAATACCACTCCATTGTGGTATTGTATACTTTTACTAATTATGAATTTCTAATTTCTTGCCAGCAACATTTTTTACTACACACACAACCCAGCATGAATGGCCTGCTTCCCTGTTATATCACTAGACTAAGGGCTGAAATTATTTTAGACTCTCTGCCCTTCCCTAGAGAAGAGGGACTACTTGGCTCTGCATTTTAACATTTTATTAGCTTTGCCAAAGTCTTGCCCAAGGGAAGTCAGCCATTCTTAACATTCCCCAAAACTTTGTGGCTTCACTTTTGTCTCTGCAATGCCATCTTCTTCATTTCTAGCATGTTGGGAATTCCTTTTGTTTCTGTGGAGCTTACATGTGCATTGTATTTCATTGTATTTCATTGTGTAAGACTTCATTGCATTTCATCTGGTCACTCAACGTACCTGATTCCACTTATATGAGGAGTCTAAAACAAACTCATAGATTCAGAGTGCAATGATGGTCGTCAGGAGCTCATAAGAGATGAAGAGTCACTAGTCAATATTCATAAACTTTCAATATACAAGTTTTAGAGCATTTCAGTACAAAAGTGTGCCTATTATTAAAATACTTTATTGTATACTTTAACATTTTAAGAATGTGGATCTCATGTTTAGTGGTTTTACTAAAATAAAATAAAATAAAACAAAAAACAAAATTTTTGTTTATTTGCACATCTGAAATAGGTAAAATAAATTCCACTAGACCTGTTTCAATAGTTTTCTACAGATGCTTAAGGTAAGTCAGGATTTTCACTTTGAAACAGGTTTAGTTATTATCCTCCCCCACCCCTATATCCCGGTTTTAACTGTAGCATCATTTACTGTTATTAAAGCAATTACAGGAGTTCCCATGGTTGCCTAGCAGAAACAAAGCTGACTAGCATCCATGAGGTGCTAGTTTGATCCCTGGCCTCGCTCATTGGGTTAAGGATCTGGTGTTGCCATGAGCTGTGGTGTAGGTCATAGATCCTGCATTGCTGTGGCTGTAGTGTAGGCCAGAGGCTACAGCTCTGATTTGACCCCTAGCCTGGGAACCTCCATGTGCCACGAGTGTGGCCCTAAAAAGAAAAAAAAAGGAATTACACATTTCAGAGTGATTATAACTTCTAAGAATACATTGGCTGGCACAGAGTAGCCCCTTAATAAATCATATTTTAAAATAATTTAAATAATAATAATCATGCTAGAAGAGTAACATTGCACAGTGAACAATACTTAAGACCATAAGCTGATCTTCAAAACCACTGCTAATAATTTAGAAATGATGCAAAAGGTCAGTATAACTTAAGAATAATTATAAATCTTGGAAAAGTGTATTTGATCATTTTTGGAAAATGTAACATTTCTGCTTCTAGAAACCTCCGTGACTACAGTAGCCTACAGCAGCTTTTCAGCATATATTAGAGATTGACAGCTCATTAAGAATGCTGTTAACAGTGCAAAACAAATATATTCTGCACAGTAGATTCTAACTTGTAAAAAGTATTGAAATTGGGGCCAGTTTCAGCATTTCAGATAAACATCTCTGCCTTGCTATAAAGAAAAAGCATACACATGCATGGTTAAAATAACAAAAATAAAATATCATAAATTTCATTATATTTCAAAAGATACCTCAGTGTGACATACTTTCTTCTGTTACTTTTTCTCTAACTGCCAATTTATAGAAGTTGTCTGTCAACCTTCAAATCCCTTCAAAGCATATGCACTTTTCACTCATTCCAATCTCCTAATTGTAAAATCATGTCATCTAAATTTTGGAGATTATTTGGAATTATTTGTCAATAGATAAAACCAAATCATTTTTTATGAAAACACACATGAAAGGAGATACGTTAAAATACTTTTAAATAAAGAAAAAAGGCACTGGGAACTATTTCTAGTCATTGTGATGGAGCAGGATGGAGGATAATGTGAGAAAAAGAATGTATGTGTATATACATATTATATGTATGTGTGTGTACATATATATATATATATGTATATATATATGTGTATATATATATATATATATATATGACCGGGTCACTTTGCTGTATAATATAAAATTAACAAAACACTGCAAACAAACTATAATGAAAACAATAAAAATCATTATAAAAAAGAAAACATGACTATAGAGTTAAAATACCCACATTTATGCTTTGAGCCTGATTTTAATTTAATAGATTTAAACAGTCTAGTGATAAGGAAACTGTTCTGGGGCCATATCCAGCTCACTGCCCATGTCTGTAGATAGATTTTTTTTTAAGATTTTAATTTTTTCCATTATAGTTGATTTATAGCGTTTTGTCAATTTCTACTGTATACAAAGTGACCCGTCATATATATCCATAATGTGAAAAAAATGCTCTTTTTCTCACATTATCCTCCATCATTAGAACACAACCATACTCACTCATTTTGAGGTTATCAATGGATGCTTTCATGGTAAAATAATAAAATGCAGTAGTTGCAAACTACACTACGTAGCCCATAAAGCCTAAAACTTTTACTAGTTGGCCTTTACTATTTTGTTGAGGCTTGATTAGACTGAGATAAACTTTTATTTACCTTGGGGCTTATGCCATTTGAGTTATAGTATGTAGGGAATGTTTCTTTGGAAAGCTCACAAAATTTGACACCTTTAACTTTGGACTTTGGACCTCTTTACATCTTTAGCTGTACATTATAAATAAACCAGAGTGTGAGTCTAAATTATAATTCTTTTTATGTTCTCTTTTTTTTCTTATGACAGAGATGGGATCTCAGCCCACAACTGTAGTATGTCATAAGTGTGCTTTTATTTATTTATTTTTAATTTCTTATTTATTTATTTATTTTTAATTTCTTATTTATTTATTTATTTTTAATTTCTTATTTATTTATTTATTTTTAATTTCTTATTTATTTATTTATTTTTAAATTTCTTATTTATTTATTTATTTTTTAATTTTTGGCCACACCAGTGGCATGTGGAATTCCTGGGCCGGAGACTGAACCCACACTGCTTACACAACAGCTGTGGCAATGTGGGATCCTTAACCTGATGTGTCACACAGGAACTATAAATTCGCTTTAAAATATTTTTTTGTAGGATTTCCCATCATGGTACAGCAGAAGTGAATCCAACTAGGAACCATGTTGCGGGTTCGATCTTTGGCCTCTCTGAGTGGATTAAGGATCCTGTGTTGCTATGGTGTAGGCCAGCAGCTGTAGTTCCGATTGGACCCCTAGCCTGGGAAATCCATGTGCCACAGCTATGGCCCTAAAATGCAAAAAAAAAAAAAAAAAAAAAAAAAAAGAGGTAAAAAATAAAACAAAAGAATAAAACTCATCAAGAAATGTACTTGTTTAAAACAATATATATATATTTTTTGTAGAATTTCTATTTTGAACCCATAGTCCTCTAGGGTGGTAAAATTTTCAACTTGTGTATCAACTTGTAGGTTTTCCGCAGGTCACATTTTCTGTGTCTTTAGAGCTACAGAAATATAGGGTGGTGCAGTTATGCATGTTGACTGCTCTGTTCTAATTTGATACATGTTCTTTTTCTGGTTTTCCTTACCAGTCCACATGTGATTCCAGAACTATCCAATATATTGTATGATATTTTCTCATAATATTCCGGGCAGTTCATCATTAGATATTAATATATCTTTCAGACTTTTCCATGTCTGGTTGGTGTTACTTCTATTTCAGGCCATTCATAGAAACTTGCCACCCACCTTCTTCTGTAATACTCTGTGTAGAAAAATCTGTATAGGCCCCACTTCTCCTTACTCTGAAGCTTTTTCATTTTGGTTTTTGTGCAGCCTCCTGTGGCTTTGCCTGAGAAAAAAGAACAGAGGCGCTTTCCTAGAACACACCAGTGCCTTATCATTTCTGCTCTGACTCCCTCCATTCAACATACTCAAGAAAACCTTCATTCCTCAAATCCTGGCTTTACAGTTGATTTATTTATGCTCACCAGTCTTTTCTTTAGAGATATAATGGCCTATACAAACAAACAAATCCTCAAAAGTAGAGTACATATCACTGTATCTTGCCACATCTCTCTGCAAAAGCAAGAGAACTAAGTATTAAGAGTATGATTAAATGAAGGTGCGAGAAAAAAAGGAAAACAAACTGGGAAATAAAAATGTCTGTTAATATTTCTGAAATACTATTTCATTACACTGATTGCTTATTATTGTCTCAATCATAAATATTATCTTTGTATATAATTATCTCTTAGTGCATGGATGGGGTCGTATAGGTTAGTTTAGGGTAAAATCACAAGTATCCCACAAATCTTAGTCTTGTAATGGGATGAATGTTGATGCCATTTCAGTTTCAAGTAGGTGTAGGTGTCCAGGCTACAATGTCCCTCAGGATTTCAGTGCTATCAAAACCGTTTTGAGACCTGCCACTTGAAACATGAGTCATGGAGTTCCCTGGTGGCTCCACGGGTTAAGGATCCAGTGTTGTAGCTTCAGTAGCTCAGGCTGCTGCTGAGGTGTGTGGGTTTGATCCATGGCCTGGGAATTTCTGCATGCCAAGGGCATGTTCAAAAAAACAAAACAAAACAAGAAATAAAAGAGAAGAAAGAAACATAAGTCCTTTTCACCACCAAAAAGAGGAAAGTCGAAACTGGAAACCATGTGGAGATCTTTCTCTGGCTGGAGCAAGCTGTGAAGTATATCACTTTAACTCACTGATCACTGGCCTACATTAGCCACACAATTCTACCTAAGCACAAATGGGCTGAAAGCGAGTCTTTTTTATGTCCAGGCAGGAGAAATTTGAAATGAAGTATAGTAGTATTTCTAACACAGGAGATATGTGATGTCAAGTTTCTAACTTTTTAAAATTTTTATATAGGGAGTCTCAGGGATCGTATTTTCAAACCATCTGATAAAACTTATCACAATGCAAGGGAAAAAGGGAATAAACTGAGATACCCAGTTTTTCTAGTCAGAAGCCAAGTGATTTCTTCATTCTAACGGTACCAGTGAAGGGGCACTAAGGCTTTCTCCTAGGGTGTGTTCTGCAAATCATAACCTTAAAAGTTATCTGAAACTTAATTTATTCTTTCACTTGTAACCATAATGGAATGATAAGTTCATAGCAAAACCAACCAGTCTTCAAGTTTTGATTCTGCCATGTTAATAAAATATATTCTTCAAAGAAAAAAGTTATAGACATATGTAAACTTTCAATAAATAATATCTTCCCTATTGTTGCATTTTTCTCCATAAAAATGTAAAGCATGTAAAATGCAAGTGTGTTTAACCTGGGATAAAATAAGAAAAAGTACATTAAAATATTAAAGAGTAAATAGTACATTTAAATTTTACTTTAACACAATGTTTTTCTACTATGTGTATTCAGGATAATCATAAAATACAGATTATTCTTTTTAATATTTATTAATTTGAAGAATTCTCTGGTGACCTAGCGGTTAAGGATCTGGTGTTGTCACTGCTGTGATGTGAGTTTGATCCCTGGCCCTAGGAATTTCTGCATGCTGTAGGTGCAGTCCAAAGTAAAAAAATATATGTGTATTTATCAATTTGAATCAAATGCATGATAATGAGTTTTCCAAAACAAATGTTTTTATAAGTACTAGAAAGATAAGAAAAATTGTTATATGTAAGAATGTATCGGGATTTATATATTACAGCTCTTTTAGTTACAAGTCTATCACAATGTCAAGAGAAAAAAAATTAGTTGGAAAGAACATGTAAAACAAAATAGATTTGAGTCAGCAAACAGGCCACATGGCTGTGATGTCCTGATTCACTCCCTTTCATTCCCCCATCAAGTAAACTGAAGTTTAAATTACCATCTTCAAAGTTTAATTTATTTTCTTAGTCAAGCAGTTAACCATATTTATTTAAGCCTGAAAATTCTAGGAAGGAAAAGTAATGAATAGTAGCACTAATATGAGGAGAGAGGGATTTTTGAAGATACTTAAGTCTCTATTTTTTTTGGGGGGGTGGACACACCCGAGGCTTGTAGAAGTTCTGGGGCAGAGATTGAACCTGAGCCACAGCAGTCAATCCAAGCTGCTGCAGTGACAAAGCCAGATCCTTAACCCACTGAGCCACAAAGGAACTCCATAAATATCTATTTTAAATGCTAATAAAATATTTTTTAAATGCATATGATTATAACATAATGAATTCTTAACTTTTGGGGTATTATATCAATTTGATCTAAAGATTTAAACTTCATATTTAGAAAAAAGAGGGAATATTCTCAACCTGTAGAAGATGTCATTCTTATTTTAACACCCATGGAAAAATAATTTATAATTTAAAGATTATTTCCAAGCCTTGTAATTCAAATCTCATTTAATATAAATATCTCCATCTATAATACATCTTGGAGTTTGTGCTCACTTGCTTCCAGCAGAAGAAAATACTTATGTCATGACATATTCGCCTAATGACTTTAACTTCATAGGCATTTTTCTTAGCTTGGGCTGTCTAGGATTCCATTTATTCAATGCATGACGGGCATATCCTTGGAATCAACATATTTGAGGGAATGAAGGAAGAAAGATTATGCTGAAGAAGTAATTAAACTGGAATACAGTTGCACAATATGTAGCTAGTGTGATGGGAAGCCCTGGAGCTACTATCGCCCTTCAAATTTATCCTGCATTCAGACAGGGGTCTCATTCTTTATACCACTGTATAAACCAGTCATTGGAACTAGGGTGCCCTTGGGGAGGATCTATGACCTTGATGGAGATAGTATTTATTGGAAATTAATTTAGCAGTGAGCTGTCAACCTTCAACACACCCAGAAGTTGGGGGAATGAATGCTTCACTCCTTAAAGAAGAGATCAGTGTGACTTAGCAAAGTTTTAATCAGACTAAAACTTGCTCTATTCAGATCAATTGTTGTTTAATAATAAAACATTCATATAACTCTATAAGAGTCTTGGTCTCCTTTCCTGAGAAAACTTTTAGGAAGGTCAATGGTATTAAATATAAACCCCTACCTCCCCACCCACTGCCACTGGATCAGAGGCCTTAACTGATATCCATCTGTGATATCAATTGCCCCTTGTTCAAGATTTCCCTTAAACTACTAGGCTAGTACCTTTGTGGAGGGATGACCAGGAACCTCCTCTCTGATGGCCTAAGTGCCTGGGTACCAAGACCTTTTCACATCATGGCAAATACAATGGTTAATTTACTGTCAAATTTTCACCAAATAATATCAAGAGGTGCCCCAAAGGGTTGGCTGAAGATCTGACTATCTCCCTCCATATCCCCAAATTTTAACAGTAGGCCAACATCCCATTGATAATTATGTTCAATTACCCCAGACAGGAGAATAATTATTTTTCTTGCCTTGTGGCTTCTTGGCATGAAAAGTCTGAACTAATAAAGCAGCATTCATAACTAGTTATTAAAACTACTGCCATGTCCTCTGGTGAAATCATTTATTTCTCTTTAACAATGAGCACTTCTAAACTCACAAAATTGACATAGGAAGTGCAAGTTTCATGAGCAGGTAGATAAGTGTGATGAATAGCAAGGCCACTCCTACTTTTACCACTAGCTTTCCAGCCCCAGATGTTCTACTTGCTGAGCACAAGCATCGTATTATAACCATTGACTGTGGATATACAGCACATCCTGGAAGATGGTACCCCATTCTCAGTGTACCTACTTCAAGTCAGCTCATCAGTTCCACCTTCAGAGGCCATACTCAGCACCACTGAACCAGCAGCTCCTGGGTGACACAGTGATGTGAACAGTGGATCTCTCCCCCATGTGTTGTTTCCTATAAATTCAATCTCTTAGTTACCTGAGGTCCTCAGTTAGAAAATCAAATACTTTGCAAACACTGAGATAAAGGTTTTGCTCATTTCCTAAGATCAGGAAAGGCTAACCTATACCAGAAATATATGTAAATTCAAGTAAGATACTGAGGCCTGACTGGGTAAAAACCTTGATGGAAATGCCAACCATTGTTCTCAGTTGTGAGCAGTTTGGATAGTCAATAACAGCAATAACTAGATAGCCTTGTTGACTAGGACCCAAACCATGGGATCTGCATGTAGTCCACATCCCTGCTACCATGAATACTCCAGTCCTACTACCTCCACCATGCCAGTACTGGAGACTGGTAAGAAAGCTTGGCTGATATAGTTGTTCTGTTTTCTTGGTCATTTATTGCCTCTTCTGTGGTGATTCCTAATTTATATAAATACAAATGTCATCACATCTTTTAAAGTCCATTCATGTGGACTGCATACTGGTCTTCTGTCCAGTAACCTTTGTCTCTAATATTACAACCTTTCTACTTGATGCTAATCAATCAGCCAAGCACTTCATGAATCTGCAAGTATACATTCTCAGTTCTGGCAACTTTTTTCTTTTTTTTAACCTGAAACACAGCAGTGACAATGTGGGATCCTTAACCTCTGGGCCACCTGGGAACTCCATGGGAATTTATCTTTTAACAAAAATAAGATGACAGGGGACATTACCCAATGATTTGGCCACCAGGTGCATTGTCCCTAGTCATGGTGTTCCAGGGCCATTCACAAATGGACTCTAGTGCAGAAGACACCCAGGTTTAGGTTGCAATCACTGAGTCAAAACATCTCTTAACCAAAGGTGGCCTATCTCCTCTGCCACCCATCAGTCATAAGGGTTCACCCACCCCCTTATCTGGCCACAAGTGTGAGCTCAGGGAAATTCACTGGTGTGATAATGTTTAATGATACTGGGTTCTAGGATACTGACTAGTGCAGCTTGTTTGTGAACTTAAGGCATTGTCCTTTTGAATCCTGGGCATACAACTTTTATCTTAAGATGGATAAACTCGGTGGAGTTGGTAGAACCCAGGCCATGACAGACTGTTCTACCTTTATAATCAGCAGGTACCCCCATACTCACAATTTTTTTTTTTCATTCAGGACTTGGTAGCACTCCTGTAGCTATTTTTTAATGGGTATAATTCTAATGGTTTAGATCTGCTATATGACCCTTTCCTGCTCTTAGATTCACTAAAAGCTAACCATCAGTCTTCCACCTCTCTCAGACGAATGTGTTGAATTTCTAGTCTCAAATGTTAAATTGTCATGATAATCTTGCCAATACATTACCACTCATTACCACAACTAGGCTCCAACTCTCTTCCTTGATAGTTGAGCACCAAAACACAGACTCTTAAATTTGGGGATCATCCCCACTGCCACTTGGGATCCCAGTTCTGTCACAGCATCATCTCCTCCTGCCCTGAAGTACAGAGAACACTAACACTGAGTTTCTCTATGATGTTTTTGCATCTTTCTCCAGCACAGTGCCTACAACTGTGATAGACTAGTGTGCTCAGACTACTCCCAGCATCTAGGAAACAGACCTAACTTAAAATAGCTATCCCCCTTCACTGAAACTTTTAATCTTCTTGTATTTTCTTTTACTATTTACCAATGCCAAATCCTTAACTTCTAGGTAACCAGGGAACTCTCTTTTATTTTTTTTTTCCGCTTATTGTTATTCATCATGTCTCCAAAAACTTCCCAGGACACCCTAGTATGTTGTAAGCAAAATTTTGGGGGGTCCTTACCCCTGTATCAAGGAGATAATACCATATCAATAAATTCCTCCTCATATAACTTACACTCTGCACCCCCCCCATGATCTAGCCCAATAACCTATTAAATGCATAGGCTCAAACAATCATTGAGCAATTTCTAGGGCTTTGCTGGAGACTTTTGATTAGAACAAATTCAAGCTTGCACATAAAAATCTGGCAAACCTGTTCATGAATATGACAATTGACTTCTGATTGTCATAGAATCAACTTTACACAAAAGCATGGTCTCTTTTCAGATGTTATTCCACACAAGTAGCTTTTACCTGTGTATTGATTAAGGAGATAAACTGGGACCTTTCCCTTCTGGTAAAAAGAACCATAATAGAATGGGAAATTTTTTGCATTCCAGGTTTTATTTTATCTGGCAAACCAACTCTCTCATACTCTAGATGTCACTTCAAAGTAAGACCCCCAAATTCATCTTCAATTGAAGAAAATGAAGCCCTCTAAATGACACAAATACAATTTTCTTACTTTCTGCTATTATTGTAAAAAGTCAGGGCATTGGAAAAGAGATTATAACAAATTGAGTGCTTTAAGAGCCTTCAGTCCTCTAACCAGCCTTTTCACCATTCTCCCAATTCTCAACAACAAGGTTCCAAGGAACCAGTGGGAATCTGCCCAATCCTCTATCAGCTTGGAGAAACATTCCTCCATGAATATAAAACAACCCCCACCTAAAGTATTAAACAGTTAAAATAGTGGGGATCTCTAATCAACTTCAAGAAGCTCCTGTTTCAAACATAATCCCCTTGTTCAGGCCTTTTGAGAGACATATTTTCTCCTCCTTAGTTTCTCTGCCTTAGGCTAAAACATCTCAGGGAAGAATCATGCCAGAATTTCATTCTCCCAAGGGGAAAATAATTCTAGAAATTGACAATAGTCATCAAATTAACAACCAAATGAATTAAGTGACTTTTTGAGATCTTTTATTATTCCTTCTCTGAATGTACATGGACAAGATTTTGGAAACACTGATCATTTGTCCCTATTGTGTAAACTATTATTTTCCTTATGGGGAAAATCTCCTACTGATGTTGACAAAATTCACAACACATCTCATAGCAAATTCAAAGAAATGTTTCAACCTCTTGTCAATCTCAAATCCACCCCTTTTAGAACTCAAACTCTTGTCCCTTGAAATAGTTACATGACACCCAATGCACTTGACTTTCTGCTTCTTTTGACCCACAACTGATCATAGGAAATATATTTGAAAATTAGAAAGGCCTAATTGTTACTATTAAAAATATGCATGTTTGGTAGAATAATCTTATCTTAGTGTGCTCTTGTGAGATTTAAACCTCGCACATCACACCTTGCAACCTGAATATTTCATCTATTGGAAATGATACTTTCAGAAGAAATCTTTTCTACCTCACTGGCAAGGCTTCTATCAAGTACTGCTAACCAATTCTTGTGCTTCCATCCTCCAAGGAATAGAATCTTGGATTTACATGACATGTCTAAAGAAAGCACTAAAACCTAACTCAAACGGCACATCATCTGGAAACTTGAAAGTAAAGATTTCCTGGAATTGAAGCAGATGACATGCAGTGATAGTTTTCCCAAGATATCTGAACCAGTTTTGTTTGAAGTTTGTCTGCCAAGCCTTTCATAATGACATAATTCTTCAGATGCTCTCCAATATCTATGCTTTTGATTTAATATTATAAAAAGTTTCTCCTTCCTATCCCATCTTATTAGTTGAACATGATCTTGATAGTTTTCCAATCTGTGCAATTTATCTCCAGTATGACAAACAATAATCAGGAATGTGCTTCCCTGATGTTAAGAGATAAAAAGCTGCTGAGAGTAGAGAATCTGAATCTTGATCTGTGATGTTTTCAGTGAAAGATCTTGATCAAAAGGGTGAAATGTAGGAAATTAATTAATAGCATCCCCAATTAAATAGTATTGGGAGAACAGAAGAGGGAGCTCTCATACCCTGTGATGACAGTAGAGCCAACAGGAATAAAGAGAGTTATTTTCTTTCTTGACAAGGACTCTGTCAATGAAAAGCCTGGACTCTTTGTTTACTATAGTCCTCCCACCTTTCCTCTCCTCTCTATAAAATGTTCTCCTTTCCTTACCATACAGAGGATTGCATATGGCTTGCCCCAAATTGCAATTCTATGGTGATTCTGAAAAAACTAATCTTTGCTGGAGAAAAATCTGGTAATCTGTTTCAGGTGAACAACTACCACTGCAAAGTTCTAGCATTCTTACTTACATTATCCATCATATTTTACAATAATTTGTCTCTTACACATACACACACAGCCTTGACTATAACGTTAAGTACACCATATTACTATCTAGGAATATCTCAGACTATCTGCTTCACATTTTTTACCCTTTCATTTTCAGAGCTTATTTCACTCTCTCAGGCCCTAATACTTCCTTATAACACAATCTCCACATCTAGCACAACCATAAAGGCCTACTCTATATAATCTCAAATTTTAAGAATTAGAGGATATTTGAGTAAGCCTAGGAATTATATTATAATTTTACAATGGCTATTTTAAAATACTGCTTTATTCTCTCATGATTTCTCATTCCAAAATTAGAAAAATGGAATGCTGTATAGAATTTGGGAAAATACCAACATTGAAAATTTAAGAACATTTAGTATATAAAAGATTTTCTTGGACTTATCAGAATTTTGGAACCTTACTTAGTATATATATGCCTTCAAAGAGTTACAGTTATTACTTCCTTTTTTATTAAAAACATTTTCATGAACAGAAGACATTGTTTTTTAGCAGTTCACAAGCTTCTGCTGTTTTTATACTCTCTGAAAGCTGTATAATCTTTTAATGTCAATGCAGTTGGTTGCCATAGAAATTATAATGATGTCACTCAATATTTAAATCTAGAAATAAACAGCAGGAACAGATGGGCATTTGAGAATAAAGGGCATAGTTTTAATGCAAATGTTCTTGAAAATTAAAACTACACAGGTTAAAAATCACATGCAAAAAATAATAATAATAAAATTGCCATGTACAACATTAAAAATTAGGATATGTGTCTATAGCTTGCCAAGATGTTGGGTTAGCATCAGGGGCAAAAGGGCAAGAAGCAGGAAAGGCATTCTCATGGAGCAAAGACTGAAACAGAATCTTATCTAATGGAATTAGACCTGAATTATGTGTACAATATATGGATATGAAAGCCCAGTAATTCAACAGGGATAGGACTGAGGCTGAAGAGATTATACAAACATAATCTCAAAGAAATTGAGGTGGGTGTCATGATAGTTAAAAAAAAAATAGTAATGTGTGTGAGAACACATAGATACATGTTTCACATTTATGGTTAGAGAATCAAAAAAGCCACATGTATCTAAGTCTAAAATGGCAACAAGAATTGTTTTAAATATGCTTAATTCCACAAGGCTGCAACATTTACTTACAGAAAATGTATTGCTGTATCAATTATTGTAGGCTTTGTAAAAAGTTCACTGAAATATAATAGTCACAAAGTACTTAAACTATAGCAATGTACTCTAGGCACTGATATAGTGATGGTCACACTAAAATCACACCAGTTATGTCAGCAAAATAAATGGAAAGTTCTACCATTTAAAATCAAGACAACTTAAATAGGACTCAGTCACACAGACATTCTAGACACTTTGTTTTTTAAATATTGATTAGGGAGTGTAAAACAGCCAAGGATAATTTTAATCTGCAAGCGTTGTTTGTTGCTGCTGTTCTTCTGAATAAGAAATTAACAGAGGAGTTCCCATTGTGGATCAACTGGTTAAGGACCCAACTTTATCTTTGTGAGGACACGAGTTCTATCCCTGGCCCTGTTCAGTGGATTAAAGATCCAGCATTGTCCTGAGCCATAGTCTCGGTCACAGATGTGGCTTGGATCTGGCATTGCTGTGGCTGTGGCATAGGCCAGCAGCTGCAACTCTAATTCTACTTCTAGCCTGGGAACTTCCATATGCCACTGGTGTGGCTATTAAAAAAAAAAAAGAAAGAAAAGAAAAAAGAAAAAAAGGAAACCTGAGAGAAGAGCTCTCATAACCAGTGAGGATAGCAAAGCCCAAAAAAAAAGAAGAAAAACTTTTCTCTCCTGCAGAGGACATGAAAATCATGGACTCTGTATTCCCTCTAGCCCTCCCAGCTGCCTTTTCCTCCTCTGCAAAAGTGTTCTTTGCTTGCCATGTGGGGATATGCACGGAGTTCCCCATGGTTGCAGACCCCAAACTGCAATTCTTTACCAACCCTGGGTAAAAAAACGAAAAACAAAACAAACAAACAAACAAAAAAAACCCATCAATTTCTGCTGTAAAAAAACCTGGGAGTCTGTTTCAGGTCAACATTTGGCTAGAAAACTTTATCTGATGGTCACATATGTAACGAGGAGATAACTAAAAACCAACCAACAAACAAAAAAACACCTTACCATTTAAAGATATACATTGAGTCAAAGTGGAAATCCCCATGAAAATGCAACAAAAAAAACCTTTGAAAAACAAAGGTAACTTTTTTACCTTGCACTGATTTTCATTACCTTGATTTTTTGAGTTGGTACTGATATATTTTCAGCATATGCTCTATTGAGTCTTGAGCTAATGGAAACTGGCATCTTGGATGGGTGACTATGTGGTCACACAGAATAGAGGAAACTGGGTCCATTGTAGCTTTCTTTCTGTTGGCTTGCGCTTGTTACCCCTTCCAAGCCTTCTTTCATGTGTTACAAAATCAGGTTCCTTTTGCCTGACAGGCAACCTAAATGCTGAGATGCTGAGGGTTGCAGCAAAGAGAAGGATTATTCATGAGGCAGCCAAATGAGGAGAGAGGAGAACAAATCTGATTTACTTCCCCAAAGGCAAAGGGTTTGGGAGTATTTATTGGATAAAGAATAAAGTAACAAGGTGTTCTGAGGTGTGAGGAGTGTAAGATGATATCTCTTAGTTTTGATTTACATTTCCCTGATGATTGGTGATGTTGAGCATCTTTTCATGTGTTTGTTGGCTTATCTGCATGTCTTCTTTGGAAAAAATAACTTCAGATTCTCTGCCTATTTTTTTAATCTCTTTTTTTGGATTTTTTCATATTGAGCTACTTCTAACTCTATCAATTGTGAACACAATGTACAGTAAGGGAAACTCTTGTGATATTATAAATTGATAAAAATAATCTGAGAAATAAATCATCTCTTAGTAAAAATAAAAGCTGTCCTTGCCTCAGGATATAAATATTTTGATATATACTACAAGGAGTTGCGTTCACCTATACCTTAGAATATAAATACAAGAATATTCAAAACTGCAATGTTTGTAATAGCTCATAACTGGAAATGACTCAAATGTCCTTGAACAACAGTATGCATAAATAAATTAGAGTATATTCAAGCAATGGAATATTTCATAGCAGTGACTATGAATGTACAATTGCTTAATCCAAAAATATGAATCTCAAAAACATTATTATGTGATAAGATAGACAACAATTTATTTTTAAATATTTAAAGATATAATTTTTTTTTAGACCTGCACCCATGGCATATAGGGGTCTAGGCTAGGGGTCAAATCTGAGCTACAGCTGCTGGCCTGCACCACAGGCACAACAACAGCTCACAGCAATGATGGATCCCTGACCCACTGAGTGAGGCCAGGGATTGAACCCACATCTTCATGGATACTAGTTGTATTTGTTTCTGTTTGAACTCCCAAAAGACATACTTTTAAACAGAAAAAAAAAAGTACTGAATAAAATAATAGAAAACAATGGAAATTACTGTAAGAAGAACTGGAGAAATAATGAAATGAAATAGTATACTGCATTTCTATAAACTAACAATGAAAATTGAGAAAGATAAATTAGGGAAATAATCCCTTTACCATTGCATCAAAAAGAATAAAATATGTAAGAATAAACCTACCTAAAGAGGCAAAAGACCTGTACTTTGAAAACTATAGGAGACTGATGAAAGAAATCAAAGATGACACAAAAAGATGGAAAGATATACCATGCTCTTAAATTGGAATAATAAGAATTGTCAAAAGGAGCATACTAACCATGGCAATGTATGGATTCAATGCAATCCCTATCAAATTACCAAGGGCATTTTTCACAGAACTAGATTAAAAAATTAATTTGTATGGAAACACAAAAGACATTGAATAGCCAAAACAATTCTGAGAAAGAAAAATGGAGCTGGAGGAATCAGGCTTCCTCACTACAAAGCCACAGTCATCAAAACAGTATAGTACTGGCATAAAAACAGAAATACAGATCAATGGAACAGGGTAGAAAGCCCAGAAATAAACCCACACACCTATGCTCATTTTATCTACAACAAAGGAGGCAAAACATACAATGGAGAGAAGACAGTCTCTTCAATAAGTGGTGCTGGGAAAACTGGACAACTACATGCAAAAGAATGAAATTAGAACACTCTATAACACCAAACATGAAAATAAATTCAAAAAGATTAAAGACCTAAAGGTAAGACCCAATGCTATAAAACACTTAGAAGAAAACATAGGCCAGGAGTTCCTGTCGTGGCTCAGTGGTTAACGAATCCGACTAGGAACCATGAGGTTGCGGGTTCGGTCCCTGCCCTTGCTCAGTGGGTTAATGATCCGGCGTTGCTGTGAGCTGTGGTGTAGGTTGCAGACGTGGCTGGGATCCTGCATTGCTGTGGCTCTGGCGTAGACCAGGGGCTACAGTTCCAATTGGACCCCTAGCCTGGGAACCTCCATATGCCGTGGGAGTGGCCCAAAGAAATAGCAAAAAGACAGAAAAAAAAAAAAAAAAGAAAACATAGGCCAAACACTTTGACATAAGTTACAGCAGTATCTTCTCAGATCCTCCTCCTAGAATAATGCAAATAAAACGAAACTACACAAATGGGATCTAATTAAACATAAAAGATTTTGCACAGAAAAGGAAACCATAAGCAAGATGAAAAGATAAACCACAGAATGGGAGAATATATTTACAAATGAAGAAATGGACAAGTGTTTAATCTCTAAAATATACAACCACCTCCTGCAGCTCAATATCAAAAAACAAACAAAAACAACCCAGTCAAAACATAGGCAGAAGATCTAAATACATATTTCTCCAAAGAATACGTACAGAAGGCCATAAAACACATGAAAAGATGCTCAACATCTCTAATTACTAGAGACATGTAAATCAAAACTACTGTAAGTTACCACCTCACACTAGCCAGAATGGCCATCATCAAAAAGTCTAAAAACAATATAAATGCTGGAGATGGTGCAGAGAAAAGGGAACCCTTTTACACTGTTGGTGGTAAATTGATATAATAACCATGGAAAACAATATGATGTTCCGCAAGAAATTAAAAATAGAAATGCCATAGGATCCAGCAATCCTACTATGGGCATCTATCTGGATAAAACCATAATTCAAAAAGATTAATGCACCCCAATGTCACTGAAGCACTATTTACAATAGCCAAGACATGGAAGCAACCTGAATGACCATCAACAGAGGAATGAACAAAGAAGATGTGGTACATATATACAATGGAATGTTACTCAGCCATATATGAAGAATGACATAATGCCTTTTGCAGCAACATGGATGTACATAGAAACTATCATACTAAGTGAAGTTAGACAGTGAAAGGCAAACATCATTTGATGTCACTTATACACAGAATCTAAAAAAAGGATACAAATGAACTTATTTGCAGGACAGAAATAGTCTCATAGACTTTGAAAGACTTTTGTTTATGAAAGGGGGAAGGTGGGGAGACAGGGAGGAATGGACTAGGGGTTTGGGATTGGCATATGCACACTGAGGTCATGGGATGATTGGCTAATGGGGACATGCTGTACAGCACAGAGAACTCTATCCGATATTCTGTGATAATCTATGTGGGTAAAGAATCTGAAAAATGGGTGTGTGCCTATGTATGACTGAATCACTTTGCTGTAGAGTAGAAATTATCACAACCTTATAAATCAACTATAGTTCAATAAAACTTAAAAATTATTGTTAGAGAAATGGTATTATTGTATGCATATTTTACAAAGAATCGCGATAAATTTTTTCTTAAAAATATAGTAACATAGAAATGTCATTAGATAACCCAATCAATGAAAATTATAAATGTACCAGTTTGAAAAATTACAAATAAGAAAAAAATGTAAATATCAAAACAAGAGAAATGTAACAAATTAAAAGATAATAATTTCTTTCTTTGTTTTTCTTTACAGCCACATCTGTGGCATATGGAAGTCCTCAGGCCAGGGGTCAAATCGGAGCCACAGCTGTTGCCACACTGCAGCTTATGGCAAGGCTGGATCCTGAACCCACTGAGCCAGTCCAGGGACATCAGGTCCTTAATCCACTCATCCACAATGGGAACTTCAAGAGATGATAATTTCTTACCCCTGAAAATAAATTTGACAACAAATTGACATATGAAAGATCTAGCATATTTTCAATGCGTGATCTCTTTCTCCCTCTCATTCTCTCTCTCTCTCTCTCTCTCTCTCACACACACACACACACACACACACACACACACACAATGATAAGGCATAGATTTCAAAAGTTAATTTAAATATAATTTCTTAAAATATCTAATTTCAGTTCTTCATTTAAAATGTGCTTTGGAGTCTTCTATTAAAAGTTTACCCTTGAATCAGCAACATCAGCATTGCCAGAAAGCTTGTTAGGAATCCACAATCTCAGGCTTCTTCTAGACCTATGTAAACAGAAGCTACAGTTTTAACAAAACTCCCTGGAAACTTACATACACATGAAATTATGAGAAATTGTGTGTTCGTGTGTAAGCAGTGGTTCTCACATCTTTTACACATTAGAATTACCCAGATAGCTGTAAAACAAACAAACAAAACAAAAACGGGAAAAGAAAACATATTATGACCTCACCCCAAGATTATAATTAAATCAGTATGGAGTAGCTCCCACTTAATAATAGTTTAAAAAATATCGTCTAGAATGGAGAACCAGTGGGTGACCTGTCAACTGTGTATAAAAAGAAAATATTTTTGTTTGTGCTAATTAATGATATCAGCATCATGTACTAGGATGATATGGCTTGATAGTTGAGGGAGATTTTTAAGTTGTAAATTACCATATCTCATCATTTGGGGTAAATTTTGGATTAGCTGTTGATTTCATAATATAATTCAATCATGAAAATTTTAGTCACTATGCAATTTCTGATCTTAGCATCTCCCTTCTTCTTAATCCAAGTCCCGCTTTTTTCAAGAAGGAGGCTCATCTGAGTCTATCAATCTTAATTGGGAGTACAGAAAAAACAGGAGAGAAAATTGAGGAGCTTATGGAAGTTACTAAATCAAACAGTTTCTGATGCGTTTAGGTCTCCCGTCCTTCTAAGACTGCCAGCTGGTAAGCTCTCTGAGCCCCTGCATCCTTAGTTAGCTGACACTGGTGCTCTGTCTGGCTGCTACATGCCATTTGCCTGATACAGCTGTTTCCTTCACTTACTCCATAGCAGGAGATCCACACCGAGGCTCCTTTCTCAATGTCTCCATTGGCAGTTGCTACCATTAAAAACTTTTCTTTATTTTTTATTTATTTTTTGTCTTTTCGCCATTTTTCTTGTGCCGTGGGAGCTGTAGCCGCCAACCTACGCCAGAGCCACAGCAACGCAGGATCCGAGCCACGTCTGCAACCTACACCACAGCTCACAGCAACACCAGATCCTTAACCCACCGAGCAAGGCCAGGGATAGAACCAGCAACCTCGTGGTTCCTAGTCGGATTCATTAACCACTGAGCCATGACAGGAACTCCGTATTAGAAACCTTTTAATGTTGGAAGTTATTTACAAATATATGTAGTTCATATCACCCCATTACCTGTGAATTTTAATCTTTTAGGATGGTATTCTAGGATCATGCTTAATACTTATCCACTAAAATGTGGATAAATGTGGATGCAATACTAAAATTTATATATGTGAATAGTATAACCATATAAAAAGAAAAATTAGCTAGAAAATATAGTGGAATAGTAGATAGCAGTTTCAGTAGCCAAATAAGTGAAAATAAAACATTAGTTAATAAACTAATAAAAGCTATAAAAAGTTTATATATAAAAAAAATTTATTTCTAAGAAGTGACACAAAGCAGGGCTTTATAAGTGGAAAGGCAAACATTACCCTGGGAAGGAAAACATCCAGTCTCACTCTGTAAGTATAAAGTTCAAAGCAATTTAAATCAAAATACTTAAGGAATGTTTTTGAAACGTAACTAAATATTCCTAAATATCATACTGGAAAACATTCAGAGTGACTATAAAATGTTTTTCAAAACAGGAAACTCAAATATCAACCATCTTAAATGTATTATACTAATATATCTATAGTAATATCTATATACAATGACAGGGATACACATCAATGGAAAATAATAAAGCCTTTTGTTAAATGATGAATGTACTTCTTTACGTAAATGAGGAAATGATTTATTATATAATACTTTTTTCCTTAACAATTGGATCATCACTTAAAATTGTTTACTCTTTCCATTACAACAAGATAAAATACAGATGCAATCAAAGTTTATATGTCTTAAAACAAGCTTACTGTGAAAGTACTTGAAAAATATCACAAGAATTTTAAAATATAATATTGGAAAAGCTTTTATTAGCATGATTTGACATTTGGCAGTCAAAATTAAAAATGAAAATGACAGCTGAACATATTATGTCTAACTTTTTAATGATTACTGGAGGAAAAATTTTCTGTAAACAAATTCTATAAACAAATTGGAGAATGAACTTTGGCAAGGAAACAACAAGGAAAAAAATCATTCAATACACATATTTTTAATGAATAAGGAAAATATCAACATAAAAAATTTGGAAAAAACATGAATAGAGCAAAGAAAAAGAAATAAAAACTTTAAGAATATGTGACCTCTATCATAATAAAATACTAAAGTGTAACATTAGTAACATAACAGTTTCAGAAGTCAGACTGGCAATGCTTTGGAATAAATTATTTAATATAAATCTTTGCCAATTTATGACACGATGTCATTATTGATCTCACTTGACACATATTATTAGTAGGAATACAAATTGTTAATGAACTATCAGGAAACTTTGTATAATTATTTGTCAATATAGAAAATCATATCCTTTAATCTATCAATTCCATTCAGAGTAATATACAGATCTACTCACATCTATTCAGAATTACTGATTACATGAGATTTTCTTTGTAGTATTGTTTTTAACAGAAAAAATATTTAAAACATCAAAACATTGATACTTGGAAAACCTATCTCTGGTAAAGAGAAGTTAGTGTGAAATTAACAGAGTTTACCTCTCATTAGGGTTACATTGATTGTGTCTTTTTTTTCCTCTCTCTCTCTTTTGGGCCATGTCTGAGGCATGTGGAAGTTCCCAGGCCAAGGATCAAACCTGAGCCACAACAGTGACCTGAGCCTCAGCAATGACAATACCAGATCCTTAACCTGCTGGGACACAAGGGAACTCCCAATTACACCTTTATAACAGAAATGTTCTTGTGTCTTAGTTTGCTTTATTTAATCCCATTTCATTGCTAGTTTTGAAGATTTATTTTTTACTGGTCCTATCTAGAATATTTTTACTGCATAAATTCAACCAGAACAGTCATAACAATCATGCACAATGAATGTCCCCATTTTCACTCTTTGCTTTATTTACTCCAGCACCTAGGTAACCCTTGGGGGAAATAGAGTTCTTAGCACATGATGGGTAAATGCTATGTGGAAAATCTGATTATTCTCATTATCCCAAGTCTAATTACGGAATAAATGTGAAGCCTACTCCTTTGTTTCTTGATAATACTATACATTAAGTAGAATTTAGTAAACTTATACAGGGCCTTACTAAAAAAGAAGATTCTTTAATAATGAATTTCTCATTAATAGACATAAACAGTGGTGCAAAATTGTTCCCTACAACAGAGGTATAAACATACTGGATGTCAACAGTGAGATGAATTACCTTAAATACGCTGCCTTCCTCCAATGATGCAAATTTCACAGATTATCACCATTGTTATAAAATGAACATTTGAAAAATTTAGAAAATTAGTCATGGCTGCTGGAAAGACATTGAGGCATTTTGAAACCTGCTGTCTATCTACCAGGCTGTATTTTGTGTGCAGAGAGTGCACCCTGGCCCTCTTGTCTGTTCTGCCAGCGATGAGAGTTAGCGTACTTCCAAAACAAGCAGGACTCTGCCTGGGTAGGACAAAGCCAGAGTCATAGTGGAAGATTTTGATAAATGTAAAGTTCACATCAATTTTCTGCTCTGCATATGTATGGAAATTGCTAATCAAGTGATGTCTTGGAATTCCTGTTGTGGCTCAGCAGGTTGAGAACCTGACATATTGTCTGAAAGACGCTCAGTGATTTAATGATCTGGTGTTGCTGTGGTTGGGGGGCAGGTCTGTAGCTGCATTTCTGATTCAACCCCTAGCCTGGGAACTTCCATATGCTTCACATGCATCCATAAATAGGGGAAAAAAAGTGATGTCTTGAACATTCATTCACTAAGGAAAACTGATGTTTATGTGTAGGAGGTAAGACTGTCTCACATCCACTGAGACCTGTGTCTCTGAAATGACTCATGACCACTTTGATTTTTAGCATTATTGGATACAAAATGGTATGAACTTATTCTCAATTTTTAATTGTGTAATAACTTTAGTCTACAGACATGCAGTTGAATATAGATTGTGGCTGACACAGTTAAACTTTCTGCAACATTAATTCATCATAATACATAATGATTTCAAAACACATGTAGATAATGCATCTAATACTCCAGCTTAACATTTCCTTCACTTCTTCTCCTCCCCTGATCATCACCTAATGCCTTGGTCATTACCCACCGTTGACAATGCAGTAATCTCAACATCACCATTTTATGCTCTAAACACCACCCCCACCTTCCCAAGTCATGCTTTTGGGTCTCTCATCTCTAATAACTCTTAGACACCACTGGAATTGTGGCACTGTTATTGGCCCAACTACTTTTATGTCCCACAACCCTGATGTCTTTACTCCTCTTGTTATACAAATTAGATTTTGTAATCCATGTTTAACTTCTCTCTTGTATACACCCTAAATTTTCTTTCAAACTTTCTCCCTTCATCAGTTCACCTGATGAAACTCCAACCTTTAGTTTAACTGAAACCCTACATATACCCTACCTGCAACCGATTCCCTGAATATGACAGTCTAAAGGTTTTATTTGAATTTATGGTCATTGTTTTCAAGAAGGACATTCAAATCAGCAAATATCCCAAATATTCTGTCTCCTTAGGTCACCAAGACCCCTTCTCAAATTGCCAATGTTAATTCACAATCCTGCTTTTTTCACACTGAGAATGTTGAAGACATGAGAAGAGAAATTTGTCTTCCTACATATATGATTCTACTTACATGGAACACACACTCTGCCTTTTGGATGAATAGTTCTTGCTCTATCTAAGGCCAATTCTTCACCTCTGTATTAAATTATTTCCTCTCCCAGCTACATAAGGGAATCCACTGGTCACTGTGATCAATTTCATGTTCTACCACTCATTTAAAAAAATAATTAAAGCATGGAAAAATATATAGATTCAATTTTGAGAAAAGGAATGCCACCTTCACTTGCCTGCCACCTTCAATTGCCTGCCTCATTTATCATGACCATTCATCATGAAATTCCTTAAAAGGATTCTTGCTGGGTCTAGGTTTATGTCTTGGTCTAGCTTCTGACTTTTCTCCTCCATTCTCTCTTCAAACTCTTTCCTTTTTTGCCACTGGGCTCAAACTGTATTTTTCAGAGTCATAAATGGTAACATATCCACTTTGCTTAATCTTGTGGTTGATGTTTGGAACTTGAAATATTACTTTTATCAGCATCATTTAGTATCTTTGATCACTCTCTCAACCGAAATAATACATTTTATCCTATAAGGCAGTTGTTCTATCTTATTGTGTCAGGTCTTCCTGATTTCTGAAAAAAGAGGGCTCCCTGTCACTATGCACTTCCACAGAACATTCTTCCAAATTATCCCAGAATCTTTTGCATAATTCATGAACTTCCTCCCCAGAATGTACCCTTCTTAAGGACAAAATCCTGTCTGTTCATAGTATCATAATTGTAGTGATTAATGCAATGTTGGTAGTTGCTCAATAAATAGGTTGAAGTGAGTAAATGAATGTGTGACTATTTTATATGTCTTGTTTCTTTTCTCTGGTTCATCTCACACCTATAGGTTTTATTCTGATCAAGGAGAATGAAGAGCTTCAGAAACACTTCCTGCACTTTGGCTTATTCTCCTGATTAACCATGAAGTCAAATAACATAAGGATCCAAAGTAATACCTAATTACTTTGCTTTTGGAGTAGGGATAAGAAGAGTGATATGAAAATCACATTCCAGAAGGGTATATGACTTTTCATAAGGGTTGTAAATTGTTTGGAATAAACAATTTTAAATCTTAATATTTCTGTCAATGAAGGAAATATACATTGATTAGTTGAGGTACATTTACAACCTGGGTGATATTTCCATCAATAGTAAACTGACTTCAGAGTTCCTGCTATGGCACAGTGGGTTAAGAATCCAGCTGCAGCAGCTTGGGGTCACTGTAGAGGTGTGGATTCAATCCCCAGCCTGGAGCAGTGGGTTAATGGATATAGCATTGCCAAGCTGCAGAGTAGGTCACATTGTGGCTCAGATTCAACCCCTGGCCTGTCCTGGTCAGGAACTTCCATATGCTGCAGGTGTGGCCATTGAAAAAACAAAAAAAAAAAAAAAAAGGAAACTGATTTCAAGGCACAATAATACCTCCTCACTTCTTGTAAATCTAGGTCAAAATAAACTCAGAGCCTTTTCATGTTTCTAAATTTTGATTCTTTACACAGATATTGTCTGATTTAGGTCTCTGTCTCCTTCAGGTCTTTTGCTCAAATTAAGATTGCACTCCCTTGCCAGCTTTATTTACTTCATAGTACTTATCACTTATACTGTGTATTTTACTCAGTTTTTTCTTTCTTATCTCTACTAGAATATAATCATCCTATAGGCAAGGACTCCTGTCTTCTTTATTCACTGTGATATATGTAGTGAATTTAAAAATTATCTGGCCTAGAAAAGCACTCAATAAATACACGTAAAAATTAATAATCTTTATTTCTTAGTGTTTTCTTAGTGTTTTTCCTCAAAAAAAGTATCTGTAGAGGCTACCTTTTCCCTTAAAATAAGCCTATACCAGTTATGGTAAAAGTAATGCTATTAATATCAATTAAAATGAATTAAGATTTATTTGGGGAAAGTTACTCTCTCTCACTCTCTTTCTCTCTCTTTTAATTTAATGGCTGCAGGCATGGCATATATAAGTTCCTGGGCCATGGACTTAATCTGTGCCAAAGCTGTGATTTATTCCTATTCCACATTCATGGCAGTGCCAGATCCTTTAACTGATTGTGCCAGACACACTTCCACAGCGACCCGAACTGTTGCAGTTGGATTATTAACCAACAGTGCTATAATGGAAACTCTGAAAGTAACCTTTTTATCTCAGGATATGTGTGAATTTAGAAGTGGTGAGATGATTGCCTGTTTATCCTTCTGGAAACTTCTTCTCTTAACCTTGTCCAGTTTAAAAGGTGTGAATCCATCTCACCATACTTTTCCTTTTAATCTTTACCTAAATTTACCATCAGCACAACATTGTTCCTGAAATTTACCAATGTCATAATATTTGTGAAAACTTTTTGTGTGATTAGAAGGTTTCACTAAAATTTAATAAGCTGGAGTACATTAAAGAAATGCTAATAACCTATGACTGGCTAACATTTTTGTGCTTAAAGGACTTTCAACTCATTTCCCAATATAATTTCCAACTCCCTAATTTTGTCTTTAACTTTTCTGGCCCCTATACCTAGTTTTTTTTTTTTTTTTCCCAATAGTTGTCTTTACTCAATGCAAACTTTAAAGTTACTTCTCAATCAAGCTGTTTATCAAGATAAACTACCAACAAAGTCACTTTTATCCCAGGTGAAAATCTGGTATATATTACACTTACTCTGATATAAAATTTTTTAAAAACTTATTTAGTGCATAGTCATATAATAGAAACTCAATTAATGTGGGCTGATTTGCTCTTTTCAGTTGTGCTTCCCTTTAAAATATATATCCTCACCTGCTTTGTTGAATCCACCAAGAGGCAGCTGTGTGGACAGATGGCCTGGGCTGACTGCAGTGTAAGGAACTATATTAAATGCAATTAACACATTTTCTTACTTCTAACAGGAAGTAGTTGAGTGTCATCTATTTTCAGATCAAACTACCTTTTGGGTGAACACATGCATTCATAAATCCTCAAATGCCATGTGTTTTTTAAATGAGCACTTCAGTCAGCATTTATAAAAGTGTCTAAGCTTTTTGATTATAATTACTGTTAGTTATAAAAAAAAGAGAGAGAGAGAAAATAAGTAAAACACTGACTGTAATGATTTGGTGGGGATCTAGGTTGAATAGTAGTTTTACTTTTATAAATCACAGTAATTATTTCTGTTTTCCTCATTAGGAAAAATAATATTTACTAAAGAAACAACCAAATGTAATAAGTATCACAGAATTACAATAAAGAAAAAATAATTTCATTTTTTTCTAGAAAAATTTCTATCTAAAAGGTCACATAAAATTTGAAAGGTTTATGTAAATCTCAGTGTGAGAAACACTACTATGTTTTTAAAATAATTAATTTTTAAATTAATTATTATAGTTTTTTATTAAATAGCAATTCATATGAATGTGCTCTGAGAGCTTAATTATTTTAAGTTATGAATGACAATTATCAAATTTTCTACATGATATACACATATTTTTCTAATGAAATATTTCAAATTAATATAGCTTTTGGTTTATTTCTATTTTTGTGCATTTTTCTGGTGCACAGCAATGATGTTGATGATCATTCTGATAAATCATTTGTTTCTTACATATAAGTCATTATATATTTTTCTGCTAACTTTTTGACAATTACTGCTGAGACCTTTCTGTCAAGGTCCCACTTCTGCCTTTCCGATGCAATATTCACTACATTGCACCACTCTGCACCCACTATTTATAAGAATAAATGCTACTTGATCTTAAGGTCTTATTTTTATTTATTTATTTATTCTGTATGGCTGTACGCATGGGATATGGGAGTTCCTGGGCGAGGGATTGAATCCAAGTCACAGCTGAACCTACACTGCACCTAGGCCAACACTGGATCCTTTGACCCACCTTTGTAGTGACCCAGGCTACTGTAGTTAGATTTTTAACCCACTGCACCATGGCAGGAACTCATTAGGTCTTATTTCTAAATGTCACTTATTCAGAGAAGTATTTCCTAAATAATTCCTATAATAAGAACTCCCTGCTAATAGTCCTCTTTACATGTTTATGACAAACATAGCAAGATCACTTAGCAAGATATTGTTATTAATTGTGATTATTTTTTTCCAATCCATGTTCCACAAGGTCATAAACCCTATTGTCTCCATTCAGCAGATGTGCCCCATGAGGTCTCCCATGAAGTTGCAGACTAAGTGCTCAATACATATTTGCTAAATGAACGGGATGATTTTAATTATACTGTTTTGAGTTGTACCACATCCAGGCAAAAGCCTGTTCCCTTGATCAATTACTTTATTTAAAATAATCTTTTGTGACAGATGTTATTGTATGTATGGATTGAAATTTTTTCATGCCCTCATAAATATACAGAAAATTATCTTTCTGCCTTTTATACATTCTGGGAAATACCTGGAACCCACCATCATTAGAAAAGAAGCATCTGTCTCCTCACTTGTGCTCTTAAATTACATATTTCAAACTTCAGCTAGAATAATAGAAAACCTGTAATGGACTCTTTACCCACAGAAATAAAAAAGGGGTCTGTATCAGCCTAATGGTTTTGTTCTTAGAGCTTTTAGAGTTCTCTGGTCCAGTGAAGCTTTGACTGAAAGCTGAAGCTTTGACTTTCTCCTCATTACTGGAATCCAAACTGCATTAAACAAATAGAATTTGAGGAGGGAGATGGACAACTACACATAACAGTCCTCAAAACAACTAATTATTAGAGGAAGTAAAAGTATGAATCTGATATAGGGGGAAAACATCTCACAATTACATTTAGCTCAGAGGATATTCTTTGAGTGTTGGTGACAAGCAAACTTGAGAAATCAGCTCCTCTTTCACACTCATTCTATAGCATCACTGAAACAGAACAAAAAATACCTTGTATTTTTAAGTTCAAATTAAAAGAACTAATACTTTCTTGTCAAAAAGTGAGAAAGTGCTTATAAAGTTATTATGAAACATTTGTTACCTCAACTGAGAACACGTGTTTTATCACAAAAATTGCATTAGATTGTTCTCCACCAGGTTTGTCAATTTCTCAAATTCAAATATATCTTAAACCAATATAACCAATATATTCCTTTTTTTTTTTTGATTTTTAGGGCTGCACTCACACAGCATATGGAGGTTCCTAGGCTACTGATCAAATGGAACCTGCAGCTACTGACCTACATCACAGCCACAGCAACGCAGGATCCAAGCCGCATCTGCAACCTACACCAAAGCTCATGGCAATACAGGATCCTTAACCTACTGAGCGAGGCCAGGGATCAGACCCACATGTTCACGGATCCTATGTGGGCTTGTTAACTGCTAAGCCATGAAAGGAACTCCAAAATTTTAACATACACATGAGTTGCTCAAGAATGTTGTTAAAAGACAAATTCTAAGTCATATTTGCTGAGGTAGAGCTTGAGATTTTTTTCATTTCTAACAATCTTCTAGGTGACAGTAATGCAATTAGCTTAAAGGTTTACATTTTGAATAACAAATATGTTAGATTGTAATGACTATTTATTAATAAATTTAATTTGCACTAACATAATTTAGTTGAAAATATATGCCAATTATAAAGCTTTCAAGATCCTTCTCTAGTTTAATTCTCTCCAAGATTTGTGAATATTTTAAATTTTATTATACTTCTTATTTTATGGATTAAGAATATGAGGTTCAGTAATCAACATAAACTTCGTTTTTTTTTTCTTTTGTTTTCCCACTGTACAGCAAGGGGGTCAGGTTATCCTTACATGTATACACTACAATTACATTTTTTTCCCCACCCTTTCTTCTGTTGCAACATGAGTATCTAGACAAAGTTCTCAATGCTATTCAGCAGGATCTCCTTGTAAATCTATTCTAAGTTGTGTCTGATAAGCCCAAGCTCCTGATCCCTCCCACTCCCTCCCCCTCCCATCAGGCAGCCACAAGTCTCTTCTCTAAGTCCATGATTTTCTTTTCTGAGGAGATGTTCATTTGTGCTGGATATTAGATTCCAGTTATAAGTGATATCATATGGTATTTGTCTTTGTCTTTCTGGCTCATTTCACTCAGTATGAGGTTCTCTAGCTCCATCCATGTTGCTGCAAATGGCATTATGTCATTCTTTTTGATGGCTGAGTAGTATTCCATTGTGTATATATACCACCTCTTCCGAATCCAGTCATCTGTCGATGGACATTTGGGTTGTTTCCATGTCCTGGCTATTGTGAATAGTGCTGCAATGAACATGTGGGTGCACGTGTCTCTTTTAAGGAGAGTTTTTTCCGGATAGATGCCCAAGAGTGGGATTGCAGGGTCATATGGAAGTTCTATGGATAGATTTCTAAGGTATCTCCAAACTGTTCTCCATAGTGGCTGTACCAGTTTCCATTCCCACCAACAGTGCAGGAGGGTTCCCTTTTCTCCACAGCTCCTCCAGCACTTGTTATTTGTGGACTTATGAATGATGGCCATTCTGACTGGTGTGAGGTGACATCTCATGGTAGTTTTGATTTGCATTTCTCTTATAACCAGCGATGTTGAGCATTTTTTCATGTGTTTGTTGGCCATCCGTATATCTTCTTTGGAGAAATGTCTATTCAGGTCTTTTGCCCATTTTTCCATTGATTGATTGGCTTTTTTGCTGTTGGGTTGTATAAGTTGTTTATATATTCTAGAGATTAAGCCCTTGTCGGTTGCATCATTTGAAACTGTTTTCTCCCATTCTGTAAGTTGTCTTTTTGTTTTCTTTTGGGTTTCCTTTGCTGTGCAAAAGCTTTTCAGTTTGATGAGGTCCCATGGGTTTATTTTTGCTTTTATTTCTGTTGCTTTGGGAGACTGACCTGAGAAAATATTCATGATGTTGATGTCAGAGGGTGTTTTGCCTATGTTTTCTTCTAGGAGTTTGATGGTGTCCTGTCGTATATTTAAGTCTTTCAGCCATTTGGAGTTTATTTTTGTGCATGGTGTGAGAGTGTACTCTAGCTTCATTGATTTGCCTGCAGCTGTCCAGGTTTCCCAGCAATGCTTGCTGAATAGACTTTCTTTTTCCCATTTGATGGTCTTGCCTCCCTTGTCAAAGATTAATTGACCATAGGTGTCAGGGTTTATTTCCGGATTCTCTATTCTGTTCCATTGGTCTGTCTGTCTGTTTTGATACCAGTACCACACTGTTTTGATGACTGTGGCTTTGTAGTATTTCTTGAAGTCTGGGAGAGTTATGCCTCCTGCTTGGTTTTTGTTTCTCAGGATTGCTTTGGCGATTCTGGGTCTTTTGTGGTTCCATAGAAATGTTTGGATTGTTTGTTCTAGTTCTGTGAAAACTGTCCTGGGTAATTTGATAGGGATTGCATTGAAGCTGTAGATTGCTTTGGGTAGGATGGCCATTTTTACAATATTGATTTTCCCAATCCAGGAACATGGAATATCTTTCCATTTCTTTACATCTTCTTTGATTTCTTTGATGAAAGTTTTATAGTTCTCGGCATAGAGGTCCTTTACCTCCTTGGTCAGGTGTATTCCAAGGTATTTGATTTTGCGAGGTGCAATTTTAAAAGGTATTATATTTTTGTATTCCTTTTCTAATATTTCTTTGCTGGTATACAGAAATGCAACTGACTTCTGAATGTTAATCTTATATCCTGCTACTTTGCTGACTTTATGAATCAGTTCAAGGAGTTCTGGGGTTGAGTCCTTAGGGTTTTCCATGTATAGTATCATGTCATCTGCATACAGTGACAGTTTGATCTCTTCTCTTCCTATATGGATGCTTTTTATTTCTTTTGTTTGTCTAATTGCTGTGGCTAGGACTTCCAAAACGATGTTGAAGAGCAGTGGTGAGAGTGGGCATCCCTGTCTTGTTCCAGATTTGAGTGAGAAGGCTTTCAGTTTTTCCCCATTGAGGATTATATTTGCTGTGGGTTTCTCATAAATGGCTTTGATTATATTCAGGAATGTTCCCTCTATACCCACTTTGGCGAGGGTCTTGATCATGAATGGATGTTGGACTTTGTCCAATGCTTTTTCTGCGTCTATTGAGATGATCATATGATTTTTGACTTTTTTTTGTTAATGTAGTGTATGATGCTGATGGATTTGCGTATGTTGAACCATCCTTGTGAACCTGGGATGAACCCAACCTGGTCATGGTGTATAATTTTTTTGCTATGTTGTTGGATTTGGTTGGCTAAGATTTTGTGGAGAATTTTTGCATCTATATTCATCAATGATATTGGGCGATAGTTTTCTTTTTTGGTGGTATCTCTGTCTGGTTTTGGAATGAGGGTGATGGTGGCATCATAGAATGTCTTTGGGAGGATTCCTTCTTCTTCAACCTTTTGAAAGAGTTTAAGGAGGATGGGCACCAATTCCTCTTTATATGTTTGATAGAATTCACCTGTGAAGCCATCTGGTCCTGGACTTTTATGTGTAGGGAGGGATTTTATGACCTCTTCCATTTCATTTCTAGTGATCGGTCTGTTCAGTTGGTCTGTTTCTACTTGATTCAGTTTTGGCAGGTTGTAAGATTCTAGAAAATTGTCCATTTCTTCCAGATTGTCAAACTTGTTGCTGTAGAGTTGTTTATAGTATTCTCTTATGGTTTTTTGTATTTCTGCTGTATCTGTTGTGATTTCTCCTTTTTCATTTCTAATTTTGGTTATTTGGGTTCTTTCTCTCCTCTTTTTAGTGACTCTGGCCAGGGGTTTGTCAATTTTGTTCACCTTTTCAAAGAACCAGCTCTTGGTTTTATTAATTTTCTCTATTGTTTCTTGAGTCTCTACTTTATTGATTTCTTCTTTGATCTTTATAATTTCCTTCCTTCTGCTGACTTGAGGACTTTTTTGTTCTTCTTTTTCTAATTCATTTAGGTGGAGGGTTAAGTTGTCCATTTGGGATCTTTCTTCTTTTTTGAGAAAGGCCTGTATTGCTATAAATGTCCCTCTGAGCACTGCTTTCGCAGCATCCCATAGATTTTGAGCGGTTGTGTCTTCATTATCATTTGTTTCAAGGTAGTTTTTAATTTCCTTCTTGATTTTCTCATTGACCCATTGGTTTTTTAGTAGCATGTTGTTTAGTCTCCATGCAGTAGGTTTTTTCTCTTTCCTTTTCCCATGGTTGGTTTCTAATTTCATGGCATTGTGGTCAGAGAAGATACTTGAGATAATTTCTATGCTCCTAAATTTATTGAGATTCGCTTTGTGTCCCAATATGTGGTCGATTCTTGAGAATGTTCCATGAGCATTTGAGAAGCATGTGTATTCTGCTTTTTTTGGATGTAGTGTCCTGAAGATATCAATGAAGTCTAACTTTTCTATTGTTTCCTTTAGGCTCTCTGTTGCTTGATTGGTTTTCTGTCTAGAGGATCTGTCCATTGATGTGAGGGGGGTATTAAGGTCTCCTACTATGATTGTATTCTCATCAGTATCTCCCTTTATGTCTGTTAATATTTGTTGTATGTATCTGGGTGCTCCTGTATTTGGGGCATATATGTTGACGATAGTAACATCCTTTCCTTGGATGGAACCCTTAATCATTAAGTAGTGTCCTTCTTTGGCTTTCTTTATGTCTTTTGTTTTAAAGTCTATTTTATCTGATATGAGTGTTGCGACTCCTGCTTTTCTGTGGTGTCTATTGGCATGAAATATTTTTCCCCACCCTTTCACTTTCAATCTATATGTATCTTTTGTCCTAAGGTGAGTTTCTTGTAGGCAGCATATTGAAGGTTTTTGCCTTTTTATCCACTCAGCCACTCTGTGTCTTTTGATTGGGGCATTCAGTCCATTGACATTTAAGGTGATAATTGATAGATGATTATTTATTGCCATTTGAACCTCGTGTTCCAGTTGATTCTATGGTTCTCCATTCTTCCTTTCTTCTTCTTTTTTTTTTTTTTTGGTTGGATGGTCTCCTGTTATTATCTGCTTGAGTGTATTTTTTTTTTCATTTTTTGCAAATGCAAAATTTGGTTTTGGCTTGTGGTTGCCCTGTTTTTTAAGTATGCTAACCCCTTCCCATAATTGTGTATTTTAGCCTGATGGTCCTGTAAGTTCAAACACCTCATTACTATATTAAAATTAAGAAGAGAAACATACAAACAAACAAAAAGGGTTATTTACTTCCTAACATCCCTTGCCCACATTTTATGGTTTTGATGACTCTCTTTTCTTTTTTTCTTTTTAATTTCATTTTGTTTGAGGCCTGTTCATGATTAAATCTGTATGCTGGCTTATTTGAGTGACTGCTCTCTGATTGCGGTTTCCTCAGTCCTAGTTCTTCCTCTTCTTCTTCTTTTTTTTTTCTTTTCTTTTTTCTTCCCTTTCCTTCCTTTCTTTTTGGTGTAGAGAAGCCCTTTCAATGTTTCCTTTAACCTGGGTTTTGTGTTGCTGTATTCTTTAAGTTTTTGTTTGTTGGAAAATATTTTTATTTCCCCTTCTATTTAAAATGATATTCTTGCTGGATAGAGTATTCTAGGTTGCATATTTTTTCCTTTTAGCACTTTAAATATCTCTTGCCATTCCCTCCTAGCCTGTAGTGTTTCTGTAGAGAAGTCAGCTGATATTCTTATGGGGGTTCCCTTGTAGGTAACATTCTGTTTTTCTCTTGCTGCCTTTAGGATCCTCTCTTTATCACTAACTCTTGCCATTTTTATTATGATGTGTCTTGGTGTGGGTCTGTTTGGGTTCAGTTTGTTTGGGGCCCTCTGTGCTTCTTGTATCTTGAACCCAGTATCCTTTAGATTTGGGAAGTTTCCAGCGATAATTTCTTCAAATATATTTTCCATCCCCTTATCTTTTTCTACTCCTTCTGGAATTCCTATTAGGCGTAGATTGGCCCGCTTTATATTATCCCATAGGTCTCTTATATTGCTTTCCAGTTTTTTGATTCGGTTTTCTCTGTGTTGACCGGATTGAGTGATTTCCATTATTCTATCTCCCATATCACTGATTCGTTCTTCTGCATTATTCATTCTGGTTTTTACTGCCCTTAGTTCAGTTTGCATCTCTGCAAATGAATGTTCTAGTTTTTCTTGGCTCCTCCTTATATTTTCTAGTTCCTTTCTGAGGGTATCTGCATTACTGTTCATATCTTCTCTTAATTCCTTCAGTATTTTCACTCTTTCTCTTTTGAACTCCAGGTCTGTCAGACTGCAGAGATCTGTTTCATTGTTGACTGTTTTAGGTGAGTTCTCCTGTTGGTTTGACTGGGGGTGGTTTCTCAGCTTCTTCATCTTGCTTGTTGTTTTCTTTCTCCTGAGGGAGTTGTACTCTCCGTGATCGGGCAGTGTTTGCCTTGTCACTGCCGTGGAATATTTCCTGAGGGCTGGCGTTGTTGGTCAATCTTTTTTGAGGCAGTGTGGCTTTTCTGGAGTGTTGATGGGGCTAACAGTGTTTCTTTGAAGCAAAGGAGGGCTTCCTGAGAGCAGACAGGACTGGGAGGTCCACACCACGATGGTAGCAGATTTCACTTGGTCATGCAGAGCTTGCTCTGGTGTTTTTAGGCTGTGGGGTTCTTGCAGGGGGTTGGCATTGTTGGGCAGGTGTTCCTCAGGAGTGCAGCACCCCTGGGGGCTGGAGCAGCTATCTGGGTCACTGAGAACCTAAGAGGCTCTTCCCTAGGGCAGCCCAACTCAGAAGGATGGCCTGAGAATGTAGGTGGATCTTTTCACAGTCTGGCCAAGCTTGTTGCAGCTTTTTCGGGCTGCAGGAGGTCCTCCAGGGGGCTGGTGGTTCTGAGCAGCTATTCCACGGGAGTGGGGCACCCCCTGGGGACTTGGGCAGGTAGCAGGGTGGTTGGAAACCCAATAGGCTCCTCCCCGGGGCAGCCCAACTCAGAAAAGCCATCCGAGAATTAGGCAGATCTATTCATGGCCTGGCTAGGTTTGTTCTAGCTTTTCTGGGCTGCAGGCCTTTTCTCGGGGGCTGGTGGTGTTTGGTGCTGCTCTGCAGAAGTGTAGCCCCTCCAAAGGGCAAGCAGGCCTGTGCAGGGACAGCCCCTGCGGTGGTAGGCTTCAGGCAATTGTTGAGGCCAACCCTCCTGGATGGCAGGCAGCCCCAGGTTCGGGGAGAGTGTAGGGGGTGGCGGGGGGGGGGGGGGGATTCACTGGGAAGCACAGCTTTCAGGTAGCTAGCGGGCCTGTAAGCTTGCTGTGGCGTGGGGGGTATTCTCTGGGGACCCACACCTTCTTCTCTCCCCTCCCCAGCAGGGGCGCAGACCAGGCTCTTCCCCCAGGTTCCCTCTGATGCAGCTTTCCACTTCCCCATCCCTAGAGTATTGCTCCCTTTCTCTGGGACAGCTTTGTTTTCTAGTCTCCCAGGCAGTCTCTGCCCCGTCAAATGGTTTCTAGACCTCCCAAGCAGTTTCTGCTCCGCCCCGCCCCCCCCAGCCCGTTCTCGCGGATTAACCTCTGGAGCCAAGGACTCGGTGCCCAGCCCCCACCCAGGTGTCTCAATTTTTGGTGACTGTGCCCATAGTTCAGATGGTCCGTTCGGTTCTCGATTGGCTTTTCCATATTCCAACTTACTGCTACACTCTTCTCTGCATCTGGAGATTCCTCTGGTTCGTTTGATCTTTCCCCCGTGTAGGTGACTTTCCAGGATGCGGGATCCCTTTCTCCTCCGCAGTTCCCTTTCGGGAGCGCCCGTCCCACTCGGATTCACCTTCTCTCACTCTCCTCTTTTCTCCCATTCTGCCCAGTAATGTCACGAACTTCTTGCCGTTATGGGAGTTTAGGTTCCTCTGCCAGCAATTGGTTGCTGTTCTGTGCGAGTCATTTATTCTGTAGATGTGCTTTTTTTGTTGTGTTTGTGGGAGAGAGCGAGCATGTCCCCCTACTCCTCCGCCATCTTGTCCTCTCTCCCATAAACTTCTAATATTAGAAAGTTTATCCAGGAGTTCCTGTCATGGAGCAGCAGAAACGAATACAATCCAACTCGGAACCAAGAGGTCAAGGGTTCGATCCTTGGCCTTGCTCAGTGGGTTAAGGATCTGGCATTGCTGTGAGTTGTGGTGTAGATCGCAGACACAGCTCAGATCTGGCGTTGCAGTGGCTGTGGTGTAGGCTGGCAGCTGTAGCTCTGATTAGAGGCCTAGCCTAGTAACCTCCATATGCCACAGGTGTGGCCCTAAAATATATATATATATATATATATATATATATATATATATATATACATACACACACACACACACACATATATAACCAAAATCACAGGCTAAGATGTATACATTGTTACTCACTTAATGATTATATTCTATTTCATTCTAAGAGGTAAAAAGTGCAAACAAATTAACCCTGTTCAATATATTCAGAATTGATTTATTCATTTCAGTGTTATCCCTTATACAGTCAATATCAGGGCATTTTTCCCTTTATTTCTCCCTCTAGATCTGGACAACTTTCTCTTATGTTTAAAGGATAAAAAAAAAATTTTGAAACTTTAGCACATGTGTGTATGTATCTAATACATACATGTATATATATATATACATATATATATATATAATCATCATGCATATTTTAAAATCTTTATTATCTATTCATTCTTTTCACTTACACAGGTGTGCATTTTGCCAATACTCATTGAATGTCTCTTCTTTGATATTGTACTTAACAACAGGATACATAATATTTAAATTTTATAGTAATACTAGTCTTCATACTGGTAAAAAACAAAAGAAAACATAAAGTTCTGTTGTAGCAATGCTCACAATATAACAAAAGAGAGAAAAATTTTAAAGAGAGAGAGAGTGGTGGTTTAAAAAAAAAATCAGCCCTGAGCCAGAAGTGTCTACTGGGAATTATCTGAACATAGAGAGGATGGTACTAAACTTTACCATTTCCATACATTGGGATTCAGGAGAGTTTCTGATAAATTCTAATTCTACTTTTTCAAGAAAAAAGTTTTTGAAGAAACTAAGTTGTTACTAAAAATGTAGGTGAATATGCAAGAGCAGAATAATGAAGACTTCAGGGACCAAAAGAAAAAGACACAGAAGAAGAATAAAATCAGAGAGGGAATGGATGAGATGGTGGGGTAGGAAGAACCCAAACTCACCTCCTCCCATGGCAGAAAATGACAATTATTTACACAGAAACTCTTGATGGGAATGACATGAAGACCAGCAGAGATCTTCTACAGCTAATGATATAAAGAAGGAACCACAATGTGATGGGCTGGAGGGGCTGAGATGTAGTATAGTCAAGACCCATGAACCCAGGTGACCCACAAATAGGAAGATAATCATAACTGAAGAAATTCTCCCTAAGAAGCAAGGGGTCTGAGGCCCACATCAGGGTCCTAGCTCTGGGGTGTCAAACAAGGAATGTGAACCCCCAGAATGCTTGACTTTGAAAATGAGCAGGGCTTACTTTTAGGAGGTCCAGACAGCTCTAGGAAATAAATACCTTTTTCTTAAAGGGCATACACAAAATCTCATATGATCTGAGACCCCGGGCAGAATCAGTAACTTGAAAAGAGCCTGGGTAATACTCATTTACTGATCTTGGAAAGCCTCCCAGAGAGGCAGAAGCAACTGGGATTCACCCTGGGGATGCAGACACCGGTGGCAGCCATTTCATGGATTTCATTCTAACACAAGGACACTCATGGGGACATGTGCCATTTTGAAGTCCTCCCTCTAGATAATTAGCACCTAGACCTAGCCCCACCCACAGTGAGTCAGCACAAGTCCTGGGACCACCCAGGTCAAGCAGCTAGTTGTATGCAGATACAGCCCTTTTCACCAGTAGAGCAGACTCACAGCAAAAAGTTCCCCTACACCCAAAGCACCCTGGGACCCATCCTTATTCACCAGGTGCACAGAATCTGGCCCACCCATGAGTAGGCTGGCACAAGACCCAGGCCCCTTGCAGTACCTCAGTAAGCCACATTGGATTACCCATCTGTGTGTGAACACCAGATGTAGGGCACTCAGATGTAGGATGACATAGCCAGGGACCCCAGGACCTGGCTCAAACTACCAATAGGTTGGCATGAGACAAAGACCTAGATTAACCCATAAGTGGGTCAATAACAGTGTTTGGATCTCTAACCCTGTAGCTACAGACCCAGCCCCCAATGACACCCATCAGTGGGTCAGTAATAGCCCCAAGTTCTTGCTTCATCTACCAGTAGAAAAACACTAGAATGGAACCTCTGCATACTAGCCCCACAAACCAGTGAGTGGCACAGACACTGGACTCTAGGCAGCCACCTTAGGATGGGGCCTCATCCACCAGGAGGCCAACACCAGATTTGGGAACTCTGATCACTACAGCCAGCCATTCCAGAATATTGTTCTATATACCAGCAGCTTGCAGTCCCTACAAAAGCTAGGGCATGACAACCAACTGGGCCAGAAGCCAGCCATGCCTACTAGTATGTACACAGTAATCAGCTCAATGGCAAGAGAAGGGCTGATGAGCCCACATAGAGGACACCCTATAGCATACAGTTCTGGTGAGCAGAAAGAAGTATGCAGCTGGACCTCATAGAATGATTCCTCCTTAAGACCACTTCCCCAAATCAAAAACATATCCAACCTGCCTAATATAAGGAAATAATAAAAATGTAGAAATAGGCAAAATGAGGTGATATGGAAATGAGTTAAAAAAAAAAAGGCAAGGTAAAACCCCAGAAGAAAACTAAGTGAACTAAATGAGACAAACAACCTATCTGATAAAGAATTCTGGGTAACAATCATGAAGCTGCTCAAAGTACTGGAGAGAAGATGAATGAAGATTGAGAAGTTTAACAGAGAGGTAAAAAATATAAAGAAGAACAAATCAACAAACTGGAACACAAAGGATAAAAAATTACACAAGATGAACAGAAAAAAAAATTTAAATGAGGAAAATTAAAAGACATCTCAGAAAACATCAAGCACACTAATACCCATATTATGGGGTTCCAAGAAGGAGAGAGAGAAAGGGGCAGGGAATATATTTAAAGACATAATAGATAAAAACTTCCCACATCTGGGAAAGGAAACAGACATCCAAGTATTAGCAAGGGGTCCCAAAAGGGTCAATCCAAGAGGACCACACTGAGATACATTAAAATTAAATGACAAAAAATAAAGTTCAAGGGAGAATATTAAAAAAGGTCAAAGGAAAAGCAACTAATTAAATACAAGGGAATTCTTGTAAGTGTCAACTGACTTTTTACAAAAGCTGAGGACCGGAAAAGAGTGGCGTGGTACAGCATACATACAGTGACAAAAAAGAAAAAACAAAAACAAAACAAACAAACAAAAAATCTGTAAATGAAAATCCTCTACCTAGCAAGGCTATCATTTAGATATGAGGGGAAGATCAAGAGTTTTACAAACAAGCAAAGGCAAAAAGAATTCAGCACCACAAACCTGACTTTACAAAAAATGTTAAAGGGACTTAACTAAGTGGAAAAGGGGCACAACTAGAAATGTAAAAATTATAAAAGGAAAAATCTCATTGGTAAAGAAAAACATACAGCAAATATAGAAGATCGACAATTTATGAATGTAGTATAAAAGTTAAAAAATAAAAGTAGAAAAATCACATATCTACAATAAATAGTTAATGGATTAATGAAACCAAAGTGATTCAAAACATGATGCCAAAAACATGAGTGAGAAGGAGAAAAATGCAGAGTTTTTAAAATACATTTGAACTTAAGAGGTCCTGTAATAAAAGAAAAATGTGTAGATATATAAGTTGCTATGTAAAAGCCTCATGATAGACAGAAATCAAAAGTCTATAATAATTACACAAAAATATAAAGGAATTCATATATAAAATTAAAGATAGTCATCACACCACAAATGAAGACACCTAATGAAGACAAATAAATGACTATAAGAAACACCAGAAAACAATGCACAAAATGGCAGCAAGTACATACCTATCAATAATTATTTATTATAAATTATGATTCTATAATTATTAATTATGTAAATAGACTACATGCTCTAAACACATATATTGGAGAACTGATACAAAAACAGAACCCATATATATGCTGTCCATAAAAGATTAATTTCAGACCTAAAGTAATACACCGAAATGAGGGAATGGATAAAAAGTAGTCTAAGTAAATGGACATAGAAATAAACGGGATAGTAATACTTATATCACACAAAATAGACTTTAGGACAAAGATTATAAAAAGAGACAAAGAAAGATATTCCATAATGATAAAGGGATGGACCTAACAAGAAAATAAAACAATTGTAAATATTGTACCAACATAGGAGCACCTAAATACATAGTCTATACTAACACAAATACATAAAGTCTATACTAACTACAAAGGAGAAATTTGCAGTAACACAGTAATTGTAGGGTATTTAAATCCCCAATTAAATCAATGGACAGATCAACCATAGGAATTTAATAAGAAAACACTGGAAAGTTCCTGTTGTGGCTCCATGGGTTAAGAACCCAACTATATCCGTGAGGATGTGGGTTTGATCCCTGGCCTTGCTTAGTGGGTTAAGTATCCAATGTTTCCGCAAGCTGTGGCAAAGGCTGCAAAATGCAGCTTTAATGCTATGTTGCTGTGGCTGTGGCGTAGGCTGGCATTTGCAGCTCTGATTCTACCCCTAGCCTGGGGACTTCCATACATCATAGACGTGGCAAAACAAAACAAAACAAAACACATTGACCCACTGACTTTAAATGACACATTAGACCGGATGGATGTGTGTGTATATGTATATATGTGTGTGTGTGTGTGTGTATATATATATATATAGTTATTCCATTCAAAGGCAGCAGAATAAACATTCTTATATTCTTTTCAAGTACACATGGGGAATTCTCTAGGATAAACTACGTGATGCTAGGTTGGAAAACACATATCAGTAAATTTATGAAAATCAAAATCAAAACAAATACTTCTTTTAATGTTGAATCAACCTTTCTTTCTTTCTTTCTTTCTTTCTTTCTTTCTTTCTTTCTTTCTTTCTTTCTTTCTTTCTTTCTTTCTTTCATTTCCTTTTGTTTTTCTTTTGGCAGTTCTGCAGCATATGGAATTCCCAGGTTAGGGATCAAATCCAAGAAACAGTTGCGATCTATGCCACAGCTGCAGCAACATGGCATCCTTAACCCACTGTGCTGGGCCAGGGATTGAACCTGCGTCCTGGCACTGCAGAGATATAGTCAATCCCATTGCACCACAGCAGGTACTCCTCAAATATATTTTCTGACCACAGTGATGTGAGACTAGAAACCAACCGAAGGAAAAGAAAACGTAGAAAACACAAACACATGGAGACTAAACAACAAATAAATTTAAGAGGAAATCAAAAGATACATGTACAAAATGAAAGCAAAAATTCAAGTATCAAAAATCAGTGGGACACAGTAAAAGTAGTTCTAAGAGAGTATTTTATAGTGGTAAAATTCTGTATTAGGAAACAAGAAACATATATAAACAGCATAAACTTACAGCAAAGGAACTAGAAAAACAACCCACTAAACCAAGTTAACAGAAGGAAAGAAATAATAAAGATTAGAGTAGAAATAAATGAAATAAAAACTGAAAGTCAAAATGGATAAAGTACAACAAAACAGAAACGGGTCATAGATACTGAGAAGAAACAAATGATTGCCAGAGGAGAGGGAGGTGGAGAGAAGAGAGAAATTGTTGAGGGAGATTAAGGTGTACAAACTTCCAGCTACAAAACAAATGAGTCATGAGTAGAAATATACAGTGTGGGAAATGTAGTTGACAATTATATATCTTTGTATGGTGACAGATGGTAACTAGATTTGCCATGATGATCATTTTGAAATGTATAGAAATATTGTAATCAATATAATGTGTTCCAGGAACTAAGAGTACTGTGGGTCAGTTATACTGGAAAACACAGGAACAAATTCACAGAAAGAGAGATCAGATGTGGTTACTAGAGGTGGAGTTTGGGAGAGGAAGGGAACTAGGATGAAGGTGGTCAAAAGGTACAAACTTCCAGTTATGAGATAAATGATTACTAGGGATGTACAACATGATAAATGTGATTAATATCAGTTTACAGTATTTATGAAAGTTGTTAGGAGAGTGAATACCAAGAGTTATCACAAAGAAAACAATATTTTTCCATTTCTTTATTGTTGTGTATATATGACATTTATGGATATTTACTAAACTCACTGTGGTAATAATTTCACGGTGTTTGTAAGTCAAATCATTGTGCCCTTCACTTTAAACTTATATAGGACTGTATGTCAACTGTATCTCAATAAAACTGAATTAACAGTTAAAAATTAAAATAAGTAAATTTAAAAGAGACTAAAATAGAATTAAACTAGGAAGTCCAAAAATGTTTTATTGGTACTGTTTTTCCTATCTCGTCGAAGAAAAAAATAGAAAATAAAATTAGTTCAATGATCAGAATTAAGATTGTATTCAAAGTATCTGCCGCATTTACTAAGGCAATATTCCACATTACTGCATTATTAGTCAAGCTGATTATAAAGACGATACATTTTATGAAAAATTTGGGACCTGACTCTCCTGTCATTTTACCTGCATTATTGTGGATCTATTCTGGGCAAGAACATGTCAAGTCATCAGGAACTATGTGTTTGTGTAAAAATATATGTGGAAATAAGAAGGGAAAGATATGTGGGCTGTATAATCAGATTTAAAAAATCTGAACATTTCTGTAGTTGCTGTAGCCATTCTGCAATAAAATGTGAAAAAGGACATGAACAATTTTGTCAGCAAATATTTTTGTGGTAAAACTTTTTTCCTTAATAAAAAGCTGTAATGCAAATAAAAATATTTTTAGTGTGAAGTTGGACTTTCAAAAAATGATAGAAAGTTGTGCTCCTGGAAAAAAATAAAACCTCTTGGATTAAAATTTTTCATTTTGAAAAATTTCATTTTAGATAAAGTTCATAATTTTGGGGGGGTCTTTTTGCTTTTTTAGGGCTGCACCTGCAGCATATGGAGGTTCCCGGGCGAGGGGTCCAATCAGAGCTGTAGCCGCTGACCTATACTAGAGGCACAGCAATGCTGGATCCAAGCCATATCGGTGACCAATACCACAGCTCATGGCAATGCCGGATCCTTGACCCACTGAGCAAGGCCAGGGATCGAACCTGCAACCTCATGGTTCCTAGTCAGATTCATTTCCGCTGTGCCACTATGGAAACTTCAGCTAAAGTTTATTTTTTAAAAGAAATATTTATCCTTCTGACCCATGCAGTGTTTGGTCTTTACAGCTAAGTTTCAGGTAAAGGCTAAGTTTTATTTAACAATTTTAAATAGAGTTTATTTCTTTAAAAGTAAATAATAACTAGACTCGAGCAGAAAGACAATTACACTAATACATACTATTGAATAAGAAATCAGCAGATAAAGGAACTTCTTTATGTTTTCTATTAAGCTATTAACCAACAACCACCCAGGATAGAATGGGCTTGTCGTTTGTTTACACATTTTGGTACAAATTAATCTCACTAATTTGAGGAATGTATGATCAAGCAACTTATACTTTCTTTATATTAAAATAAAATCTTAATCATGAAATATTAAAAATGAATGTGATATCAGATTATGGAATTTCATACAAGATGATAACAGGAAAGGATGTTTCCCTAAATCGGTTCTTGAGTTCTGAAGAAACGTTTTCTCTGATAAATAGGACACTAACAGTCAAATTAGAATCAAAGTTAGAATTAATATAATCTATTTTTTATTGAAGTATAGTCGATTTACAATGTTGTGCTAGTTTCAGGTATACAGCACAATGATTCAGTTTTTTTATGTATATATATATATACACACACATATATATATTTTCAGATTCTGTTCCCTTACAAGTTATTAAAAATATTGAGTATATTTCCCTGTGCTATATAGTAGGTCATTATTGATTATTTATTTTATGTATAGTAGTGTGTATCTGTTAAACCCAGAGAGCATATTCTATTTCCTGATACATTGTGCAAAATGCAGGGTAATGCTCATAAGTATTGCCATATATCTAGGTTTTTATGATTTTATTTTCAGTTTTGCTTTCTTCTAAGGACACTGATGACACAATTACAATACAGTATTTTAGGGTAATTTATTTTCTGAGGAAGGAGCATTAATCATCCTCTTAATACTTTAGTATGCGGTATTCTAGTACCTTACAAATTTGTTCCTCATAAGTTCTTCCAAACATTTTATTGCATATTTATTATGTTTATTCTCATCTTTTAAGTTTATACATTAGAAACATTACATTCTACATGTTTGGTTGTTTTGATGAATTTCAAGAAACTTTTTAAGGTACTATTTTCTTTTTAACCTTCACTGGTTCCACTAATATTCTTTTTACATTTCTGTTTGACATTAAAATTTTTAATCTAGAGGTGGTTTCCTCCTTTCAGATAAGGCTATACACTCTTTATACATAAATGCACTTCAAATGACCAGTTAAATTAAGAACTCATTCTGGGAAATTGGGTGGAACTATTTTATTGTGCGGGAGGTTAATATCATGCCCTTATTGAGAAAATGTCAGAGTTGAGCACATTCTTTTACAATCCTTATTTTGGTCAGCAGCCCAGTGTGCAAACCCAGTTTTGCTAATGAACCTCTGCAGGTGGTGGGCAAGAACATTGGCCCTGCGGTAGCAATGAGTCAACCTTAATCTTCACTGTCATTACCAAGAAAATAACACTTATTACATAGGAGGAAAGGAAGTGATAAATACATTGATTCATTATTGATGCAAAAAATATTTATTTAACATATACAGACCCTAGTTGATCTGATGGCTCAACATCTTATGTGGTTTATATGAATAAAATAAATGATAGAATAGAATATGATGTAAATATAATGTTATGTAACTTCAAGCTGTACAGGACTTTAAAGATCATTCTAATTTAACCCCTGTTTATGCCATGGAATAACAGATAATTTAACATAGTATTTGTTACTTGTTTCAAAGACAGAAAGAAGTAAAACTAGTTGTTTCATTTAGCTAAGGCTGATTTTGCTTAATACTCTCACAAGCTTATTCTCTAAGTATTTTTTTCCATCACACCTTTTTTTTTTTTTTTTTTTTTGCCACACTTGGAATATGTGGAAGTTCCCGGCCAGGGATTGAACCCTAGCCACAGAAGTGGCCTGAACTGCTGCAGTGATGACACAGGATCCTTAAACCACTAAATTACAAGGGATTTTTTTTTTAAAAACAGTGTAATTTTTTGGCTTTTTTCTCTTTGATTTTACTTGCTTAATTACCCACATTCACTACATTGCTTTCTGTTACAAACTTACTTGTGTCTTCTTTTTGTACATGTCAGGAAAACCGAACTTTTTAAATGTCTGAGACACTTTGGACGGTTTGTAGGATGTTTCCTTTATTGGTGATATTTATTCTACAATTGAAGAAATGACATCTATTTTTTAAAAAGAAAAATTTTATAAAACACTATTATTTCATGGAGGCTTTACTGAGAACTGACATCAGTTTGGTTGAAGTGCTCTAACCTGGCCAGGGAAGTCTACAGTCATCTGGACTAATAATACTAAATTTTATTGAATGGCCAGTGGCCATTCTTAGCAATTATATATTTTAATCACTTACATGCATTTTTAGCAATAATGGATATTTGAGTGAATTTTTTATTAAAAAATATAAGAAAAGAAGAGATGTAATTTTCAATGAGATGATAGCCAGCAAAAAAACATGGCAATCCTATTATGTCTATCAGGCAAGATTAAGTAATATTGTCAACATTTAAAAGTAATGGCCATAGCAATTTGTGAAAATGGACTGTTGATGTAGCCTTAATCAAATCATTGAACTAGAAAACTAAGTGCAATTAATTTGACCATGTTGATTATTGGAACAACATACATGTTTCTTTGTTAAGGGACTACATCACCTAGAGTTAATCCAATCCAGCTTACTTTGCATTTCCAACTAATCAATTAGCGTTAATATAACAGGACTTTTACCCTTACTCTTTGGTAAAAACACTGGCTCTTCTGAGCCCCTAATCAGGTGTCAAATTAATTCTGAAAAGCTTCTATAAATGATAAAAGTAACTTCATTTGTTTTCCTTATTGGTCCATTTGGTCCTTGGCAAAATATTCTCTTCTATTAATCATTAGGAAAAGTTTAACAGTCCTTGGCAGAGTTGGCCTTGAAGTATGTAGACTTGAAATACACAAGGCCATTTTTTGAGAAGTGTGCAAATGCAGAAGGAGAGGAATCATACAAGAAGGAAGAGAATACTGAGAAAAATGGAAAACAGTAGCACAGAGACTCAGGCATCCTGGGGCAGGTGTGAAGAAGCATTAGAGTGAGACGAGCTCGTAGATAGGACCTGCTTCTCCAGGGTAACTAGTGAGATCCACAAGAGATGAGGCCCCAGCACAAAATATCTTGCAGGGTTATTTTGTATAATTTTCAATTCTAGAAGTTCAGCTATACAGAACAACTAGTGATAAAATTTTGAGATTAAGAGTTTTAATATAAATTGCATAAATTAATAAAAGCATGCATATATGGAGATTTTAACATGGATTATGTAATTCAGACAGTATCCATTTAAATGTAATGAAATTTTAAAAATATTTTAAGTAATTACTATTTTGTTAATTGATTTTCCTCAAGAATAAGCATCCGATGTATTACACCTAACATATACCAAATATGCATTCATTAATAAATTTTCACTTTCTGTATACTAAGTACACTAGCAATAAAAAAATACTTATTTTATTTATTGATTATTCATGCCAGACACCTTCCTAAGAGCTCAGTGTAGTAACACACTTAATCTTGACATTGACGTTGTGAATGTAAGTGTTGTTCTGTTCCCTATTCTGCAGATGAGGAATGAGAGATACACAGAAGTAAAGTAACATTGTATAACCAGCATATGACAGTTAGGATATAGTCCCAGGCAAACTAATTTAGGTAATGAACTACAATATTGTCTCTCTATCACTTTCTCTTACACACACTCACACACACACACAGAACCCTACACATTGTCTCTCGAAAGCAAAGAGCAATTCAAGATATAACTTTTAGAATTGTCAGTGATTTTTTAAAGTGTTAAAATGAATAAAATAATAAAATAATATTTCTCATTGACAAAAATTAAGGGGAATGTACAAAGCTATTAATTCAATCAGAAATTACAATTCCATTGGTTTATTCACATTCTTTAGGGAGTGAAAAGGGAAAGAGAGAGGATGGGGGAGGGAGAGAAAAATCAAAGAAAGAATTATTAATTAAGACTTCTTAAAGTCTCAAAATGTTGCGCTTCATACAAATAGCATACTATCATTTAATATGTTATAGATGCAGTGGTACAATATGGTCTAAAATTCTGAAATATACCAAGTACTTTAAAAAATATATATCCTCAATAAAAGCTGAAAAAAGACAGATTTCATGGGATCATTTTATTTAAGCCTTAAAAATAGGTTTAAAACCTATTTTTATCCAGGCACCAAAAGATGACTCATGTAGGAAAATTTTTTTTCCAATGTGATTTTTGATATTGGTGTATTCTGTATCCATTGTTTTTTTCAGAATATGTTTTTATGTAAAAATAGACACTTTCCTCAATGTTTGTATATTTTCCTGTGATTCATTTCAATGACTTATTGTTCATTATTATCCTTCATAGTTAATCATTCCCTTATTCTTGAAATACATTGTCTTTAATCCCATTGTGTTGCACGCTACTCTTTTCCTTTCCCACACAGGGCACTCCTCCTCAGCATCCTTTGCTGGACCTCCTTTCACTAATACAATCTAGGTCTCAGTCTTCGGCTCTCCTTTTCTTTCTATCTTTCTCCAACATTCCATTAGCAGTTTTCACTCAGGTCCCTGATGACAACTTCATCTACATACCACCAAATCATTTCCTACCCCACTTCCTTATCTGTGCCAGAGCTCTAGATTCCTACAGACATATTCATTAGTATAACAACTTTAATTTCCACTTGATTTCTATAAAACACCTCAAACCTATGGAAATATTAACACCCTTCCACCTTCTTACTATAATCTTCTCCAGCCTTTCCACTTGATTTCTATAAAACACCTCAAACTTATATGGAAAATATTAACACCCTTCCACCTTCTTACTATAATCTTCTCCAGCCTTTTCAGTATCAGGAAATTGTTACATCCAAAACCTAGCAGTTACCCTTAACAACTTCATTTCCCTGATCACCCCTGGCCCAAGCTAAGTGCAATGCGTTGATCTTATCTCCAAAATATAGTCCTTCACCCTGTTACTTCAGCCATCACCCTAGTCCAAGATACTCTATCTTCTTCCCTAAAGTTCTGCAATTACCACCTAATTGGTTTTCCTGTGTCAACCCTTGCCCATGTAGCTGGATGCATTTCAAAGGGACTCCATGAGTATCAACCTTCCTGCCCAGAGTCTGGACATCACATGAAAATAAATTACTAAACCCTTCACACACCCCTGTCTACTTCCCTAGACTCACCTGCTTTCATACTCTAGGCTTCTTTCCTTTTCTCTTTCCAGAATTCTCTTCACATTGGTTTTTTGTGCTGTTTTTTGCTCTGCTAAACTTAGGCTGTACAAGGCAGGTTATATGTCTAGCTTTTTAGGCATTTGGATCTAAGTAAAACATCTTTACCAGGATTCCTTCACTATCATTATATTTAAGAAAATTCTCCATCACCCAAGCCCTATCTCCTCCATTTTAATTCAGTCAAACTATTGTTATCATTCTTTAAAACCAAGTTTTCTTTAAAACCATGTGTTTCTATTTATTGATGAGAATATATAGACAATCTTACCCCCCACCAACACATCTGACTCATTTCCAGGGCTTCGGAACAATAACTGGTGAATTTCTAGTACTCTATATGTTCAATAAGTGAAAAAAAAATACACTAACCCCTGAATGAAAGAAATACAAAAATATTAACTGTAAAATATTAACTGTTACATCAGGTTACTTTATATGGTTTTAAACTGTTTAGGTGTATTAAAGGAGTGAAATATTTACTCAGAGAAAGTTGGCTGCAGAATCTGAAATGGCCAAAGATAGCTTTGCAGGTCAGAGAACATCGCCAAATATTTATATTGCCTTTCCAGTGTCAGGAAATAAATACAGAAAAAAACCACAGAGAGCTTATTTTTGTTTTTCAAAAATTTTTATATCAGCCAAGAAGATGTTTGAGATAGCCAACAGAAATACCATAAGAGGCACAAATTGGAAACCTGAATAAAATCCTAAGTAGCTCTAGGTGGCTCCATATTTCACTATGGACTTGCCTTCCCTTCCATCCCAGTTTTCTGTTCCCTTATCTAGACTGAATGATCTCCAAAGATTATAAGTACAGTCATTCAAGAGCTCGTCTGGTTCCCTCTGCTTTTTGTATCTCCCTGGAGACTCTGCCTTGAATCTTCAGGTTTCAGCTGGAGGCAACAAAATTCTACACTATGTGGGAGTCTGAATTACATGAAAATTAATTCCCTTCATCACTGCAATATATAAACTGGCACTTCTTTTCCAAATTTGTTTCCAAATATGACTTCTTCATATACTCAAACTAAATCTATCATATAAATATAAGAAGTGTGGTGTCTCATCTCACCCCAACAGGTTGGAAAAATAAACATACTAGACCCTTTTTCAGGGACTTTTTAAATCTTGGTTTTCTAGTTAAAGAGGAGAGATGTCAATATCCTAAAGTGAGCATGCCCAGATTACACATAACATAAATAAAAGTCGTCTTCACCTTCTTCTAGTTGAAATATTTAATGGTGTCACTTATTAGCTAAATGATTTCCTTAGTCCAATTGTTTGATTATTTGCCTACTTAGGTACAAAAACATGATTCTCCTTTAACACAGATATGAGAGACAAATTTAGTTTTTGTTCAAAAATCTTAATAGACAAACACTGAGTCAAGTTTTCAAACATGAGACTTACATCTTTTCCTATGTTGAGGCCCATAGCTGAGCATGAGATATAGCTTTCCAGCATAGTTTAAGAAATATGAGTTGTTCAAACTGTAGCCTTAAACTATGAGGACTTTTCTTGAGAGTTGTTCTAGATATTAAATCACAGTGTTACAGTATCAACCCATGGTCCTACAAAGGAGCTCTTTGAGAAAAAGAGAAAAAAGGGAACAAAAAATTCAAGAAGCTAAAGTCATGAAATGAAACGCTGAACATATAGCAGAAAATATGTATAGAAAAATGTAATAATGATGATACATTGGCATTTCATATTTTTGTATCCATACAATAAATATCTTCTTGTGATTTATATTGTTTATTTGTTATAACACTACTGAAACCCTAAATACACTGAACAAAGAGGGTTTTTTTAATTTTTTTGTCTTTGTTTTTTGTCTTTTTGGGGCTGCACCTGTGGCATATAAAGATTCCCAAGCTAGGGGTCCAATTGGAGCTGTAGCCACTGGCCTACACCAGAGCCACAGCAACATGGGATCTGAGCTGCGTCTGCAACCTACACTACATCTCACAGCAGAAACACCGGATCCTTAACCCACTGAGCGAGGCCCGGGATTGAACCCACGACCTCATGGATTCTGGTTGGATTTGTTAACTACTGAGCCACGATGGGTACTTCAAGAGTTTTTTATAAATAGTAAGTGCATCTTATTACATTGGAAACCAGGATTTTGAGCTCTCTTTTTTTGTTGATAACATATTAGTATGTTTGCAAGTGTTCTTGCAAACACTCCCCCAAAGAATTTACTACTGTTACTGATTCATAGATGATTGTCCTTAATTTTAAGTAACTAAGGGCCATAAGTAGTAGTTACTAGAATCAAAATGCATACCAAGTTTAATTTTAGAGTATATTTTTATTTCATAACACCTAGGTACTTTATTCATCTTTTTATCCCTATCTGGAAAGCTGTTTATCATAAGGTAGCTACTCAAAAATATGATCTTCTATAGCACATACATCCTTGTATTACAAGGATACAAAATAAATACAAGGATGTAATCACAAGATAAAATTCACATCTAAGTAGGGTAGCACTGTTCATATCAGAAAGGAGTTCTCTTCCAAGTGCTCAACTTGGAATAAACCTTCTTCCATTTGTGTCATTGCTATTTTCAATATGTGGCTTCCAAGATTTTTTTTCCCTAGACTTTTTATTTATTTATTTTCCATCAAATCATGGAAGGAGCCTGGAAACTCTATACGTACCTTCTCACATTCCAGGGGCTACAATTCACTCACCTGGTGAAATCTAACTAAAAAGGAGGATGGGAAATAAAGTCTAGCTCCATGCCCAGGAAGAGGATAAAACAATTGGAAAGGGACAGTCAGTCTCCTTCTGATCAAAAAAATGTAGAATGTACTCAGCCTCTCCCACAAAAAGGAGAGCTAATCAATTAATTCACCAAAATTGCCACATCCTTGCTGTATAAGAAATTACTGTCCTATCTTAGGAACTCTATAAACCTCCACACACACACAAAAAATATTTATCATTGAGTAAAAGATGTCCCAAGTTACTTATTTTTGCCATGATGCTCAAATTGATATGAAAGTATTCTTGATTCTGTTGGTTGCTGATAAAGAAGTTTAATAGAATGCACTGTCTAGGCTATGTTCAATCTGTTGTTTTGTTGTTGTTAAGATGGATAACCTGATTTTTTAATCTAAAATCCAGGCTTTGTTACAATAAGTGTGTAATCTAATTTGCTGAAATAATTTTCTAATAGCCATTATAACATGTTATTTACATTTAAAAAATAAAGAGGTGGTAATCATGGAAAGCAGAGATTCTTCTCAATTCTTTCTACTTTGTTCTGGAGAAAATAAATTATGTTGAAAATTTGTTACTTAGGCAGAAAAAAAAATTAAATTCCTTTTACACTTAACATTTCCCAAGCATATAATTTCCTTTTCTTTGTTCCCTGAAACATTATGACAGAAAAAAATGTTACTGCAAAAAAGACAATAAGAAATGGAGGAAAAGTTCAATAAAATATTATTACATCTCTCTCTCTCTATATATATATGTATACACATATATATTCAATTCTCTGGAGAGAAGGAAAAACAAAAATTCTTAAACATATTGTATTTCCTTTTTTTCTGCTGGTCTTGGCCTGTGTACCTCTTGGGACAGGCCATGTTTTTTAAACATTATGGTTTTCTATTATTTCCTTTAAATGCATGGATTTTTTTTTTAAAGAAAATCTGTCCATTATATTTTTGCTTATTTCTCTGTAGTACTTACAGGAATTTAAATAATTTAAATATAGGCATTATTATACTTTTCACCCCCCAAACCCATTTCCAACAAATTCAATACTCATTGAAATGTGATGTAGATCTGCCAAGTGGAACCTCTGCCAACCCCTTTTCTAATTTACATAAAACGTTCTTTTATTTCAGGGTATGCCAACATTTTCATGAAGAAGAAACAGTAAGAAATTCAGTTAAGCTCATATTGAATATTAAGCTGTGAAATCACTTCTATATATATTTTTTTAAATTACAATTATACACTTTTTTTCCTATGGAATTCCCCCCAAAAGTTTCTGACCTATTTAGGAATTTCAGGTATCATAAATATTAAGAATTAGTTTATTTTTCTTTAAACTTGAAAGTAACATATGATTTGAGTGGCAGAAAATATAATTCAAATTGTATTTCAAAGACTTATCCTATCTTTTGTGAAGAATAGCTAACAAAAGATTCAACTGACCAAAATAACAGAGATAAATGTTTAATAATCTAAGGTTTTTACGTATTTGAGATTTATGGATATTTCAAAATTTGGTGTAAAAAAATAGGGGTGCTTACCCAACTCCCTATTTTTGAAAAATACCTACTGTGAGGTAGATATGCTGTCTGTGGGTGAGATACAAAGGAACATTGCCTAAAAATCATTCCACAAGGAACAATTGAGGAAGCAGCAGTTGGGGAAAAGTGATGTACTCATAAACCAGACAAGTTGTTTTGAACCCTATGACAAACAAGGCAAAGCAGCCATACAATAGAGAGACATTGAGTATAAAAGTGGTCCTTGAGCTGCACCTTGAAAGATGAATGGCTGATGACAACTTAGTAAGAGGTGAAAAGGGAGTCCAGTGGTGTTGATCAAATCCACGGGCACTGAGGAATAAAACATATGGCGTTTTAGGGAGAGATAGAGGACATTTTGGTGGAAAGTGTATGAAGGTGTGTGAGGCAGATTTGTGGGAGATTTAGGTCCTTATACCGTGGCTTTTTCCCCTCTGGGTGCCCTTCATACGTGTGCTCATTCTGGCTGAGTCCCCTCACTCAGACTAATCCAAGAGATGGGTACCACTCTCTTCCACACAGGTACATCCAAATTCAAGTTAGAGCTTATACTCTCTATCTTCCCTCAATGCTCTGAGCCATTTTGACTCTATTTTTTTAACACTATGTATGCTTTTATATATATTCCAATTGTGTGATATACATATATCTGTGACTGATGCTGCTCCAATGCTGGACCTTTAATCCACCCAAGCAGGGGCCAGAAATCCAACCTGTGCCTCACAGCTACCCAAGCTGCTGCGGTCAGATTCCTAACCCACTGTGCCACTGCAGGAATTTCCATAATTATGCTTTAATATTTTAAGACATACATATTATTTTTTCCTCTGACTCTTTAAACATATTTTAGAAGAACAGATTTAAATATTTATTGCTGCTACAAAATGTTAAATGCATAAATGTGGTTTAATAAAGTTTGATTGACTTTCATAATTTAGAACTTTTTTTTTTTGGCCACACTTGTGGCCCATGGAAGTGCCCGGGCCAGCAATGCAACCTGCCACATCAGCGACCCTAGCTACTGCAGGGACAACCCCAGATCTTTAAGGCACCACACCATAGGGGAAATCTATCAAAATTTAGAACTTCTTGTTCTCTCTAAGGAGAGCAGAAGAAATAGAGCAACACGTTATCTGATGGCCTTGTTAGGAGCTGTATTCACTTTATTACTGTTGTAACAAAATTACCACAAACAGCAGTGTACAACACAAATGTAGTACTATTATTACAACTCTGGAGGTTGGAAGTTTGACATTCTCACTGGCTAAATGCAAGGTGTTTGCAGGGACGCATTCCTTTAAGGCAACTCTGGAGGAGAAGCCTGTCCTGGGCGTTCAAGATTCGAGAAGACTTGCACTCTTTGGCCCATGCCTCCCTTTTGCTCTCATCAAAGCCCCAGAAGACAGGTCAGATTCTTTTTAAATTGCATGACTGTGACTGGGTTCCAATGCGACATCTTCACTGACTTTTCTGACACCCTCTTCCACTTTTAGGACATCTGTGATTTTATTAAGCCCACTGAAATAATCCACAATAACTCCCTATATTAAATTCAATGCAATGCAATGGTAGTTCCATTTTGTCCTTAACCTAAATATATTCACAGGTTTGGGGTTTAGGATGTGGATATCTTTGAGGGGCCATTATTCCTTCCATTACAGGTACTTTTTGTCAGTTTTTAAAATTTCAAGTTAAATTCCAATTGATATTGTACTGTTTTATTTTCCAGAGGCTTTTCACGTATAGGTAATATGGTCAAATACTAAATAAATATAAAAGGAAAAAAAAAACCCTAAAACCCTCTCATTCATCTCATTATTGCTTTCTAATCATTTACTCTTTTGTTGAGAATGTACATATTAAAATTTTTCTAAAAAATAGATAATTTGGAGTTCCTGTCATGGTGCAGCGGAAACGAAACCATCTAGGAACCATGAGGTTGCAGGTTTGATCCCTGGCCTTGCTCAGTGGGTTAAGGATCCAGCGTTGCTGTGAGCTGGGGTATAGATCACGGATGCAGCTCAGATCCTGTGTTGCTGTGGCTGTGATGTAGGCTGGCAGTTGTATTGTATTTTAAGTGAAACACTTGATTTTTAAGATCTTATGTTGGTATTAGGTGTTCTACACTCTGAACAAAATAAGTCTGGTAACATTTTTATTTTATTTATTAATTTTTAAAATTTTTATTTGATGCCTGTACCCCTGGCATATGGAAGTCCCCAAGCCAGGGACTGAATCTGAGCCACAGCTGTGACCTATGCAGCAGCCACGGCAGCACCAGATCCTTAATTCATTGCACCAGACCTGGTATCAAACCGGTCCCTCCACAGCAGCTCAAGCCACTGCAGTGGGATTCTTAAGCCACTGCACCACAGTGAAAATTCTATCTGGTTACATTTTTAAAAGTTTACTTTCCTTTTGACTGAAATTACTGAGCTTGAGTATCTTTCACTGACTTTGGCAAATTTTAAACTATGATCACTTTTTTTTTCTTTTTCTTTTTCTTTTCCCTTTTGTCCTTTTTAGGCCCTCACCTGCGGCATATGGAGGTTCTCAGGCTAGGGTCTAACTGGAGCAATAGCTACGGCCTGCACTACAGCCACAGCAATGCCAGATCTGAGCCACAACTGCCAACTACACCACAGCTCATGGCAACACCGGATCCTTAATCCACTGAGTGAGACCAAGGATTGAACCCGCAACCTCATGGTTCCTAGTCACATGTGCTTCCCCTGTGCCACAACAGGAACCCCTCATTTTTTTTCGTACTTATAATTAAGTATATGTCAGAACTGCCACTCTCTTCTCTTTCCTATCTATTTTACTTGCTTTCTAATGACCACTGCCTTGCTTCTTCACTGCACTGTATACAATCATTACGTGTATTTCCAATTCATTAAAATTTTCTTCCACTATTTAAATACTATCAATTTTTTTTTTTTTTGTCTTTCCCAGGACCATACTTGCTACATATGGAGATTCCCAGGCTAGGGGTCAAATTAGAGCTGTAGCTGCCAGCCTATGCTACAGCCACAGCAATGCTGGACCGAGCTGTGTCTGCGACCTACACCACAGCTCACGGTAACACCAGATCTCTAACCCACTGAGCAAGGCTAGGGATTGAACCGGCAACCTCATGGTTCCTAGTCAGATTTATTAACCACTGAGCCATGACGGGAACTCCTCAAATATTTTTTTGATTATGATGTTTTTTTATTTCTGAATGAGTTATTCAATACCTTTTTGAACCAGGCTAGTTATCTTTACCCCTCTGTGTCTTATACATATTTTATCATTTACTTTTTGGTTTTAAAAACATAGTTATAGCATATTTATTTTAGAGCCAGTGATGCATAATTCCAATATAAGAAGCTTATTCTATTCTATGTTCTGCTTTATTTTACTCATGGTGCTATATTTAATCTACATTTGTTCATTTTTGACTGTGAACTCTTACCCTTTTATCTTTGAGAGAGTAAGTCCTGGTTTCAATGGTGATTTTTATTTGTAATAGCTCATGGCCATATTTTGATGGGCTCTTCCAATATCAAATAACATACATTACACTTTTGCAAAGTTTTCTCAAACCAAATTGGGTGAATTTGAGCTGCAAAACTGCATGAGATCAAGTTTTTACATGTGATTTCTCAAGGGATAATGCCCCCCCATCCCAGAGTCATATTCAAGTCAGGTAATTTCTTAATTTCACCTTCTTGGGAGTAGGTGTATCCCTAGGCTTCCTATTCACTAAGAGTAGAAACAAGTCTATGCAGACTCCTATTAGTCTTCTACCTAGGATGAGGTTCCTAGGTTTTTCTTATGTCCTTTGTATATCAGATGACACTAGAAACAGAAACTGATGTAACCAGGATTTGGAACCTGATCTGAATCAAATCAGCTTAACAACTTTCTTAGGTCTCAGGACCAGCAATTTAACTTTGCATTTATTTTCTGAAGATCCCTTAGTTTTTACCAACTCAGTTCAGCATACATAACTTTATCCTGCATATTTAATTTATTGAATGCAACATCAGTGTGCAGGATATCAAGATTCAAATAATGTCAGAAGTAGAAATACCCTTGTGGTTTTTATTGGTTATATCAGTGGGTAATTTTAATAATCCATTCCAAAGGAATAGTACAGATATTACAAGTCTGTGTAGAATTTCAGTACTTATAACGTAAACACAGGGACCAGTGTATGTACCGACAACAAATATTTGAAATTTATACTACTTAAGGAGACAGAAAAGAAGCCAGAAACCACTAAACATAATTGCTATCCTGTGATCTTTTTTTCACATAATTTGCTTTAATTGACCAAAACATCATTAATTTCTCTCCTTTTGGTTACTGAGTATCTGTAAGTGAGCCAAAATTATATGCATAATAATAGTCTGTTAAAAAATAGCCAGGTAGTAGTTGCTTTGTGTATTTTATCAACAAAATTATTCTCATACTACAGTTTATTTAGTGACTGACATAAAAAATAGCAGTACTGATGGCTATTCATTACATAGGTGGGAACATAATAAAATTGTAGATATGCAATCCTAAATTTCCTGCCCAAAGAGAGTAAATAGCAAAAAATGTTAAATGATTCAAGCCAGCAGTCATGTTGCATAAGTTTTAGTTGTCGTTCTTATCCTAATATTCATTAGCTTTTGACAACCACAAAACTTGATATTATTCACATTGACTTTTATTTATTTATATTTTATTGGCCTCTCTGTCCAAGTAGTTTGACCTATATGGAAGAGATCAATGAACATTCCTTTCTCCTGGACTCCAGGTGGATTCCATCCAAGGGAGCCCTAGGAGAAATCTATAGGGAGAAAGGTGGTGACTTGGGTGTTTATTTCCCTAGATCACTCCCTGAAGGGTAGACATAGTCTGGAAGCATCCTTCCACCAAAAGTCACAGCTCCATGCACAGTGGCCTTCTTCACATGCTCCTGCTTCCTAGTTCCATTAACTGTTCCCCTCTCCAACCCTTATTAAGAAAGGAATGGTAGGAGTATATACAATTTTGTGTGGTCTCTCTTTACCTTGGCCAGTTTTGAATTAGCCCCATTGTTAAACTCTCTTTATATTATTGTAACTGGAGTGTAGCCTTTGCTTCTTTCCAGGCCTAGGTGTAAGGGATGCATGGCTAGAACACTAATGTCCATGGGGATAAAGAAGGGATAGTATAGAATACATTAGTTGAAGATGGCAAATAGGAAAGCCTTGAGCCCACCTCCTCCTACAGGCACTCCAAAGTTATAACTATATGCAGAGCTACTATCAGTGAGAATGACATGAAGATCAGAAGAAAATATCTTCTACAACTAAAGCTATAAAGAAGAAACCACAAGAGGGTGAGAGGGTTGGAGACACAATATAGTCAAGATACTCATGCCCCGGTGGGTGACCAAAATTGGTAGGATAAATAAAACTGCAGAGGTTCTCCCCAAGAAATGAGAGATCTAAGCCCCACATCCAGGGTATCATGCTTAGTGAAATAAAGCAAACATAAAACAACAAATACTGTTATATGTTATCACTTATATGTGGAATCTAAAAAACAAAACAAATAAACAAACATAAGAGAGTTATAGATACGGAGAACAAACTGGTGTTGACAGAGGAGAAGGGGGCGGGAGAGGAAAGAAATAGTTGAGGAAGATTAAGAGGCACAAACTTTCAGTTATGTAATGAATGTTTACTGTGGGAGGGCAAAGAAAAAGGAATCAGAGAAGCAGTTAAGATTTAAAGTTTCAGGAAAAAAAAAAATCAAAAATAAAGGAGTTCCCATTGTGGCTCAGCAGATTAAGAGCCTGACAGAGTGTGAGGATGTGAGTTCCATCCCTGGCCTTCTTGTTCAGTGGGTTAAGGATCTGGTGTTGCAGTGAGCTGCAATGTATGTTGCAGACACAGCTCAGATACTGTGTTGCTTTAGCTGTGGTGTAGGCTGGCACCTGTAGCTCCAGTTCAACCCCTAGCCCAGGAACTTCCATATGCCTCAGGTGCAGCCTTAAAAATAAAAAAATTTTAAAAATTTTAAAAAAAGCAGTGTAAGTTTTTTTCCACCTCAGTAACAAATTTTCAACATAATTTTGATTTTGTCCAGAAAAAAGTAGAAAAAATTGAGAAGAATCTCTTCTTTCCATGATTATCACTTCATTTTTTAAAGACAAAGGGAAAAAAATATTTAAAGTCTCAGAGAATTATTATTTGAATTTGCATCTTAATGTGAGAAAAAATGTATACTATGTACACAGAAACATATTAACAGACATTCCAAAGAGAAAGTATGGACTCTTTGAAGGCACCTAGACCAAAGGAAATATAAATCACCCAGTGGAAAATAAAACTACAATGATGATTTTCCAGTATTGCTAATTTTTCACGAAGCAGAACAGAGATTGGAGGAATGATGATTGATGGAGGGAAGATTCTAGAGCCGGAGAATGTGAGTTTGAATGCATGCTCTGCCACTTAATGACTGTGTGACTGAGTCCAAGTTACTTTACTACTCTGTGCCTCAGCTTCCTCAGCTGCTGAAGTGGAAATAATAGCAATACCTGCTTAAAGGGTCAGTGTTTGCAAAGCATTAGAACAGTACCTGATACATAACAAGCACCATATAAGTGTGGTGTATGAATATACTGTAAAGGAATGATGCAGAAGAGGCCATTGGGGTGAAGTCAGGAGTGACCTTAACATGGAGATGAATTTCATTCTGAAAAAAAATGCCAGATCCCCTCAAGATATTTAATGATGCAAGTGGTATTATTAAATCAGAAATGTTGAAAAATCACTTGTGATTCATGGGGCCAATGAATCTGAAGGAGGAGAAATTTTTAAATGGTCCCCATTTGGAAAACTATTACAGAAAGAGGGTTAGAGATGAGGGACGGATTTTAAATACGTTTGGAGAGCGGAAGATATGGTCTAATAATTCAGTAGCCATAGGAAGTAGAGGAGAAAGAGATGTGGGTTGTCTAGGAGGTCTGAAGGAGTGCTTGTTTAAGAGCCTCAGTAGATGGCAATGCGACACATTTATACAGAGAATGAGGGAGTAAGGACCAGTATAATCTACCCATGAAGTATGCCAGTGTATCGGGCTGCCAAATAAAAAGGCAAATCTTCACCTGCATTAATTTATTCAAATTTATGGAATTAAAGCTTTATTACAGTATAAGTAAATTGTTTATTTTCAAGAGGTTGACATTCTCATGGAAAGTATACATCTTAAATAGTTTAAGATGAACAAATTATAAGTACAGCTCATTAACCTCAGATATTTAACTAACACACTAATGAGTTAAAAGAGATTGTTTTAATTGGTCCTCGTTTTAAGCTATAATAGACTTTTAAAGAATTTTTCTCGTTCTATGATCCTAAATTTTCATGACCTTTGCTCATAGAAATGGCAAATGAAGAAGTTATACTTTTAAGTCCCAATTTTTGATAAGTCAGGTAAAAAAATAGAAAGAACAATTAATTTTAATAAGGCTTGTGAATATGGCATTACTTAAAAAAAAAACAACTAAATCAGATTTCCAGAAGTAGAGGTAAAAAAGAGAATTACAATTTAGCTCTGATTAATATTCCAAACTCTAGGTAGCAGCATTACAAAAGGTTTTCTTGTAGACCATATTCAAATATTCTCTTTGCATTGAGGCTCTCCTCCTTTTTCCCCTTTCTGTTAAGGTTTCTTATTCATTGAGTTGGCAGTCTGCCAAAAAATATGTGTGCAATCAGACTGTTATATCAAATGATTCTTGACAAAGATTCTGGTTATACTACATGATTTTTTCTGTAAACTTATTTAAAAGAGGTACAGAATGTGCAGAATTCTTGTAAGATGAAATTTGTGAGAGATATATGCACACACACATATATACATTGTATATATACAAACATGTATAATTAATATACTCTAACTTTAACCACTAATTTATCTAAAATATAAGAGACTGATGGATATAGCCACATGAAACAAATCCAAGAATGTATATGGCAGTTTAAAAGATTTTTCCTTAAAAAGATAATGCATTTTCAAGCAGCAACAGATATACTTCATTACTGAGTATCTTTAAAGTCATTAGAATAACTACTATTAGAAGCCATATAGCTGGTGAGTCTATAGGTCAAATGACACATTTTATGGAATATAGCCAGTTCTCAAATTATTGCACATGACCCAAACTATTGGGAAACTTTTTAATAATTCTGTGCATATGGTAAAAGCATGTATATTAGAAAAGCTATTTCCTAAATGGAGTTAGATTTCACAAATCAAGAGACAATATTAGAACAAATTTGCAATTCTAGTAGTCTTTAAGAAATGGCATCTGACACCATCACACTTTTTGATAGTCATTGAATAGTCTTTACATCATTCTATGACAAGCATAACAGTAAAATAAAGATATTAAAAAAAAACATTAAAGAGGCTAATCGCCTCCTTGGTATAATATCTATACTCTGCAGCCCCAATCCAAAAGAGAAAATTATGGTATTAAAAAAAGACATATAACACATAAATATATGTATATATATTTGTAGCTCTGGCAAAGATAATAGCAAATAATTTCTGTAGAATTCCATACATAACAGCAGCAATAAAATAATAAAACTCCCTCAACGGACCTTCAGTGGACAGATAAATCAGGTTGTGGAGGTAGAAATTAGAATAGGCAATAGGCAATTGTGTCTGGAACTTTAGCTCCTGTGAAGGAAAGAGAATTTAATATCTGTGTGTGTGGCTGAGGATGTGATCCATGTTCACTGTACAAACCAAAGATTTACAAAACTGCCCAAAGATTTATAAAACTGTTGCTTTTTGCTTGTGACCAGATAACTGGTATACAGCCCTGAATGATGTGAGGACAGAGCACTGGACTGTGGAATAAATATGCAATGGACCTACATGATATTACAATTTAATTACCAGTTTTTGAATTTTTTTTCTCTATAAGACTCCATAGGAAGGGCAGAGAGAAGGGGAGAATAAGAATAAAGTCACCAAAAACAAAGGAGCAGGCTAGAGAAGAGAGGAAAGGAAAGAAACTGAAAGAAAAGATAAATTTACAAGCTAAATTTTAAACATGAGAAAAGAAAAAAAACTATGTCAATTCTGATAAAGTCAATAAACTAAAGAATTCATTCCAGAGGAAACTGCAATTATAATGCAATTTCAAAAGGGCACTTTATAAGTGTGTTAAAGAAAAAATTATATCCATGATGAAAGACAAGGGCTTATGAATAAAATAAGCAATATAAATAGCAAAATATGAAGATATAAACAAAATATATATAAATATAAATGAAAGTCAGTTTATAGAGTAACTAAATGAATAAGTTAGAGTGGGTTCAGTAAAGTAAGATTTGAGTACACATTTCATAGCCATTCTATAAGTAAAACATACAGGAAATGGTGGAAAGATAATATTCAATCAGGCATTATCTGGAATTTCCTTTAAAATAAGAAAGATCTGGAATTGGCACAAGTTCGATCACAGGCCCAGAAATTTCCTCATGCCTCAGGTATGACCAAAAAAGGAAAAGAAATATCTGTGTACTTAAATTGAAAAGGCACATAGAGGAAAATAAGTATGAATAAATATGAATAAGCATTACAAAGAACTGAAAAGCATAAAATAAATGAGAAGATATTTAGGCAACTAAAAACAAAATTTAGAACTGTTTATGAACAATGACAATAGATTAACAAAAACTTCATATATTCAAAAATAGTTTCCAAAAGACATTAAAATACTAGCTTCAATTCTTAAGGAATGTAAAATAGATATCTTTCAAAACCTAAAGAAATACATGAAAATATTTTAGGTACATCCATGCAAATGTATACCTTCTATGAAATGATTGCTGAAACGAGAGTGATCAAAGAAGGAATAGCTAGTAAATATTTAATGAAATATAATAAATATAATGAATTTTAAATAGTAATAATCAATTTACAGTTGGATTAATAGCAGCAAATCCAAAATACTACTACTTAATAACAAGTAAGATCCAGGAAAATATAGGTACATTAAACATCTTTGGTTGTAAAAATTGATGAAGGCATTTTTTAAAGAATAAAAATTGTCTTGGGAAAAAGTATATATTAACATATAATACACAGAGAAAGTAGTATAAGAAAATACAAAATAACATTTAGAAATGGTTCAAATACAGTATTATAGTAATTTTTACAGAGACACCGATATTTTAAGAGAAACTGTGACTGACTGACTTAATTCTTAGAAGAATATCATAAGAAAGAGTCTAACAGAAATATTAAGATAAATGAAGATAGCTTGTATAATAATATGGATATCCTTCACAATGAATTTAAAGCATAATGAAACTGTTAAGGATAAAGGGAAATGATAGTTATTGAAAGCAAGAAAGCAACATCCTTGAAAATATTTTTAAATGTGCCAGGGCCAGCTCAGCAGGATGGAGCTGGAGAACGGGTGCTGTGGAACTTAAGGAAAAATAGTTAACATAAAACAAGACACAGAGACATTTATCTTAAGTAGAGGTGGGAGCCAGGGAACTCAAGGTCTCCGGGACCAAGAGCGCCCTGCCTCAAGAAACCACACTGCTTTTATTGTGAGATCAAGTGAGGAGTGGCTATGGGTGGATGATACAGGGTTTGTTTACTATATATAAGTTCTTTTACTATTTAAAAAGCCACTTAGGTGGTAAAGGGTTTAGCTCTTACTCTGACCTCTAGGCACATAACAGTTCTTAAGCTTAAGTCACTTATGCCTTTAGGTCTTTGCTCTTAAACTTAAGTCATTTACCAGCACTGTGACTGTTTTTCAAGAAGGAAGATGGGATAAAGTAAGACAAGAAGATGGGATAAAGAAGGACAAGATGGAGTTTTCAAGGAAACATGTATTGCAACATAAATGAAATTGTGTGCACTCGTCGTATCTATCTGTCATCTATTTATACAGAAACCGACAGACATGAAAACATAAATCTATCCATTTTAAACAATGACTGAATTTTTAAAATATATCTCAGAAATTAAGAACAATTTTATTTAAGGATATAAAATGTGAAGAACACAGTTAAAAAGCTTGAAATGTTGGAGATAAAAATGAAACACACACAGTAGAGGGGAGTGAGTGAAGCACCAGGTGAAATTTCCTTCGATGTCCCAGAGTATCCCTTCTGTTGTATTTTATTAAAAAATAGTAAGTTCTGCCAAAGCTCAGGAGGAGGAAACACAGATGTCTTTGCAAGGAAGGGAGCAAATATCACAGAAGAGTTTCCTATAGGAAAACCGATATAGAATCTATATGGGTGTGGACATATTGTGATTGTTCAATATGTTCATTACATGTAAGATTTTAAGTAGTCTGACCCTTAAATTCGTGGTTACATACTCTACAGATACGCTTAGTGTGTGTGTGTGTGTGTGTGTGTGTGTGTGTGTGTGTACATCATGCTACAAACCTAACTTGCTTAATATCTCTCAACTTATCTTGAACAGGTGGTATTATTAACTAAATTAATAACAAAATTATAAAAAAACATAATTATAAATGCCCAACTTCAATTTAAATTTCATGCTTCTCTCTGAAGTTAACCAGTTATTTAATTCATATTGTTCCCTTGGCTCATCTTATCTTTAACATAATAATGTTGAGAGGAAAATTAGAAATTCAAGTAGTAACTTTTCTTTCTTTCTTTCTTTCTTTCTTTCTTTCTTTCTTTCTTTCTTTCTTTCTTTCTTTCTTTCTTTCTTTCTTTCTTTCTTTCTTTCTTTCTTTTTAGGAAAAGAAAAGTGGAAATATCTAGTCTGAATGAAACTTAAAAGAAAAAGTAAAATTTGTGCAATAACTTATAAAGAAATATACAGGTTTACAAAGTCTAAGATTGTAACATATTTTAGTGTCTTATTATTTCATTCATTGCAAAAATTTACTGTGTCAGCTATAGCTTCATTTAAAACCATGGTCTCACCATTAATGTCTCTATGGAAAGAATATTAGTCATAATATTGATCTTGCAGCATAGATTATCATCATATGTTCCACTTATTTTCTAACATAATAATTGTCCTATATATCATGTGAAAAGGTTGCTTTGGTGAAGTATTCTGGTGACCTAAGAGTCCATACAGTTTGTCTGATAACACTATTTAGCGGCAAATGACAATGTAATAGGTTGCAATTTTTCAGTATTTCAACTTTATACAGAATTATATATTACTTTGAACTACTGAATTCTATTGCCAGATGTCTGTATATCTTTCTCAAATAATGAAATTTTTGTAAAATTATATAAAATTGGGACTAATACTCAAATTATTTTCTTAGAGTATGTCCTATGTTCCTATGCTTATTTTCCTAAAAGTACAAACATGTACGTTCTCAGTTTAAATAATTTTTATCACATACTATATATTGACAAATAGTAGAAATGCCTTGTAATATACAAATACATAAAGGTATATGAATCGAGGCCAACTAATTGGATCTAATTTTTTAGTATCATTTTCACAATTAGTATGTGAGCAATATTTGTGCTACAGCTTAAAGAATTAATCACAAAAGGTGATCTCCACATCACAAGCATCAGCAACACCTAGAACATTGTTATGCAAATTCTCAGGCTCCACTGCAGATTTATTGATTCAGAAACTCTGAAAGTAAGACCTAACAATCTGAATTTTACAAGTGTTCTGGCTAGTTCTGGTGGGTGCTAAAATTTGAGAGCAAATCCTTTATCCATTTGCTGGGTTTACATTAATTTAAATATAATATTAGGCTTAGACAAAGAGCTCAGAGAGACCTGAGAAATGCTTTATGTTGGAAGCCTTCATGTTCTGGTAGATCAAATACAACAAAACCACAGTATGCCACTCTTCAACGTTGTACAACCAAATGATAATTTCCCACAAGACTATCTATTTTTCCTAGGAAATGTTTTCCAGCCAAGATCATTACCACTAAAGAAGTGAATAAATATTCTGCGACTATTTTTTCAAATAACATTGGCAGAGATCTCTCTTGAAATCAAGATTCATTTTAACCTTGAGTGACTTCAGAAAATACAACCAACAAAAGGAGCCAGGACAGAGTGGGGATATGGCCTGTTGATAGAGCTTCATGAATGTAGATGGTCTTTTTATTGACAGAGATCTTTATCGACCCTTTGCTTCTATGTTTCCTCACTTCTTCTTACCTCTAAAAATAACTTCTCTTAGCTATTTGTACTTTTCTGTGCTATCCTCTTGTATATCTCTAAAGTACAGTACAAAAACCCTTCAATGCACCTTATTATGGAGACTTCTTGGAATACCCACTAAAACCCAGATAAACACATACAGAGTTCCAAGGGCAAACTTCCCCAAATGAATAGGAAACCTTTTCTTGTCAAGTATTAAGGCTTCAAGATTTCCTATTTTAACTTGAAATTATTAAATCTGTGTTATTGCATTTTATGCCATTAAATTCATCATTAACGCTCATGATACCTTCATCAGCTCATTTCTTTTCCTTAAATTTGATTTCCTAATTGATTTATAATTATTTTCTATTAATACCTTGCCTCTAGATTCTAGAAATGGACTTGCTAAATCCATAAATTCTGATTCTTGCTAGTCATATTTGACTTGCTGACTTAGTCTCTACTTATTCATTTAGGTTTGTTAAAACCATTTATACCTTCCAAAGGGTATTTCTCCTTTTTTCTGCAACCATAATATGAAAGTGAATTAGATGGATATGATAGACAGTGGACAGCATCTCTACATGGCCAGAAGAAAGTAAAAGATTCTTCTGGAGCTTTATTCTCTATGATAAAAAATTCATTATGCTTATTTTAAAGGTGTTTGTATTAGGCCCTAAGAATTTCTGTCTCATGACTCCTGGGATTCCAAACGAGGTAAAGCAATAGACTGGCAAGTTTACATTTTAATCAAAAAGTTATCTTACAGTAATAGGGTTTTCTTTTAGGATATTAAAATGTGTCAAGAAGCATGCCTGCAGAGACCACACTGTGCACAGAATGAGCCAAATCATCCTATTCCATTCAATTAGATATGGTAAGAAAGATAAACATAACAAATGAGCCTGTGGAATATGTAAACAGCTTCAAGGAGAAAAATAGAAATGAGAAAACTGCTAATGATAAGCAAGTGCTGGTATTTTGCAAAAGATTTAATAAAGTTATAATAATGTTATTATTTAAAAATCGCATCAAATAGAGTTAAACCTTCAACTTTCTTAAAATGCGATGGATATCTTTTTTTCTTGCTATGTGTTTAAAGAATCATTTTTGTATCCTTAAATGTCATTTTACTTAATGATCCAATATGCTTAGGTTATATTACCTTTTTAGTAGAAATGAATTAGTATATATATTTCAGTGTAAGAGAAATAGAAAATAATAGAAAAATAGTGTGCTCTTCAGAATTTCATTAAAAGCTTACTTAACAAGATATTGTGATTAGAACAAGTATGCCCATATTTACAACTTCTATTCAACACAAGACTGGAAATCCTAGCTACAACAATTAGGTCAGAAAAATAAATAAAAGGCATATGACATGGAAAGGAAGAGGCAAAATTGTCTGTTTGTAGAAGGCATGATATAGAGAAACCCTTAAAAATCATTTCTAAAACTCTAAGAACTGATAAATGAATTAGGTAAAGTTGCAGGGTGCAAAATCAACATACAAAAATGAGTTTTTACAGTAATAATGAACTGGCTCAAAGAAAAATAATGAAAGAAGTGTCATTTAAAATAACATCAAAAAATAAAATATTTAAGAATAAATTTACCAAAGGAGGCGAAATACTTGGACACTGAACACTATAAGATATTGATTAAAGACATGAATGATGACACTAGTAAATGAAAAGAATTTCTGAGTACTTGGATTCAAGAATTAATATTGTTAAAAATGTCTATACTACCCAAAGTGATATAAGGATTAAATGTAAGCACTATAAAAATTACAGTGACATTTTTTATAGAAATAGAAAAAAAACTATGTTAAAAATTTATGTAATCGTGAAAGAAAAATAGGAATAGTCTGAATAGTCGAAGCAATCTTGAGGAAGAGTAACAAACCTGAAGGCATCATAAATTCTGATATCAAACTGTATTATAAAGTAATCAAAACAGAACAGTGTTGGCATAAAAAAAGAAATATTGATCAATGGAAGAGGATAGAAAGGCCTAGAAATAAGCTAATGCATATGTGATCGATTAATTAATAACAAGGGAACAAAAAATATACAATTAAAAATGATAGTTACTTTTATAAATGATATTGGACAAACTGGATAGTCAACTGGAAAATAGTGAAACTGGACCCTTATCTTATACCATAAACAAAAATTAACTTAACATGAATTTAAAGACTGAAATATAAGATCTGAAACTATAAGATTTATGGAAAAAAATCATAGTATCCTCTTTGACCTTTGTCCTAACATTTTTTTGGGATCTGTCTCCTTAGTTAAAGGGAAAAAAAGCAAAAATAAACAATTGGGACTTTGTGAAATTAAAATGATTTTGTACAGTGAAGGAATTCATTGACAAATTTAAAAGATCACGTACTGATGAAATAAGATATTTGCAAATCATATATTTCATAAGGAGTTAATATTCAAAATATACTAAGAACTCATATAACTCAACATCATAAAAACAAACAATTCACTTTCTAGGACCTAAACAAACATTTTTCCAAATAAGACACACAGATGATCAACAGGAATATGAAAAGATGTTCAATCTCACTAATCATTATGGGACTGCAAATCAAAGCCACAATGAGAAATCACCTTACATCTGTTATTATGGCCACAAAGACAAGAGATAAAAAATGTTGATCAGAATGTGGAGAAAAAAGAACAATTGTACACTTGTTGATGGCAAAGTAAATTAGAAAAGCCAGTAGGGAATATAGCGTGGTGGTTCCTCAAAAAATTAAAAATAGAACTGCCCTGTTATTCAGTAAGCACACTCCTGGATATTCGTATGAAGGAAAAGAAATCAGGACTTTGAGCAGATATCTGCACACTCAAGGTCACTGCAACTTTATCCATAATAGTCAAGATTTGGAAACCACTTTTTTGCCTAAAAATATAGACTGCCAGGTATTTCTCTAGTAAAAATGGGTTTCTTCAGGATCAGAAAATATTTTCAATTTGGTTTTGCTACTATGGTGAGGCATCTGGAAGTTGCCATATGGCAGAGCAAGGAGAATGCTTTTAGAGACCAAAAAAAAATAATAATAATAAAATTAAAAAAATAAAAAAATAAAAAAAAAAGGTTGAGAAAGGTATAGTAAACAAGAAGTCCATGTCTTTTCATTGGCTGAGTTTTTATCCTGCAAGAATAGGGAGTCTTTCTTCTTCCCTTGTATTCCCTTAGTACTCTACTATCTTTGCAGGGCATGAGAGCTCCCCCTTCTGGTCTTCTGACTCTTTAATTGAAGTTTCTGTTTATTAAATTTTTTTACATTTTCTTCTTTTGATTGAGATCTTTTTCTGAAAGCACTGCACATCAAGAATCAGGTTTTCTAGTTCTAGTGGCTTTTTTTGTCTCTCACTGTCAGGAAAAACCTTTTCTGGGTATAGTGTCTCATATTGAAGGTAAAGTGCACAGATTTGAAAGCTACTAAGGTCACGTTCAAGTAACAATGAGGCATAGGAAGGAAGCATTTTTTTTTAACCTAAGTCCATATGCTCCCCAGATTATAAATATTAGAAATCACCTGAAGCATTATGTCATCATCGAAGGTTTGATAGACAAATTTTGAATAGACCTGCTCCTGATATCTTGGGAAAGCAGATGCTGTATGGTTTGACACTGTCTTTAAGTGTGTCATATAAATCCAAGAGTCTATTTCTTAGATTTGTGGCACAAAAGCTAGTTACCAGTACTTGATGGGGGTGGAGGGAAGCTTTCCATTTGAGGTTGAAGAGAGTCCTTCTGGAAGTGTCTTTTTCAATAGACAAAATCTCTAATTTGCAAAGTGTGATGGATGAGGTCTTCATGTCCCAAGGGCAACGCTATGAAAAGATTGCTCTACCAAACATGGATAGTTTTAATAGGAATAATTAGGTTTTGCAATATTGGAATATCTTTCCTTTAATCAGTTGTGGGTCAAAAGAAGCAGGATCTAAGTGCATCGATCATCACATGACTATTTCAGTGGGTGAGGGTTTATAAATTCCAAAAGTATGAATCTGAGATTTGTAAGGAATAAAGGCAATGACTTTTGGAGAACTTTTACACATTTTGCCAATTGAATCTTAGTAATACCATTAATGCACTTGACTAAACCAGAGGATTTAGGGTGAGAAGGACAGTAAAAGTGTAAACCAGTAAACAGCACAAACTTGTGATAACACTTGGCTCGTAAAACGGTTTCCCTAATTACTGTGAAACTAAGAGGAGTTTCCCAGGTAGGGATAATCTTTTCCAAAATAACTTTAGTCAACGGAAGAGGCAATGGTCTGTCTATAAGGGAAGGCTTCAGTGTGAAAACATACAGACCATGACTAAAACATATTTATATCCATGAGATGGAAGGAGATGGAAGAAGATGTAACTAGATTTGCCAGACCTCAAATGATCCATAGGTGGTTTGAAACATGTGGGAGCAGTGTGAATGACTTTCCCTCAGTTGTATTTCAGACAAATGGGGCAAGTGAAGTAAATATTTTTGCAGCCTTGATAATGTCTCTCCATAAATATTGTTTCACGAAGGCTATCATTTTGACAGTAGACCAGTGATTTAATGCATGTATCGTGGTGAATGGGAATTTTGGAGTTTCTGGTTAGACTTTGTTGTTATTTGGTTAGATCCAGAGCTTTCTCTTTTTATTAAACCAACAATTAACTTTTTATCTTGTTTTTCCTTTTCTGAGGTCAATTATGGGACTTCTGTAGTTTTTTCTAAGTTATCTTTTGGAGAAATATCCCTTTGGAAAGGTTTGCCTGGTTGTTCTGGGTGCCCTTATAGGTAGAATTCCTTGTAAAAATGTCAGCAAATTGTTTATTTTGGCTCCCAGAAAGTCAAATTAAGAATGCCCAAGAATATACAATAAAAGCTAAATTGACAGGTAAAAGTAGTGCATCTAGCTATTTTATTTTTTATTTTATTTTATTTTTCTGCTGGAAGTAAGGAAGGCATGTTGCTTCCAAAATATTGCAAAGTCATGAGCTGCTCTGAAAACATATCTGCTTTCAGTATAAACATGGGCAATTTTGCCCTTGAGTAAAGTACAAGTCCATGTAAAATCTTATAATTAGACTGTTGGGCCAAAATAGCCCCAAATAGTAAAAGTGCTCTAAGTTTTGCACTGCTGCTGTCAAGCATTTCTATACACTCTTCCTCACAGGGTCTAAATCTTCAGTTCTAACTACACACTTAAACAAAGCATAGAAGAGATCTTCTGTGAATTCTTTGAGGAAATTCACTTCTTTATAGACTCAATCATGTTCTAATTATCCTTTATTATCCTAAGGAAAGTTCCATTTTTTCCTCGTTTATTATGCGAAATTAATCTCGGCTATGTGCTTTGTTTTCTTGGAATTACATTTAAGATTGTCGTGTCTCCTTTTATTTATTTATTTCCTCCTTTTTAGGGCCACTCCCACAACATATGGAGGTTGCCATGGTAGGTGTTGAGTTGGAGCTAAGGCTGCCGACCTATGCCACAGCCACAGAGACAAGGATCTGAGCCGCATCTGTGACCTACACCACAGCTCACAGTAACACAGGATCCTTAACCCACTGAGTCAGGGATCGAACATGCAACCTCATGGTTATTGGTTGGATTAGTTTCCGCAGCACCACAACAGGAACTCCCAGTTTCTCCTTTTAAACATTCTACGAAAATGTACTAAAGTCCATAATTTAGATAAAGGATGGAAAGTAGCAATAATATCTGTTGTATTTGTTCAGTTTATATGCATTTTGCCCAAGGCAAGATATCATCTCATGTGAAGAGAAGTCCCGATATTGGACATATATTCAGAGATCTGTGTGTAGTAGGTTTGAAATATCCCTGAATCCATTATATCATTGGATTTTATAATCAAGACTAAGTAAACTTTGACACAACCTAGGGAAACAGTATAAATACTTCAGGTTAAATTCAGAAAATATATTTTGTGTTAGTCATCTGGATCTCAGGAAGTTATGATCACTTTTTCAATAATACAATCTCTGGTACATCTGATAAATTTTTTATTAACAAAAAAGGGAGTCATATAACTCTGGCAGAAAAAAAAAATAATATATATGGAAATAGGTAAGTCTGTGAGGGATGCTTCTTCACATTCCCCATCTGAAAGGAGCACAAGATTCCTAGTTCATGGCTCTGTCCTTTTCTAACTTGACTGGTTTATCTCAAACAGTCACAAGCTGGAGCATCCTCAGAAGAACAGGCCCCTTTTCAAGACAGGATTACAGTGCTTATCTAAACTGCTATGACTCTGGCAACAACTTGAAGTTTTTACCTTCAAATGTATGGCTTTTATACCAACAGATAAAATTTTCAACAATGGTCTTGATTTGGTTCTAAATCAGTGAAATGATAGTGGAAGTATGATAGAGAGTATTTGGATAAGATTTTAGAAAGAAATCATTTTCTTCCAAGTGAACATCTAATAAAACCATGTAATAAATTCTTTCTTTGCCTTGCTGACAGGGTCATCTTCCAGAAAATTGGGTATATAACCAAGGAACTTCATTTTTTACTTAATTTTAAATTGGGTATATAACCAAGGAACTTCATTTTTTACTTAATTTTAACAAAAAAGAACTTCTGCCTACTAGAGAGTAAGGGTGAGAAATTTGGGGGAGAAAATATTAACTTTCTGGTTATAGTCATAAGTACTATTCTGTTCCTATAGTAGTAGAATTATTCTACTGTGCAGAAAGGGATATTTTTTAAAGTTTTAAGAAGACAATTGAATACTTCTGTGTAAGTAGAGTGTAATAATACATGGGATTTTCAGAGGCTAGAAGCATCATGGAAGAATAACTAACAGCACCTAATCATAGCAATGCCACTAATTATTTAACCTTCTGTATTATTTTAGAAATAAGAATAATATTGCATACCTCAAGGGATTATTGGAGGCTTAAATACATTGAAACATATAAAGTTCTTATATCTGTGCTGAAACCATACAACTCAGATAGGGACTTGAACCCACTGACTTTTAATTAAAATCACACAACTTGTCTCAGGACTTACTGAAATTCAGATTCTTTATGTCTCAACACAGAAGAAATTTAACAAAAGGCAAATTAACATGTAAGAAGTAGATTAATGAGAGTTAGAGTATGGGCCATCTCAGAGGGTGAGGGTGAGAGGCCTTGCTATATGTGTTGGTGAGATTTTATGGGTGGGGTAATTTCATAGACTAAATTCATTGGAGGGTTATTCCAACTATTTTGGGGAAAGGGTGGGGATTTTCAAGAGTTGGGCCACTGCCCACTTTTTGGCCTTTTATGGTCAGCCTCAGGACTGTTACGGCACCTGTGGACATGTCACTCAACATGCTAATGTATTACTATGAATGTATAATGAGTCTCAAGGTCTACTGGAAGTCAACTCTTCCACAACCCTTGGGCCTAATTGGTTCTAATCAGTTTTTGTCATGTCCTCAATGGTCATATACATTTTTTTTTAAAGGTTGTGCCCTGCCCCCGTCCCTCATGTTTCAGTACCTGGTGAAAAATTTTATTAAGAGATTTTGATGGTATAATTCTATTATTTGAACTAATAAGCAGAAAATAAAAGAGGGGTATAATTACAAGTAGTACACCAGCTCAGAATAAGATACTTTTAGTTTTTTTTAATCTGTAAATAAAGAATATTTAACTATGGGTAAATACATCAATAGAATGAAAATGTAACAGTTCCAGTGTGTATATTATCAAAAATAAGCTGGCACCTGTAAAATATACCTAAAAGAACAAGAACACTTATGAATATGGATATACTTACTACTTTAGGCAAATCTTAAAAATAAATAAAAAGGACTACTATACTATACTATCAAAATATAATGTGTTTGCTTTTCTTCTTTCAAAGAGAACAATTTACTAACCAGAAAGTATTATTGATTTATAGTTGAGGTACATTTTCCTTGTGACAAATGAAGAGAAATTTAAACGAATTAAAATTTCTAGACATTGAGGGTTGTAAATATGATGACAAAAAAGTTGAAGTGTGATTGTGCAATCATTGTTGGCTATCTATGTTGTATCACAAACAATAGAATTAGAGCCAGCATTTAAAAACAGGAAAATTCTGCTATGTCTTTTATAAGTGATAAAACGATGTATTGTGGAAACTACAGGCAAAGTGCATGAAATGTAGTTCCAGGCAAATTTTGGGTATTAATTATAAACAGATGGTTTGTAAGCAAATTTGTAGTTGAAAAAGAGCCATAATGTCAAGATTCTAAACTTTATCTTTCAGATTCCTTATTCCATAACCCTAGAGATTACCTCATTTTCTTGATGTATAAGTTTCATCACATGAAAAGTAAAAAATTATATTAGACACTACTGGAGTTCTCTTTTTAACTAGAACATTTTATTAACCTATTACTATGTATTCTGTTGGCAAGTGCAAAACATTTCAAACAAAACACACCTCATTGTGTATGTGAATAAAACATGATTAAAACTAAAAGAAGCTATGAACATTAGCATTGTCAAACAAAAACTAATCTGAATTTAGGAAAAGTGATACTTTCTTTGAATTGACTGTTGCAATAATAGGAAGACAACTTTGCAGTAGGAGGGAGGATGACAATAATGGTACAGGGAATGTGCCTGATTATGAGGTCTGGAGTCTCAACTGCAGGCAAAAAAGGACTTTTTTTAAAATAGGAAAAATAAACAAAATGAAAAATAAACATATGTGAGAAAATGAGAAAAATGAGTGCAGGTGATGTGATAGGACAATAAATCAGAAAATGTTTTATTTTGAGGTCAGTCTATTCTATCTCTTGTAAGGGTTGTTAAGGAGAGTTTTTGATAGATTGAAAATCTAACACCTGGGGTGGAGAAGTTTATAATTTAAACAAGTCAGATTAATGGACTTTTTTTTTTTTTTTTTTTGCAATTCATCCTTGGGAACAAACTGCTTAGCAATCATTTATGAGACCTAGATTGGTAGTTTGGAGTATATGTCCCTGACCTTGACATAGGTAAACAAAGAGGGGATCTTTGAGTCATATAGGAAAAAAGAGTTTCTCTAGACCTTTTCCTGGAACCTGAAAGGGATTTTTTTAATTTACCTATTTTCCACAGGACTTGGTGAAGTTTAACATTGTCAATGTACATGTGTTAGTGTTGGGATGTTTTTATTTTTCTCTTATAATTAATTGAATCTCTGAATCATATAGTGTCAAAGAAAAATTGCACCAAAGTTAAATGGGCAAAGGTAGACTTTATTTGAGAGTATTGCAATAGGGAGAGAAGTTAAACTCTACTTAAACAAATGGCAGGAGAGGTTTTAAGCACTAGGGTAAACTAATGGAAAAAGTACTGGAGGATGTTAGCAGGGAAGACTGGTCAATGTGAATACGCTAATAGGCTTTTATTAGACTCCAAGTATTCTATGGAGACTGGGTAATAGGGGGTTTATCATTATTGATGTTTACATTTAAAAGGCATGACCACAGATCTTAGAGAAAACTTTCCCTGGGTTCTAAAACTGGCAAGAGGATAAGTGAAGATTTACCTCTCAAAGGACAGAGGAAAAGTTTACAATTGATTTTTTTTTTCCTAAAAATAAATGCTTTAAGAAAAGAGAGTTAAGGGGCTCTATCAAGTACCAACTTAAAAGTTTAGTCGGACCGAGGGGAACATTAAAGACATCTTGGTCAATGAAAGACTCCATTAACATATAAGAAATTCTCAAACTGTTTTCTAACATAGTTGTACTATTTTGTATTTCTACTTCATTTTGACAAAAGAAAACCTGGAAATAACCCAAATGTCCATCAGCAGGTAAAAGCATAAACAAATTGTGATCTATCTAAACAATTGGAGAGTGCTTAACAATAGAAAGAAATGATTGTTAATACATGCAGAAACACAGGTGAATCTCACAAAAATTTTTGGGTTGATAAATGCCATACAGAAAAATAGTGTTTACTGTATGATTCCACTTATATAAAAGTCTGATAGGACAAATCAAGTCTATAGCAACAGAATGTAGATCAGCGGTTGTGTTAGGCCAAGAATAGGGCTCAGCTATAAGTCACAATAGTATTACTAAACTCAGGTAGGGGAAAAAATTGCATATTGATTACTTTCTATTTCCAACCTACAAGGTAATAATTAGGTTCTGGCTAAGGGAAAAGGGAGCAGAAGTAAGAGTATCTATGACCTCAGGCTATTATAGAACAGAGGGAGCAGAAGAATGAGAGAAATATTTTATTGAAGCAAATTTATTTACTCCCTCTTTCTTGTTGTGATTATTTAGAAAGAACAATAACATTCCTAAGGTGTTCAAAAGTGATAAAATGTTCCCTGAGCTATTTAGTACATGGTTCTTATTTCTTTTTTTTCTTATTTATTTATTTATGACTGAACCCACAGTATGTGAAAGTTCTCAGGCCAGGGATCACACCCACACCACAGCAGTGACTGGGCCACAATAGAACTTGTTTGTTTGTTTTTTTAATTTAATTTTTATGTACATGATTCATGTTTTTTATTTTGTTTTGCTTTGTTTGTTTGTTTATTTGTTTGGGGGCCATGCCTAGGGCTCAAATTGGAACTATGGCTGAGGGTCTACACCACAGCCACAGCAACGCAGTAATCTGAGCCATTTCTATAACCTACACAACTCAGGGCAACACTACCAGATACTTAACCCACCCGGAGAGGCCAGGGATTGAAACTGCATCCTCATAGATGATAATTAGGTTTGTTACCACTGAACAACAATGGGAATTTCCATTACGTACAGCGTTCTTTTATAAATCTCCCTGTAAACAACCTCCAGCTTTAAAGTATGTAAAACATTGCAATGTTCAAAATTAAATAAGAATGTTTACCTTAGGGAAAGGAAATTTTTTTCTCCTAAGGAGTAAATGAACTTAAATAGCTTTGCATATTTATTTATTTATTTATTTATTTATTTATTTATCTCTTGATTTTGCTTTGCATTTACCTGTACTATCATTACATAAATTATCTACCTTCTTGTGCTATTCTAATAAAAACCTCAGAATCAATATATATATACTCTTTCTTCCAGAATGCTTTCAAGGTAACCATAACTATTGAAGATTTGAGCAGAAAAACAGAAGAAGCTTGATTTCTTCCGTAGGGTTACTGGTCTACTGGTTGAATGAATGGCTACAAATTACATGACTGATTTTCTGATGTGAATTTTCAATTTGTATCATGATATCCTATGGAAAATTGAAAGAATGTGCTATGAAAGAGGGGTTGGGATTAACTAGTTAATCAAATTGACACAAGCTTTGTAATAGTGACAAAAAAGGCAGCATACCATGGGGCTTGGGCTTTATCTCTCTGTAGTTAAAAATCATTGTCACTGACTTCACTAAATATCTTGGCAGTGTGACTGTCATAATTGGTTTGTCCAAGACACTTCATTTTTCCCTTCCTCCACTTCTGTCCACCTTCTCAGAAGGCTGACCTGTCCAACTACATTGCCAGACTCCTTACCATGAGATGGTACTGGCGGAAGAATGCAGGAAAGTAGGAAAGGAGAAATGAAAAAAAGAAAGAAGCCAGGAAATGTGTTCTATTCCTCTATGTCATAGGCAGCTTTATCCCAATGTTAGTTTCTTCTCAACAGTACCTCTGTGTTTGCAGCTCCTGTTGGAAAGCCTCTCCATGTCTCCAGATCCCTCCATACAGCTCTCACTTGGGCTCAGGACACCCTCTATTTCTAAGGGTGCTTCTCAAGATAGCTCATCTCTGAATTTCCTCACTGCTGCCAGTTTGGCTTTCATCTCTTTCTTATCTTTTTAATTATTTTCCCATATTAATTTCACACCAATGAACTACTTGCCATAGGCTATTTTTCTGACTCGACCTTGATGCTCACTGATACATTTGCCATGATCATTATAATTGTATACGGCATGAAGGTATAGTAGTCAAAGAGGACAGGATTAAAAATATCCATGGAGTTAACCTGAATGCAGGGTTAAGGATTCTGCATTGTCACTGCAGTGGTTCAGGTCGCTGCTATGGCATGGGTTAGATTCCTGGAGTGGGAACTTCCACATACCAAAGGCACATCCAAAAAAAAAAATTTGCAAACGTATTTTCCATTTTATTCAGCTGTAATTCTATTCTCCATTGTCAATTAGGATCTAATTTTTATGTCTCTGTTTAAGAATTTTTGTATTTATAGAAAAAAGACTATAGCTACATGCTGCATAAGATGCCTAAATATGGTTTGTGAACTCATGCTCAGGATAAGACGGCCTATGTCATAGGTCAAGTTTTCTGGAAGAAAACAAAGATGAAGTTTTGGATGCACAAGAATCAACACCTATGAGGGAAAGAGAGAAGAGAAATTTGGGGCAGAGGAAGGATTCAAAGTTCAGTATAGTGTTCATAAAGCCTAAACAATTTGGGAGGGAACTCAGAAATTATATTGTACTTCAGAGTGTTCTGCATGGGGCCTAAATGGCCTGGCCCTTATACCCATGGGCTACTCACCAGAGGTAGGCTTCCCTAGGAAGAGAAAAGTGTTTTCTGTAGCAGAGGCAGATCCAAAGAAATTGGAAACTAAATGCTACCTGTTTACTGATTGCACTCCCCCCAGCTCTCCCTGGTCCCCCATACTTGTCCCCTCTCTAACACTCAGCAGTAGCAAGTCTTTCCTGACAGCAGAACAGGGTAATATATTTCCAGGTAATCCACAGCCTGGCTTTGAGTGTTAGATACTGCTTTTCCTATTTTATGATCTCAGACAAATTTTCAATCTGTCCGTTATGATTAACAATGAGTCAACTTGGCTAAGCAATGTTGCCCAGTCATGTGGTCAAACATCATTCAAGATGTTAATGTGAAGCTGTTTTGGGATATGGTTAATACTTAACTCAGTAGACTTTGAGTAAAAGAGATTACATTCCATAAGGTGGGTAGGTTTTATCCAATCCATTGAAGGCATTAAGAGAAAATTCCTAAAGAGGAAGGAATTCTGTCTTCAGCTTCTGACTGAAACATTAAGTCTTGATGGAATTTCCATACTGCAGCCATGCCCTGTACAGACTGGACTTGCTAGCCCCCACAGTCATGTGACTCAGTGCCTTAAAATAAATCTCCATTGATAAATACACTTTCTATTGGTTCCATTTCTTTGGAGAACGCTAATACACTATCTCACAGGATTGTTACTTGGCTTTAATATATCGGCCTATAGGAAGGTGCCTGGCAAAGAGCAAGGACACCAGAAGTTAATTTACTCCTACTGATTGCTAAAAGGCTTCTAACCATTACCAACATAAAATATTATGAGTTCATTATCTGAACTATAACAGAACTATACATATAGAGTTCTATAATATATATATACATATATATGAACCAAACCATACTTACCTAATTATTCTTGAATATTTTAGAGTTCTGCTGAAATCAAATACACTCTTATACAAGAAAGAATATGTCCAATTTTACTATTTTTATTATAGTCCCTGGATATTTTGTTTTTTCCCAGCAAGTCTCTGAAAATTTATCATGCAGATTACAGTATAGTATTAACCACATTTTAGTACTATAAGACTGTAAAATCCACTCCATGGTGTTTCAGTGCATGAAGGTACTTTTAGAGTGTTTTATGTAGCATAATCCATTTGCTAAAACTTCAGTGCCCCTTGTTTTATGAGGTTCTATAAGATGACAGATGTTTCTTAATGTTTCACCCTAGGAATTCTCTTTCAAATAAAGTTGCCTACATTGGAATCTATGAATATAGATTCGATTGTTTAGAGGATGGAAATTCCCCAATTATAACACTATTTATTATGAGGTTCACAAAAATATTTGTACTAAAACAAAATGTTCTGGAGTGAGATGAATAACTCAATCTGTTTCTTAATCATCACACAAAAAAGCTATGGCAAATTTGTTTTTCAATGCTTGTATATAAATGTCTGACCACCTGTGTAGGGATGACATAGAGAGATTGTCCTGATACAGAATTCTCTACTGTATCCATACTTACTGGATTAGAATCCACAGGAAGAAAGCCCCCCCATCTCCATTTCAACAATGGATTGGGTTTTTTTTTCTTTTTTGTTTGTTTGTTTGTTTGTTTGTTTTTTAGCTGCATATGGAAGTTCCCATGCTAGGGGTCAAATCTGAGGTTCAGCTGCCAGCCTACACCACAGCCCAGCAATGAGGGATCCTAGCCCCCTCTGTGACCTACACCAGAGCTTGTGGCAATGCTGTATCTTTAACTCAATGAGTGAGGCCGCGGATCAAACCTGCATCCTTATTGATACTAGTTGAGTTCATAACCTGCTGAGCCACAACAGGATTGTATTTCTTATTCATGCTACAGTTTAAGATCCACTAGATTTGTGATGATGATTTTATCAATACAAAATGAGTTTAAGAATTAGGAAATTTTCATAATCGACTTAGAAAGAAAATTGGGTAAAACAGCTATTTGACTTTAAACACCGAACTATCTACTCTTTTTGTTAAGAAACATAGTAGTTGTGTTTGTTGCATGTATTTTCACATAGACATAGTGTCAGAAAGAAAATAATCCATTTTAGATCAAGAGTCTATGTCCCATTACTATATTTATTTATTTATTTATTTTTGTCTTTTGTTGTTATTGTTGTTGTTGTTGTTGCTATTTCTTGGGCCGCTCCCGCGGCATATGGAGGTTCCCAGGCTAGGGGTTGAATCGGAGCTGTAGCCACCGGCCTACGCCAGAGCCACAGCAACAAGGGATCCAAGCCGCGTCTGCAACCTACACCACAGCTCACAGCAACGCCGGATCGTTAACCCACTGAGCAAGGGCAGGGACCGAACCCGCAACCTCATGGTTCCTAGTCGGATTCGTTAACCACTGCGCCACGACGGGAACTCCCCATTACTATATTTATATCAATAGGTTTTGAACTAAGGCAAACCTAAATCAACAAAAAAGACATAATTTCTTTCAGAAATTATTGAAAAATTTCATAATATTTCAGACTCAATAAGCAAGGAATTAAGTTTAAACTTACTTTTGCATGTGTGTATGTAATAATGTAGATTACCCAAGCATTTTCATTTTCTCAGACAACATAATTAAATCTAAACAATTAGCCATTCTACAGCTGAAGAACCACAAATCAACAGAAAAAAATATGATTCAATGATACATTCAGGTAAAGGAGGATGAAATAATTGTTTTCTTTTTCAAAACACTTTCTTTTTTTATTGTAGTCAATGAGACAGAAGTTAAATCCATTTAGTTTATAAAATGTATATTCACTATATCTATGTACTAGCAGATATTGATAAATACAATTTATGAAATGTTTATTCACCACTACTATGTACTAGTATTTATCAGTATTAGCCACATAGATAAATAAAATCATCCCTCTCTTGAAGGGATTTAAATATTACATTAAAATAATTAACTCTTACTTTCTTAACAACCTTTTTGTGTTGCATTATTTCAGCTACAATTATGAATTATTATGTTCACCTACAAGTAACAAGGATCATGTATTTGTTTCTACCACAAACTTGTGACTTAAAGCAACACAGATTAATTTTCTTTTCTTTTTTTTTTTTTTGTCTTTTTGCTATTTCTTGGGCCGCTCCCGCGGCATATGGAGGTTCCCAGGCTAGGGGTCGAATCAGAGCTGCAGCCACCGGCCTACACCAGAGCCACAGCAACGCTGGATCCGAGCCACGTCTGCAACCTACACCACAGCTCACGGCAACGCTGGATCCTTAACCCACTGAGCAAGGGCAGGGACCGAACCCGCAACCTCATGGTGCCTATGCGGATTCGTTAACCACTGCGCCACGACGGGAACTCCTAATTTTCTTATAGTTATGGATGACAGAAGTCTGAAAATAGTTTTCTTGTGCTCAGGTCAAGACGTAGGAAGACCTGGGTTCTTTCTGGAAACTCCAGCAGATAATTTGTTTACTTGCTTTTCCTTCACCTCTAGAACTGAATTCCTTGGCTCATGGCTCCTTCCTCCATCTTCAAATAAGCAGCTCCTGTGTAGCATCGGTCTCTGTAATCAAATTCCTCCTTTCTTAAAGGATCCTTTCAATTTAATGTCCCCATCCAGATAATCCAAAATAATCTTCTTGTCTCAAAATCCTTAATTTATAAAGTGATTTTTGCCATGTATAAGGTGGTAGTCACAGGTTCCAGGGATTAGGAACTGGTTGTTTTCAGGGCCAATATTCAGACTACAACCCAAAAGAGTGGCTCATACAAATGAATAGAGCATTTTAATATCATAAAAATAAAAGTCCATAGTTGAAGACAAAAGTTAGAATGACAGCACTACAGCATTGCAAGCAATCAGCTCTCTTCTACACCATGTAGAGTGTATAACCATTGACTAAATGCTTGTGAGATTGTGAGATGACATCTGTGGTTCTAGCCATTGCATTCATATTCCATTCATCCAAAAGAAGGGCAGAAGAGCAAAGAAATGTAAATTAAAATAAAAAAAAATTTAAAAAAAAGGAGTTCCTGTCGTGGCACAGTGGTTAGGAACCATGAGATTGTGGGTTTGATCCCTGGCCTTGTTCAGTGGGTTAAGGATCCAGCATTGCCGTGAGCTGTGGTGTAGGTTGCAGACGCGGCTCGGATCCTGAGTTGCTGTGGCTCTGGTGTAGGCCGGGGCTACAGTTCCGATTCGACCCCTAGTCTGGGAATCTCCATATGCTGCAGAAGTGGCCCTAGAAAAGTCAAAAAGACAAAAGAAAAAAAAAAAAGAAATGTAAATCAGCAGTCTCCTCCTGTTTTGCAGGGCTTCGCAGAAACTCCACTCATGGACTTCAAGTCAATTACCATTGACTAGAACTCAGTCACATGGTCCTGTCCACCTGTATAGGAGGCTAGGAATAAAATTGTCTAGCTAAGTACATTACTGACCATATAAAATTGGATTTTGGAAAGGGAAAATGAAAATTTTAGTATTAGGAACTTCTGTTATACATCAATATTCATTATGAACTTCCGAGGTCCGGCCCCAGCGGTCAGGGGCATGTCCCGAAGAGGAGGGGCAGCAGGTGCAGGAAGAATAATGGAGACGCAGACACTCTTGAGTAGTGCTCAAGCAGTCTCACATTTATTGGTGGACAACAGAGAATTATATAGGAGAAAAGGCTAAAACTGACATAAACAATGGAAGATCAATATCTCAAAATTTTCCAAAAAATATAAACTTTTCTGATTAAAAAGCACATGATCTGGGTAAAGTACAGTCTAAAAGCATAAAATAGACTTGAGCACCATAAAAGAGCAATCGAGCAGAAACTAGGAATCACATAAGCCACACATGACCTTTGTAAAAATTACAAATAAATTGTTTTCTTAGAACAATCATCTGATTATAAACCTAACAACTATTTTACTTTTAACTTTATTATTAATAGATTTCTATACTTAAAATACTTAATTCAATAAATCAATAATTATCAATAACCACGTATAACTCCTAAAACTTACTTATTTACTTACTAAAAACAATTTTAAAACAATTTTAGCTAAATAATGCATACCAATATTATCTAAGATCTTGTGAAAAACAGAAGCCAAATCAGAGACCCACTTGAATGTAGACAGTGGGGAACTATTCTCCTGGAGGTAAGTTGGAGGTTTAGCAGGCAAAAATAATAAAAGTTAATAAATTCCTTTCTTGAGGTAAGGGACAGGGAGTTAGGTACAGTAAACAAAGCACAGATGGTTTACAAAAGAGCAGGAACTTAAAGGTATGTTTCCTCAGGCATAAGGTCCTCTAGTTTCGGGGGTCTGGCAAGCCTGTTTTTTTGCAGACCTTTCTTCAGAATCTCTTGGACTTTGTCATCAGGCAGATTCCCTTCTTCAGAATCCCCTGGACTTTGTCATCAGGTGGATTCCATTCTTGAAACTTGGCTCCCAGCAATAAACCTATATTTTTGGTATACCTATATGAAAATGCATACATTATTAAGTCAGTAACTGTATCATCTCTTAGTGAGACGATTGCTTACACAGCAAAATAAAAACTCTTGCTTTTGAAATATATCATCTTTAAAAATAGATGCTGGGTGTGTCTTTCTGTCCAGAGTGTCTGGGAAAAAAAGGAGATTGAATATGTGACAGTCATTCTGTGTAAGAAATGCATGGAAGTTGTCATTGTGTCATGAAACAGGCTATAAACACTAAAATTAGAATGAAAGTGATAGAAATGAAAATGTTGGAGGAAGTGTACATGAAGATGACTCATTTTACTTGTCCTTCTAAAAGATGAATTATTCTGCCAGGATGTCTGGCAGAAATTTGAAAATAGTCTATTTTACTTAGTTCTATCTCCTAATAAAGTGGTCAAGACCTGAGTAAAAAATTCTAGCATAGAGACATTTCCAGTACATTCATTTTTCCTAATAAAAATATACTATTAAAATGGAAATAATTTAAGAAATTATTTTTAGGAAATAAACAAAATATTTTTACAAATTCTAAAAATAATAATAATCCCTTTTGATGTTTGGAGTTTTTCTCAAGACAGCCTGAAATTACTTTTCTTTCTCATGTCACTAGAGCTACTTATCTTGAGTCAAACCTAAGTACATTCCTGTTTTTATATATTTAGTCTTCTAGAGCTGTTTACACTAAAAATTGCATCTATGCAGAGTTGCTTCTAGTGGCAGAAACCACATTGTTTTGCTCTGAGGTTTCAAACATCAGAGGTAACTCTAAAGTGTTCAGCTAAGTGCCTTGCACTTGATAATGTGACACTATTATCCCCTAGTTTTCCTCCATCTCAGTTGCTGCTTCTTTTATGACATCCTTCCCGCTGATTTGTCTTAAATGTTGATGTTTATCACAGTTATTTTCCTCTCCATCTACATACTCTCCCTGGGAGATTCCATTGTCCTTGTGTTGTTTATGACATTCAAATCTGCCCTCTGCATATTTTGCCTGGAAGCTCAGCCCTGAAGGTTTAAATGTCTACTAAAGTTTTCCAATTAAATGTCCCATAGGTACCTACAACAAAGCCCATTCAAACCTAAATTCTCCCTCGCTGCCTACAAATCTTCTTCTTCTTTTTTTTTTTTGTCTTTTTGACATTTCTTGGGCTGATCCTGTAGCACATGGAAGTTCCCAGGCTAGAGGTTGAATCAGAGCTGTAGCCACCGGCCTACATCAGAGCCACAGCAACACCAGATCCGAGCCGCGTTTGCGACCTACACCACAGCTCACAGCAACGCTGGATCCTTAACCCACTGAGCAAGGCCAGGGATCGAACCCGCAACCTCATGGTTCCTAGTCGGATTTGTTAACCACTGAGCCATGATGGGAACTCCAAAATCTTCCCTTTCTTGACTGTTGCTTTTATTAGGGAAAGACTACATCATCCAGCTGGTGGCTGAGGTAGGAAATAGGGATTACTGTATGACTTCTTCTCATGCATGTCTTCATTATTCCATCACAGGATATCAAATCATCATGTTCTGCAAACTTTCATTCCAAAATATCTCTAGAATCTTTCCACCCCACACATACAAAGGCTTTATAACGACTGCTATTTTGTATTAAGCAACAGCTTTGCCTCTGGATTCAGCACCAATTATATTGATACACTCTCTTCCTATTCCCCTCCCTGCATTGCAAACATAGTATTCTTCTGGAGGTTTATATCTGAGCATGTTTATGGTCTCTGAAAAACCCTTGGATTAAACTCTGGATGATGGCAGAAGTTCTTCCTAATTCTGGTTCTGTTCTTTTCTCCAGAAACATCTCTTCCTTCTCAATCTAAACTCCAGATTTACTAAATGTTCTAAAAAATTATGAACATGCCATGTGTTTTCTTAATTATATGTATTTGATATAAACATAAGATCTGTCCTTTCTACCCAAACATTCCTGTAACTAAAATGCTGACTTGTGCTTTGGGTCTCATTTAATTGTTTAAGCCCTTCATAACTTCTCTAATCTGGTAAAAAATAATACACACATAACCCCTGCTCTAAACTAGTAAGTTTCCTTTATCTTTTCTGTTCTGCTCTCAGGTATGCAGTTTCAAACACAGTTTCTGCATGCTTGTATAAATATAGAGTACTTATGTTTATCTTTCACATTTTTAAGAGATAGCTAGCTTCTGACTGAATGTGTATAAAGGTGATTAAAAAATTAACCTCTAGTACCTGAGAGTTGAGGTGTATTGTTGAGGAAGAGTGATGATAAATGGAAACAATATAAAGATTCCTGAAAGTCTTTCTTAACCTTCTTTCTTAAAACTGGCCTAAGAAGAGGAAAATTATGGGGAGGGTGAAACTCTTCAGACTTATGGATTCTTTGATTCAGGGAACACACAGAATGACCTTGAACGTGCCCTTTCATTTGTGCACTAATCCATATGAGGTAGAAAATTCCCCAACATTGATTAGTTTATCTATCTTAGATATATTTGGAAATTTAATTTGTTTTCATCATTGTCCACAAGGATTTTTGAACTCTGAGCCTCTTTAACACTCTTTCTTGATTCAGTCCTCATAACATGTATAAATTTTGTCTATTGTCTTACATTTGGAATGTTTTTCCTTTTTATTATTTTATTTGTCATTTATAGTTTCTTGATGGTAAGAATGTGTTTTCATATATTGACCCTTCACTGGATCAAAGAATGGCTGTGGTGAAAGAAATATAATAGATTAAGAGGGACCAGTTTCCAAGGATTGGGCTGGAATAATTGCACTTTAGGAACTCTAGATGAAGGAGACCCATTTTCTCAAGGGTGCAATAACAACAACAGCATAATAATGATGAGAGAAGTCAAATTCTCTATCTTTTATCTTGCTATTTACATTTCACTCAGAAGGCCCAGAGCATGACAAAATATGAAAATATTCGGTGAAAATAGTTTCTCAACACATACCAGAAATGTGGACAGATTGGAGAAAGGAGGACCACATGGATCACTATGAAACACTAAGTATATCACAGATCAGTTTCAAGGTGTCACAATCATCTTAGGGGAAAATGCAGTTCCAATAGTAATTTGGATGCCCAATAGTAATGCCCAAGTAACTCACATTCTAGACTTCTGAATAAAGCAACAGAAAAAATTGATATGCTAAAAGAGAAACAAATAGGATAATAACGAATTAAATCTAAGTCTGGGAGAATAAGGAAAAATAACTTCCAGGTGGGACTATTTAACTAAAAGAGTTAAACATGGACTTTTTTATATATTCTGAACTCAATAATTTAATATCTCTTGCCAAAGTGTATCATAAAGAGCAAAACACTACATTAATATTTAATTCAGCCAAGAAAAGCAAATCAAAGGATGCTAAAACTAATGGATAAAAGTTTGATGAAAAATAAAATATTCATGTAGTTTCCCCCAAAATACTTATTATTAAAGTAAAATGTAGATGACAACATTGGAGTCATCAGACACTTCCTCAGTCAAATGATCAAGTCCACTACCAATGGAGGAAATTTAAATTTTGCGCCATATAGCTGATGCAATGAGAAGAATCCATCATTAGTTTTACTTCTATGATATTTTTCCAAAAATCATTTCTGGAGTTGAATCATGAGGAAACATCAAACTAAACCAAATAGAGGCTCATTCTTTAAAATAACTGCTGCTTTTACAATATTAATTTTTCCAACCCAGGAGCATGAAATATCTTTCCATTTCTTTACATCTTCTTTAATTTCCTTGATTAATGTTTTGTAGTTCTCAAAATATAAGTTCTTTACCTCCTTTGTCAGGTATATTCCCAGGTATTTGATTGTTGGGTGTGCAACTTTAAAATGTATTTTTGTATTCCTTTTGTAATATTGCTAGTATACAGAAATGCAACTGATTTCTGAATGTAATCATATATCCTGCTACTTTGCTGAATTTGTTGATCAGTTCAAGTAGTTTTTGGGTTGATTCCTTAGGTTTTTCTGTATATAGTATCATGTCATCTACGTACAGTGGCAGTTTTACTTTTCTTCCTATTTGGATGCCTTTTATTTCTTTTGTTTGTCTAATTCCTGTGGCTAGGACTTCCAGTACTGTGTTGAATAATAGTGGTGAGAGGGAGCATCCTTGTCTTGTTCCAGATTTTAGTGGGAAGGCTTTCAGCTTTTCTCCATTGAGTATTATATTTGCTGTGGGTTTGTCATAAATGGCTTTGATTATATTAAGTATGTTCCCTCTATACCCACATTGGTAAGAGTTTTTACATGAATGGATGTTAGACTTTGTCAAATGCTTTCTCTGTGTCTATTGAGATGATCATGTGGTTTTTGACTTGTTTTTTATTAAAGGGGTGTATGGCATTGATTAATTTGCAAATTAATACTGTAAAAATAGCTATACTACCCAAAGCAATCTGCATATTCAGTGCAATCAAATTACCCATGACATTTCTCACAGAACTAGAACGAACAATCCAAAAATTTCTATGGAACCACAAAAGACCCAGAATTGCCAAAGCAATTCTGAGGAACAAAAACCAAGCAAGAGGCATGACTCTCCCAGACTTCAGGCACTATTACAAAGCCACGGTCATAAAGACAGTGTGGTACTGGTACCAAAACAGATAGACAGACAGACAGACCAATGGAACTGAATAAAGAACCCAGAAATAAACCCAGACACTTATGGTCAATTAATCTTTGACAAAGGAGGCAAGAATATAAAATGAGAAAAAGACAGTCTTTTCAGCAAATATTGCTAGAAAACTTGGACAGCTGCATGCAAATCAATGAAATTAGAACACACCCTCATACCATGCACAAAAGTAAACTCAAAATGGTTGAAAGACTTAAATATAAGACAAGACACCATCAAACTTCTGGAAGAGAACATAGGCAAAACATTCTCTGACATCAACCTTATGAATATTTTCTCAGGTCAGTCTCCCAAAACAACAGAAATAAGAGCAAAAATAAACCAATGGGAACTAACCAAATTGACAAGCTTTTGCACAGAAAGAAACCAAAAAGAAACCAAAAAGACAACTTACAGAATGGGAGAAAATAGTTTCAAATGATGTAACTGACAAGGGCCTAATCTCTAAAATATACAAGCAACTTATACAACTCAACAGCAAAAAAAAAAAAAAAAAAAAAGAACCAAACCAACAATCCAATGGAAAAATGGGCAAAAGAGCTGAATAGACATTTCTTCAAAAAAGATATACACATGGTCAATAAGCACATGGAACAATGCTCACCATCCCTGATTATTAGAGAAATGCAAATCAAAACTACCATGAGATACCACCTCATATCAGTCAGACTGGCCATCATTAAGATGTCCACAAATAACAAGTGCTGAGGGGGTGTGGAGAAAAGGGAACCCTCCTGCACTGTTGGTGGAAATGTAAGCTGGTACAACCACTATGGAGAACAGTATGGAGGTATCTTAGGAAACTACATGTAGAACTACCATATGACCCAGCAATCACACTTTTGGGTATATATCTGGATGAAACTCTCCTTTAAAAAGACACATGCACCTGCATGTTCATTGCAGCACTATTCACAATAGCCAAGACATGGAATCAACCCAAATGTCCACTGACAGATGATTGGATTAGGAAGAAGTGGTATATATACACAATGAAATACTACTCAGCCATAAAAAAGAACAAAATAATGCCAATTGCAGCAAAATGAATGGAAGTAGAGACTCTCCTACTGAGTAAAGTAAGTCAGAAAGAGAAAGACAAAAAACATATGATATCACTTATATCTGGAATCTAATATATGGCACAAATGAACCTTTCCACAGAAAAGAAAATATTGGAATTGGAGAATAGACTTGTGGTTGCCAAGGGGGAGGGGGAGAGAGTGAGATGGATTGGGAGCTTGGGGTGGATAGATGTGAACTATTGCTTTTGGAATGGATTAGCAATGAGATCCTGCTGTGTAGCACTGGGAATTTTGTCTAGTCACTTATGATGGAGCATGATAATGTGAGAAAAAAGAATGTATACATGTATGTGTGACTGGGTCACCATGCTATACAGTAGTAAAAAAAATTGTATTGGGGAAATAAATAAATAAATAACTGCTGATAATCTTCATAAGTTCCAAGGTCATCGATGTCATCTCAAGACTGTGGAGTTGTTCTAGATTGAAGGAAGCAGGAGGAATGAATAACAGAAAGGAATATGTTATCCTGCTTTAAATCATTTTGTTATAAACGGTATTATTGAAAAAATTGGTGAATCATAACTGGTGAGTATAAATTATGTTATATTTGTATAATATTATACACATAATTTTAACTGAGAATTCCAAGAATGAAGATTTTCTTGAAACAAAACAAAACAAAACAAATATAGTTTCTGTGGCATGGTAGGCAGGATCCAGTATAATCCTGATGGCAATCCAGCTTACTCAGGTTCATGAATGGTACCTACATGGACCCACTGTGTCCAGCTTTCTCTTCAGTTGTATCTGGACTACTGGGTAAGTCCCTACTTGGGTTCAAACCTCCCATTTTGGTTGAGGTTCAAATCTTTATTTGGATGTTTATAGCTACTACTTTTACTTTTATCTACTTTTGTTCTTTCTTCATCTGAGGAAGGGGACTCTGTCTCTTCCATGGAGTAAGAGACCTACCTTTGTCTGAGGATTTCCATCACCACCACATGGTAGGAGATTTGGGGTTTCACGTTTTGTCCTGAGTGATATCTCAAAGAAGTTCTTTTAGTAAACTTTCAAAGGGACATGAACTTGCTGCACTAAAAAAAAAGCCAGCTTTATTTTTAACACCTATGGACACTCATTCTATAAATATATATCTAAATGGGTTCATAATCTGGGATGATTTAAGATTTCATTGGCCGAAATGGGAAACTTTCAAAATCCCCAAATTAATTTACCTCTGTGCTAAATTAGACAGAAGGTTAAGAATAGGCAAAATGAATGGAGGGCTTATTTTAATTTATATTTAGAAGCATCTAACACTGAGGAGTTCCCATTGTGGCCCAGGAGGTTAAGAACCCAGCTAGTATCCATGGGAATGAGGATTTCTAACTCTGTCCTCACTCAGTGAGTTAAGGATCCAGCATTGCTGCAAGCTGTGATGTAGGTCACAGATGCAGCTTGGATCCCGTGTTGCTGTGGCTGTGGTGTAGGCTGGCAGCTGCAGTTCTGATTTGACCCAAAACCTGGGAACTTCCATATGCTGCAGATGTGGTCATTGAAAAAATAAATAAATAAAAATAAAAATGAAAATAAAAAAATAAATACAAAACTTAAAAAGTGATCTCCATCCAGGATTTAAATCAAAAAAATAAATTTGTTTCCAAACTTGAAAAATCAGATTGAACTTTCTCACTCCTCTTCTCCTTCCTAGAGAATGCCTCCTCCTCATCCTTCTCTGAGTGTTCTGATATATCCTTCTTCTCTTTACCCACCTTTTTAAGAAATCCCCTTTCCCAACTGTTGATTTTCTCCCTCAAACTCCAGCACCAACTGAGTCTACTGGACCCAAAGCCCCAGTCAATTCCCCTGTCCTAACTGTCCCTTTTAAAAGAAAACCCACTAAATAAGGCAAAGCCTCTACTGTGTATGTTCCATGGACTAAAACTGAAATAAAAACCACAGCAAAATGATGTCCTGACTCTTTCTAGATCCCATCTCTTTTGGTAAAAATATTTAATAAAATTATCCAGGCTTACTGATCTAGATTTTCTGATCTCTAACAACAAATAACACATTATCAGTGGGATAAGGCAGAGCAAAGGGATCACTCAATAAGGCTGTAAAAACTCTACAAAGGATTTTCAAAGAATACAGTGGAAAAGTAAAGAGAAAAAAAAAATCCAAGAATTACCTAAAACTCTTCATTGTGTCATTATAGGAGTCTTCTCTAAAATCATTGATTGGAAAAAAAAATTAATTATGCACCCAAAGGCATATTCTCCAATTTTTGAGAAGTTTGAGAAACTTTTCAAACAATATGCAAGGATGGAAGATATTATTTATTATAATTCTACCCTCTTTAATGCTTTCTTTCTAAATGGTTTTGATGAGGATCTTGCCACCTTAGTAAAAACACATCATTTAAATTGGGCAACTGTGAGTCCCCATGATTACAACTTAGTTAATCTGGCAAACCAACTTTCTAAAAACATACCAAAAATGACAGGAACAAATCTATTCAAATAATGAATTAACCACCTCAACAATTAAACACTCAAGCCAAATCAACTTATTGCCAAATATAAGATAAACAACCTTTTAACCCACAAGATTCCCAGAGGAATATGTACTTTTTTTGCAAAAAGAAAAAGGAAAAAAAAAAACTTTGAATTTCAGAAAAGATTGCCTAGTAAAAGCAATACAACAAGGAGATAAAACCCTTCTTATTTTTCCCTAGATTATGAACCTAAACCACACTAAAACTCTGCCCAACTCCATTCCCTTCTCTTTTAGTGTTGCTCCAAGGAAATATCCAGGATCTTTCCTTTTATCTTTACTAATGCCTTGGGAGAGATGGAATTTATTGCTGTTGGAAAAAATCTCTATCCAGAGTTAATTGAAAAATCAAAACTACCACTGAATTATCACCTCACATCATGCAGAATGGCCATCATCAAAATGTCTAAAAACAGTAAATGCTGGAAATGGTGTGGAGAAAAGGAAATCTTCCTATAATGTTGGTGAGAATGTAAATTGGTGCCAACAGTTTACAGTATGGAGAACAGTATAGAGGTTCCTGAAAAAACTAAATATAGAATTACCATATAATCCAGCAATCCCACTCCTGGGCATATACCTGGAGAAAATGATAATCTGGAAAGATTCATTAAGCCCATTTTTATAATAGCAGCACTATTTACAGTTGCCAAGACATGGAAGCAAACTTAGTGTCTATCAACAGATAAATGGATAAAGAAAATGCAGTACATATACCCAATGGAATATTACTTGGTCATGAAAAGAATGAAATAAGCTATTGCAGGAACATAGATGGACCTGGAGATGATGATATTAAATGAAGTAAGCCAGACAAAGGCAGATATCATATGTATCACTTATATGTGGAATCTACAAAAATTATGGAGATAAATTTATTTACAAAACAGAAACAGACTCACAGATATAGAAAATAAACTTATGGTTACCAAAGGGGAAGGATGTGCAAATTGTGAGTTTGGGATTAACAGATACATATGACTATATACAAAATAGATAACCAAAAAGAAAGTACTTTATAGCACAGGGAATTATATTCAATATGTTAAAATAACCTATAATGGAAAAGAATCTGAAAAGGAATATATATACACACTATAACTGAACCATTATGCTGTACATATGAAGTTAACACATGATTGTAAATCAATAATACTTCAATTAAAAAAAAGTTAATTGATCATTCTTTATGTTCTCAGCTCCATTGATTCTAAGAATTTCCTTCCTCAGAATATTAAAACAATTTCAATGATGGGAGCCTCTAATTAACCTTTGACAGTTTTTAAATCTCAGCCAAGGCCACTTCAACTTGGATCACTCTTAGGAAAACATGCTTTTCTCATTGTTTCTTCCTCTCTTAACGCTTTCTTGGAAGAGATGTTTTGGAAGTCTGTGAATTATTTTCTTCTCCCAGAAGGAGAAAATGTTTTTAAATCTAAAGTATAATCCAAATAAAAATTTGTTAATCTAATAATTTAAATTTTCATCTTTTTTTGAAGCTACCATTCTTTCCTTTATACACACTGCAACCCAAAGAAAAGATGAATTTCTACAAACTTTACCAGACCACCTATGATCTCTATTGTCCATGGATGTAGGGAAAAATCATTCAGCAATCCAATTAAAGTAGAAATAGACACAATTAAACCCTTTCTAAATACTAAACAATATCCCTCAGAAAGGAAGCAGTAGAAGGGATCCAGCCTATTGTAGAATCATATATTAAACAAGATCGGCTGGTTTCTTGCACCAGTCCATGTAATACTCCCATTCTTCTAGGTAAAAAACCAAATGGAAGAGGATGGTGGTTTGTCTAGGACTTAAGAAGCATTAACAATATCATTATACCTTTCCACCTAATCCCCATACCTCTATAATATGTAAAATATCCACTTCTTTTTTCCAAAAATATGCAGACTTTTCCTTAGGACAGCTGCTATCTTAAACAATAAAAGTTCATAAAGTTTCCAAAGATAAGTTATAATTTTGTCAGCCTCAAGTTAAATAACTAGGATATCTGATATCTGCTGAAGAATGATTAATTGACCCACATAGAACTAAATGAATCTTAGCTTTTCCAATTCCTAAGACTTAAAAAAACTTAGGGCAATTTTAGGATTAATTAGTTATTATAGAAACTGGATTCCAAACTATTCTTCTATGGTCCAGACATTATAATTATTACTAGAATTGGATAAATCAGATAATCTTCAATGAGCAGAAGATGCCATTTAGCCTTTAACCAATTAAAATAATAGCATAATAAAGCCGAAGCCTTAGGGCATCCTAACTCTAAAATACTATTTTATTTATTTATTTATTTATTTATATTTTATTTATTTGTTTGTTTATATTTTTTACTGAATATACATGAACAACAGGGGAGTAGTACTAATTCAAAAGCATAGTGATCAAAACAGACCAGTAGGCTATTATAGTCAGCAGTTACATTGTCTCCAAAGGCTTGTTCCTTCCCTACCTCCTCACATGAGAAGAGCTAACACTATAGCAACCTTACTCAAAATGGCTAGAGAAATAGGCATGGGGGTCTCCCCTTACCATGTATGTACCCCATTCTGATGTTCTTTTAAATTCTTATCATACTCAATACCTTTGCTCCAGCAGAGTAACTTCCTATGAAATACTTCTTTTGTCTCTTTCAAATGTCGCTATACCTTGGTGTCACACTTAACCCTACTACATTTCTTCCTTTTCTTTTGGGCTAAACATTTCATGACTGCCTTGACTTAACTGACCATTGACTAACATCTAGACTGTATTTACAGAAAACTCTTTTGCATAATCCTGATTTGATGTTATTTACTGATGTTTCTCATTTGAAGGCTGACCAAGGAAAAATACTGGGCTAGATATGCTGGTCTCTCTTCATTGAAGAAAACCATCTTCTTTTGGTCCTCTCAGTTCAACAGGCTGAGATAATGACTCTAACCCAAGTTTACCCAATATAAAGGCATCAAATTGCTAGTGTTTGTACTGATAGATAATATGCTTTTTGATATTGCCCTGAGTTTGGCATGTTGTGGGGACAAAGTTGCTTTTTGACCTCCCTAGGGCAACCAATTAAATGGTAAAGCCAATATGTCTTAGACCTGCTGGAGGACATTCAAAAAACCAAAACTTTTGGCCATTAAAAAACTCCCAGGCTATTCAAAACTAAGCTCAGAAGAAAGGAAAGAAAATAATCTGGCTGATAAACTGGCAAGAGCTGCTGCTCTTTGCTCTTTTCCTACTTTAAGTAAAACCTCAGTTTTGATCAATTGACCTTCGATTAGCGTGCAGGATTTATTGGCAGAAACTCTCAAAATGTATTCCAGAAGGGACCAAACAAATGGCTATATAAACGTTGTAAGTTCTGGGAAGATCTTAACATATGGTTTGATTTAACAAAATGTCTGTTCTGTCTCAATGTTTGAATGAACATATTCTTCTTTTTTCTTTTTCTTTTTTTTTTTTTTTGTCTTTTTGCCATTTCTTGGGCCACTCCCGCGGCATATGGAGGTTCCCAGGCTAGGGGTCGAATCAAAGCTGTAGCTGCCGGCGTACACCAGAGCCACAGCAAAGCAGGATCCAAGCTGCATCTGCGACCTACACCACACCTTACAGCAACGCCGGATCCTTAATCCGCTGAGCAAGGCCAGGGATTGAACCCACAACCTCATGGTTCCTAGTCGGATTCATTAACCACTGAGCCACAATGGGAACTCCCTGCATGAACATATTCTATCAAATGTCCATAGGCTGACCCACTGGGGCCCAGACAAAATTATCTTATGGGGAAAGCAATACTATTGGAAGTCATCCCACAAAATAGAAGATATATCTAAAATGTCACCTTTGCCCAATACATAATCCTGGTAAACCTACAAATTCTTCTAAAGGCCAGTTCCCGTTGACTTCAGGACCCTTTGAGGTATGGCAAATGGATTTTATCCAATTGCCGTAATCTTGAGCATATAAATGTGTACTTGTATTGATGTTCATGTTTCATCACTGGGTTGAGGCATTTCCCTCTCACAGGACTATAGCATTTGCAATGGGTAAAATTCTTAAAAAAAAAACAAAAAACATCCCCATATGGTATATTCCTTCTGAGCATCACAGCAATTGAGGGACCCATTTTACTGGCCAAATTATTCAGTCCATCTGTACTATTTAACCTATTTTTTAACATTTTCACTGCTGGATTAATGCAACTTAATTAAAAAAGAATTAAGACTCAATTGGTTAAATTGGTTGCAATTTTCAATCTCCTCTGTCCCAAAGCTCTGACCTTGGTTTTGAATTTCCTAAGGTCTGTTCCTTTTAGAAAACACCTATTTTATCCTTTGACATAATTATTGGAAGATTAGCGAAAATATACAGTAGGTTATAAGAGCTCACTTCAATTAAAGGGGAAATTTTAATGTACTGTCATGAACTGCTCAAATTGTTAAGGACTTATACTTCACTAGTAAGGAATCTTTTAATAGCAGCTTCTGGGAGATAAAAACCTCAAAGACCATTCTCTAAGGCCAGGTGATTATGTTTACCAGAAGAGACACCTTCAGAAATATGCCTTTCAATTGCAATGGAAAGGGTCATATCAGGTATTATTAACAGATAGATGTGCAGCAGTACTTGCTTCTATTAACTTACGGATCCATAGCTCTCATTTTTAAAAGGTTCCTAAACCTGACTGGATCTCTCAAACCACTGGCATCCTGCAACTGAAATGAGTCTGAAACAAACACAACACAAGGTTCCCTAGATCGGAAGCAGACAACATCTGAAGCAGACAGTTCTCCCAAGAATCCCAAATGGCTAGTGTACTTCATGCCTGATATTTATGACATTGAGGAATTCTGTGTAATTTTCGTGAGCATATTACATAGCTGTGGCATTGCTATGGTGATAGTTTTGGTGAAAATTTCGCAGGAGTTATAATTTTAACAAATATCTAAGTGGTTGTTATTTTATTTTCCTTTATAATATCCTCTCTTCATGTACAATCTATATTAGTCAAAGTGATCTTACAAGTTGGCACTACCAAATATTATCATTTAAAGAAAGTTATACTCCTGCCACAAGAAGAAGACACTTGGTCTTTGTCTCTTCATATAGCACCAACCAACTGATCCCCAATCTAATCTAAGCTCCATGTCATATGGTCTTCAAACTTCTTCCTGACTACTCTGTCTCTACCATTCATTCACACACCTGGAAAGACAATGCAATTTTTATAAATACTTCAGTTTCTTGCCTCTTTAGGAAATTTATCTGAGTTCTGTGTATGTCACTGTTTCCATACTGGGTTCTTTGCAGAAAAATAATAACCCCATAGTTGTGACCAATTTCATCAATGTATATAAATTTACCATGGCTCACAATAGAGAACTCTCAGAGATTGCTTACTGTGTTCAGATCTTTTGCCCAATCTTTGCCTGTCCCTTATTTCTTCCTACCCCAAAGGAAATAATTCCAAGAGACACTGGGGATCCCAGATATAACCAATATAATTCTTATAGTTATGATAAAAGTCAAAATGTTTTTAGAAAAAAAATTACCATTGCAAAGTAGATATTTCTTGTTTCTCCTCCCTACCCTCTATACCTACCTACTGACCAGTTGCTATAATAAGGTAGTAATAACATAATATAATATAATATAACATAATATAATATAGTATAATATAATATAAAATAATATAATATAGTATAATATAATATAATATAGAAATGTATAATTTACCTTTATTAATTAAATTAAATCCAACATTCTTGGGTTAATGGAGGATCACTTCTCTTTATACCTGTAAGCTCAATTTGACTAATTGGAAATTCCCACATAATGGCCCATGATTAGAAAACATGACCACCCACCTTCCAAAAAGTAACTCAATACTTGGGATTCTATGTGACCCCAGAAGGTTTATATTTGTTTGTGTTATAATAACAACGTCTAAGCACATGAATGCTTAGATAGTTGGAGAATAAGAGAAACTTGCATGCTGGAACATTTGATTACTCCAGTCACTACTTTAAAACAGCTCACTAAATCTAACCATGATAGTTCCAACCAAAAGAAAAGGATCCTCTCAATAACTGATGACTACCCTGATGATGGCCCCTCTGAGTATGAAGATTGTACCTGTGTTCATGCTCAAGGATGTGACCTACCTACAGGATATTCAAGGGGTAATTCAATCACCTCCTCAAGATTTGGGGTTCCTATTTTAGAAGAAGTATCACTGATGTGGAGGTAATATAAGAAATGTTACTCAATAGAATTGCTAAATCTTCTTTAAGAACTATTAGAATTTAGCAAAGATTCTTCTCTTGCTCCCATGGTACTTGATAATCATATCACATTACATTATCTCCTTGCTGCCCAATGAAGCATCTACGCTATTTTTAATACTTGTTGTTTCACTTGGTTCAATACTTCCTCTCAGGTGAAACAAGAAACCAGTAAACTCTTTAAACATGCTAAAACTCTTAAAGGAGATTCTAACTTTGTACCCAGCTGGTTTAAGCTTAAGGTTTGTTTGTTTGTTTGTTTGTTTGTTTTTGACATTTTTAGCTGACTTCCCTCAGGTATTATAACACTCCTATAATCCAGACCTCAGAACATCCTTTTATTGATTTTCATGATCTGTTTTGTCTTAATGATATTCAACCTGTTTATACTCCATGTAACTGTTGCCTTGAGACTAAAAGTTCAACCAAAGTTATGAATGCACTACGACTTGCAGGAGTTCACCGCATCTTTCCTCCTGTGTAATAATCAGCTCAGGCTTCTATGACCTCTCTGGGACCATATCCTCTGAAGCACTCTGTTGTTCAAATGTGACCCAATTCTGTAATCTACTACACTTGTCCTGCCCACAATACAGATTTCCTGGTGCAAAACCATCCATTCTCCAAGAGACTATGAATCCAGAGCAGGTTTTTAGCCACTCAGGCAACAAAAGGGACATAATAAGACCAAAATTAATCATAAATGCTTTCCAAAGTGGAGACTTTGATCAAAAGGGGGGAATTAAGATCATTTAAAAATAAAAATGGAGTAACTAAGTTTCAGCCATCCTAAATAGGGCCTGGCAGCCATTGTAGACATAGTTTCAGGCATGTTTCTACAACACTGAGAATGAGAACATGAAATTTCTCTGAGCTTTATCAAATTCAAAGATATTGTTTTCAAAAATATCTACTACAAGCTGGCAGCTGCAACTTCGTAGTTTCAAAGCTTCTCCCTGCATAACTATGTAATAATTTTGAAACCTGAGCAATCCTTGCTTAACAAAAACGCCAGCTCCAATGCTAATTCTTGACAAACAACTCATGTTTACCTTGTGTTTTTTTGCTTTTATAAGCCTCCTCCCATCATGATAGATTTATCCTTCCCAAGATACAGTCCTAATTAACCCCAAATGGACAGATTTTTATGGAGTTCTCTTGTGGTACAGTGGGTTAAGGGTCTGACCTTCTCACTGCAGTGGCTTGGGTCACTGCTGTGAATCAGGCTCAATCCCAGGCCCAGGACCTTCCACATGCCATGGCCAAAACAAACAAACAAAAAAGTACTTTTATTTACTGTGAGAATAACGGAGCAAAGAATATTGATGGGTCCATACTATGGCTCCCATTCTTGGTAATTGAATACTATATTCTTTTGATGTAAAGGAATTAACAGTAATGCAAAAATAAAATATAAATATTTTACTTAAGACATTGTTTCAGATATTGTTGAATTTTTGCATTTTTAGGGAAGAGGAGCTTGCCTATCACATTTTGCATAAAATTTAAAAAACAGAAACACATTCATTCTGCGAAATGCCTTGTAATTCATGTTCAATACAACCTATCGCAAAACAAGAATACATAATATTCCAAATAATTTAGAGTTTATTTACCAAAATAATTGCTCAATAATTAAAATCCAGATAATCACTTTGTTTCATATTACAACCTCTGTTGATACAAATATTATTTTTTGCACAGCTGTTTACAGATCACTTCAGATTTTTTTAACCACATGACTTAAGGTCAGAATTTATGTTATATTTATGCCTATATCCCCAAGATGCAAATAGAATGCCTAAGCCAAGTGAATGAATGAATGAAACACTCAAATGAAAGCAGACATTTTTGGTAACCCTAAATTGTTTCCTCAAATTATAGTGTGGCTTTTTCTCCACCCACATATAAAGTTATGTCAGTGGCTATATATTGTATTTTACATTTTTTCTACAAAATTCATCAAAATAAATTTTCGATCTTTTCATATGAAAGGATAGCAAAGCAAAAGCTCTTGAGAATGTTGCCAATAAGTTGCAGTTAAATGCTTCTATAATGAAAAAACTTTCCATACTTTTATTAGAGGGGCTTTATGTCTGAAATGACCTCTTAATAGTGGGGCTTTATGTATGAAATGACCTGTCTTAATACAGGGGCTTTATGTATGAAAAGAAGCTTAAGTAAATTATGCTATATTATGGTGCACTTAACTCTTTTGTGACAGAAGATCATTCTTCCCAATGGGTTCCATTTTTATCTATATAAATAAAAATGGATAAGCAGAGGTTATGAACAAAAGCCCTTTGTTCTATGGTATTAGCTTTCTTCCAATGTTGGTGTCTTGTTCACCTTCCCCCTTTTTAAAGGCAAATAAGTTAGTCAATTACAGTGCATTGCAGTCTTTGGTTTTATGTGTTTTCTTGTCCTTGGCATTATCTTTGCCTCTTTATGGTAATGAGGCTAATCCTCTCTTCAGTGGGCTCCTGTGGGGCTGTAGCATCAAGGCTCTTAATAAAAAGCTGAACAGTTCAACAATTTTTATTGAATCTTGATTGAACAGCCCTTTGGGAGCTAAGCACAGAGAAGAGATAGAGAAGTAGTCAAGAGTTGTAATGGCCCTAGTATAAGTATGTATAGCACCAGTTCATCAGGTCTGGTGACACCCACAATTTATCAGCTTGGCATTGATGCACATCACCTGGTGCCAAATAAGAGGCACAGAGAACTTAAAGAAAAGTGGCATTAATGTTATATTTTTCTTTCTTTTTTTTTTTTCATTGTGCAACACCTGAAATTACAATAGAATTGTGAATCATTCAGGTCAACATTTGTTAGTGTCATACACTATATGTGCAGTACAGAAAGATCACAGTCTAGGAGAGAGGTCTAGAAATATTAATTTCTCCATTGACATAGAAGTGGAAATATCTCCTGACCTAAAAGAGGAGGAGAAACCCTGGGGCTTTAGAGTATAAATGCATTTCTCCCAGGAAGAGGTAAGATTGTCTCTGAACTGCCCATCAGGGATATTCTCCTTTTTGAAACTGTATGGTTCTAGATCTCTTGAAGGTCTGTGAGCTATTCTGCCACGTTTTTTCTTAACTCAGCTTTTAAAAAAATATGTGTCTGAAAACTCTAAGAACCCCAAGTTAAATTGGGTCTTTTTGTCTAGTCATACAGTGAGTCTATACTTATTCTATTTTTATCTGAGGGAAATTGCAGGAGGCCAAATATAAACTGTCTAGTTAATAATGGATTGGGAAGTACAGGATGACTCGTGTGAGCACCATACAGAAAACGTCATGTCATTAACAATCTAATTGAAATAATTCTTGATGAATCATACACAGAATGGCCATGTTGTTTTCAATCAGTTTTATATCCAACAGAGAGTAAAGCCGATTTATGTTAATAGCATACCCAGGGGACTCAAAGAGATAATCAGTACTTTCTCCTGCAACACAGGAAGAAGAAACTGCCAATTGATTTAAAGCAATAAAGTGGAACGATTATCCTGCTGTGGCTCCCTGGGTTTTGGTGTGTCACTAGGAACAACAATAACAGGCTAATTTAGGTTGACCTGCTGAGGCCTCTTACACAACTTATGTGGGAAGAGGGGCTGCATCTCATCCTAAATGCATTAAGGACACAGAACCATCTGGATGAGCATGAAGGATACCATAGTAGGCCTTTCACAGAATGTACATTGATTGATGCATGCAGTGGATCAATAGACTCTAAGATCAGCAGCATATTTTTCAGTTAAGAAAGGGCAAATGTTCATGACAGGAAGCATTGTAATTTGATTTTTAAAATTATCAATTGAAAAGTAATTCCCTACATTTTCTGCTTTCTTCCTTCCTCTGTAAAGTGAGAGAAGGAGACATTATTTTTAATAACTAGAATAATGAGAAATAAAGAGAGAATAATGAGAAAGGACCATTCATTTATTGTCTTTCACCATTTCAAATTTTCTCAAACTTAGAAATGGAAAAAAATTTGAATTATTCTTGTCTAAGCTCTTAAACAGTACTTAGGTCTTTTGTCAGATCTTTGCAAAATTAGCTAAGAGGACTATAAGTCCATGAAAGACATCGAGCAGAGAATTAAAAGCTTTGGCTGTATACAGTTTTTTTTTTAAGAGTAATATATTGGGGTCAATATTATCCAGAAATCCAAGAGTGTAAAATATCCATTTATCTTTGTTTTCTGTTAATGTTGCAATGACAGAGTCTTGTATTTTTCTCTTTTTTTCTTGTTGATAATATTTTCTTGGCTTTTTAGAGAGACTAATCCAAATAATAAATCTGAAGTCTAGTTTACAACATAAGACATAAAATAGAATAAGTTAAATTAAATTTCTGCTTAGATTAGAACAATATTATTATAAAAAAAATCACCTTGATCCAAGTAGTTATCGATGAGAAATATATTGACTTATATTGCCTTTAAAAACTTTGTAATTAAATTCATGGTTCTGAATTTATGGAAATTCATGTGAGATCAAAATCTAATTCATTTTATGGATGGAAAGCAAAGCAAACTGGAACTAATGAAAATATGTTATAGGAAGTTCAAAGTTTGTATACTTTTTTCTATTTCATCTTATTTTACACATGTTTATCTTTCATCCTCTCATTTCCTTACAAATTATAATCATGAATCCTAAGATACAAACTAAAGTTTCCATATATATAGTTCTCAAAGTTATGTACCAAAGATGTGAAAGTTTTGATACTGCTGTTCCTTCTCTGAATTTAATTTTAATGTTCAAGAAAATTAAAATTCAGGTAGAAGTTGGGACCAAAAATGACATATTTAAAGTGGTTGTGTCTCTTTTACTTGGATATATTTGGGAGCTGGACTTTGTATGTGACTGGGAAGTACTCTTGTAAAAGAGAAGATGTGTAAACCCATCCTTATAGCACTACTAATTGGACATGCCAAATGGGAACAAGTAAGTTTGCTTTAGAGCATACAGTGTGGAATAAAAGCTGGTATGGACAAATCCTCTGTTTGATGGCCCTAAGTAGGCAGAAACTGGTGCCTAAGAAAAACTTGAGGGCATCTCCAAATGCAACACCTGGGATTTGGATTGTTAATTTTCCATTTGAAGGGCAGTTTCTAGCTTCATATAAAATATTAGTTAAAACTTCCCTTATGATTGAGGTCATAAAATAATTCTATAAACCAAAAACTTCAATATCCTGCAAAACGTGAGAAAAACATCCTAATGGGGAAGGCAATGCACAGATGAGTTCCCTAATAAGATCACACTGCTGAGGAATGTAGGGAAAAGATGCTTAAAGTAGGGAGCCTCTTTTCCCCTAGGACTGACTTTGGAACTGCGTAAAGCACTGCCAGATTCTATCATCACTTGGACAGTGCCCTCTAAACAGCTCAATTGACCAACAAAGAGCTGCTTGGTTTGTGGACTGCAGTTCTGAGGTAAATGGACAACAGAATGTTTGGAGGGCTGTCACTCTGATCAAAGAAGGTAAAAACAAATAAGCTCAGTGGGCAGAATTACATACTTCTTGAAATGATGTTTCGGTTTTTACCAACTCCTGGGAAGTGGCCAATGGCCTGGCCATTTATTCAGGCAGAAGGGTGGTGGAAACCTGGCCTAGTAAAGGGCTGTCCATGTGAAGCACACTTGTATGGAAATCACTCTGGGGATTTGAATGGGGGTATTAAAGTAGGACATGTCCTAGTCCATCAGGACCTTTTCCAGCATTGGAAGGTGATTGGAATGAGGCAATTTATAGTTACTGTTAAAGAGTTCCCCAAGTTATATATCAAAGATGTGAACATTTTGATTGTGATATTCCATTTTTGAACTTAATTTCAATGTTCAAGAAAAATAAAATTACCATGTTTAAACATTAATTTTGTTCCAAATTTATGCTATACCTTTAAATTGATTGATTTATTTGTAAGCAATAGGGATATAAAAATAAAGACTAGAGGCTAATAAAGTAATTCAGATATGACTCTCAAAGCAACATCAGAAAGAAAGGGAGGTTTAGAGAAACTAAGCAATTTCCTTCTATGTACTAGGCAGCATTCTTAGGACTAGTGATTCATCATTAAATAAAACAAAAAATTCTTATTTTCATAGAATTTGTACTTTAGTAGGAAAGATCTTTTAAAATTTTTTAAATTAAGAAAATTAGATTACAATTAAGAAAATGACAAAGAACTATGATAAGTGTGTAAGCCTGGAGAAGAGTAATGTAAAAATAACAGATGAAGTCAAAAATGTCATAAAGAGACAGATTCGCTGTTTTAAATTTTAAGTTTTACTTTCAGTGACAACACTTGCTACTGCAGAGGCTTAAGTAGAGGAGTTAGTTATGCCTGTTTTAATAGGAGTTAGTTATGTCTGTTTTAATAGATATTTATGAAAATTTATTATGAAAATTTCAGTTTATGAAAACTGATCTATGAAAAAATATATAGAGGAAAACAACAGGAACAAAAGGCTATTCCAATAATCTTGCCATGGGACAATTAGACCGCAGTGATATCCATGGCTAGAACAAGTGCTTCGATTCTGCAATTTAAAAACTAAATAAATATATCTGTTTTTATTTCCTGAATAATTTGATATAAAGCTTTAAGATAAATGGTCTTTTTTGTTTTTGGCAGACCTCACAGCATGTGGAATTTCCTGGGCCAGATTGACCAGAGTCACAACAGCAATCCAAGCCACTGCAGTGACAGTGCCTTAACCTGGGAACTCTGATAAATTTTCTTTTTCTTTCTTTCTTCCTTCCTTCCTTCCTTCCTTCCTTCCTTCCTTCCTTCCTTCCTTCCTTCCTTCCTTCCTTCCTTCCTTCCTTTCTTTCTTTCTTTCAGGGCCACACCTGGAGCATATGGACGTTTCCAGGCTAGGGGTCAAATCAGAGCCATGTCACAGCAACTTGGGTTCCCAGCTGCATCTGTGACCTATACCACAGCTCACGTCCATGCCAGAACTTTAAACCACAGAGTGAGATCAGGAAGTCAATCTGCATCCTCAGGGATACTAGTCAGATTTGTAACCTGCAGAGCCACGATGGGAACTTCCTAAATTTTCATTTTAATTCAACATTTTTTGAATATGTGCAGTACATTAAGCATCTTTCAAGTTCTTGGAGATACATCACTGAATAAAAGAGACCCAATTTCTGCCCCCTTGCAGCTTATATTCTAGAAAAAAGAGGACCAGTTTTAACTTGAGATACTTGTCCTGAGCAGCAGATATGGGGAGGCGGCACCAAGTGAAAGTGGAAAGATTGTAGGCAGAGATCATTTGGAGAGGAAGCTTGGGTTGTTGTTTTTGGACATAATAATTCTGAGATGCTGTGAGAAGTGGAGGAGGGAGTTCAGTGCAAAAGCTAGACGCCTGAGGTCAAGAGAGAGGAAGAAATGGAAGATTTGAATTCATGGGTCATTACCTAACACCTATGCAAATGAAGCCCTTGGACAGATTACAAATACCAAAGAAATGCATATAGAAAGAGCAAAGAGGGAATTCCTGCTGTAGCTCAATGGTTGCAGGTTCCGTCCTCAGCATGGCACAGCGGGTTAAAGGATCCAGTGTCACCATGCAGTGTAGGTTGCAACAGTGGCTTGGCTTAGAGGGACTGCAGCATCAAAGGCCTAGAAAGGGGAATTCACTAGTAAAAAGGGAAAGAAAGAAAGAGCAATGGTTGCAGAAAGATCAGGAGAGTGTTGGTCCTAGTACCCAAATGAATAAAGTTTTTCAGGAAGGTGAAAAAAATGAAATATACCAAGTGCATCTGTGAAATTAAGTAAGGTGAAGACCAAATGAGTTTTAGAGGAAATGGAAAGAGAGGAATGACAAAAGGTGAGAAGAGACAATCTCTTCAAATGGTTTTGTTGTAAAATATATGATGTGGATTGAAGAGGATTTGGGGCAAGACAGTCCTTGACTTATCTTTACCTCATATTTTGTTTTAAAGATGAAATATCAGCACATTTCAATGGAAATAATCCAGTCAAAAAAAGAAAACATGGTGATGAACAAGAAAGATGGAAGGAATGCTGTCAATCACATTTTATCTGTTGTCAGTTCTACTTGACTCTTTCTCGGAGTTATCATCTCTCTCTCTAAGGATGTTGATTAATTAGGAGCCTTGCCATTTTTCACAAGGGTTGCCAAGAAAGTCTCCTAAATTGTTTAATTGATTCCTAGCTTTGACCACCAATGCACTGTCTAAAAAAGCCTGCCATATTCTTCCTTGTCACAAGTACCTCTCTCCAGGTTTCTTCCACTTTTATATTCTTCATAACCTCCCTAAATAAGTCATTGTCTTCTAAAGCTCATTCCAAACTGTTCATGGCACATTTTTCTGGTTTCATGTCTTGCTACCCAATCCTACCCTACCCTACTCCACCTTCACCATCAACTTTTCATGTATTACAGTCAATAAAATCATTACCAATTTTTTTTTCATTCCTCAATGTACTTTATCATATTATTTTTTCAACAAAAATATTACTGCTTTCCTTTTTTTTTGGTTAGGCTAATTGAGCCTCAGTTTTTCAGGATAGTTGAAGAATACATAATGTTCTCAGACCCTTAATGTTAAATTTCCTTTTCTGTGAGGTAATAGCACCCAGGGCAAATTTCTGTTATAACATGTATGACAATATAATTAAACTTTTTTTTCTTTTTCAGCTGTGCCCACAGCACATGGAATTTCCCAGGCCAGGAATCAAATCTGAACCATAGCTGCAATGACCTATGCCACAACTGCAGCAATGAAGCCAGAATCCTTAATTCCCATAGAGGGAACTCCCATGAAAATTTAGCATCCCTTAATAAATTATACATTCCTTGATGAAAATGGAAATAATTGTTTGAAGAATGGATGGATGAGGAAAGCTAAAAACTAATTATTCTAGTAAGAATGTTTACCTCTGGCCATCCTGAAACCTCAATGATATGCCCCAGAGCAGGAGAACTTGGATTTGGACAGAATTCAAGATCAGTGAGAATACAGTATTTCTCATCAAATCTGTACATAATGTAATATCAAAATATGGTGGGTGGCACTTGTAGTTTGTTTATTTATTTATTTTGCTTTCTAAGGCTGCACCTGCAGCATATGGAAGTTCCCAGGGTAGAAGTCAAATCGGAGCTGCAGCTGCTAGCGCCTACACCACAGCCACAGCAGTGTGGGATCCAAGCCAAATCGGCAACCTACACCACAACTCATGGCAATGCCAGATCCTTATCCCACTGAGCAACGCCAGGGATCAAACCCCCCAACTCATGGTTCCTAGTTGGATTCATTTGCACTGCACCACGACGGGAACTCCCTGTGGTTTAATTTAAAAGATAAACAATCTTATCAAGATATATGTGTTTTAAAGTTTACCTTGACATATATAATATAAAATGACACATATATGTATATACAGACATACAAGTATAATTTTCAGCATTTTATGTGTATCTATTTTACTAAAGATTTACAGTCAATAGGAAAAAAACAGAAGATATATAAGAATTGTATTGTGTATCTTAAAATATGCATTGTAAGAAGAAAGGAATGGAACTCAGATTATGAATATTGTGGTAATTAAGTAGGAAGAAGTAAGATCTTTATTTAGACTGGCAACTTCCTTAAGAAGGAATTTTTGATAGAAAAGAAAAAGGTTGATTTACAAAACTTTATTCAAAGTATACATTTCATTGCAAAATACACAAAATTTTAAGAGGGTATAAAGAGCAAATCTTTTACACTGGTGTTTTGATGTATAATATTGTCTAACTACAGTGTTAATTCAGACAAGAAGTAAAAATATGAATGCTAATGGCCTTGACTAGATTTTTAAAAGATTAAAAAAATGAAAAGACTATACTCAATATAATCTGGTAGTAGATAAAAAGCCCTTTTCTTCAACTTAATTCTATCTCTTCAGAAGAATATATGAGAAAAAAAATGTCCATCTTCTGATTTGGTGTATGGAATTGGCCTAGAGCAACGGCTCATCTAGTGACGTAATCTCATCTTTCATCTAAAACAACCGAGAGAAATTAACATTTAGAAATCTGTTAGTGGACTTCCCACTGGCACAGCAGGTTAAGGATTCTCTGTTGTCTCTGTAGCAGCTCAGGTCTCAATTGTGACTTGGATTCTGGATTTCATCCCTGGCCTGGGAACTTCCATATACTGCAGGTGGGGCCAAAAAAAAAAAAAAAAAAGAAAAGAAAAGGAAAAAGAAACCATAGGAGATTACACAATACACAATAGCTGTGTTAATAATGGTCTGTTTCAGGATATGTCAAGTTGTGTTCCACAGTCCTTAGTTCATGATGCACAGAAATAGGGAAAGGAGTGTGTACAGGACCCTTGAACATGCCCCTGTAAGCCTGGGTCATGAATGCAGTGCTGGACTGAATATTCTTTGTCCTCAATAGCATGTTTAAGTGTCATTATCAGTTAATTTTGCACATCTGTGAGAGCTACTCCGACATAATATGCCACAGATTTATCTTTCTCCTTCAGAGGGATTAATCGCCTTGAAATAAAACCTGCAGTGACCTATGGTAAAAGATGCTTTCTACAGTAAAATAACCCCAAACCATGGCTTTTTTATGTAGTTGCAATCATTCAGGAAGAGGCCAGCACCCTCTGCTCATCCATCAGAGGGAAAATAAAGACATTAAAATTACTTGTATCAACAATGAATGCATTTGATCTACAAACCATATATTAATCACACTTTTCTACTTCCGCCTGTGATACACGTGGCTGAGAGGCTGGGTGCTCACTGATGTCATACTTGAGATGTTTCCCTAAGTGTGAGGTTCTGAATAGACAGGCAGGAAGGCTGCTGAAGAGAGGGAGGAACAGTCATCACCCTTCTTGTGCCTGTCAGTATAAGTTGAAGAGAGGAATCAGGCGGCAAACTAGTTTGTAACTCTCCCTGACATTTGTCCATTTGTTACCTTTTGCATCTATACATCTATGTATCTATGTATCTATCATGTATCACTATTTATCAGCTATTATCTATCACCTATCTATAACTATAATTTTCTATCATCTACTATCTATAATTATCTATAACTGTCATCCTCTATCATCTATTGATTTATCATCTATCTATTATCCATCTATCTATTTATCAAGCTATTTATCATCTGTCATTTCACTAGCTGGCTATCAACTGTCATTGTCTGTATGCTGCTTTCTCTTTTTTCCCACTGCAATTCTCTCCTTTTTCATTATGTATATATATATAAACATCATTTTAAATGTGTTAAGAGCCCAGACTCTAACTTGGTGATCTAGGATTGACTTTAAATCCTATTTTAATAAATGTGTTTCATTGTGTAAATTACATAACTTCATTCTCCCTCATTTTCTCTTTTTTTAATTGGTACTAATTAAGAGGTTCAAGTAAACATATTAGAGGCTTAGAATTTTGGAAGTGCTTTAGAAGTTCTTGGTATTCCTTCTAAACCCCCTTACTTATTGATGGACAATAAATTATTACATTTGTTATTTGGTCATTGCATTATTACAGTAAAATTCAATGTTTATATGTGAAATAAATGATGTCATGATTATCATTAAATTTTGAACACTGCAATTTGTAAGTAAAATGGTGTGTTACTAATGATTTATTTAATGATATGTGAGTTATCATGTGGATAATTTTATTTCTATAAAGGATTTTAAACTTTCTGTACAGAATTTTTAAAAAGTACTTTTTAAGTGCCTTAAAATGACTTCAGGAGCTGTGAAGAATCCACACACCTTTCTTTCTACTGAATCCAATCTGTGGATCCCCAAACCTTGATCTGGCCTCTACATACTCAGTCATCTTTATTGCTCTAGTACAAAATTAGAATGGCTATGAGGAAGGCATATTGAAGAGAAAGGGCAGATATGGAAATAGAACACCAGGTTATGCTATAAATTGCAATTATCAGTGATTCCATATAATTAACTCAACTTTTTCATTCTGTAGTTTACCACCATATAAAAAAAATAATTTTATTTTTACTCACAGTTGTTTTTCTCTTAAATAGTTTTATTTCCTTATTTATTTTGTCTTTCTTTAAATACTATGGTATCCCAGATGAGTTGAAAAAATATAAATAGATGATAATAATAATTACAATGAAATACACTCTCTAAAGAATAAACATATAGAAGGTTTATTTTATTATGGTGCTAGCTCAATATTTATCTTTACAAGTCACATTGGCTAAGTGTGAGACAGGAACTGTTAGAGACATTTTGATCATGATTATATGGGATTTTATTGATATTACTCCTTTTTTAAAAAACAGGTTACCAAATGGCTTTAGATGTCATTTACTGTATGAAATCAATAATTCTTTAATTTATTCTGAAATGTATGATTTCTTGAAAGCAGCAACCATATATTAATCACACTTTTCTATATTTTACATCAGTTACAATTAATTCATCTACTCTTTATGCACACTACAGACTGATATAAGAATTGCAGTTTTTACTTAACAATAATATGGAGTTTGGGATAGGTCAAATAAAATTCTGAGGCTTGGACACAGAAGCAAGAAGTGACCTAACAATTTTATGGTTTTGTGCCCTGCATAATATTATCCCCTTTTCCTTCTATATTATTCAGAGATGCACTAGGTTCTTCAGCTGTATAAAAAGAATTTGAAAGTCAAAAATAACAAAAATGAAGAAAAGCATGATCAAATTATGTATTTTTTATCATTCGTTGTGCAATCTGAAGACTTTTTATGGACTCCTTTGTATTTATATCAGTCACAGAATACATTTGACCAGAGCTTTAAAAAAAAATTGAGAACTGTTTATTGAAATATTAGGTAAAAGTGGTTTTCGTCTTGTGCTTTTACTTGATTTGTACATAAACTAAAAACAGTGACTTTTCCATCAAAATGAATAAGAAATTTTAGATAACTGATTCTGATTCCTACTTAGAATGCTAAAAATGGGGTTTGTTTTGCTAAGATGCAACAATTTGCTACGTATAACTTTAAAATATTTATACTTTCTCAGGGGAAAAATTATTATCGCCATGTGAAAATGACATCACTGGTTTCATATAAAACATACAAGTATGACATTTTAGACATGCCTTTATCAGATACTCTCTTTTTGCTACACAATGAGAATCTGAAATTGCAAATGAGTTTTTGCTGAAAGGAAACTAAAAATAGGCCAGTTACCACCAGTAAGGTTGCTTTGTTCTGTTAGCAAAAAGCCCAATGTGAAGCTAGTGGAGTTAGTTTTTACCATCCATGTAGTTCAGTTGCTCCTTAAAAATACATTTTGGCAGAGAATTGTATAGTATTAAGATAGGTCTAGGTGCTGGTCAACTTTTTTTGTTTTGTTTTGTTTTTGTCTTTTAAGAGCGGCACCGGTGGCAATGGAGGTTCCCAGTCTAGGGTCTGAATCTGAGTGGTAGCCGACAGCCTAGACCACAGCCACAGAAATGCAAGATTCAAGCCATCTGCGACCTGCACCACAACTCATGGCAGCACCGGATCCTTACCAGGCATCGGACCCCGCATCCTCATGGATATTAGTCGGGTTCATTAACTGCTGAGCCACCCTGGAATTCCGCCTTTTTTTTTTTTTTAATTTACCATAATCTCTTAAAACTGTAACTCTGTTACAAGTACACTGTTATTCCAGATTTTAAAATGGCATTGAGTGAAAACTACTAGCATATCAGTTTTGCATATCTGATTTATCATCATATATGTATATTAGAATTTACTTATCATATGCGATTTTATAAAGAATAGTTGTTGCTAATTAAATCATCAGAACAATTTTTGAATAAAATTTCTTTTAAATTCTCCAACACAATAACTGACATATTGTAGGCTCACAGGAAATATTTATTTCCTTAATGATAATTCAATAAGCTATGTGGTCCCCACATATATTTTAAATAATCAGTAACATTAACTCTGTAGCCTGACTAATTAGAAAAATAAGAAATAAAAAAGAACTAAAAGTATTCGCCATGAAATTTCAGTTTATGTGTTATTATCCACATAGATTAAAAAAATAAATAACACCAAAGGCTTTAGCCAAATCTTTATTAAATCATTGCAACCTGAGAACAACTCTGAAATAATTGTTTTGGGGGGAGCAAATAATTTAAAGGTTTTATAGCACAGATAGAGGAAACTTGATTAGAGTACACCTTGTTCTGAAAATTGTTTGCTATTGAATTTCTCAGAAGATAGAGGGAAGTTGAGGTTATAGTTGATATGAGATAGGATATAGAGACAGCAAGAGAGAATCTCAGTTTAGTAGACATTGCTGGGACTGCATGAGGTTAACACAGTGTTATGGATGAAAAATTGGGGGCTGACATGGACTGAATATTTGCATTACCCCTCAAATTCATATGTCAAAACCCAATCTGCAGTCTGATGGTGTATGGGGGTGGGTCTTTGGGAGATGATTAGGTCATGAGGTGAAGCCTTCATGATGAGATGAGTGCCCTTATCGAAGAGACCCAGGGAGCTTGCATCTTCTCCTATGGAGGGATATTGTCCTATGGAGGGAGGGCAATATGCAGAAGAGGAAATGAGTTCTCACCAGATGTCACATCTAACATCACCTTGATCTTGGACTTTCCAGCCTCTAGAACTGTGAAAAATAAATTCTTGTTATTTAAGACACCTGGAAAATGCTATTTTTGTGATAGCAGACTAAAATGATTAAGATCAGTCTAAGATTTTCCAAGGTTTTGTGAGGAATTTTTAGTCCTGCAAAATCTTTCTCAGTTCTTCATTTCATCGAGTTGTTGTGTCAGGACCAACATACTTAAGCAAAAATCAAAGTCCAAACTTTCACTACTGTGTAATAGTTCTAAGTCTGAAAAACTAATGGGGTCCAGAATTTAGGAGATAGTTGAATCTTGAGTGAGAGCATCATTTTCTTGGGTGGTTTTGTTTTTGTGTGTTGTCTTCTGTCATATATTGAGTTAGCAGGTGTGTAGAAACAGACAAGAATGCAATATAGGACTAAGATGCCAAGGATAGCCAAGAAGGTGATTTCCAAAAAGACTCCAAAATACTTCCCTCAGTCGCTCACCTGTATAATGTGTTCCTAACCAAGAAAACCAAGTCCATCTTTCATCTTACTCTCCTAAATCCGGTGACCTAGAGATTGACACAGTAGTGAGTTTTCCCAGCTTAATTATATTTTCCATTTCAGTTTTCATCCTATTTGTCAGATGTTGACAAAATCCTAATCAAGGATTCAACTTGGAAAGTCAGATCACCAGAATTGAAGATTTAAAAAATACTCTAAAATTTTCTATTTTACCATCGATAATTAATAATCTACACATGTAATCTATGCAACACATAAAAGATACCAATAAAAAGGAGGGGTAGAGATAAAAAAATTCTGTGACATGTAAAGGCTCTTAATATTGAAGCATCTTTGTCAGGGAATCTTAGGTGGAAGCTGTATGCATATGAAAACTGCTGCTCAGTTTGAAGTTCTTGGGAATGTGTCTCTTTCCTGACGCCATCTGTTCTCAGAGAATCTTGAGAGATCTTCAGGAACATATTTGTAAGAAGTGAAGATGTTACACCACTGGATCATGTGTGGATCTAAAGATCTATGTCTTATAGCTCAATATATGTTAATATGTGAGATTCTGATATGATTCATTCAATGCTATTCAACAACAGTTTTACATTAGTGTCATCAACATAAGTCAGTTCTAAGGGCTGATGGCATGCAGAAGTTTCTATACTTAAACATGGAACAATTTGCCCAATAAATAGTAAAAAATGCTTGTTGTGTTGCATTAATACTTCCTAATAAACTTCATAAACTCTTCAAATAAACTTGAAAGTGTGATTATTCTGACTGGATGTTGAATTTTGTTTAAAGCTTTTTCTGTACCTATTGAGATTATCATATGATTTTTAAACTTCAATTTATTAATGTGGTTTAACAAATTGATTGGCAAATATTGAAATATCTTAGCATCCTTGGGATAAATCCTACTTGATTATGGTATATAATTTTTGAAATGTATTATTTAATTTGGTCTGTTAATATTTCATTGAGGAATTTTGCATTGAATTCCATCAGGGGTATTGGCCTGTGATCTTCTCTTTTTCTGGTATCTTTGGGGTTGGTAGCAAGGTGATTTGGGGCTCATAGAATGAATTTGGAAGCATTACTTTGCAATTTTTTTGCAATAGCTTAACTTAGTTAAAACTTAGGTTTTAACTTCTCTTTAAATGTTTGATAGAAATCATCTGTGAAACCATCTGATTCCAAATTTTTGTTTGTGGGAAGTTTTTTTTTAATTAAATTTTTAATTTTATTACTTAATTTAATTTTATTACTTAATTAATTTTTAATTTTATTAATTTTTAATTTTATAATTGGTCTTTTTCATATTTTCTTTTTTTTTTCCTAATTTTGTCTTGGGAGATTTTAATTTCTATCTCTGCTAAGTGGTCCATTTTCTTGGCATGAAATGGCTTATAGTAATCTCTTATGAGTCTTTATATTTCTGTAGTATTGGTTATAACTTCTCTTTCATTTCTTTTTTTTTTAAGGATTTTTTTAAAAGTTATTTCCCCAATACATTTTTTTTCTACTGTAGAGCATTATGACCTAGTTACACATACATGTACACATTGTATTTTTGCACATTATCATGCTCCATCATAAGTGACTGGACATGGTTCCTAGTGGTACACAGCAGGATCTCATTGCTAATCCATTCCAAAGACAATAGTTCTTAGCTATTAACCCCAAGCTCCCCAACCATCCTGCTGCCTCCCCCTCTCCCTTGTGATTTTATTTAGTTGGGCTCTCTCCCTTTTTTTCTTGATGTCATGTTAAAAGTTTATCAATTTTGTTTATCTGTTCAAAGAGTTAGCTCTTAGTTTCATAGATTTTTCTTATCTTTTAAAGTCTATACCATTTATTTTTTCTCTAACATTTATTTTACTTTTCCTTTAACTAACTTTAGGTTTGGTTTGTTTTTCTTTTTCTAGTTCCTTTAGGTGTAGTGCTGGGTTATTTGAGATTTTTCTTGTTTTTGTAGGTAGGCTTTTAACTCTATTAACTTTCCTTTTAGAACTTTGACTCTGCCCCGTATATTTTTGACAATTGTATTTTTACTTTTATCCAGGTATTTTTTAAATTTTTATTTTTGATTTCTTTAGCAGCATTCTTTAGGTTAGTGTTTAACCTCCGTGAGTTTGTGTATTTTGAAATTATTTTCTTGTAGTTTGCCAAGACCAGCTCAACAGGTGAGGTCTGAAGAATGGGTGCTGTGAAACTTAAGAAAAAATTTAACATAAAACAAGACACAGGAGTTCCCATCGTGGCGCAGTGGTTAACGAATCCGACTAGGAACCATGAGGTTGCGGGTTCGGTCCCTGCCCTTGCTCAGTGGGTTAACGATCCGGTGTTGCCGTGAGCTGTGGTGTAGGTTGCAGACGTGGCTCGGATCCCGCGTTTCTGTGGCTCTGGCATAGGCCGGTGGCTGGAGCTCCGATTCAACCCCTAGCCTGGGAACCTCCATATGCCACGGGAGCGGCCCAAGAAATAGCAAAAAGACAAAAAAAATAAAAAATAAAAAAAATAAGACACAGAGACATTTACCTTAAGTAAAGATGGGAACCAGAGGACTCAAGGTCTTAGGGACCAAGAGTGCTGCCTCAAGAAACCACACTGCTTTTATTGTGCTCTTTAAGATTCCCTCAAGTGAGGAGGGGGCTATAGGTGCAGGATATATTGGGGTTTTTTGTTGTTGTTATTTTTAAAGTTCTTTTATTATTTTAAAAGACATAGACCTGGTAGATGATTAAGCTTTTATTCTGAAATTTAGGCATTTAACAATCATTAGCATTTGAGGCAGCTTAGTGTTAGCTGTCTATGCATAGCATCTAGAGAATCATCATTGTGCTTCAACAAATGGCATGCCTATCTGCTGGCAACCCAGCTTACCTAGGTTTGCACATTGTTCTCCTTGCTAATGCATATGCTGCTAACAACCTCTCATAAACCACTTGGGGCCATGAGGTTCTTCCTTCTCTTATTTTAACAGGCCATATCATGCTGTGCAAATGGTACGCCAATCTGCACAGGTCTGGCATGCCTAGACCAATGCATTATGTCCTCATGCAGCTGACCATATGAATAACTTATGACTTTAGGTCTTTGTTCTTAAGCTTAAGTCATTTGCCAGCACTGCAACTGTTTTTCAAGCAGGAATATGGGATAAAGTTAAAGCAGGACCAAATGGAGTTTTTACCATAGAAAATAGAAACAGAGAGGCTAAGAAAATGTTGTAGAAACATGTCTCATGACAGTAGTTGATATCTAGTGTCATAGAATGGTTGGAAAGATGCTTGATATGATCTAGTTCTTATATTTACTGAGACTTGTTTGTAGGCTAGCATATATTCTAGCTTAAAGAATATTCCATGTGTATTTGAAAAGAATGTATATTCTGCTTTTAGGTCATATGTTCTCTATATACCTATTAAGTTTACCTGGTTTAATGTGTCTTTTAATGTCAGTGTTCCTTTATTGTTCCTTTTAATGTCAGTGTTTCTTTTCTTCTGTCTAGAAGATCTGTCAAATGATATAAATGAAGTGTTAAAATCTCCCTTCATTGGAGACACTTTCCTTTTTTTGCTTCTAGGTATTTTGTTAACCATTTCATCCCAGAAACAGGTAAATTTACTTAGGTGGCTTATTTCTCACTATCCTAGAAAATCCTTTATGTCACATTAGATTTGAAATATAAATAATGGCATCACCAATAAAAGACATTGAATTCCATTTGTAAAAAATTTTTTAAAATGGGTCTGCAAATGTAACAACTCAATTACAAGTATTGTTTGAATATTTTTCATTTGCTTTTTTAATTTATTTTTTTGGCTGCACCCATGGCATGTGGAAGTTCTTGGGCCAGGGATCAAACCTTCACCCCAGCAGTGACCCGAGCAGCTGCAATGGCAACACTAGATCATTAACCTACTGTGTGACAAGGGAACTCCAAATGCTTTTTCATTTTGGGGTCATATATTTAGTAAATGTTACATAGTAGGACCTTCCCAAGAATCATCAATTGAAAGATAGTTCAGCGAGAGTCTTTGTCTTAATGTTGCTAACAAAATATATATATATATGTATATAAAGATTTATAAGATTTAGAATGTCAGTATTGATGAGAATATGTACTATGAGAGATGTGGGACCAGTGGAAAATTACGATTCATGCAATCTTCATGCTTCATAAGACAAGTGGTCCAATCCTATAAAAGAAGAGGTACCTTTAAAAAATTTTGGTTAATTTTCTATAAACTAGAGATTTGGGAGAGGAAAATAATTAAATTGAATTGATATGGAGGGAAAATTCACTTATTATACACCTGATTGTTTGACTAAAATACATATTTCTCCTTACTTAATAGCAGAGATCAAGATTTTTTCAGAGCATGTCTTTCTTTTACCTTTCTGAATTCTCATGTATCTCACTATATATATGACGTAGTATTTTATTCATTCAATTTTATATGTGTTTATTTATTTGTTCATTTGTATATTTTTACAGCAGCACCTATAACATATGGAAGTTCTTGGGTTAGGGGTTGAATCAGAGCTGCCTCAGCAGGCCTACACCACAGCCACAGCCACCTCAGATCTGAGTCACATCTGCAACTTATGCCACAGCTCGTGGCAACACCAGATCCTTAACCCACTGAATGAGGCCAGGGATGGAATGTGCATCCTCATGGAGACTATCTGGTTCTTAACCCACTGAGCCGCATCTATCTGTGTTTATTTCTTTTCTTTAGACACTGCATTAAAAGTAATCATTGATTCTTAAAATGTTTTGTTAAAGTTTAGGTCCAGAGCAAAAACTATATGGAGACTTTTTTTAAATCTCATTTGAAAACCACTCTTGACTTTAATAGACCTGGTAATACCTATAATCTACCCAATGTAAGCCACCCTGGTCACTAATACTGCACACTTCTTATGACCTTAGAAGGAGGGAAAATATAGGCTGCAGCACAGGCATTCCTAGCTCCTTTTAATATTGCACACAAACATGTAGCTTTTTAATAAGCACTGGGGGCACAAAATAAGTATACTTATTCCTTATCCTTGAATAAACACACCAATAATCTTCAGTTGTTACTGATATAAGCTCTGATCTTCTCAAGTTCCAAAATGGGTAAGATTCCAATAGCAATAGAACAATGAGGATACCTGACTTTCACAACAGCGTCTATAATTTTGCAATTCAAATATATCTATTTCAGCTGGAAATCTTCTCATCAGTATTTAGCAAAATGTGTCATAAATGTTGAAATAAAATATTCTTTAAGCAAATATATTTTGGAAATATCAGGTTAGACAAAACTAAAGAAATATGTTTGTCTGTTAATTTACTTACTTCATTACAAAGAAATACACTTATTTGATGCTAAAGTGGCAAAGCCAGAGTTACTTTCCCACTGCTTGTTTTGTTGTGTCTTGTTAAGTTTTTAATCTTGAAATAATTGCAAATTCACATTCACAGTAAGAAATAACTTAGATACCATCTATGCAATCTTCATAAGTTTTCCCTAATGGTAAGATCTCACATAAGCTTAATATAAATTCACAAAGAAGAAATTCATGTAAAATTTTTATTTTCAAAGATGTCTTGAGACTTTGACATTCCAACAATTCTTATAATGCTTTGGGAAGAGGACAGTGAAGTACAAGATGTCCCACTCTTTCCTGATTGTATAACATTTCATTATTATGTTATTTTTTCCCCTCAGTAAGCCATGTCACGAAATCTGTACTCTGTGGAACATCCTTTAGAAAAAAGATCCCCCAGAAATAGGAGCAATGAGGTTATTTCTCTACACTCATGTCTCACAACTGACCAAATGTGAGTAATAATTTGAGCTTTATATATTAGAATGCATGAGATTGTCTATACAAAAAGATTTTTCAGACACAAAAGAAATAAAGTATAGGAGTTCCCATTGTGGCAGCAGAAACGAATCCGACTAGAACCACGAGGTTGTGGGTTCCATCCCTGGCCTCTCTCAGCGGGTTAAGGATCTGGCATTGCCATGAGCTGTGGTGTAGGTCACAGATGTGGCTCGGATCTGGCATTGCTGTGGCTGTGGCATAGCCATATATTTAGTAATCTCAATGATATCAGTATCTTATCTACATCTAATGAGGTGTTTTATAAAAAGAAATAAGCGAGAGTTTGAGGAATAAAGTTAAGGATTAATGAAGCATAAGTCATGTCTACACTGAGAAATCCAGTGACAAATTTATTCATATGCTGGTGGCATATAAATAATTAAATAATCTGAGTGATGTATTTACAGAGGAGATAATGTGGAAATGTCCTGTATCAGAAACAAATCTATGCTAACAAAAACTTTGCTAATTTGTTAACAACCCTGTTATATTTGGGTCCTGCCTCACAAGCTTTTTTTTTTTTCATAACCTTTCATTATTATGTTATTTTTTCCCCTCAGTAAGCCATGTCACAAAATCTGTACTCTATGGAACATGTATATATATAATTCATATACTAGAAAATGCACCCTTTTAAGCTGAACATTTCACTTTTGGGGGGGGTTTCGCAACTACCCCCTTATCTAGATTTAGAAGATTCTGTCACCCCCCCAAAGAAACACTGTACAGATTAGCAGAGTTCCCTCATTTTCTCCTTTCCCAAGTGCTGGCAACTCCTAATCTGCTTCCTGATTCTAGAGTGTTACTCTTCTGGGTATTTTATATAATGGAATTATACATATTGCACAATTTTGTGACTGCCTTCTTTTAACTTACATCCTAATTTCACGTTCCATCTGGGCAATAATATGTATTATTATTCCATTCATTTTATGTTGAATAATATTCCATCGTGTGGATATAGCACATTGTATTTACCCATTCATCAGTTGATGGACTTCTGGGGTTTTTTAACTTTGTGGCACTTATGTGTCTTCATAATCTTTTTGATGCATCTTTGCTTATGCTTTTTTTCCCCTAATGCTTCAAATCTGAAACAGTAGATTTCACATGCACACACACAATTCCTATAAAATAGTCTGTGAGAGGAGGTTCTAGTGGGGGGTATGGTGTTTGTCTGATGGGAGTGGTTTCCTTTGATCCAGTATCTATGATTTAAAAGTTGTGGGAGGAGTTCCTGTCATGGCGCAGCGGTTAACGAATCCGACTAGGAACCATGAGGTTGCGGGTTCGATCCTTGCCCTTGCTCAGTGGGTTGATGATCCGGCGTTGCCGTGAGCTGTGGTGTAGGTTGCAGACATGGCTTGGATCCTGCATTGCTGTGGCTCTGGCGTGGGCCAGTGGCTATAGCTCTGATTAGACCCCTAGCCTGGGAACCTCCATATGCCGTGGGAGCGGCCCAAGAAATAGCAAAAAGACAAAAAGGCCAAAAAAAAAAAATTGTGTGACACCTCTAAGCCTGATTTCCTTTTTAATTGTCATTCTACTATGAGTTTAAGATAATCCTGCTTATTTAATTGCATGCACATCTCTCAAGGCTAGTAAGTTATCAAGAAAAATAAAGTCACACTGGAGAAAAAAAATATGTCATCTGAAAAATGGAGATGACATCCTTCTTCTTAGGTGCTGTAAATGCCAAATTTGTAAGTACGTTTTGATGGCTTTTTGGTAAAATTTAGGGACCTCAGTAACAGTCCAAACACATTAACTTTTAGTGGCTCTTTATTAGCCCAGGTTAGTCTAAGGATGGGCATCCAAAAAAGGCAGAAGGGAGGGACTTCTATCTGGTCCCAATTCTTCTAGGTACTTTTTAATATAGCATTCAAGTCTAAGTACTCAAAAAATTCTTTGAGTTAAGATAATTACAGAGTTTATTTTATTCAATCTCTATCCAATTATTAAACCTTCACTTTTTATTTCTAATGATATATTTATTCATTATATATATATACACATTTATATATACATATACACAAATGCATATTTATATGTATACATTTTTTGCTGCATAAAAATACACTCACCATGGAGTTCCCGTCCTGGAGCAGTGGTTAACGAATCCGACTAGGAATCATGAGGTTGTGGGTTCGGTCCCTACCCTTGCTCAGTGGGTTAAGGATCAGGCGTTGCTCTGAACTGTGGTATAGGTTGCAGACATGGCTGGGATCCCGAGTTGCTGTGGCTCTGGCTTAGGCCGGTGGCTACAGCTCTGATTGGACCCCTAGCCTGGGAACCTCCATATGCCGAGGGAGCGACCCAAGAAACAGCAAAAAGACCAAAAAAAAAAAAAAATACACTCACCTGATCTAGACAATAAGATGACAACACAAGCATGCTTCTTATCTACACCAAATGTGTATTTATGAGGTGAAGAACTAATTAAGAAAATAAATACATTGTTAGTTTTCATAAATGCTTTTAAGAAACAGAACGACAGGAGTTCTTGCTGTGGCACAGTGTGTTAAGAATCTGACTGCCGGAGTTCCCATTGTGGCGCAGTGGAAATGAATCCAACTAGGAAACGTGAGGTTGCGGGTTGGATCCGTAGCCTTGCTCAGTGGGTCAAGGATCTGGCATTGCCATGGGCTGTGGTAGGGGTCACAGATATGGCTCGGATCATCTGGCATTTCTGTGGCCATGGTGTAAGCCAGTGGTTGTGGCGTAGGCCTGCGGCTATGGCTCTGATTGGACCCCTAGCCTAGGAACCTCCATGCACTGTGGGTGTGGCCCTGAAAAAAAAAAAAAAAAGAAAGAAAGAAAGAATCTGACTGCAGCTGCTCAGGTCCCTGAAAGAGGTGTGGGTTCGTGGGTTCGATCCCTGGCTAGGCACAGTGGGTTAAAGGATCCCACATTGCTGCAGCTGTAGCTCAGATTCAAATAGAGAATGACAGTATGGCCAGGAAAGACAGGTGGAGGAATTCTTGAAGTTGAAATCTGAAGGATGAGTGGGAAGGACAGGCAAAGATCACCAGAGCGTGGGTAATCCCAATGGCCTACACTGGGAGGATGTGGGTACTCCATGGCACAGAGAAGTCCAGCGTAGCAGGTAGAAAAGGAGAGTGTAGCCAGAATGAAGATGAGGGAATGGGAGAGGGTCATGGCTTTCCTTCTGAGTGCACTTGAAAATACTGAAGTACTTTTCAAAGGGGATAAAATGACCCAACAACTTTGTAAAAGGCCATTCTTGCTGCCATGTGATGTATAATTTAGATGATTTGATGTGTTGAGTGGCTTTTAGAGTCTTCCAGGAAGATAATAATGGTTAGAGGTAGTGGAGATGGAAAGTAATAACTACCAGCCCTACTTGAATACTCTTGGAAACAGTGCCTCCAAAGTTTTCCTTTTTATTTTAAGGTGGTTGGGTTGTTAAAAGTCTTTCCTGGAGAATGTCAGTTTTTTGCTTTATAATAAGCACTCTCAAAATCTCAGTGGCAAATCTTTATTTTCTTCTTATTGGTAAGCAGGGCAGCTGTGACTTTTCTGGATTTGAATGGATTTGGCTCAAGACTTTGAGCTGGGACCAGGTTTGTTCAGAGTGTATCCTGATCTCTTTGGAACAGTGGCTGCTCAAGAAATGTTCTTCTTACAGCAGTTAAGGAAAGTGCCAGAGGCCAAGGCAAACTATGCAAGTGTGTTTGAATGTCACCTTGGAACAGGTACCCTGTCCCTTAAAACCATAGTTTTTCCAAAGCAAGTCAAATGTACCAGGAAAATATTATGTCCACCGCAAAGTAGCAGGAAAATATACTGTCTACTTTAATTGAAAGGGATGTGTGGACAAATGGCTAGGGATACAGATATAGAATACTAATAGAGATAAAGTAAAAAATTGGAAACCCATCACATCAGACCTACCACATTTAGGTGCTTTGATGTTTATTTACTAGTTCCTAAATTTTTCTCTGCAGCCACATGGAAAAAGCCTATTTCTTTAAGAAAATGTTTAATTATTTGCAATCAGCTACACATACACAACCCTCTACATATTTTAACCATTCCTCTGGTGTTAGAATAACATTCAAATAGTTGATGCTCTGGCCCCAGTTGTCCTTTTAAGTCTTATCTCCTGCAACACCCGAGCTTTTGTCCAACACTTCAATCAGACAGCAGAATCATGACTCCCTATATACATCATGAAGTCTCAACTTGCCATGCATTTATTCTAGCCATTTCTTTTAGTTAAAACACTCCATGATCACCATGTCATCCTGATAAAATATTTTTCTCTTTTCAATATTGCATTCAAATGTCAAATATACTGTGAATTCCCCTCTAACCCTGGAGGCATGATTAATAGCATCTTTCTCAGCACATTACTTTTTTTGTTAAAGCCATTTGTAATATAGTCATTAGAGGTAGAATGTCTTTTCCTCTCTTAACCTCTCTATTGCCCAAAATATAGAAATTTCTTCCCATTTATGGCATTAGGGAACATCCACCCCTCAATATGCTATAACTTCGCCTTCACCCAAGGAAACAGAAACAACTGTAATATTTCAGACAGAAAATGTCTTAATATAGTGTTGGAAGTGCTGGAAGGCTGATTGATTAGGTCTCCAGGCAGGATTCCCAGAACACTGCAGAACTAACCTGCCAGGGGCTCTATACCCTCTGCCCTCTGCCCTCTGAGGAGAGAGAGGAATCCAGAAGTGGCCACTTAATCACTTATCTTAAGAACGCCCTGCTCCAGCTGTGGTTCAGGGATCAGGAAAGGGGGTCAGGAGGTTTTCAGCTGTTCTCTCAACATACACCCACTGGAACTTGAATATAGCAAAGCTGATATAGTAACTTCCCATCTTCACTACCTGGCTTGGCTGCAGAAAACTGCAAAAGCCAGCAGGCATATTGTTTTCAACTAAGTTCCACCTTTCAAACTGAATTGGTGCACTTAGTTGTAACAGCCAATTTTTATTTATATACTTAATCACAGGGGAATCAGAAAGAAATCTAGTTTTTAGCTATGGGAATTGATGCTGAGTGCAAAATACACCATATATCTGGTATTTTTTCCCACTTCTTTGTCTCTCTTCACCTTAAGGGGAATAGGCAGTGATCTGATGGATGAGCTAGGTCAAACCTGACAAACATTGGCCCACATTTATCTGTCTGTGTACACTTAAGGTATTAAAACAGTGAGAAAGTGAAAAATCCTTATTTTGTGCTCTCAAGTCTTCTTCACTTAACAGGGCATGAAGCAGCAGCTGTATAAACATTCTCTCTCCTAGATGCCTCTTTTCTTTATCCAACCCCAAGTTCTGGTTCAGAAGAGAGTATTTCAGGAGTTAGTGGCCTGTGATTAAAGTATCCGGTGTTGACAGTGCTATGACTCGGGTCATTTCTGTGCAGATACTATCTCTGGCCTGGGAACTTCTGTATGCTGTAGTGTAGCCAAGGATAGAGAAGAGCATGTTCCAGAAACCAATCCTATTTTGCCTCAAATCTATGTGTGTTCATTGCAGCACTATTCACAATAGCCAAGTCATGGAAACAAACCAAATGTCCATCAACAGACAATTGGGTTAGGAAGATGTGGTATATATACACAATGGAATACTACTCAGCCATAAAAAGAATGAAATAATGCCATTTGCAGCAACATGGATGGAACTAGAAAGTGAAGTAAGTCAGAAAGAGAAAGACAAAAACCATATGATATCACTTATATCTGGAATCTAGTATATGGCACAAATGAACCTTTCCACAGAAAAGAAAATCATGGACAATAGACTTGTAGTTGCCAAGGGGGAGGGGAGGGAGCAGGGTGGTTGGAGAGTTTGAGGTTAATAGCACAAACTATTACTTTTGGAATGGATTAGCAATGAGTTCCTGCTGTGTAGCACTGGGAACTATGTCTAGTCACTTATGAATGAGCATGATAATGTGTGAAAATAGAAAGTGTACCTGTACGCATAACTGGGTCACCATGCTATACAGTAGAAAAAAAATTTTTATGGGGAAAAAACAATTAAAAAAAATAAAAATAAAAAAGTTAAAAAAATAAGTACCTGACACATTATGAGGTAATCTGAAAAAAAAAATTATACCATTGATTAAAATTCATTAGCCAATTCCTTAGATTTTGCTCATACTACCTATTTTTGAAGAATGTGTACGCTCTTACAATACCTAAAACAAAGACTACATTAATCTCTATTATGTTTCATTTATTAAAATTGAGCTAGTGCCTCTGACTGTCCAGATTTTCTTTGATGTTCTTTCTATTTGTATATACTTGTGAAATTTCAAAACTTTGTCATTTACAATCTTTTTTCACATCACAGTTCTTCTTATCAAGGTATATATGAAAATTATTGGTTAGGAAAAGCCTGAGGAGGCATGGTCTTGGATTGTCCACTAGAGAACACTTTCCAGGTTGACATCAAATATAAGATTAATGATTATCTAGTTCATCAAGTTATCATTTCTCTTAATTATATATATTTGCTTCACATCCTTCAACATATTCCTCAAGGATGTTGCTTAATAATTTAAAGAAATAAAGAGGCAGCCAACATTAAAAATACAGCCATCATCCTGTTTGGAGAAAAGAAAAAAAAAAGCTTAAGATCTCAATCAACAGAATATTGATTTTGATTTGTTATTCACATAGTTTGCATTTTTTGATGTAGTAGAGCTTAGAACTTCATGAGCCAGCTACAGTGGTTTAGAAACAAAAGTTTTCCCCTTGATACATACTGTTCTTCCAGAATTGAATTATTTAGATGCTATCTTTTAAGTGAAGTATAATTCTTGGACATTTTGATGTAACTCAGTCTAGTAATAATTTGACTGAGACATTTTTGTCATTAGTTATTATTATTTTAAAATTACTCAGCTATATTAAAATTTGAAGGGCTTGGGTTTTTAAAATTAAATAAAGTAAAATATTTACCAATTTGTTTTTGGATAAATTTGCTTCCAATACTGAATCCTGTATAACAGTATGAGGAAAATCAGTAATAATTTAAAGAAAAATGTGAACTTCCTAATTTTTTTTTTTTTTTGGCCTGGCCTGCAGCATGGGGTAGTTCTGAGCCCAGGGATTGAACTGCCTCAGAGCAGTGACCTGAGCTGCTACAGTGACAATGCAGAGCCCCTAACCTGTTGTACCACAAGGAAACTCCTCTAATACTTTTTAAATTGATCTGATTTTCTATTTTAAGCCCAAGTTTAGTTCAGACATCACAATGTATCTTTGATGAACTTAGGGGACAAGTTAACCACAAAAGATCTATTAGAGTAAATTAATTTTAAGAGTTTAAAATCTGTGACCTATGGAGTTCCCATAGGGGCTCAGTGCTTAATAAACCCAATTAGCATCCATGAGGACACAGATTTGACCCCTGGCCTCGCTCAGTGGGTTAAGGATCCAGCATTGCCATGAGCTGTGGTGTAGATCACAGACGTGGCTGGGATCCTGAATTGCTGTGGCTGTGGTGTAGGCCGGAGGCTACAGCTCCAACTGGACCCTACCCTGGAAACCTCCATATGCCACAGGTGCAGCCCAAAAAAGACAAAAAATAAAATAAAATAAAACAAAATAAGATAAAATAAAATAAAATAAAATAAAAAAATTTATGTGTCCTGGAAGAATTAAAGAGAAAGGCAGATTGTCACATTTGATGCATCCTGAGCCCAGCCCTAACTCATAACTGAACCTCCTGTAGAATGTGTTATCACCAGAACCTGAAATAACTTGTCACTTTGCATTATTTTAACTGTTCTGCTGTTTTCCCATTTAATATCATGTGAGGATAGTCTGTCTACTTTGAAAAGGCCCAACAGAGCTTTAACATACCGAGTATGCAAAAAAATGTAATGACAATCTGGTACTTTCAGAGGTACCAGCATTATGTGTATGGAGAGGCACCACCTTTGTGTAGTAGTCACGAGTGTTTGTAAAATAGGCAAAAGTTACCTCTAAAGAGTTGAGAACATTCCTGGCAGTGAACTTTGAAGGACTTGAATAAGAAAATAAAACCATGGCATACACTGCTATAATCACACCCATGCTCTGTGTGTACAAGAGACAACACTGGAGAGTGGTCAGAAACAACTAGGTAAGATTTTGAGAGTATCTGCAGATAATATTTAAGTAGATGTAGCCATAAACCAGGAACATTTTGAATATAACTATTAACATGATCTACTATTTATTCACAGGCCATCTAGGGCAGGGGAAACCAGGTTTCAATCATAAATTATTATTTATCCCAAGATAAAATTGCTATATTATTTGTTTTTCCTTTTAGGTTATATGTTCTGGTCCAGAGTCTACTATCCCTAAAATACTCAATGCATTTTAAGTACATGTAACATAGGCTGACATTTATTTTTGATCTTCTTCAGAACAGGGTCCATATTTCATTCACTTTTATTTCATCCATTACTGTACTTTGAAATATGGTATATGCTGAATAAAAATTTTTGATTGTAAATATTGAAATTGTGGTATAGTTTGTGAATTCCTAAACTACTTTGTTTTGCTTGAATTTCCATAAGTAACTCTATTCCAGATATGCTAGTGATTCTTTTATGTCAGTCTACTTCAGAAGAGACTCTTTTTGAAATATTAGAGAATTTAATGTATAGGGAACAAAAGAGCAAAAAGCCAAGGTTTTTCACATCACAGAACCCTCATATCTTAGAGATAATAAATATGTGTAGTCAAAAACCCATTTAGAGGGAGTTCCCCTTGCGGCTCAGTGGTAATGAACACGACTAGTATACATGAGGACATGGGTTCAATCCCTGGCTTCACGCAGTGGGTTAAAGGATCCGGCATTGCCATGAGCTGTGGTATAGGTCACAGATGCGGCTCAGATCCCACATTGCTGCGGCTGTGGCATAGGCTGGTAGTTACAGCTCTGTTTCTATCCCTAGCCTGGGAATTTCCACATGCCATGTGTGTGGCCCTAAAAAAAAAAGACAAAAAAAAATTTTTAGAAACAAGCCTATGGAAATTGACTTGCCAATAACACACAGCCTGAGTTTGAAGGTTTACATTTCAGAAAAGAGTTTTACATGTTATGAAAATAAATGTGAGTCTATTGTGCCAAAATAAAAATATAGACAAAAATTAACAGAGATAAATGAAAGCAGACAGCCTTAGCTTTTAATAACAGGGTTTTAGGTTGCTGGATGTATCAGGAGTGAAAAACAGATAACTTTCTCTTTAGGAATGTTCTCATATGCTGGGTCAATTTCTAAGATCCTTTTCCTAAATGTCTAGTAAGAGATAATTCCTCATTGTACATACCTACTTATATTTCTCCATTAATGTCTTTATTGGGTTTTCTCCTTTTATTACCAAAACAAAACACATATAAAAAAACACACTTGTTCTAATTCTATTTTTTTATGACTTATGCAATATGCTGTCATTTTGATAAGCAGTATTTTCCCAACTGTGAAAAATGTGGTAAGTCTAGACTAAATGACAAAAAATAATAAATCCTCTACTACGCTTTCTGATCTGAAGATTTCTTCTTGGCCTTGACTTCTGTTGTGTTTTAGTAGGACAGCAGGCTAAACAGAAAAACAAACAAAACATGTATGCACACATACGAACCTAAAACCTAATATCCCACATACATGATGGTTTCTCAATGTAACTTCTGCTTAAAATGATCCTTTTAAATAACTAAAACATCTTCTTTCATGATATCAAACCATTTAAAACACATCTCAATCATAACGACAGATTTTAAATGACATTACAGCAAATTCAATTAAGTTTCCAGAAAGGAAAAATACAGAGAAAAGGTGCCAGAGAGGTCTCTGAAGAACTTAAATATCTGGTAGTGAGTCTAGTTAATGCAATATAACAACGAGTAAAAGGAATTAAAGAGAAAAAAGATACAGGAAATCAAGACAGCAATTGACAGTGTATCTGTGGTCTACTGCATATGTCTATGAACAATTTACGTGCTTGATGATGATGATATGTTCAATCAATCCCTATTTTCATATGTAATTTCATCCTTGAACAAGAAATATGAAAGTTCAAATTAGCCAAAACTTACCTAATTGGATTTTTAAATTGTCACATAAATTCTGTAGGAGATATGGTGGGGCATTTTTTTTTGTTTTTGTTTTTTGTTTGTTTGTTTGTTTTTGGTTTTTGGCTGCACTTGTGTCATGCAGAAATTCCTGGGCTAGGGATCAAACATGCACCACAGCTGTAACCAAAGCTACTGCAGTGACAACACCATATCCGTAACCCCCTGAGCCATTAAGGAACTCCCCAGGAGATATAGTTTTTAAGAGTAAAAGAAAATACTTTCTACGGTATTATAAATTATGTAATTATTATAATCAAGATTGTGATGCCAATAGAAAACTATGACAGTGATGAATTTAAGGAGATGTAGCATAGATGGAGATTGCAATAGTGAAAAGGCATATTGACATTTTAAGTTGATACTTAAATAGTTCAAAATGGCGGGAGCTATTTAACAGTGAAAATTAAAATTAATAAGGTGAATTTTTCCTGTCATTTAAAAATTATATATTGAATTTTACCTACATTCCAAGCAAAAATAAATTATTTTTGTAAGATATGCATGCCTGCAAGTAATATTTTTAATGTTCCATATGCTTGATTTTGATTTAAATAGGATCCAAATTGATCCAATATACTCTTGTAGGATAAATATTAAAGGAGCATGACTTTTTTAATGTATTGAAGCTATATTTAGGATATATGGCAAAGGATTAAAATACTTAAAAATACCATTGTTTATATGACACCTGATGCCAGAAATTGTAATTTAAATTCCAACTTCCAAAAAAGTAATAAGAAAAGTATTAAGAGGTATAGGGAAATATTACATAAATATTTGAATCAGGCAAAAGCATTAAGACAAATGGTCCTTGAGGTTTTAATGTCATTACACTTTATCAATATTGTCTCACACATGTGCTATGCTTCAAATATAACACAGAAGGATTTGGAATGACTTTGAGGAAAGGCAAAAATGACTTTGCTGCTTGGAAATCCAATAAAGTAAATGTGTTCACAACTTGTCATAATCACCAGTGATTCATGACTTACAGAATATACTCAATGGAAAACTAACAATAACGAATGTTTTAAGAAAAAATAATTTAAAAAAACTAATAGAAGAAATGTGCAAAAGCAGCAATTTTCATCTAATTTAAAAATATTTGTCCTAAAAACTGGTTTTTCTGGGCAACAGATTCAGACTCAGGACCTCCTCCTGAGAAGGCCATGGTTTTCTGCTCAGTATTACTGGTGACACTAGTTAAACAAAGATAAACAAAGCTGACCACTAGTCAGAGTGACCAGCGCAGATTTTAGTCTGCAATATATTATTGCAATAGGGAACAGAGTTCAGCATGAACTGAATTTAACTTTCATTTCTACAGAGGTGACTGGACATTTTAAAGGGAGAATGAAGGATTAAGGAGGACGGTGGCCAGGGTCTCCTGGAATCAGGGAGAAGAGGACCGGTTCATGGGAAACCCATCTGGGTTTTAACGGGCACTTATGGAAGTTAGGCTCCTCCCCTTCCTTCCACAGCAGCCCTGAGTTTTCTCAGGTAGGCACTTTGAGGGGGGTCTAGCCAGAATCCTGCTTTTGAGTGGATTCTTGGAAATCAAATTTATAGGTTTTTGGCACCTGAGGTGCAGGACAGAATTTGGAGAAAGAAAATATCCAGAACAGTCCATATTTACGAATCCTCATATGTTCCTTTCTCTGCATATTTATTTTCCAAGCAACCACAAAAACAGTGTCGTCTTGCCTCCCTGCCTAACATTAGTTATCCATCCTGCTTCAAAACACTTTCTCAACTTCTCCCCCAAAATGGAAGACTCAAAGTGTTATATCCATATATATTTATCTGAGTGATAATCATTGGCTTCTAAGTCAAACTTTTCTCATATTTTATAATTTAGGGATATAATCAACATCATGATAATCTATGTTTCTTATATAATATTGTGAGAAAGGGTAGAGAAAAAAGTAGTTAATGTATAAAATGCATACATAAAGAAAAAAGAGAAGTATTTATAGCCTTTATAGATTTTATTTCTGCAAGTGTACAAGAATCTGCAATAACTGTGAAATGAAGTGTTCTTCCAGTACATAGTCCAAATTTCCTTTGGTTTCAGTCAACATCACAGCTAGACATGGCTCTTGTACTCATGTAATGACAAAATTTCATTCCTGAAAGATCTGATCCATAAGTGATCTTTCTCATATGTGTTGCTATAAGGTTTAATTGAGATTTACCTGCAACAATAGACTTACTACTAATAAGACATACTCCACCTTACTGTTATGTGGTAACACTGGAGACATATCCGTATTCTGAGTAAGTGCCTATTCTATGATGGAAGATTGTGTTGTCATCAACCTGCTATCAATGATGGCTGGTTTGCCAGAGAATGGTGTCAGAGGAGAGATACAATATGGGTCTCTTAAGTTCACAGGTTAGAAGTATGGCACTGGCGATAGACTGATCAGACACGGTAAAGAGAAACCTGTGTTTGTTGAGCTCTTCCATAACATTCATCTCATAACCCTATTACTAAATAGTCCATGAGGCTATTGGAGGGGCCGAGAGAAAATCCTGACTACCATTCACAGAATGGGTTACCTTATCCTCCTGATTATGGTAAGATTCCTTTGTTGTTGATGCCCTTTATTGAGCATTCATGTGTGTCATAGATATCCTTACACATTGTGTCAGTCTTTTTTTCCAGAACTCCTTGTCACAAATCCTCTAAATCTTGATTTTCCTGTCCCACACTCTATGTATTTGTTGTTCTCATCAAGAGGTCCTAACACAAGAACAACTTGATACCACATAGTGCTGCCTTCTATAGGAACCTTCTACAAGGCAATTACAGGGAATAATTTATGTAACTATTTTGCATTTGCATGCAATAAACTTCCAGTGTTCCATTTTCTGTGAGCAGCGTGGTCATTACATTCTTTAAATCTGACCTTCATAGAATAAATTCCGTTATTTAATACTGTACTAGCTGGTCAAGAAAACAGAGGGCACTTAAGCTATTAAAATAAGATTGGGAATTTGGGGTTAATAGATGCAAACTATTGCCTTTGGAATGGATAAGCAATGAGATACTGCTGTATAGCACTGGGAACTATATCTAGCCACTTATGGTGGAGCATGATAATGTGAGAAAAAAGAGTGTATACTTGTATGTGTGACTGGGTCACCTTGCTGTATGGTAGAAAATTGACAGAGCACTGTAAACCAGCTATAACAGAAAAAATAAAAACCATTATAAAAAATTAAAAATAAAATAAAATAAAAAAAGATGAGGTTAAACTCAGGGAAGATTAGGCTCACTCAGCAGTTGGAAGGCTGAGATGCATATATCATGGAACTCTGCTTTCAGGAAGGGAGTCCCTCTTCTTTGTTCTCACATGCCCAGAAGTAAAAAAATGATACTCTAGTGGTGCTCAAAAATGGCTTGAAATCACTCGCAGAGAATAATGGCATCTCTTTTTTCCTCTGCCTTTCAGATATAATGTGTATGATATGCAAGCATATATATATAAGCAACTTCTATTGGAGGATATAAAGTTAATCCTCCAGCAATGAGTTCTGGGATATGTGGTTTCCAGACTATACTTCCCTGGGTTATAGAAGAAAGCGTGGAATGGCAGAGATGCATCCAAATCATTACAAACTCTCTCTGACAACCATGATAAATCTAGCCCACGTATCTTACCATGCTCAACATGTATTTACCAAAATCCTAGGCAAATGTTTACTGGAAAATTATTTTTCATATTAAAATGGTATTTCATTGGTCCTTACATATTCTAAAATATATTTTAAAATAACCCATGATGAAAATATACTAAAATATTCTCCATGAAAATTTATATTTTCATTTCTTTATTAAATTCTAGACCTCATCAGGAAAAACTCTTTTTAGTTTCATTTATACATTATATACCCAAAATATGTTGCCAACTAAGGAAATAAATTTTGTTTATTTTATTTTTAACATACAATATAATAAAATATTTGAATATAGCATATTTTAAGCATAGTTTGAGAACAGAGCAACATCACTCTTCCTGTGATGTAATATAATTTTAAGATTATTAGGAAAATACTTATAGCAGTATTTCACTATTATTGATGTTAGGCATTATGATGTGCTTTAAGAGATGTCTGTCTGATATCTCAATTCAGTAATATATTTTACCTTTGTAATTAATAATAAATTTGTTATATGATACTTTGAGACCATGTGACTATCATTTTTCCAAACAACTCTTTATCTAGTGGTTTTAGCATCTATTGATGATTCTTGACTCATGAGTCAATTGACGATCTGGGTGGATCTAAATTGGCATTTATTTCCTTTCTGAGATAGTAAGATGTTCCAGGGTCATCTTGAACTAACCCTACTCCAAAATCGGGGTCATATAATAAGATGTAGTGTTTAAAAAACAAATTATGGCCATTGATGCACTTGAGGGAATTTGAATTTCATAGTCTTTGTTTTTTTTCAGTAGACAGAATTAAAGTATATGTACATTTAGTCATGAAATAAATCTAAGTCCATTAAACCCATTATCATTGGGATCTTCCTTACTATTCTTTCATTTCTGTGTCTCTTCATTGTGTTTTGCCCTTTGAAGGAATGCAATGGGAAGAACAATATATTTTTAGTATCTTTACCTATAACTTGAATCTATTCATTAGGCAGAATATAGATGTGTGGCCTGAACTCTATGATGTCAATAGCAAGAACCCCCTAAAAAACAAAAAAACAATGAGTTGGCTGTATATTAAAATGATCTAAAGAGCCCTGATATCAAATGTAATAAAGAATCCTTGAAGGAATCATAGCTTGCAAAATATAAATATTAAACAGATTTGACTATGATAAAAAAGGAAATTCAAATATGTGTCAATATCAGAAAATATTGTATTATCTTTGTAGTCATAATGGTAAAAGATTGTATGGAAGAATTCCCTTGTTCCTGACACTTTGCAATATACATATTTAAGTAACTGGAAGTAAAGTGTCATGAAGTCTGCAAATTTCATTCATATTGTTAAGGAAATACACATATACACACATATTTTTATGAGAAAAAATAAAGCAAATATAGCAAATGTTAACAGTTGTTAAATATAACAAAGTTATGCTGTTGATGTTTTTCTAGTCTTTCAATTTTTCTGTAGGTGTTCATTTTTTCAAAATAAAAAGTTGGAGGAAAAAATAAGTCATCTTTTTATGTACCAATATAAATAGATACATAAGATGTATCATTTAGTGAAAGATACATGCTTTAGAAGAGTATGTACAATATGCCATTATTGGTTCAGCAATTTGAAGTGTTCAATTCTTATGTGTTTTCCATATGAATTAGGTATAATCCTTGCCTTAAAAGAACATATACATAAACTGAAGGAAAAATAAATACATCAACATCACAAAGAAGCAGATTTATTTAGAATTGAATTGTTAATTCAATTAGTAATTTTATGAAAAAAAGAAAAACAGTTTCATTCCACTGTTAGGTTGAAAATATAAGTGAAGTTTTAAATCTAGAATTTAGTGCTTGAGATAATAAAAAAGTTATTTATTTTATTCTAAATATAAAATAATAATAATGATAAACAAAATCATAGAATTAGGTATTATATGCATATTATTTCAAATGAGGAAAACTTAGCACATAGAAATTAAGTAACTTGTTAAAAATCACACTTCAGTGTGAGGATTGTGCCTCGGAGAGTTTGCTTATGAAGTTAGTTCTAAACCAGTAATCCTAAATGTCTTTGTTAACTGTTTGTTTTATAACCAACTCCCAAATTATATATGATTCAATAGATTGCATTTAAAATATTTCTGAAAAGTAAGTTTAAGATTGTTAAAAATCCAGGGAATTACAGCAGTCACTACAATGGGAATATGGACTTGAAATAATACATGTGAAAGTCTTAGGTGTCCAAGTTCCCATGCTGGCTCAGAGGTAACAAACCCGACTAGGAACCATAAGGATGCAGGTTTGATCCCTAGCCTTGCTCAATGGGTTAAGAATCCAGTGTTGCCATGAGCTGTGGTGTAGGTCACAGATGTGGCTTGGATCTGGAGTTGCTATGGCTATGGTACAGGCCAGCAGCTGCAGCTCCGATTCAACACCTATTCTGGGAACTTCCGTATTCTGCAGGTGTGGCCCTTAAAAAAAAAAAAAAAGATTTTAGACATCTACTGGAAAAAAATATATACTATGGAAAGAACTACATATATGTGTTTTAAATTGTATGTCATTTTTCCTTCAAAGATATCAGTGCTTCTAATGTAAATGCCACATATGTTGTGAGTTCATTAGCTCTTCCTGTTTCTCCTGTTGTTGAAAATATCTGAGGGTGAAAGAACAAGACCCTTATCACATAAAAACTATCTCTTTTACAATGCTATATCTTTAACAACTTTCTTAGTGACTTCAACCACTAATTAATTAACTGCCAAAATTTAGGAGAAAACTGAAAATCTGGAGAGAAAGACAGAGAGTTACTAAGAAGGAAAGTCTTCAAAACAGATTCACATGATATAAACAAACTCTGGGGTGTGAAGGGTGAATGTTTATTTACTAATTAGGACAGTTGCTAATGGTTTACTCAAAACCAAACCTCTCTTTATTCCTGTGTGCAAGGCTACATCCACATACATAAGTTTCTATTACATTTTGATGTGTTCATAATAATACATTTTTTACCTATGTTCTGTGAAAAAGGAACACTCAGCTAGCACTTAGCTGGGGTGAGACAAAAAAGTTTTCCTGGAGTTAAGCTTGTGTCTGTGCTTTAAAAAGTCTGTAGTATTCTTCCTTACATAAAACATGAAGCCAGCTGCTGAGATAAGACATGTTTTTTCAGCTATGTATTCTGTGGAATCACGGTAAATGCAACGTTGGATCTATTCCACAGATATGCACAAGTCTATGGATTGTGAATAAATATTAGAAAGCTCATGAGAGGAGTTCCCATCATGGCTCAGTGGAAACAAATCCGACTAGGAACAATGAGTTTGCGGGTTTGATCCCTGGCCTTGCTCAGTGGGTTAAGGATTCGGCGTTGCCACGAGCTGTGGTGCAGGTGGCAGATGTGGCTCGGATCCCACGTTGCTGTGGCTGTGGCTTAGGCCAGTGGCTATAGCTCAGATTGGACTCCTAGCCTGGGAACCTCCATATGCCACAGGTGCGGCCCTAAAAAGGCAAAAAGACAAAGAAGAAAGCTCATGAGAGACTCCAGAACTCTGAACATCAATTAAGAGTCAACAAATGAAAACCTATTAGAGGGAATGTAGAATATAAAGCAATTAACTTAAAATCAACCAAAGTGATAAAGAAAAAATCTATTTAAGAGGTCATAGAATAAATATGTGACAATTAGAAGAAAACAAAGCTGACATTTTAATAATAAAAAATATGAACATGATTCTTTCAGTAAATCAAATGGTTTGTCTAAAACTATAGACTGGATAAAGCTGAATAGAGAATAATTATAAGGCAGGACTACGAAAAATTTCTCAAACTTGGTTATAAAAGAGATAAAAAATTTAATTAAAATATATTGATAAAGGATCTCCAACATATGTATAATTGGTTTCCAGAAAAAATAGTAGATAGCAAATCATGCTATAAAAACTCTGATATGAATAGCATTTATGAATGTCTTTAACTTTCCAAAGGTTCATTAGTTTTATTAACTTGACAATGTATCTTGAATGACAGACACCTAACTAGGTACTAAATATATTATACAATGAGAGACAACCTTACCAACTCCTCCACTTCTGAATTAGAGAAGTTTTTCTGAACTAATTTAACCCTCTTTAACCTATGTAAAATGAGATTTTAAATTTAAATATGTTGGTGTAATTAGAAACATGTATATTGTACCTTTTCAGGTTGTTGAAATTCTAAATAAAGACTTTTGACTACTAGGTTATAATTCTTATGTTGTTATTTTTTTCCCAAATATTACAGTATGGCATTCCTTTTCTCCCCCCCACCCCTAATCCTTACCCTAAGGAATATAAACATGTACTGGGGTACTCCCAAAACATGCAAATTTTACCATTTATAGTCCTAACTACTTGGAGGACAATGCCAATATGGATTTACATTGTGTGTAGTTCAGATATCTGGACTGAGCAGAGTCTCTTCAAATTATCTCAGAAAACTCAAAATCATAAGCATCCTTAGAATGTGTCCTCAGTGGATTACGTCTGGATCTTGTGAATGAGACGGTGGTTTACAATCTGTTGTTCTTTTTTAAGAATTAAAAAGTAACATACTTTATCTACAAAATTTAACTGAAAAAATAGTTTTTTAAAAAAGTTAAATGAATCTTCATTATACTCTCATAATTTTACTTACTATAAAATAATTAACATGTAAACTACAGTGTGGTCTTTTATTTTTCCTTTTTTCTCTCTTCTTGTAATGGCCACACCTGGGGCATGTGGAAGTTCCAGGCTAGGGGATTTCAGAACTACTACTCTACACAACAGCCACAGCCACAGCAATACTGAATCTGAGCCACATCTTTGACCTATACCACAGCTTGCAGCAATGCTGGACCATTAACCCACTGAGCAAGGCCAGGGATCAAATCTGCAACCTTATGGACAGTTTGTCATGTTCTTAAACCACTGAGCCACAGTAGGAACTCCTGCGGTCTTTATTCTCAGGATTTTAAGAGAATAATATTCTTCTTAAATTTTTGAATATGCATTAATCAATCATCTAATGAATTTTTAGATACTGGAAAATATTCTTATATTTCATCATGGGCCAGTGGTAGCATCCCTTACAGCAGTGCCAGAGCATGTCATCAAGTGATATTCTTTCTGGAAAACTCACAGGACCATGTGGTCTCCCTGTTACTCCCTCTCCATCTGCTGTTCTAGCCATTTCAGTCCTGCTACTCTCTGTACACCTGTGTTTATGGAAATTCTGTCCACCTGCTCCTAAGTCCACCATGACTGCTTACTCTACTTGGCCCACAGGGATCTGAACAACACACTTCATATAAAGCATGCAAGACAGATACCATAATGTCTAGAGTCTCTGTTTTTGCTGTCTTTCTGTGTGTTTATCTGTCTGTCTTTGAGGGGAAGTTACTGTGACATTCTTGAGTTAAAGTTTTCACAATGTGGACCATTTTGTGACTTCATGGACGATATCTGAGTTTTTAGCAAGAAGCATGTGGCTAGGTCTCACTTGCCTTTACTGTTTTTTCTTTATACACATTACTTGATTGATACTATGTTTCTTTGATCTGACTATTTTGTTCTTTTCTTGCCTATTGAATAGAAAGATTGAGTAGATAAAATTCTAGGCCACATTTTTGGCTCATTAACACAAGTGTATAGTGAATAATATTCCCATGAATGAGATTAAATCAGAATTGGTTTCCACTATATTCCAATTAATGAGTCTAATTAAGTCATTCATAAATCTCCTCCTAAATTGAATGCTATGTCTATTGTCTATGAATATGAAACATCATGTGGTCTACCTTTGGGGGAAAAAAATAGAAAGATGTCAAGAATTAGAACATTTTAGAAGAAAGGATTGACTGGAGAAATTCATGTGTCAAATTTGTTGGCATTCTTAAAAAGGAAAAGGTGGCATGTAACAGATTACTGAGGTCAACAAGAGAGATTCCTGGCAGATTAAAGATCTCTGATTTAACTTTCTTATATGAGTGAATTTCATAATCCTTACTGTGAATGCCAGAGGACTTAAAGCTTAAATAGTCTTCTACTTAATTTACTTTGGGTTTTCAGAGTCATTTATTTGTCAAAAGAAGTAAAATGTACCTAGTTAGATATCTTTAATATATTTCTATGGTAGAACCAGCAATTTTCTTCTGTTAGAACCATATTGAAATTTACCAGCTTTTCTATTTTGTAGTATAGAAATTGAGATGCTAATGAAATCTGTGATCCTATAATAAACTCATGAGATTATATATAATGAAACTGTTTCCCCACCATATCTCCAATCCTGCTACCAAGTGTTTCCAGTTTAAAGAAGGGTAACACACTCTGAGCTTCCTTTATCATTAGGTGTCAGTTAAAGCTATACATTGGGCAAGTGTATCTGCTAATCACATGCAAAGTTTGACATCACATCCCAAAAATGTTAATCAAATTTTTATGTTTTATTAGTGAATTATGCAATCATAAATTCACAGCTCATTTTCAGCCTTACATTTAGAAAAGGAAGCAAAATTTAGAAAGATGGAAAGGGTGGCGGGGTGAACAAGGCCATTGTTCTCAACATTGTTTGATCTTTGAACATTCTCTTTTCAGTGAGTAAACTTCCACTAATGAGGAAAATTTGCCCCAAGAATTTACTCACTTTAAAACATGTAATTTTTCAAGAAAAAATATTTGTCTTACCTCATTAAAAATATGCGCTACTAATATATCTTGCAATGGGCAACAATGATGTCACACTTAGCAGGGTTCACAATCAATTAACAAAACTTTCCACCCCCTTCCTTAGTAATTGTACTGGTCCTTTTTTTTTTTTAAATATGATATTGGAGGCATTTTTCAGTACTTAAGATTTTTGAAAAGCAAGTGAAATTCAAACTTAGAAAAGAAAATAACAAGCTGAAAATCAAGATATATTTCTTATTAACTTTTTGCAGTGGAAGGAAAATTAAGGCCTTATTCATATCTGTTCACTGGAAGAGCTCAAAGCAAATTCTGAGTAAATGTACCAGAATCCCCATCCTTCAGTGTAATAACAGCTTTTGGAGAGTGATTCAGAGCACCTGAGGGAGGTGAACCAAAGATCCTCCTGACTTTTATTTATTGCACAGCAGAGAATGTCCACAGATGGAACAAGAGTAACATATCTCTCCTGCAGGGTAAGAAATGAAAAAGCCAAAGAATTTATTAATATTCTACAATATCAACAGCACTTAACTTTGGCTGACATGAAAATGAAAATCTTAATATAAAAAATAAACTGTTGGAGTTCCCGTCATGGCCCAGTGGTTAACGAACCCAACAAGTATTCACGAGGAGACAGGTTTGGTCCCTGGCCCTGCTCAGTGGGTTAAGGATCCAGCATTGCCATGAGCTGTGGTTGTAGGTCACAGACATGACTCAGACCCTGTGTTGCTGTGGCCGTGGTGTACGCCGGCAGCTGCAGTTCAGATTGGACCTCTAGCCTAACCTCCATATGCCCTGGGTATGGCCCTAAAAAGACATAAGACAAAAAAAAAAAAAAGAAAGAAAATGTTAACTTATCAAAAGTATGAACATGCACATGTGTATGTAGACAAATGCACACACACAAAACTGAGGAAGACTGAAATCTCCCATTTGTTCATAAAGCTCCATGTTGATAAAGTCAGTTTTATCTAATTAATGAATTTTGAATACATAACTACATTTATACATTGAAAGTAAGATGTTTATGGTACTAAGGGTCCAACTTTCTTTTTAAAAACATATGTAATAATTCTCTACCTCAGTTCCCAAATACAAGTATGCTTGATAGTTATTTTATACATTTTTGTTTAAATCAACTCATGGCTAACTGTGTTCCCACTGCACCAAGATGATAAAGGTTTACAACTCAGGAACTTTTAGACATTGCCATTCCAGGGGCCTGGAAAAGTTTTGGTCTTAATGAAACTGTGAAGCAGCTGGGAAAACCTATGTTTAAAAAAAAAAAAAAAACCTCAGAAGTTTTAAATCAAGGTGCCTAACCCATAGACTTGTTAGACATTCTAATGAGGTCCATGGATCCAGTCTCATAATAATATTATAAATGCATTTAAAAAGAAAACAAAAAGACATTACATTGCAATACATTGTCAAAATATTATAAACAAATTAGTGTTATATCTGAATACCTTCATTAATACATTGACAAATGCGATGGATATAGAGGTGGACTTTTTAACTACAGTGATTTTGAAGTAATGATAATCATCAAGGTTATTGTGTGGTACCTGCAACAATTGTAATGTGATACAAATATCTGAAATTTCTCTCTTTATTGACAGAGTTGATTACAATGTTATATAAGTTATAGATATACAACATGGTGATTCACAAGTTTATATTCCTTTTATGATTATTATAAAATATTGTCTGTATTCCCTATTGTAAAATACATCCTTGTAGTTTATTTATTTTATACATGATGTGAGAGGCAAGACAGAGTTAGGGGATTAAGAGGTAAGAACCTATAATTTCTATTGGAAATAAGTAGGATCCCAAATATTGTTCCTCCTGTTGAGACTTGTTTTTGCATTCATGAAATAATTGAAAAAATGCTAAATTTTAGTTAAGATTCCTTAAGAAAAAATATGTAATGTTTTATATTCGTGCTCACAGACCTCCTAAGTTCTCACCTCTGACCTCCACTCCAAGTTAAGAATATTCTATTTACATGTTTTAGCTTTAATAAAATGCAGAAGTATCGGAAAGCTTCTGTTGCTTCACCTTGCCTCTCTGAAAATATACCTGGCTCAAGTATTGCAAAGCCTGATTTTCTGATTAATCTGTAAAAAGAGAGAATTTCAATGAAAACAAAAGCAACTTAATATTTAACTTCATAATTTCCCATATAAATCTTTACTGGATTTTGATTCAATCCACCTTTCTCCCCTCAAAAAATAATCCTTCTGTTGTACAGCACTAAATTCTGAAAAGTTCCAGACACATAGGAGAAAATATATCTTTAGAAAAAATCAAGGAAACAAATACTGTTAAACAACCCTTACCCAGCACTGTACTGATGCATAAATCACCAAAAGTCTCATGGCTCTCCAATTTCTTTAAGTTCCTATTTCTCACATAGTTTCACACAAAGTTTTTGTAAGCTATGCTTTGCTTCTTCTGTCAGAATCCTTGTCACCTGCTCCATATTATTCTCTCTGCACCTGTATGTCTCTCTGACAATACAGAGGTACCAGCAGAAGAAGACTTTAACCCCTCTTAGGGGTTTACCATTAATAGGACTCAGATATCCAATCAGGGAGGCCCTTGCTATTTAGTCTTCTCTTTCTGGTGACACCTCGACTGCCTGAAAACTTAGACTAGGTTCTAAAAGTTATTGCAAGGTCCTCCAATAACAATGGCCTTTGGAATTCAATTTATGACTTGCTTTATAAGCACAGTAATAGCTTTGAATGTTCAGAATCCTCATTCCCAGCTTGTTGTTTTACATCTCCTATAATAATCAGTGTGGTTCTGTTTCTTCTCTGTAAGACTATTCCTCATTTAGCTACATGGAAGGGGAGAGTCAACACCATCTGGTTTTAAATTTGCAGAGTTCTCACTGAGAGGTCTCCAAATCCATTCTTTTTTTTTAAGGGCCACACTCGCAGCATATGGAGGTTCCCGGGGTAGGGTCGAATCAGCGCTACAGCTGCCGGCCACCACAGCCACATCAACGCGGGATCCGAGGTGCATCTACAACCTACACCACAGCTCATTGCAACAATGGATCCTTAACTCACTGAGTGAGGCCAGGGATCGAACCCACAACCTCAGGGTTCCTAGTCAGATTTGTTTCTGCTGCGACACAACAGGATCTCCCCAAATCCATTCTTCTAACCCAGATGAAAAGTTATTCCAGTGTTGTGTTTAAATTAGCATTCCAGGAGAGCCTGCATGATTTTCTCCGAAATGTAGATGAGGGTTGGGCTTGACATGAAGTAGAGTGAAGTAGGTACTATGGATTGGAGTCAGAAAGAGAGAATAAAGATGCCAGAAGTAAGAATACCCAAGCCAAGGTCACTTTTCTCCATTAAATATTAATGTGAAGAAATAAAGATTGATGTGGGGATTATTTTTTAGTGATTAGATATTGATTTGTTTCTTATTATATTAATTAGGTTGAAATTATCACAAAATTAACAGGGGAGACATTTTTAAAAAAACATTTTAAGTGATTTGTCCCAGTTGACAATGGAAAGGTTATTCAAATATAAAAGTAGAACTAAGGGATGTGCATGTCACTGTCACTGAACTGTCACTGAATGAAGAAAATGAATTTGATTATAGAAGTACAAATGAGAAGAAAGAAAATAAATGGAGAGTCGTAGTACTGATTGTTCTACACAAAGTAAGACAAGCCAAATATCTTAGTCTTAGTCACCTTCTTTTTATTTTCTATAGAATAATTATCTTTTTCACCCTGTAGACTTGTACCAGTTTTGACCCCAAGTATAAAGGAACTTCCTGCTACAGACAAACTTCATTAACTCTAGTCCAAACTGAGAAGAAGAGAGGCTAGCCTATCACAGATGCATTTGATGGTTGATCTAAATAGTGTTTCCATGATATATGTGAAATGCTATAAGCTAACCTGCCAATGGGGCATAAAACAGTCTGCACTTTTGCTTCATAAAAGCAGACATGATGAATGTGGACAATCTCATTTTAAAATTGTGCCTTTGAATTTTTTACTACCAAAAAAAAGGAAATAGAATAAAGGGAAGTGCAACAGAGCACTATTTTCAAGCAAATGTGAGATGTTCTGAGGTGGTTATGATTCAGCAGTCATAAAGCAAAGTAGCCAAGAAACTATGACAACCAGTAGCAGCATCATAAGGAAATCAATCCCTGGAGGTCAAAGACACGTCCTCTACCCCCAAGGAGTTTCTTCCACTAGGCTGGCAAATGTTCCACGAATTAGTATGTGACTAACCACAGCTAAAGAATGACATTTCTAAAGGCTTCAATTTATAACTGTTTAAATTGCTATAAATAATGACACTTTAAGTTATGGCAATGATACTGCAACATTTTATTTTAATTTAGTTATTTCTACTTAGGTAAAAGGATCGGATCTAACACAAGGCTATTCTGGGTTATCCAGGGGAGCTAAATGTAATCACATAAGATATTAAAAGTAAAAGAGGAAGGCGGAAGAGTCCATGAGAGAGATGTAGCAGGAGGAGAAATCTGGAAGATCCAAAGCTTGAGGGGGACTTGACTCACAGGATTGGCGCAAGGACACATGGAAAACATGAGAAGCCCCATGGGCACTGCTCAGGAGCAAAGCCTGGCCCTGGAGCAAAGTACACAGGGAAATTAAGATCTCAGTCCTACAATGGGAAGGAACAAAATCAAGTCATGACTCAAACTAGCATGAAAGAAGAATCATTTCCAGAGTCTCCAGAAAGAAACACAGCCCTGCAAATGTCTTGACTTCAGACTTGTGAAATCTAGAGTAAAGGAGCCAACAAAGCCATGCCATGGCCAGGCCTGTGACTCACAAGACTGTGAGGTAATAAATGAGTTTTGTTTTAAGCTGCTAAATGTGTGGTCATTTGTTGTAGTAGCAAATGAAAACTAAAACAAATAATTGCAATGTCCTTTCCTTAAAAAATATTAGGGAAAAGCAAGCTTTGAATGAAGGCTCTGATATTCAAAATCTACTCTATTTAAACACATATTAGATAAAAGTTTTCATATTTCTGATATGATGCTTTTAAAAGTGAGAGAGGAGAAAATATTGGCATGAGAGTTACACTCTGTCAGAACTCAGAGGTCATTGCTATCATCTTTTTAAGCAGCTTGAGCTCCATATTCATTTACAAGTGAAATGACTATTGAAAAAAGGGTGGGAGGATAGTATCTGTCTTATGCAGAGAAAAATGTAAAATGAAAGGACCTATCTGCTGGCCTCAGTTGTAATGGTGAACTGCAAGATTTTCTTCTGAGCACAAAGCAGTCAGGAATTAAGTGTGGAATCTAATCAGAATCTGTGGAAATATTTGAGCCATGACAAGTAATAAAGGTTGTTGAGAGGTCCAATGAACAGAATTGTGACAAAGTATTTACCTGTTATACTTGCTACACATCTATCATCCTAGAAATTTCAGGACAGGTTATTTAAAGAATCTAGTGCCAAACATAAGCATTTTTTGGTTTGTTTTTGGTTTAGGCAAGATAAAAAGAAAATAACTTAAAACTTTTTTTCGTTGATTTAATTAGATCATTATAGTCTAAATAAGCCTGAAACTAGGCTTAAAATCCAAATGCTTACCATATTAAAAATTATGAAACCAGAACAAATTTATAAAAATTGAAAAAATACATAAAAGAAACAAAATGTAAATTAATGGCAAATGTTAATGTGACTAACTAATCATGTTATTTGCTGAATGAAAGTGAATCAAAAGGAGACCTTGACACCTTTGCTCTCTGACTGGAGTTTTGGAGGCATCCTGAGGTCTTGACTGTGTGTCGTGTGTGTGTTAACGTTTTCCCACAGCTCTTCCCAAGCCTGTCCAAAAGCTTCGTCGTCCAACACTTGGCAGAAACATGCCATTTACAAGTTATCCTGTCATTCTTCTCCTATTATCCTATCATAATTAAATTCAAACTACTTCTATCAATATTTGTTAAGGTACAGGCATTGTATCATCCACATATTCTAAATATGCTTATGTTAATTTTAAACAAATGCTTTTTTCTTTAAAAATTAATAGGAATATGTGTACTTGATTAAGCAAACAAAAAGAAACACTCAAGCAGTATAGAGAAAATAGAGTGGTCAGCCTCTCTTTCTCTTGCAGCTGACCACCCCCACAGTCTGTCATCTCCTGCACACTATCACTCACAGTTACTATTTCTTGTGACCCTTCTAGAAACCATCTGGTTATGTATATGCATGCGTGCAAACGTGTGTACAGTTATACTCACATGTTCCTTTACTGCATCTGTGAAAGATGCTCTGAACCTTGCTAGCTCCACGTGATGGCTTGAAATTTATTTTATCCCCTTTATTGATTTAGTGACTACAAGTACTCCATTTTGAAGGTTATGTCATGATGTGTTTAATCCTCTGTTGGTGATCATTAGTTGTTTATCACTACAAACAGTGTTGCATTGGATATTTACATATATATTAAATATTATATTTAGCATTTCACATTTTCTTTTATCCAGTAATGCTTTTTAAAATCGAGTTTATTTTTTGAATAATTTTAGCTTCAGGCAAAATTTACTGCAAAGTACAGAGATTTCCCATATACCCCCGTACATAGATTTCCCATATACCCCCCGTCTGACTCATGCACAGCCTCCCTCATTATTGGCATTCCCCTGCCAGAGTGATGCATTTGTTATAATTGATGAACTTACTTTGATTCATTATTATCACCCAAAGTCCATATTTTACATTAAAGTTCACTTTTAATGTACATGCTATGGATTTGGACAAATGTATAATGATATGTATGCACTATTATAGTGTCACACAGAGTATTTTTACTGCCCTAAAAATCACTTGGTGCTCCATGTATTCAGCCTTTATGAATTTTTGTTTCATCTGCAAAAAAAATATAGAAAATTAAAGTTGTGTCCTGGGAAGGGGTTCATGAAATACCTTTGTACATCTTCTTCATTGGATGAAGTGAAATCTCAATTTCAATTTAGCAGACTGAGATGACTGAGATCAAAATGACAGTCCAGAAAATCACTGTGATTGCCTACTGAGCTGAGAAAGTACAGATATGTAGGTATATGAAACAGGCATGAAGGAATCTGGGTTCCCCACAGACCAATGCACCCTGTTTGATGCCACAGCCCACAAGAATCAGTAAGAAGAAAAGGACATATGCAAAACTTCCCTTTTTAAGAAAACACCAGTGAAGACAGAAAAATATTTATTTAAGGGCTTTTATTTAATATAAATGATTGAAAAAAGGAGATGGAAGAAGACTAATGGAGAGAGGACAAAGCAATCACTTTTTTTTTTTTAATGGAGAAAGGAAGAAACTAAATAAGGAAATAAGAAGAGGAACACAAGTACTTAAGCAAAAAATTAAATTCAGGGAAGAGTTTTAGAATGGAATAGTAATGAAAATAAAAAGTATCAGCAAAACTTTGACCAGACTTTAATATTCAGACAGCATCAACATAATTTTAACTCATACTTTTTATAAAAGTTACATTTTGAATTCAATATCTTCTATAATTTGCAACAGTTTTGAGTGTTTTAATTTCCACTTAACTTACAGGGTTTTAAAGTTGGCTGTAAAAATCTGTTCCCAAACCAAATTCAGACCTACCAAAAGAATTAAACAAATTTTATGTACTCTCAAGACAGATTTCTTTCTCCTCAAAAATAAGTAAATAAAAGTGTGCAGTACTACCAACCTCCTACACATGGCTAAAATGGAGAAAAATTTTGATTTCAAGTATCATGTATGCCTTTCACCCTTCAGAAAATAAGAATAAGTATTTAATAAGATTGAGATACTGATGTTTATGAAGAGCTTCATATATGCTGATATTTTTAGGTGTTTTTATGATGTACTCATAAATTATGGATCAGTAGCATGCAAATACACTGTTGAAGAGTATTTCTTACATTCTTGGAAAGAGATGCTGTGCTTTGAACGTATGTGCTATGAATTGTATTAACAATATATAACATATGGCTAACCATTTATTTTCTGCTTTATAGAGGGTACTTCCTAAAGTTATCTTATTCATAATTTATATTTACATAAAAATTAACTAATTTGTGTACAAGAAATAGTTTAAGGGAGTTCCCGTCATGGCTCAGCGGTTAACGAATCCGACTAGGAACCATGAGGTTGCAGGTTCGATCCCTGGCCTCAATCAGTGGGTTAAGGATCCAGCGTTGCTGTGAGCTGTGGTGTAGGTCGCAGACACAGCTAGGATCCTGTGTTGCTGTGGCTCTGGCGTAGGCAGGCAGCTACAGCTTTGATTGGACCCCTAGCCTGGGAACCTCCATATGCTGGGGAAGCGGCCCTAGAAAAGACAAAAAAAAAAAAGAAATAGTTTGTCATCTATTATTAATGTTGAATTAAAATTTATAATTTTCAGAAACTATAATAAAGGATAGATGACAAGTGAATGAAAGACATAGATTTATGTAAATATTGGTTAATATATACATAGTATATATGTTTAAGATTAAACAAAATATACTGTAGTTGACATTTTTAGCAATGTACATTCAGAGGTTTTTTCCTTTCTTTTTTTTTTTTTTGATCTTTTTGTCTTATTAGGGCCACAAAAAATGGCATATGTATGTTCTCTGGTACGGGTCAAATTGGAGCTGCAGCTGCCATCCTATGCCACAGCCACAGCAATGACAGATCTGAGCTGCATCTGTGACCTACACCACAGCTCATAGTAATGCCAGATCCTTAACCCACTGAGCAAGGCTAGGGTTTATTTCTGGGTTCTCTATTCTGTTTCATTTGTCTGTCTCTCTGTTTTGGTACCAGTACCACACTGTCTTGATTACTATACCTTTTTAATATTGCCTGAAGTCTGAGAGAGTTATGGTATAGAGGGAACGTAGCATAATAAAAGCCATTTACTACAAACCCACAGCAGATGTAATACTCAACAGAGAAAAGCTGAAAAACTTCCCTCTAAAATCTGGAATAAGACAAGGATGCCCACTCTCAACATTTTATTCAACATAGTATCAGAATTCCTAGCCACAGCAATTAGACACACAAAAGAAATAAAAGGTATCCACATCGGAAAAGAAGAGGTAAATTTCTCACTATATGCAGATGGCATGATACTACATACAGAAAACCCTAAGGACTCCACACAAAAACTACTCAAACTGATCAATGGATTCCGCAAAGTAGCAGCCAGGATACAAGATTAACAATCTGAAATTGGTTGCACTTCTGTATACTATCAATGAAACATTAGAAGAGGAATATAAAAATACCATACATTTTAAAATCAGACCACAAAAATTAAATACCTAGGATTAAACCTGACAAAGGGGATGAAAGACTTATATTCTGAGAAATATAAAACATAAATAAAGGAAATTAAAGAGGATTCAAAGAAATGGAAAGATATTCCATGCTCCTGGATTCAAAGGATAAGTATCATAAAAATGGCCATACTACCCAAAGCAATCTACAGATTCAATGCAATCCCTATTAAATTACCGATGACAATTTCCACAGAACTAGAACAAACAATCCAAAATTTTATTTGGAACCATAAAAGACCCAGAATTGCAAAAGCAATCCTGAGGAACAGAGATATTATAATTCAACTGTTCTTTATTAAAACAATTATGGTTATTAACTTGTAACTTCCTTTACAATAAGGACTTTATATATTTATATCCTTGCAAAGCTTCCGAAGTATAGTAGGAACTCGATAAATAAATTTTTAAAAATTTAAATAATAAACTGTATCATAATAGTTAACTCTCCCTTTATACTATCCTTGCTAATGCATAATCCACTTATTATTAAAGACTGCAATAGAGCCTGCTTGGCAAATGAATTTTCGCTATTAGAGAAACAGATCATTATAAAATAACACATATCATTAAGTCAAGTTGTCCTTAGTATATATGGATTCAATATGATTTATATTCTTTATTATTGTACATTAGACGATCTGTGAAATTAGAAAACGTAAATTAATTAAATTTCATATTTTAATTAATGTTTTATATTTGATTTCATCAAATGGGACAATATTTTCCAGGTACATTTAGTTCAATGATTTTAGTGAACTATAGTAACTATATGTCTTGGCTTATGTATGATTAAATGTATAGCTTTTTAAAAAATGCAGAAAACACCAGAAAATTAAGGATAATTTTCAGCTAATTTTTACTGAAATTTTTTTTTTTCTTTTTGGCAGTGCTCATGGAATGCAGAAGTTCCCAGGCCAGGGATCAAACCTGTGCCACTGCAGCAACCCAAGCTGCAACAGTGAAAAAAAAGATCCTTAACCCACTGAGCCACCAGGAAACTCCTAACTTAAGCTGGTTCATTTAAGTAAGGGAATATTTGCTTCTTCAAATGATGATGAATTTGAGTTATTCAGCCATGCTGGGACTCTTCCATTCTTGCTGACTTAGATGTACTACTCCAATATTTCCCATGTTCAGTTTTGTATCCTTTTAGTAAATGAAAATGATTATTTTATATAAATAAATATTCTGTTACAAATAACTATGATTACATTCTAATATGCTTTAAAATCTATAACCAAATTGACCAAATTTTGAAAAGCTCTGCTTTATGTGATTTTTATTTGTTATTTACTTTTTGCTTTTTGGGACCACACCCATGGCATGTGGAGGGTCCCACAAAGATTGTTTTATTTATTTTATTACAAAAACCTGCATGAGTATTAGCACATAAATTATGTACAATCCAACAATAAAAACAAAAATATAGAAAGAGGAAAAAATGATAGCTTACCAAAAACCAAGTTCTATTAACATTTTGTTTATAGAAACTTCTTGTTTATATGTTTCTACATGCATTTTTAATAAGGTTAAAGTGAACATTTTTGACTATGTATATAATTCCTTTGATTTCACATAGATGAAACAGAGGCTTTTTTTCCAATGATATAAAATTAATAAAAGAATGTCTCAAACAATAATTATATACTAAAGATTCATTTCTGGCCCTCTCTAGAATTAAGTAAGCTTCATATTTTAAGGTTTTCTCATTTAATTAGTGAAAACCATATCAGACCTTGTAAATCAAAGATATTGCCTCATACCTGATAGGATGATTATCATATGAAAAAGCCAAAAGATAACGTGTTGGTGAGGATATGGAAAAAGGAGCACCTGTACATTATTGGTGGGGATGTAAATTGGTGTAACCACTGTGGAAAACAGTATGGCAGCCCCTCAAAAAAACTATAGAATGATAATTATATGTCCTAGAAATCCAAGTTTGGGGTATATATATTTTTAGATTTTTTAAATTTATAATATTTTATTTAATTTGCCAGGGAACACATCTTAATTGAAGAAAATATTGTTATCTTATAGATCTAAAATTAATAATTTAAAAATAACCCATTCATAACCTCATTCTAAAGACAAAATCATTATTTTTTAGTTGACTTTAGATTATGTATGTTTATCAGTATTATCTAAAAATTGAGGCCATGCTCTATGATTCACATTCACATGATATCTTGCATCCTATTTTTAAGTAAATGTTTATATTTTTGTTAAGTTTTACAGTATTTGTCAGAATAATCACTCTAGTAAATTTATTTTTTCTTAAATTTATCTTTAATATAGCCTATACATACCTATACCTATAAAAGTCATTTATCTTTGATTTTTGAAGGATTTATAATATATTAAGATAGAAAATTCTAGAATGAACAGTAGTCCATATAAATCTTTAGTGAATTTATTGTTTTTCTTTTGTATAGATTAATCGAAACATACCTATGACCCAATTTAATGCTGAACACTATCAAAGGTCTTGATACATATTCCAAATTGACTTCCAAAACAGTTAAAGAAAGCTTATACAAACCAGGCATGAGAGTTTCCCTTAAATCATTTCATCATATTTTATTACTATTTATAACAATTTTTGAAAGTTGAAGATATCGAGATAATTTTCATTACAGTTAGTATTGCTTGAATTATAAATGATATCAAAAATTGTTTATTACAATTTTCGATTTATTCCTTTTTGAATTTTCATTTTGAAACTTAATTGTCTTCTTGTTAGTCATATATTTGCTGTGTACCTTCTTCAGGAACTAGCTCATCTTCTTCAGGATGGCATTCACAGAAACTTCAAGGAAGAGAGATCCATAGCCCAGTTCTGCAAATATATACACCTCTCAGTGTGGTACAAAAAGTAGGATCCTGTTGTGAAGCAAGGCCGACTGAAATGTATCTCTGTAATTAATGCAATCATGATAAAAACTGGACCTCCCTGAGGTTATGAAGCCCAAATTTTGTAAAATTTGATTCTTTTGATGTTTCAAGTTCCAGTGGAGAATGCTAAATGCACTGTAAGAATGTGATGGCTACCAGAGAAGAAAGCCAGGCTGAGAGAAGGAGAGGGGAGGGGTTTGGAGAGAAGGTAGGTGGAAGAAGGAAGGGGGAAAGATGGAAGCATGATTAAGTATCCAAGCTTTAGATTCTTCTGTTTATGAGGCTACACCCATTGCTGCAATTGCAGTTAAAAGAACCAGTAAATAATGAAGTTGATCCTGTCTTGAATGAGTTTGACCTGAAAGTACTATAAGTTTAACAATGTCTGGCATAGACTAGAAATTGGTAATCGAAGCAGAATACTATAAAAGCAAGCTCTAAATTATAGAACTAGCAAATTCAAGCTCTGAAAAGTAGAAAAAAATGATTTTCCTATCTGACTGGGATTATGATAGTACCTATTATGCAGCAGTAAACAAGCTAATTAAATCCTTACCTTTTACATCTTTAAATTTAAATAATACTGAATGTTTGGGGGATAATGAGAGAATGAAAGGCTTAGAATTTGGGGATATACTGTTTTTTTTTTGTGTATGTTTTAATGACTTCATTCTAAACTGGCCAGTATGAAAGCAGGGAAGAAAACATGCATGTGTGGTAAACAAAGTCCTTCTCCCTCCAACCAGCAACAAAAATTGGCTGGGAGTGAAATAACTGAGAACTTTGTAGAAATGAGAAAAAAATCTAAATTCTCTAAGCAAAACTGCATCTGTTACAAATGATGGCAGTTTACAGAGAAGTTGAGCATGAGAGAGGGAAAACCCTTAGGACCAGAGAAGTGGACAATGCCTGACTTTTGAGAGGTCCCATGAACTACAGACATAGCCTGGAGAAAAATAGTTCCTATTGTCCTCAGGCATTTACAAAGACAGAAACCATAATTTTGAGGGCTAGAGATTGAATGTTACCCTGCTGTTGAATTTGAAACTTACAGGACTAGGTCAACATTCAAAATTGTATCAAGATAAGATTACTTGCTTGGTTTATGAGTCCATAGAGCTCTTAGTAATCTTGTAATTTGTCAATCAACATAATCACATAATCCAGCAATGCTACAACTAAGTAATAGCCCTGTAAAATAATTGGTTGAATGCTCAGTAGGGACATTTTACAGCAAACAGGCTAAAGAAAATCTCACTTAAGAAAATCTTGCTATTCCTGACATGGAAAATGTCAGTCAAATGCATTTGCCTTCTTTTTTCTATTTCCAAATGAGAATTATTATTTTGGTAATTTTCTGTTTGCATTCAACCATTTTACTTTGGTTGGGTTAACTCTTGCTAAAAGGAGTGATAACTCGATACTTAAGAGGAATTGGAATTTGATTCCTAGATATGACTTTATGTGTATATTTTTGGAGAGAGGTAAATTTTTATCTCTTTCTTTTTTTAATAAGGGGCAGTGGCTTTGTGATAGACATAGTTTTTTTTTTTTTTTAATTTGTCTGTAAGGGGAAAATCATCCATTGCCAAAAGAAGGATTTTCTTTGAAAACAGAATCCTCCTAATTCTATATGACCCTGCCAGAATTATCAGCTATATAAAACCTTTCTGTGTACTCAGAATTGGGGATTGATATATAAATGACATTTTTTTCCACTCTAGTACTCCAAACCCCTGGCAAGAGTGATAGTTTTGGACAGTTATCACAGGACATGATAGAATCATTTACCAGAATACACAAAAACTAGAGTTCAAAGGTATTGCTCTGCTGACAATGTAACATTGGAAACTCTACCTAATGCATTATCCTCATATTTTTTGGAGCATTTATCTTACTATGATTTCATGTGAACTATAACAGAAACCTTAATTTTGTTGTGTTTTTATTTGTTTTATCTCTCAAGAGTTATTTTGGAAAGTTTTATAAAACATTAAAAATTTTCAACTTTTTCATTTTTTCCAAAACTTTTATATTAACATGATCATGTGTAATTCCACAATTACAATCATATAATTATACAAATTATGATCAATGTATATATAATTTTTTTCATTTTGATAGGTGAGCTTTCCTTTAAAACGTGTTGAATTGTATGTGCTCTTTAAATAAGTACAAAGTATATCCATCCTTTGGAGATAAAATCCTTATATTAACGAGTAATATGTTTTCAAATTAAATCAAAATTCTTCTCTTATGCTCCTTATCTCACTGCTGTCATACTGTTCGAAGTTCCTATAATATCTTACCTGGACCACCTGGACTATTGCTATGATCTCTTGTCTCCCATCTTTGATTCTCGCCCTCCTACATTATTTTCCTATTTTTCCAGATTTATTTTTAATTGAATCTTCCACTGATTTTATAGTTAGAAAATAACTATTTCCAATAACCCTCCCTCATATGTTCCCACTGTCTTCTATGGCATCATATTTTTCCACTCTCCTCACCCACTGCTTCAGAACAACTGCTTGCTCTCTTCTTCAGCACCTGTGCTCTTCATTTTCTTTACCTGAAATACTGCACACTCTATCACCACACAAATCCTTTCATTTCTGCTAAGCACTATCTTCTCATCAATCAGGTCACATATTTCCAGAAAGAATCCTTCTATGAGCTACTAATCCACTCCCTCCTAAGAATCTCATACCATATAATTAATTAAATCTGAAATTACCAGTTCCCTGTTATGTCAGTTTTTTCTCATCCATAACTTATAAAAAGGTGCCACTTCTTGCTATACCATTAAACTAAAATTCACATTATTAAAACTCTCAATAATTATCATCCAAGCCATGCCGACATCCTAGACTTTGTCACATACACACACACACACAAACAAACCCACATATACATACATTATCTTCAGACTAGGATACTAGCTCACTGACTATGACTATTATATACATTTTAACTCCTGTTTTATTTTTGCTTATCAGTGAATGTTCATACACTTATATGCTACCCATTCTTTCATTTTTACCAATGCATAATGCTTGAATATGGTGGCTGATTGGATGGATGAATGTTCAGTTCTATTTACCAAAGAGTTAATAAACACTCTTGTCATGAAACATAATACAAAATTTAAAAATAACAATAACCTAAGTACTTAATTATTAATATTAATAAATTAATTGTGTGTGTCTTAATGGGTTATCACAACACGCTGGTGAGTTATAACTCCACGCTTGAGGATTTCTATTATATGTGTTAAATTTAAAAAACATAATTAAATGATAAAATTATTAAAGAACTAGAGACTTTGGATGTTTTAAGCTTCATATATGTGTGAGTATATACATATTGTCTAAAAAATATTTTTTAGTACAATATAGCTATTGTTTACTTTTCATAAGGTTTTAGAGCTAGAAGAGACCTCTGTGATTATTTAGCTCAACTGTATCAGTTTAGAAATGTGGAAGCCAAAGCTCATAGGTACTCATCTAAAATTCACAGCTTTGTATACAATTTGGATCAAAATAAAGAAGTTATACTTATTGATTTTGTAGATGAGAGAAGGCAGAAAAGGAAATAATATGATGGATGACAAAATTAAGATTCAAGAAGTTTTTCACAGAATGTAGTGACATATAGCATGCAAAAGGATTGTGTTAAACGAGAATAGATATAAATGAATGTGTTGAGGTTAAAAAAGTCTGGATGTACAAGAATTGGTAAGAACTTCATCCATTGCATTTCTTGTAAAAAGGATTTTGTATCCTTTTGCTGAATAAACAGTAAAGTTATGTGAGGTTTTTTATTTTTTACTTTTAATTTTTATTATTTATTTATTTATTGCTCTTTAGGACCACACTCATGGCATTTGGAGGTTCCCAAGCTTGGGGCTGAATCAGAGCTGTAGCTGCTGGCCTACACCACAGCAACGTGGGATCTGAACCACGTCTTATTACCTACACCACAGCTCATAGCAATGCCGGATCCTTAACCCACTGAGCGAGACAAGGGATAAAATCCTCATCCTCCTGCATGCTAGTCAGATTTGTTTCCACTGAGCCACAACAGGAATTCCTTTTTTTAAATTTTTAAATTTTTTAAACATCGAATGTTATTGATTTAAATTCGTGCATTTCTTGACCTGTACCATTACAGAAGCTTCTAAATATTGGTTCCTGAGAGGAGTATCAAAAATCATGAAAAATTAGGTAACAGGGATATTCAGATAGTTAAGGGAATAATGTACTCTAGGTCTTGAAAACCTGCATTGTGGAGCTACCATGAAGGATGTTGTCAAATAAAGGTGACATGCGCAATGAAGCTTTAATATAATCTCTTCTATTTAAAAAAAAAAAAAAATCTGTAAAGGTAAACGGGGATTTTGGCTGTAGGGTAGGGGGTACAATGAATCCTGATTAGAAGTCAGAAAGCCTGAGATTATGTCTAAGCTCTCAATTATTGGATATAATATCTTTCAAAAGCTGTTACCTTTGTCAATTATGATTCTATCTATAAACTGGGGATACTAATCCATCTTATCTATTTCATAGGTCATGATGAAAGTTAAGACAAAATCATAAGCAAAGATGGTTTCTAAGTATGTAATGCATGTATAATCAATAAATTTGCAGTAACTTTGGTTCAGAAAAGGGGAAATGAAAATTGCTGCCTTTAACATGACACAGTGGTAGGGCAGAAGCCAAAATCCCATGTTCTAAAAGGGGAATCTTTTTCAGTTAATGCAATGTATTGGGGGTATCTGAGATCACTGCTGTGTCTACAATTCTAATTTCTGAAGGGAAGAATTACACACTCCACAAGATAATTTAAAAATACTTGACTCCAGATGAATTATTCTTTCCATAAGTGATACTAGGCAATCACCCAGGATTCTTATGTGAAATACATTTGATTGTTCTCTACATTCTGTAACAGTGTAGTAGTTCTTATGCTATCATAATTTGTATTTATTTGTGAAGACTTGGTATTAATATAAATAAAATTGCTAATCTTGGTAATAAAATGAATGTGTATAAAAAAGTTATTTCTTTGGAATAAGTGGCCCTTAGCTAATAAAATCATTTGATTGAGAGGGGATTATCAAATTTGCAGTTGGTAACTATTTATAATGTACATAGATCAATCATAGTCCCTATTCAGAAATAATCAGATATGGAAGTCTCTCAAAAGTTTTTCAATGCATTCTCAAACATTTCAAGGACAGTCTGTGTTGTTATTTATTGTCTATTTTTAAAGTCTTGGACATATTTCCTAAGAAATATCAAAGTATATTGTCTTTTAGACCTATAACCAAAAAATTCCTCCAACATATCTGTATATACCTCCCACAGTGGGGTTTTTGTTATTGGTCATTTAGAGTAAGTGTGAATCTAAAACTGATATTTAAAAATTTGTTCACAATCCCTTGAAATACGTGATGTGTATTTCAGCTATAATATGCACTTATACCTGATATGATACTAGTCATGAAGTAAAATATTCAACTATGTGGAGAAATAAAACATAGAAAGTTTAAAAGACTGTGAAGCAACCTTAGTATCAATTCAATGAGCCATATAAATGAATTCCATGGATTCTTTTACTGAAATGTACTGACCTTCTGCAATTACTGAAAGCAACAATGTACTGTACATGGATTTCCAAAAAATAATTTCATGATCAATAAAAATCAATGTAAAGCCATTTGGCCCTTATAACCAGATTATTAGTGCAATTTAAAATGTGACTTACCATAAGTCTCATTAGAAATATTTCCATATCTGTTGGATTTTTTAATGATGAAGGTTGCATCTTCACAAGGAAAGTACGGTAAAGTGCTAAAATGACATATTCTGTCTCTATTTTCCCTGAGACTATATGCTATATAATTTTACCTTTCTTTCCTTCTTTCCTTCCTTCCTTCCTCCCTTCTTCCTTTCTTCTCTTGCCTATAGACATCCAATTACAGTGATATAATTTGGTCACCTGTCCATGAACCAGCTCAGACTAGCTTAATGAACCATTAAGGAGACAATATACTTTTTCTTTCCTTCCTTTTTTTCTCCTTTGAAATGATTCAGATTTAATCTTATATATCTAATCAAGTGATTCTAAAATATCTCTCATAAATAGTTTTTGGGGGGATAAAATGATTTTGATATAAAAAAATAAAATAATATTTACAAAGCAACATTCTACAACTAAATTTGTTAAGGAATAATTATCGCTTTACTTGGAAATACTAGGCAAATTTTATAATGATTTATATCTAGCATTTTATTTAGTGAATTGGCTTTTTATAGATGTGGAGGGTGACATTTTTCCATATAGTATTTCTTAAATTATGGTCAGTGTATGTTATACTTCCAACTAAGGTATGAAAAAAATATCATTGGGACAATATTTTACTATGATCTGCAAAAAATATGATGTCAGAAAATTTAACAATTTGGATAATCTCAAAAATAAAACAAATTATATTTTCTTTTATATCTATGAGTGTTTTCAACTATACATTTTGAAACATACAAGCAAATTCATGAAGAAAATAAATAAAATGTCCTTAATTATATAAATAAAACAAATGTATTTAAAACATTTAAAATATTTATGCTTTCTCTACAGAATCATCTGTATTATTTGTATATTTTTCTTTTATATATATAAAACAATGTTTTCTTTGAAAAGTATAAATATTGCTGCAAAAAAAATATGTATTAATAATATAATGCATATGTTAACATTGGCAAACAAAAATTGTTGCCAAATTTTAGGTAAAATGTGATGCTCAAATTTTATTCTTGTTGCAGTAAACATTGTCAAACACATAGAAGACTATAAAAGTATTTCTAGAGTTGAATGAATCTAAAATGTGAAACACATTCCATTCAGGATCAAAGATTAAGGGTTTAGAGAAAGTGGTAAGAGGTGAATAATATGGGTCGTGGGGAAATAAACATTGAGAAAGAAGAGAATGGGGGAAAAGATAATAGAACACATTAAGGAGAGATAGACCTTTTTCACACTTTAGAGGTGTTCTTTTATTTGACATTTCAGTTCCTCATCAAATCACGAGTATAACACATTCCCTTCTAACAGCAGAACTTATCTAAAATAAAGGCACTCAATTATGACCAGCTCATGTTGCTTGATTACTTCATGAGTAGGTCAAAGTAGTGTATTTAAGAAAAGGTAAAAATGGAATAAGAACCTTAAAATTTACCTCTCTATCATCTAATCTTCCATGACGACGGCAAACACTGGATATTTAGCACTATGTTAAATTTTAATCTAATTTCATAGAAATGTGTTTGGTAAATTCTGCTATTATTTTCACTCTGTGGGTAGAAAAATTGACTTTTAATAGGCCATTACTGAAATTACAGGACTGGTTTGTTTCATGGATTTGGGGCGTGAAGCCAGGTTTTTTTGTTTTGCAAACCTGTGTACTATTCTTTTCAGTTTATGAATGGTCCAAAGGCCTATCAGCCCAGGGAAGATGTTGCAGGTGAACTAATGAAACCTAGAGTTTACCAATTAAATTGTTCCATCAGTTTCTGGCTATTGCAACAGGTTGGTGGATAGATGTCAGAAAGTGGGGCTTGAAAGTGTAGCTTCTGATCTGATTATCTTGCTTCAAATCCTGGCTCCCTGACTTACTAGCAAATTGATTTATTTTTCTGTCTCATTTCCTCATGTACAAAATATGGTAACATAGTGTCTGCAGTTGAAAATAACTTAGTGAATATAAAGAATTAATATATGCAATGCAGTTCCTTGCCTGGAATTCCATATTTTCAATATTTATTTAGCACATGCTAAATAACCTATAGGTTTTAATCTTAAAAATTGGGCCCTAGACAACTAACAGTATAGATAAATCTTAGAGAAAAAGAAAAAAAACTTAAAGAAAGACAATGCAATTACTCACATATCTGTAAGCATTACAGTTTGACCCCATCCCAAACCGTTCTGTCTGAATTGTCTAAATGTTAATGGTGTTAAGAAATAGCTAATCAATTCAACACTTGCATATTATTTCAATTGAATAGTGCAATTCCATTCCTGGCTTTCATTTGGCTTCATTGCTTACAATCAATAACATCCCTGGGGATATAGAACATATTAAAATTTTAAACACTTGTACTAAATTGTGCCTTTAGCTTTGTACGTTGTTGGTCTAGGAAGATGATAATACAACTTATCTGTACTAAAGGTCTTTGATCATAATGTGTCAGTTTAATAACCACTTAATGTGTAGAATAATGGTTAAAGTATACAAAACCTTGATGTTCGAATTCAGAATAGAATCTATATCCTAGGTCTATGACTGTAAACTACAAGGTTCAATGGTTCAGTCTCTGAAAGTCAGTTTTATTCCATTAGATAATCATACCTTTGTTGCATGATCACAAAATACTCTCTTAAGAAAGGAGAATGAATGTTAAGATTTAACATGCTCAAAATTTACTTTAGAGTCGCATAAAAATGTTTACTATTATTTAAAATATAGTATTTAACAGGCTTTACAAGATATTTATAAGGCACAAATACGATAGTGACAAATCAAATAAACTATTTATAGGCATTTTAAAAGTTTGAGCCAAATGAAATATTACACTATGAGGCCAAGATATTAAAACATAAAGTAGATAACATTTTGACCTCCAAAATGCAAAAGAAAACGTATAGTCAAAGAAGTCTTTGTATTTCTCCTGAACCCACTCTAGCTTTAAGTTCTGGACATTTATGCTGAATATAAGTTTTTTTAAAATATGAAGGATTACTTTCTCATATTTTATATCTTATAACACTTGTCAAATAATGTATACATAGAAATTGCTTATCAATTATTAGTTAAACTGAATTCAAAAAACTTTTTGACTAGTTATGGTAATATCTGCTCATTTATCAAATTTTCTTTTTGAAAATCTTAATCCTATAACTTCTCCTAACCTCAGTGCTTTCATGTGAATAGAAGCATGAATTAACATACCTGCTCCTGGATATCAGAAGTTTCTTGGAGTTCCCATCATGGCTCAATGGTTAATGAAACAACTAATTCCATGAGGACGCAGGTTCAATTCATGGCCTTGCTCAGTGGGTTAAGTATCTGGCATTGCCCTGAGCTGTGGTGTAGGTCACAGATGTGGCTCAGATCCTGTGTTGCTGTGGCCGTGGTGTAGGGTGGCAGCTACAGCCCCGATTTGGCCTCTAGCCTGGGAACCTCCAAATGCCGTGAGTGCAGCCCTTAAAAGACCAATAAATAAATAAATAAATGATATATTAAAAAAAAAAGTTTATTGTGAACACATGATGGATTCAGTAGTCTTGTTAACCTGTCCAAAAACATTGATGAAAGATGCTTCATTTTTCATTTCTAAGCACAGTTTTTTCCAACTCTTGTGATTTGGTGGTTCCTGAGCAGACACATGAAAAGCACTATAGAAATTCAAGTGTAAGTTTTTTTTTCAATATTATTTTTCTTAAACCTTCCGTTTAATTACTGTGTGGCTGCACGATATTAATCATTCAGCCACTATTAATATTATATTTATTAATAGTATAAATATGTTGCGTACATGGTTGTATTATTGTAGATGATGCTATTATTGTTGTCGACAAATGAAATAAATGACTATGGCATTTTTCCTAGAAAAATTATCAATACCCTGTGTTTATAAGAGAATATTTCCAGGAATTAGGGAACAATGAATTGGCATATTTATTTTCAGTTATTTTATACACTTCTCTCCAAAATAGAATATCAATGCAAACTAACAACAAACTAAAATGGCACTAACTATTTTTTTTAATTTTGTTGTAGGAAAGTAAGAACTTGGAACTACTCTTCTTCTAAGATTTTGGTCTGTTAGATCAAAATTCTATAACCCTGCCCATCATCATTGCCAAAGAGAATGTTTATGTTTCCCTACTAGGATTTGTACAATTTAAAAACTAGCATGATTAAGGGAATCATTAACTCTCTACCTTTAACAAATAACATTTGGCAGGATGTTAATGCAAGCTAGATATATGTTTTTAAATGAGTGAATAATTATACAGGAGCACTGCATACTAATTTACCTCTTTTTGGAATATGTACTGAATTAAATAATAGTGTCTCAAGAACAGTAGATCTATGCCTAATTAAGACACAGATTTTAAATAATTCCTGCTTGAAAAAGTTTAAAATTCACAATATGTTTCAAGATGTGCTACTTTGTTCAGTTTTTTAAAAAATTCTATGAGGTAGGCTCTATTCCATTTTTGCAATGTGAACTCATAGGGAGACTACAAGTTTTGCCAGCCTTTTGCAAGAGGAAATAAACTTCTTTCCTATATCTTATATCCTATCATGAAACTTCTGTATCATAACTTGAAAGACTTAAATGCAAAGAGAGTGCCTCAGGAAAAAAAATTAACTAATAAAAAAACAAAATGGATTTTAAACATTAGATGAAAGTTATTATCAACAAGAGTGTTATAAGTGTATTAAGCAATGATTGCTAATTGTATGAAGTCTTTATAAAGCTATTGTAACAAAGAAGAAAAAAGTGATCTTAAATTTTAACAATAAATATAATTCCCCTAATGGAAAATAATGAAGAGTAGTATATGTATTATATATAAGATTCATTAATGTATTTTATGGTATTCAAAATGTTGCATATGATAATCAATTGTCGTAGAAATATTAGGACATAATAGACATGTTAAAGTGAGTTCAAAAGCTGCACTGACTTTATATATAATTTCCACAGTCTGATTGTAATTGACAAAAACATGTGATAGCTACACTCACAGTTCTATATTTTTAGCTTTTCTTTTTTGGAGATATAAGAGTATTATATTTGTCCCTGTCAAAGAAAATTAAAATTTCACTTTTAGTAAAGGCTTTTCACATTATGTTTTCCATTAAGTTAATGTCTAAGACTCAAGAAAAGTTGATTAATGAGCAAGACAAAAACTAGCCAGCAAAAATGAATTTGAATTAACACTAAGGGATAAGACTGAAAATGCAATTCACCAATTTTTCCCGCGCTTTAAATGCCATTGCTTCAGAGGGCATTTTTAAAGTGCTCTACACTAACACTAAAACAAACAAAATTCAACCAAATATAGCTAATACTTTTTGAGCTTTTCTTATTTAAAATAAGAAGTGAAAGTAACATATTTTCTGAATATATACAACTCATTAGATATTACATGTCCATAAAGTACTTTTTTCTCCCATCTTTGTGTCTGAAGTCAGACTACCCTCATTCCAGTGAATTTTGTGTTGAGCTTATTTTCTCTTATTTCTACAGATGCCACCATCCCCACAAGTGTCACCATCTTGGTATACTCACAGAGGTAGAAGGATAATGGAACAGAGTCTCAGACTAGAAAAACTAGATTTTAGAAAATGACATAGCTATATTTAGACTCAGTCTCTCTGGACCTTCATTCTCAAATCATTCAATGCCCGTTAAGTGAACCAGCCTTTTTGAATCCATGTCATTTATATTTCTTGACTCTATCCTTTCTATCATCAATTTATCCCAGTAAGTCTTTCCATTGTATGTAACATTTTTCAAGATATGCCTTTCTGAAAATAGTCAGTAGGAGTTTGTAAAGGGTAAATAATTTCTGTAAACAATCATAATGAACAAAGGTTGTAATTGCGATCATTTTCATTTTATAAGTGGCATAGGCATATAAATAGATGATATAAATTCAATTTGCTATATTTATTTTTATACTTAAGACAAAAGTTTCAATTACTTGCAACAAATTTAGATCATTTTGAAGTTTAAAAATTTTCTTTAATGCTAAACTATTATATAAAATGCTACATTTAATCCTTTAAATCCAGCCTAGAGTTCCCACTGTGACTCAGTGGTAATGAACCCGACTAGTATCCACGAGGACATGGGTTCGATCCCTGGCCTTTCTCAGTGGGTTAAGAATCCAGCATTTCCCTGAGCTGTGGTATAGGTCATAGGTGTGGCTTGGATCCCACACTGCTGTGGTGTAGGCCAGCAGCTACAGCTCCAATTCAGCCCCTAGCCTGGGAACATCCATATACTGGTCTCGGGCACAATCAGTCACCTTTGCTCTTGTAAGACAAAGCAGCCATAGACTACAAATAAATGAATGGGAGGGGACAGCTTTGGCCCACAGGCTATAGTTTGCCAACCTATACTTTAAATTATACAGGAGATTGAGACATAGATAAAAGTTTTAAACCAACATTCCCGACAAATTATTTTCTTCACGTAACAATATCTTCTGATGTAATCTTAGGAAAGTATTATTAATCATAGGTGTTTAAAGCACTCTTTTGTCTGAATTGTGTATAAAATAGCATTGCATTATTTTTTTAAGAAAGAACTCTGTATAAATTTAAGTGGTTTATTGTTTCATACTAAAAATCTTTTTTCTTTTCTATAACAGTGAGAAATTGTGCCATTAAAATATTTATATTTAGAGTTAACAGTTGCATGCTCACAAAACAAGAACCATCAATAATTTTCACTTTGATGCTTTTTATGATAATACACAGTAATTGGATTCAGCAGTAAATCCAAACAAAGCTCTGAGGCATTGATTTTCCCAAACAGTTCTGTCAAAATTATGCAGGAAGAAATGAAGCAGTGGCTTGTTGAGGCATACCATGGAATGATTTTAAAATATGCTTATTGAACAAAAGACACTAAGATGTAGATAGTTTGTTTTTCTCAACAATCTTGGCAATAATACCCAGGTTGTTAACAAGAGTAGTTGTCATTTCTCTATTGATCATAATCTTGATTTAACAGACCTAAATTTAAGCAAAAAAGTGATAAAACTGTGTTACCAGAAAATTACAACATACCCCGAATCTCATCTAACATGTTTTCATTTTACATCGCATTCATGGCATACACTATTTCACGCACCTTGAGAAAATAGTATAATTAATTTCTTGAATTGTTTTTAATTTGTCAAGATTATGGGTGCTTCTTCAATTGGCTCACTCTTTTGCTGTCTTTGATATAGGAACTTAGCTACTTAATATTCTAATTGTAATTAATAGATGTTTGAAAACTGCCTGGTGAAATCAATGAAGTAATTATTATCAAATGGGTACTACTTAAATTTGAGTGAAAGCAAGAAGATTGTTTTTAACATGACCTATGTTGACTGAATTTGATTTTATTCACCCTCTTATACACTAAAAAATAAAGGCAAAACAAGTAAGTATCAAAATTTTATTTGATCATCCTAAGCTAGCAATTACATGATTTAAGAAAAAAATATGAGTTCCCATTGTGGTGCAGCGTAAACGAATCTGACTAATAACCATGAGGTTGTGGGTTTGATCCCTGGCCTTGCTCAGTGGGTTAAGGATCTGGCATTGCCATGAGCTGTGGTGTAGGTGACAGATGTGGCTCGGATCCTGCATTGCTGTGGCTGTGGTGTAGGCCAGTAGCTGTAGCTCCAATTCAACCATAGCCTGGGAAACTCCATAGGCACAGCCGCCCCCCAAAAAAGGATAAAATATGAGTTAAGAATAATATTTCTATAATATTTAGCTTCAAGAAGACATTAAAATTTTGGTTATAATATTAAAAACATGAAAACAATCACATTATATTAAATGGTATGAAGTCCTTGTGTTACATTCTCTAGTTATATTAAAGAAGAAAATTCAGTGACATAAGAAAGTCAAGGATGTAAGATAAAGCAAAAAATTATAAAAGAGCATGATGGAATGGAGCATAATCTTTTGCATAATACATTATTAGAAGAAAAAATTTCAACATTTAAATTTATGTAGTTGGCAAAAAAATAAAAAATAAATAAATAAATAAATAAATAAATAAATTTATGTAGTTGGCACCTCATAAGTGCTAAGCCCAATATTTAGTATTTGGGGTCTTAAAAGGTGGAAAAGGGAAGTTATTTAAAAATATCCAATTTTCTATAATAAATCCTAAAGTAAAATATCATAATGAAAATAATAAATATTTGTATAGTGGTTATTAATATTGATGTAATCATTTCTTTAACCATGTGAAAGCTACCATACCATTCTCCCTACTGTATAGAAGATGGAACTAAATCCTAGAAAGTTTACCAAACGTGGCGAAAGTCTCCTGGTGGTAAACTTGGAGCCTAGAATTAAACTTGCTTCCAATTTCCTATTCCTTCAACTTTTCAAAAATACTTTCCTCAGAACTGTATCTTTTTATCTATCCTTTGAATGCCATTAAAAATCCCATTCCAGGAACTTTTGATCGCTATATATATATATGTTTTTGTGTTACACCCACACCTATAGCATATGGAAGTTCCTGGACTAGGGGTAAAATCAAAGTCTCCATTGAAAAACTATTAGAACTAAAAAATGAATTCAGTAAGTTTGCAGGACACAAGATTAATATACAGAAATATGTTGCTTTTCTAAACACTAATAATGAACTATCAGAAAAGAAAGAAAAAAAATCTTTTTTAAAATTGCATCAAAAAGAATAAAATACCTAGAAATAGTGGGATAGTGCCTGTCCAAGTTTATTTAGAGGCTTTAACTGGGTTGCTTAATGTACACTGTGTTTCTGTATGTACACTTTCCAAATAATCAGGTTCAGTCACATGCAGACTTCACTCTCTCAAGGCTATGTCCTTATAAAAGATGCCATTGTAGGAACAGTGAACAGAATATATATTCCAAGGACTAGGGAGGGTTAAGGCATCTCCCATTGCCTGGTTACAGTTTGCTGGTCAACAAGCAGACTTGTCCTCTGAATGTCTTCCTTCAAAAAAGACTAAAAGTATTAAACAACCTAAATGTCTATTGACAGAGGCATGGATAAAGCGATGTGGTACATATGTATAAGGAATATTATGCATCCATAATAAAGAATGAAATAATACAATTCACAGCACATGGACAGACCTGGAGATTATCATACTAAGTGAGGTAGGTCAGACAAAGACAAATATTATACGTAGAATCTAATGAAAAATGACACAATAGAACTTATTTATAAAGCAGAAAAAAACTCACAGATTTTGAAATCAAATTTAGGGTTACCAAAAGGGAAATAGGTGAGAGAGAGATAGATTGGGAGTATAGGATTAACATATGCACATTACAATATATAAAATACATAACAAAGAACTACTCCACAGCACAGGGAGGTATCCTCAATGTTCTATAATAACCTATATAGAAAAAAAAAAATAGATACATGTATAACTGATTCACTTTGCTGTATATCTGAACCTAATATAACATTGTAAATCTAGTCGATTTACCCCAATAAAATTAAAAAAAAAAAAAAAAAGGAAACAAGGGATTTATACGATGCAAGAACTGTCAACTGTGGCGCAATGGGATTAGTGGAATTTGGGAGTGGTGGGCCACAGGTTCAATCTGTTCCCTGGCCTGGCACAGTAGTGGGTTAAGGATTCAGCATAGCCACAGCTACAGCTTAGGTTGCAACTATGGCTTGGATCTGATCCCTGTCTGGAAATTCTATATGCCACAGGGTAGCCAAAAACAAAAACAAAAACAAACAAAAAAACCCTGTCAACTCAATCTCCATGCAATGGGATTCTTTAGAAAGTTGTTGGATCTACATATGCAACACAGGAGACCACAATGTACAGTAAATGGTACACATGGTCCCAAGATAACTCTGCATAAACCCTGTGTGGATATCCTGACAGGTACTGTGTTACAGTAAAATATCATCTTCCTCTTAGTTATAGTTCATAGCTCTAATCACACCACTTATCCACTTGTTCCTTTAGGGACAGTTGAAACCTTCCCCATCTTTTAAAGATGGAAATAAAAGAAAAGCAAAACACAAATGGCATGCACAAAGGCTAGCATACAAAGAAACAAAGGAAGCAGTTCACAAATTGCATAAAGCCCAGCAACTTTTTCCTTTCTCCAACAGTATACCCACCTCAAATACAAAACAAAGCGGCATATTCCAGAGGAAAAAATCCCAAAATAAAAGAAAAAGAACTTCTGCCTATACACATCTGAGTGTCTCAACCTCCTGCACTGAGTCCATCAGGTCCCGGGTTTGAGCCCTTACCCCAACTGGCAAGTGCTAAGATAGCCAGTGCTGCTCTAAGGAATTTTTAATGGAAGATCGTCAGAACCAGCAGTCTTGGCAGCTGTTAGGGCCTTATCCCCAAATTTCCCAACTGGGGCCAGCTGACCAGTGAGCAGCTAGACTCCTGGCTGGCTTCATCATTTGTTTTTCAAGTCAGGCTTTTTCTGTGCACCATACTACAGGCTAGTAAATCATGACACAAGTTGTTGTGTTAAGGAATAGTGACTTTTTTCAAGAAAGCCAATAGACCGAGAAGATGATGGACTAGTATCCCTAAAAACCACATTACCCAAGTTAGAATTCAGTCTTCTGTAGAACTCAGACTCCTGTTATACTTACAAGAAAAAAATGTGGTGGCTTGTTGTTGAAAACCTCTTAATGCCAGAGTCCTTTGTTCTTACTGTCTACCTAGGTTTTGTCACAATTTTTATTCTCTGTTCAGTGACATTTTTTTATCTCTATATGAATTGAAAGTGTTATGCCTTTAAAGGCTAAGGATGGGCATGTATTAATCAGGCTCTAGGCAACATTCCTTTACAAAGGTGCAGAACCAGCATGACTAAGCAAATGCAACAGAACACAAAGTTTAGAGCTAAAAGGATAGATCCAATATGGAGTCAGGTTTGTTCATCTCTGTTACATGATCTTTACCAAGTAACACTCTACCTCAGTTTTATCATCTGTTAAAAGGGGAATAATTATCTGCATAATTGATAAGCTATTTGATCCATTTTGAGTTTATTTTTGTATATAGTATGAGAATATGGTCTATTGTCATTCTTTTAAATGTAGCTATTCAGTTTTTCCAAAGTTATTTAATGAAGAGGGCATCTTTTCAACATTGTATATCCCTGCTTCCTTAGTCATTGGTTATTTAACAATGTAAGTATGTGTTTATTTCTGGGCTCTCTATTCTATTCCACTGATCTTTGGGTCTGTTTTTGCATCAGTACCATACTTTTTGATTACTATAGCTTTGTAGTATGGCTTGAAATCAAGAAATATGGCATATCCAGCTTTATTCTTCTTTCTCAAGAGTACTTTGACAATCAAAAGAAAAAAATCTAAGAATATGAACTTCTCATAGATAAAACTTAGCATCAAATTTTGACTATTTGGGAGTTCCCTTGTGGTGCAATGGCATTGTCACTGCTGAGGCACAGCTTTGATCCTTGGCTCTGGAACCTGCCACATGTGAAGCCAAAATTTTTTTTTTTAGGAGTTCCTGTTTTGGCTCAGCTGAAATGAATCTGACTAGCATCCATGAGGACACAGGATTGATTCAGGGGGTTAAGTATCCGGCATTGCTGTGAGCTGTGGTGTAGGTCGCAGATGCAGCTCAGATCTGGTGTTGATTAATTGGGTAGAGGTTGAGAAAGCTTGTTAAAAATTCAGAGTCTCAGGTTCCATCAAATCCTGAAGTGTTTTATAGGTGTGCTAATATTTGAGAGCACTCCTTTAAACTACCATGCAAAACAATTGTCTACCTCATCTCTAAGATGAGGACTAATATATCAAGTGAAGAGTTGAAAACACATTCTTATATTTTATATACTTGTATTTAAGAATATATGAAACTTCAAGTTCATACTGGTTTAATAAAGCTTTGAAAGAAACTATACTGTTCAAATGACATAATTTGGTATAAAAATATCTGAAAAATTTTGTTCAAGTGCAATGATTGATAATCTCAATGGCGAATCTCAAGAAGATGGTTAGCTATAATGGGAAGAAAATTTTAAATATTCCATCTTGACCATTACAATATCTTTTCCAGCTTTTCATTATTCAGACCAAGTATCGTCACGAAAATGAATTCATCAATGTAACAGAGATAAATGAGCCGACACAGAACAGACAGAACTATCTTCCGGTTCTTAGGAGGGAAATTGTCTCATTGCCCTATTATATCAGTGACAAAGATGTCTGAGCTTTATGAGCATTGCTTTCCATCTAGTCTTTTTAAAATATTAATGACAAGATGATTTAACCTCAAAAGTAGGTTCAAGGAAGGCATAGAAAGTACTTCCAAGGTTGAAGATTGAAGGTAAAACTAATCGAGTTACCTGAGAGATTTGGATAGTTAATGCATGCTAAATGAAATTCTTAATGTTAACTTGAAAAAATTTAAGTAAAGTAGTTTAATAAGTCACAACATTCATATTTTACTTACAAAGTACATATGTGGGAAACATCTAGAAACATTATCAGATATGCATAATACATCATATCCTAGCTTGAAATCAGACTTTCTAAACCTTTCAGATTCAGATGTGTGTGGGCATAACTGAGAAATAGCATATTGAAACCTTATAGAGGGTATGTTCACAAAGGATTAATATGCTTTCTGGGAGAAAATTTACTTAAAGGAAGCTGAGCACACATTCAAGAAGTTTGTTTTATTACACAAACTGTAGTTTTCAAAAGGGAGAACTGATTCTTGGTGTAGCAAGGCATCTGCCATTAACATATGGCACCTGTCTAGTTTATGGAATTACCTGTCTAGTTTATATTAGATAATATAAAATGGTCATTGTAGAAAGTGGTTTAAATAGAAAACTGATAAGACATTAAAGGAAAAGCAGCAATATATTGCAACCCACCTAACTGAACATAATTCAAAAGTATGAGAACATCACTCTTTAGTAGTTTGGTAGTCAGAAATTTTCAGATCAGTGGACCATTTCCACTGAAGAATAGTGAGAAACTGTGGTGAAAAGCTAAAGGAAGTCATGTTCCTTGTAAGAAGGAGATGGTAATAGCTGCAGTGTCAGAGAGAAGTTTTTTGGAAGCTGTCTGGATTTGTATATCAGAGCCATTAGGAAGGGTGGTGGCCTATAAGTTTGGTTTGAAGATGTAAAATTGAGTGAAAAAAGTATGATAGTTATCAATATGATCAAATTTTGCCCAAAGATGGTGAGGTCATTAGAAATATATATATATTTCTTTATATATATATATACACACACACACACAAACACACATATATACATATGTACATATACATATGTGTGTATGTGTGTGTATATAAATAATACATATAAATTTATATTATTTGTATCTATTTATTCATATGTAATATATATATAATATTTATATTATATAAAATATATATATATAAATAAAATGGCCACACTTGAATGATATGGAAGTTCCCAGTTCCCAGGCCAGGGATTGAATATGAGCTGCTGCTGTGAGTTAAGCCATAGCAGTGGTGATGCCAGATTCTTTAACCCACTGCCCTTGTTGGGGATGGAACCTGCACCTCTGTAGCAACCCAAGCCACTGTAGTTGGATTCTTAACTCATTATGCTACAGTGAGAACTCCAGAAACGTTTTTAAAAATCACACTATTAAAAAGTAAACTGATTCCTAGTTCATGAGTGAAAGAGTATTAGATGGTTTCTGAATGGTCACTAACAACTAATATGCTGATGGTGGTTGAATAAAGTAAACAGAGAGAAATCATCACTTGCACATGTTTGTTGTGTGTATATTGTATCTCTAATACACACCTCTGCGCATCCATAACACTCCCATAGATGTGAATACAGAGTGAGCAAATCAAGTCAATAACCCAATTTTCAAGGTAAAATGTGAGTGATTTCTATACTCTCTGTCTTACTGAAATACATTGAATAAGGTGATAGAGCTCATATTTTTGTAATAACAAATAGTACATTTTTGAGAACCCAAGCTAAATATGAGAAGAAAGAAAATTCAGTGATTTGGGCATGAGCACAAAGAAAGTACAAAAACTGGCCCACTGAATTTTATAGCGAGAATGTCAGAGGGAAAATGGTTAAAAATCTATTTGTTTTTTACTCTTGGCCTACCTTCCTAAACTCAAGAATTTTTCTGCAATTGGCCTAATGTAACTGAATAGAGATTGCAAATCAAAAAAAAGAAAAAAGTCCTATACTGAGCCTCACAAGGACTTATGAAAATTGCTTGGTCAACCCTAAGAGGTAGAAAGCTGAAAACTGAAGATCACCATATATGCAGATTAGCAAATAAAGCCAGTATGTGACAAAAAATGTTTTTCAAAATTGGGTTAAGCTTCTGGCCTCTTTAGCTCACTTCTAGTGTAATTCACACAAGTTCCTCAGCATAATAAAGGCCAGGATTGAACCATTCCCATCAAACAAACAACATGCAGTAAGCATCAGATACTTAAAGCATGAAGATTATCCCTGAAACAAACATACAAAAATGCAAGATGGATATTATACATTAGAATGAGGAATTCCATGCAAATTAAGGGGAAAAAAGAACCCTGAAAAAAATAATTCCAAATGCAGATACCAGAAAGGGAAAAATAGATGAAATAGCTCAGATTAGCTAAAGCCAATTATATTTTTCATTGTGCATCACACTTCAGAAAACAAATGGAAGATAAGAAGGGACAGAATTGAAAGTCATGTAGAAGTTAACAAAATTGAATACTGTGTACTGAGAACACAATCTTTTATATGAGAAAATCACCAAATGTTACTAAAATATAATAAAAATTATAAATATTAGAAATAGAATCACATCATTACATGGCCTTTATTTGTGTTGTCTGAGGCCCTGCAGGTGGGAAAGACAACCTGAGAAGGAAACTTCCTATGAGTTGATTTGTCATCAAGTGACTTTTTAACTTCTCAAGGAACAGTCTAATATTTGAGGTTCAGAGTTGGTCTCCTTGTCTTATTTGTTGGGCATTCAGAGTTAGCAGTAAAAAAGACTGGTATTGGTAGTGAGTCCATGCTATTGGGTCTGTAAATAGTCTCCATCTGTGAATATAACTCTTCATTTCTTAAGTCCTTTATGTCAATTTAGGCTAATTTTCTAAGAGTGGAATTATGTGTCCTTTTTCAATAACTGCTTATCAAGAGTATGTTAGTTGAAAAAGGAGCAGTTCAAACAAGATGTTGCTATGATTTATGTCAAAGAACATTTCTGCCTGTATCTTGTTTGAGCCACCTCCTAGTATAATGATGATAAAGACACAAATAAACCAATGGGACCTAATTAAACTCAAAAGCTTTTGCCAGCAAAGGAAACCATTAAAAAAAAATCAAAAAGACAATTCACAGAATGAGAGAAAATCTTTGCCAACATTGCAGCAGACAAGGGCTTAATCTCCAAAATATACAAACACATGAAACGCAACAACAAAAAAACAAACCACCCAACTGAAAAATGGGCAGAAGATCTAAATAGACATTTCTCCAAAGAAAACATACGGATGGCCAACAGGCATATGAAAAAATGCTCAACCTCCTTAGTCAGCTTGTTATCCAAGACCTTCTGTAGGATATTAAGTGCGAATTGGGGTAAGTGTGTGTATTAGTTTCCTGTGAAAACTACTATGAGGTACACCTCACACTGCTCAGAACACCCATCATTAACAAGTCAACGAATATCAAATTCTGGAGAGGGTGTGGATAAAAAGGTACTCTCCTTCACTGTTGGTGGGACTGTAAATTGGCACAACCACTATGGAAAATAGTATGGAGGTACCTCAGAAAAGTAAATATAGACCTATCATATGATCCAGCAATCCCACTGATGGATATATATCTGGACAAAACATTCATTGAAAAAATATGCATGCCCCTACATTCATTGCAGTGATATTCACAATAGCCAAGACATGGAAACAACCTAAATGTCCATTGACTGATGAATGGATTAGGATGTGGTGTATATATATACAATGGAATATCACTATGGCATAAAAAAGACAAACTAATGCCATTTGCAGCAACATGGATGGAACTAGAGATTCTCATACTAAGTGAAGCCAGAAAGAAAAAGACAAATACCGTATGATATCATTTATTTGTGGAATCTAAATTATGGAACAGATGATCCTATCTAAAAAAAAAAACCAAACAAACAAAAAAACAGAAACAGATCATGGCCAAGGAGAGCAAACTTGGATTTTCCAGGGGGTAAGGAAGAGGGAGTGGGATGCATGGGCATTTTGGTGGAGGGTGGGGGTGGAAGCAAACTGTTTTATTTGGAATGAGTGGATAATGGGTCCCTATTATACGCACAGGGAAAGGTATGTGATTGGGTCACTTTGCTGTACAACAAAACTTGAAGAAACATTGTAAATCAACTATACTTTAGTAATAATTTAAAAAGAAAAAATGGAATAGTTCCACATACAAGTACACACAAAGGTTAATACATACACATATTACTTGCTTTAAAGAATTTACTGTAATTTAGGCATTCCCATCATGGCACAGTGAAAATGAATCCAACTAGGAAACATGGGGTTGGGGGTTCAATCCCTGGCCTTGCTCAGTGGGTTAAGGATCTGGCGTTGCTCTGAGCTGTGATGTAGGTCGCAGATGTGGCTTGGATCTGGTGTGGCTGTGGCTGTGGCATAGACTGGCAGCTGTAGCTCTAATTATACCCCTAGCATTGGAACTTCCATATGCTGTGGGTGTGGCCCTGAAAAGCAAAAAAAAAAAAAAGAAAAAATAGAATTTACTGTAATTTAGTATTTATCAGGGATTAATGAGTAATAAGTAATGGTTCCTGATGTTTGAATGATCATGAGCTCTGTAATTTTTAAGCAAACACCCAATTCAACACTACGGAATAGAAATTAAGCAGTGAATATCTTTCTAAATACATGCTATATAATTAGTTTTCTATCAGCCATATTAGAATCATAATCATACATATATCCTAACCTTCACATTATCAGGACCACTGCTTGCTTCAGAGGGCTCTGCCTCTCAACAGTAGTTCTGAGTTTAGTGAGCAAAACTATGTGTGTGTATGTGTGTATGCACATGTGTGAAAAGAGAGAAAAAGAACAAAAACACTTTAAGTCTTAGAGAACTTAAAACAATTTTCAAGTCTACTATTTTTTTTAAAAAGCAAACTAACTGGTAAACTATTAGTTTGCCTTCTGAATTAAGATGGTGATCATTTAATGCCTGTTTAGTTGGTCAGAGTTATTTTCAATTAATATGAAAATAACTTCAATAATATGTAAGAAATTTTTAAAATGTTATCCAAATAGTTATTAATCCAATAATTATCAATCCAAATAGTTATTAATAATATCTTATGGTATGCAACTTGGCAATAACTCAGAAAAAAAATCTTTAAATTTTTGTTTCAAAAACACAATCATAGATTTGTTCTTTTCGGCCAGGGTATATATAGAGTCTCCTTTGGAAAATGTTCCTTGTACACTGGAGGAAAAGTAGCACATAAACATATATAGAGCTTTAGAGAAACCATTTTTTCATCAATTTGCATAAAATGTATTTTAAAATCAGAAGTTATATTAATTTATAGCAAAAATTTTAACTACTTATTTATATAAAACTTACCAGTATAGAAAAATTATACTAATTTTTTCCAAAGTTTTTTAAAGTTAGCTTCTTATAGAAAACAATATTAAATAACAACAAACAACAGCTTTCGTAAGTATCTCCATCTCTTACATATATTTTTGTGCTTATCATCTCTTTTTTTAGCCCTGGGATATGTTCTTTGCCTAGTTTCTAACAAGCTGTATCAATCATTAATTAGGGTTTAAAAACATGACACACTCATATAATTCTTAATTGCTGTGCTTTTATTATTAGATATTTTGCCTGTGTCATACAATTTTTTATTGCTGCATATTGATATTTTTCTAATTTGTGTAATCCAGGAGTTGAATGAAAATTACTTTGAAATTTCAAAGCAATCTATCACCTCAGACAAATACCTAAGAAATAGCGGCGAATATTTAAAATGAAATGTTATTTTACAGCTCTATAATGTGCTATAATTAAAATAGCAGTAATATGATAATATTAACATTTGACCCAAATGCTGACTTTAATCAAATAGTTAAATTTATTTTGAAATATTATTTTTTGCCAAAGATATTCAGTCAAACTTCCTCTTTCTATTACTGCTAAAAAAAAATTCTTTTTTTCCCTTCCCAATATTTTGTATTATTTTCAGTGAATTAAGTTCTTCTCTGTCATATTTCCTACACTTCCTATAGAATTATGATTAAATAGAATATTCATAACATTAAAAAGCATCAGTACCTATTACACATAGCTACCAACTTATATTTTAATTACTCATGTTACAACTAAAATGATATGTAAATGTTTAGAAATCTAGTTTTGTGTAAAGAAAGTGTTAATGTCTTTAAATAGTCATACTTAAATATAAACTCACCAACATGCTGTCATAATTAGGGTTCTCCAGAAAATGAGAACTAATTTCTCTCTCTCTCTTTCCCTCTCTTATCTGTTTATCTATCCATCCATCCTTCCTTCTATTTATCTGATCTATCTAGAGAGATTATATGGAATTGATTCATGAAATTTTGGAGGCCAATGAAATCAAAATCTGCAAGGTAGGCCAGCAGACTAGAGAGCTAGGAAAGAGCTGATGGTGAAGCTCAAGTTTGAAAGCAGTCTGCTGGCAGAATGTCCTCTTCTTTAGCAGAATTTATTATTTTTCTTAAGACTCAACTGACTACATAAGGCCCACTCACATTAAGGAGGATGGTCTGCTTTACTCAAAGTCTATTGATTTAAATCTTAATATTGGATTTCCCCTCGTGGCTCAGTGGTTAACGAATCTGACTAGGAACCATAAGGTTGCAGGTTCAATCCCTGGCCTTGCTCAGTGGGCTAAGGATCCAGCATTGCTGTGAGCTGTGGTGTAGGTCGCAGATGTGGCTGGGATCCCGCCTTGCTGTGGCTCTGGTGGAGGCCAGCAGCTACAGCTCTGATTGGATCCCGAGCCTGGGAACCTCCATATGCTGCAGGAGCAGCCAAAGAAATGGCAAAAAAAAAAAAAAAAAAAAAAAAAAAAAGGCAGAACAGATACTGACTCACAGACTTTGAACTTATGGTTTCCAAAGGAGACAGGTTGGGGAATGGGGGAATGCGCTGGGGTTTGGGATGGAAATCCTATAAAATTGGGTCGTGATGATAATTGTACAAGTATAAATGGAAAAAGTTCATTGAGTAATATAAAAATAAATACATAATAAAACAGAGGCCATAAAGAAAGATAAAGTACACTATAAAAATAAATAAATAAAAATAAATAAATCTTAATATCATCAAATAAAATACCTTCAAAACAATGTCCAGACATGTTTAGTCAAATATCTGGGTTTTGTTGGCTTGGCCAAGTTGATTATAGGTCATTTTCTGAATCTATGAGGTACTTGAATTTCTCTGGATTATTTTATATATCCTTCCTTCTAAATGATATGATGCCTCTTTATTACTGTCTCTTTCATTTCTAGTCTCCTCTAAAGAACCAAAAAAAGCACTGAGGGGTCCTTTGAATTCCAGTCTCCCATTGAAATCCATTGCCTATGAAAAAAAAAAGGAAAGAAAAAATAGTTATCTTTCTAAGAAAACTTTCCTAGATCACAAATCATTCTTCATCATGGACCTATTGCATGCCATTAAAAATCATACATGATGATGTATATCACTGCTGGGGTTTCTCATATATCCTTATCATTCATTCATGAAGAATACTTTTATTGATCATCTGACAAGATTAAAGCTTTGGGAAAGTAAAGAAAAATAAAGGAAAATTTATTACCACAAAGCAAACTTTATTCCCATAAAGATCTGACCATCAAGTGAGGGATAGAGGAAAATATAAATACTGTGATACAAGTGCTGATGCAGCGTGATATTATTTGAAGAATATAGAAAAAGGGAGCCATTTTATTGGATAATTGAAAGGGCTGATGTAATAATGAACTTCACAGAGAAATACCTGAAAGATGCAGTGAATACCATTCACAGGAAAAAAAACAAAATCCTTTGAGCAGAAGGAATGAGAATGGTGATGGTATTGGACTAGAGTAGTTTTTCTTTTAAAAAGTGGTTTGTGGAACTTTGATGACATACTGCATTCAGTCAAGAGAACTGAAGGAGATTTGTCAGGTTTGGAAGGAAAAACAAAGATTAAAAATTGTATTGCTATATGATTCCACAATTTCTAACATTGTATTATTTTTATTTTGCAGATATCTCACTATGATCTTCGTAATATTGAACTCTTGTTGGCTGGTCATGTGATGCAAGGATTGCAAACACTGCTGTCCTAGTCTAAACTTACCTAATGTTTAGATAAGTCGGTACAGTTCATTTTGACAAAATATTTTTATAAATTTTACTTTAACGACAATAGACAATTTCACAATTTTTGACATTATTATTGTACTTTTTTTTCCTAATTGATGCATTGTATCTGGGATACTGGAGATGCAAATCCACATATTTAACATTGATTTAAATATAGTTATTAAGTTACTATCTGGTTCTCTTTGTAGTAAGAATAAAGAGGAATCTAATAAGATGATAAAATGAGATTTTATTTTTCCTGAAAAAATTAATCTACTATGGTGAGGATTTATACAAGCAATCAAAATTAAAGACTATTTTAAAATGTCTGGACTTGGGAGTTCCCATCTGGCACAGCGAAAACAAATCCGACTAGGAAAGATGAGGTTGCAGGTTCAATCCCTGGCCTCACTCAGTGAGTTAAGGATCCGGCATTGCTGTGGTGTAGGTCACAGATGCGGCTGGGATCTGGCATTGCTGTGGTTGTGGCGTAGGATGGCAGCTGTACCTCTGATTTGACTCCTAGCCTGGCAACCTCCATATGCCGCAGGTGTGGCCCTAAGAAAAAAAAGCAAAAATAAATAAATAAATAAAATGTCTGGACTTTATTGATTTTATTATATTGGTGAATATTTTGCACCTAATTCTCACCTCATTGTATATTTTAAAATTGGGGTCAAATTTACATATAGTAAAATGAGTAAGTTTTGGTTGTACTATTTATTCAGTTTTGATGTTTGCACGTACCCACATAATCAGTACCCCAATGTACATATCAAACATTCCCATCTTCCCAGAGAATTTCCTTCTGACGCTTTCTGTCATTCTTTATCTCCAACAGGAAGCTAGTGCTCTGATCTCTATCACCATAAATTATTTTCACTTTGTATCTTCATAAAAATAGCATAATTCATATAAGTGGAATAACTCTTATTTTTCCTGGTGTTTTTACGTCTCAAGATAGTGTTTTGAGATTGATCTACATTATTGTGAATGTCAACTGTGAATTTTTTTACATTTTGTTGAGTAGTAGTCCACTAATTGTACATACCATATTTGTTTGTCAATTATCCTGTATTGGGACAAATTTGTCCATTATCCAGTTGGATTGTCTGGTTTCTAGTCTGTTTTAAAGTTGATGTATGGTTTTTCTGAAAGTAATTTTTATACATCTCATGTAAATATTTAGGAATGAAACTGGGTAAAAATAAACAAGTTTTTAATTTTATAAAAAAGCTGTCCAACAATTTTCCAAGACAGTTGTATGATTTCATAGCCCTCCAGCGAAGGATAAAAGTTCTAGTAATTCTGCATCCTCACCAACATTTGATTTTGCCAATGATTTTACTATTAGCCTATTAAGTAATTGTTTAATTTAACAACTAATTTCTCAGACAACTAATACTGTTGAACAACATATATTTTCCACATGATACCCACAAAGTTGCATGGGCATTTAATTTTGATGAAGGCTAGAAAACACTTTTTTCTTTTATAGTGCTTTTTGGTTTTGTTTTTCATTTTTTTATTTTTGAGTTTTTATTTTTCTTTTGGCCTCACCCACGGCATATGGAAATTCTTGTGCCAGGGATGAACTCCATGCTGCAACTACCTACCCTATAGCTACAGCTATGGAAAACCAGACCCTGAATCCAGGGATCGAACCTCTTCTTCAGTGGCAACCCAAGCATATGCAGAGATGACACTGGATACTTAAAAAGCTGTGCCACGGTGGGAACCTAGAAATGTTTTTGTTTGTTTGTTTGTTCCTTGTCTAGAAATCTTTGCTTACTCCAATGTTGTGAATATATTATTTTATGTTTCTTTAATATGTTGGGTTAATTTTTGTGTTTGATATGAATGTTGAAGTTCCCTTTTTTAACATTCATCTCATAATTTCTACAGTGGCTGCATAAAATACTTTCCATCTCATCTTAAAAAGTCGTTAGCTTTGTGGAAAATTAATTCATGCCATATCGTGGGTCTATTTCTGGACTTTATATTCTGTTTTATTGATCATTATTTTGTTTTTCTTAAGTTCTACACTGTTCTAAAATACTCTAGCTTTATAGTAAGCTTCACAATCAGGTAAAAGGAGTGTAATTCCTTCAACTTTATTCTTTTTGTATTGATTTATTTAATTTTGACTATTCCATTACTTTGCATTTATATGTTAGTTTATGGCACATTGACTCAATTATCCCCAAATTTCTACCCAAAAGGACATTATGGATTTTCATTTGGATTGCATTTAATCTATATATTGAGGAAAATTTTACATCTTTCTAAAGATAGTAATATTGAATGTTTTAACCTATCCTCATGAAATATATATATATGTATAGCTTTAATCTTTTTCAATATTCTTATAGTTTTCAGTTTAGCAATCTTGCACATTTTCCATTATTCATAAGTTTTCTATGTTTTAAAAAATATATTTATGCTATCACATCTACTCAAAGTCAATATTGTGAATACAAAACTGATAGTTTTACCCCCAGAAAAGAAAAAAACAATGAAAACTACACATGCTTTATTATATATGGCAGTTTTTGTAGCAAATACAAGCTTCATTATTTCTGAGATGTTAAGTGATAAAATCTATATAAAGAAAAATTTGCCGGAGACAAAATTTCTTCCTCAGATTATACTAAATAATGTCACATGACACCAAAGACATATATTGTGGAAAAGAAAGCATTAGATATCATACAATCAAGGATGATCTGCAATAATACAATCAGATGTGAACGTAAATATTATTTGCATGTGCTTGTGTGTGTGTGTGTGTGCACGTGCACACACTTGGGTGCATATGTGTAAATTATATTATGAGTGGTTACAACACTTAGAAATGATGAGACTAGAAAAGATGGGTAGGGTTGTTATTAAGGAGTATCTACCTGTGAGTGCTTGCAAGGAAGGCCATGTTCAAATAGAGAGAATATTCAGGGAAATCCACACTCTGCTTTATTATAGGGAAATATAGTGAAAAAGTGACCATTAATAATATTCTGGCTGATCTTAATTTAGTGTTGACTAAATTGTGACTTTGGTTAAATCTGTTTATGGATACAGATTTTCAGTGCCCTGTGTTTTTTAATAAAGTCCATTAATTTTAATAACAGTTTTCCACATTTAAGGCAAGTAAGTATTAAAGAGAAGCTACTTTTATGACTTTTGACTATTGCTATTGTTTTTATTTCATTTTGTTCTACATGTTGTTGTATACATGCTTTATATTGTTCTATATATTTGTTCTGTATGTCAGTCTACATATCTATATGTGATTAGATTTCATGACAAAAAGTCAGTGAAGAGAAAATTTAGTCAGATGACAAAATCAAATCAAATTATTAAACCAAAATAACTCAGTGATATGTGTCCCATGTTTTTAATATCCAGAATTTTTTACATCCAGAAGCCACTTTGCTGTACAGATAAATTAACATAATATTTAAATCAACTATACTTCAATGAAATTTTTCTAAAAAGAAGAAGAAATTTCAGGATATATAATACGAGTAATAATATTTCAATATTTCTTGGGAAGGCCAAACTATTACAGATGAGAATTTAGCACTTAACACTTGAGATTTCATGATTATTTGGAAAGAAAATAGATACAAGGTCATTGGTAATTATAACTCTATCCACTAAATTTTTTAAAAAGTGTTTTTCAGAGTTTTATTTAACTAAAAGTAAGCATTGAATTGCCACTACCAAAATATATTCAGTCTTCTAGGTATGAAAATAATGATGCCTTTCCTAGAGCACTGAACATAGTCTATGAGTAACAATAGAGATTAAAAATATTTAGTTGGACTCAGTTTTTCTAAAATTATCATTGAAACCATAGGGCAAAATTTCTATATCTCCAAATCAGATATCTTGAGCATATGAAAGCAGAAATATTTTGAGCACACATTTACATTTTGAAGAAAATAAAGTAGAAAGCTGAAGAATAGTTATAAATTAGACATAAGGAAAAACTAAAATGTTAATATAACTGAGATTAAACGACATTATTTCAAGTTATATTTATGACATAATTTCATAATCAAATGAATTTGGTTAATTTATTGGCGAGAGGCCCTTCTTTTATATCTGAAAATGTTTAGAGTTTTATTGTTAACTTTTCAAATTTCTGCTCACTTATATATTGATCATGGACATTAAAATTTAATTATGACAAGTTTTATAAAAAATTTTGTTTGTTAAAATATAATGCTTAACTCACTTTAGAGGACCATATTCATTTCATCTGGCTACCTTACTTTTATGGAAATGCCTTGACTTCATTGTCAGAAAAAGTAAAGTTTTTTGTGTTGTAAAATTATCCTTTCTAACATATCAATGCATCAATGTTGTGACTCAATTCATTTCCAAGAAGCAATACAAAGTATGCTTTCCTTGACAAGTGAGAAATTTCTTCATAATTTCTGGGTCCATATTCAATCCAAATATCTTGAATTGCCTGACAAAACTGTCAAACACTTCCTGCCATTCTATATGAATGATAATTATATGTTAGGATATTCTAATTTGCTATATAATGAGTAAGCAAAGAATCCTAAAAAAGGTCAAACCAGATGAGTGTTTTAAGTCATCCATCAACAGTGTAGATATAAGAAGCTTGGAAAAGATTATAAACACTATTAACTTTCGCTTTCACTGAAATTATTAATAGTTCTTTACATTTTCAGTGTTTTTATTTTTACAGTTCAAACGCCATGATGTTTTTTTTTAATTTATATGAAATATGCCATCTGCTTTTGAGTCAAATGCCTGATAGACTGAGATTTTCAGACATTTTACAAAATAATATAGGGTAAAAAATAATTATAAGATGAAGTAGACATAAACACATTTACAAGTTGAGAGAAATGGTCATTAGAGGGGTGGGCACCAAAGAATGAAATAGAGATAAGTGTTGGTGCATTTCCTGAGATCAGAATTCGCCACAGATAAGAAAGGGATGCATTTGATTTTGAGAGGGTGGCCTCTTAATTAATGTTCTATGTTAGTTTATAGTCAGAACTACAAGTAAGTGGTAAAATAGAGCAAAACAGAAGAGCTGTGGCTCTTCAGAAAACACATAGAGAATTATTGAACAAAAGAGATGTAGGCAGTGCTGAGGCCCTGGAAGGTTTTCCATACTGTGGCATGTTCCCCATCACCTGTCAGGCCAAAGGGAGCAGGAGAAGAAAAACCCTGGTGCAGAATTTAGGGAGTCTAAAAAAACTGAAACAAATTGTGAACTATCTTTCAAAACATTTTTGTGTGTTTTTTCTTATTATTAGTGATTTTTAACATAATGCATTTTGAATACTAGATCAAATAAATTGTCCATATTTATTACACGACTTTTGTTTATATTCCACTGATAGAAACATATATATTAAAATAAATTTATTGGAGAATTCCCACTGTTGCTCAGTGGGTTAAGAACCCAACTAGTATCCATGAGGATGTGTGTTTGATCCCTGGCCTCATACAGTGGGTTAAGGATCTGGTGTTGCCACAAGTTGCAGTGTTAAGTTGCAGATGTAGCTCAGACCTGGTGTTGTCGTGGCTGTAGCATAGGCTGGCACCTGCAGTTCCAATTCAACCCCTAGCCTAAGAACTTACATATGCTGCAAGAGCAACCTTAAAAAGAAAAATATATAAATTAAGCTTATCAAGCATAGTTTGGTAGGTTCATCAGTCAGCAGAATTCCTCTTTTGTAGATAGTAAATTACTACATAAATTTTTGTGTTCTGTAGCCATGAGATTAACCTTTGAATTCAATTATGATATAAAGCCTTAAATTAGCTTAAAACAGCTTTTACTTTATGAACATTGAAAATATTTTCAGTTGACTAAATCCAGGAGAAGCTTATTTGATATGACTAATGGATTTTTGTTTATTATGCATCAAAATAGAATCATACAATTGTTAATATTGATCTCTATAACACTAATTAATAACACTGAATATTTGCATTCAGTTGAATAATTTGGGTTTAAATTTTTTTGTTTGTTTGGAACTATTACATGTAAGTAAATTGTGAAGCTGTCACATATATAGTCATACAACTGTCATTAAGATAATTAAAACTAGTAGATTTTGAAATGACTGGATTTATTATTAAACACAGTTCATGTAATTTAACAAAATGCTTACTGAGATTCTGATCTTGGACTATATATAAATACTATCTTTATATTTCATGAACAAAATGAATTATATCAGATTATAAATTCCCAGGGAGAAAGAAGTATGTTCTGATATTCTCATATCCTTTAGAATTATGCAATTTAAAGCCCAGTACATGGAAGTCGCTAAAAAATACTGGAATGAAAATTTAATTTTGGTTCTTACCTATCACACTTGATACACATTTGCACCATTAAAATTAATAGTAATTAAATACAAATATTTCCCAAAGTTCTAAGTTATTTTAGCAAACAAAAAACCTCATCCTGTTATTTTATCCTAAAAGGAGTTATGGGAAAGATTCCAGTGAGAAGACTCGTATGGATATGCGTTTTGCTAGACCTGTTACCTAACCTAGGTTAATTATCTTTTTAAAGTAGCCTTTTACTCTTACTCAGATAATCTAACCACCTTTGATGAATTATACCAGTTAGGGTCTCCTCATTTCTACCTAAGTGTGATTCACTCCTCCCAATTAAACCTTTAGAACTGCTGCTTCTGCTGTTGGAAACCAATAAAATTGGAAATATTGCAGAGGTGAAAAAAAAATGTGAATATTTTCTCTTCAAAACTGAGAAGATAGAAAAAGGATTAAGACACATGTGCAGGATTGGGAGAAAAACAAGAAGATAAATTGTATTCAAAGTTCACTGTGCTGTTATTATTCTTTTTTTAGGGCTGCACCCACTGCATATGGAAGTTCTCAGGTTAGGGGTCGAATAGGAGCTACAGCTGCTGACCTATGCCACAGCCACAGCCATCAGGATCTGAGCCATGTCTGCAACCTACACCACATCTCATGGCAATGCTGGATCCCTGACCCACTGAGCGAGGCCAGGAATGGAACCCGCAACCTCATGGATACTAGTCTGATTTGTTTCTGCTGCACCACAATGGCAACTCTCACCGTGCTGTTATAACAAAGCAACCCTGTGACAGGAATTTTGGGGAGAAAACAAAGGAAAGATTGAAACACGACAGTGAGTTTCCACTGAAATCTTGAAAAATTGTTAACAACATCGTGAACTACGATGGTGTTCTGGAGAACAAGCAGGGGAATCTGAGTCCAGTTACTCCAGCATCTTATGGTTGGGTTAATTTTACACCTCAGTTTAGTTAGTGTCTATGCCCAATATCTTTCTGACTTTGTCTGGCACATACTAGCTTTAAAGTTAATAATGCTGCAGGTATATATTTTTAAATTATATCAATACCTGTGTCCGGTATGTTTTGGCAGTATCTAGATGTTAGAGATACGCGTATCAAAAAGATAAAATTTCCTTTAAAAAAGGACTAAGACTGCAGGATATTCTAAGACTCTGAGCTGATGTACAGATTACAGTGTAGCTAATACGGAATTCCTAGAGTCATAGAAATCCATCTGACATCTCTACATTTAAAATTACTAGATAATTTAAGTTGAGAGCATTTGAATAACTTACTGTACATTCATTATTTATGTATAAGCTACATTCAAACATCTAAATGGCTCCTCGTAGAGAATACAACTAGAAATAGTGATTAAAAGTGAGAAGGGCTTCTACCTCTCAACATAAGAAAAAGAAAATCCTTCAAAATTTGAATTTAAATTCCGTTCCCAAAATATAGCAGAGTAGATAACCTACAGACACTTGAAAAACCTAAAATATTTAACAACATCTGTTTAAAAACGAAACTGAATTTGATGTTACCTGGCTGATGCAAGCTGCTAAGAAGGGCTTTGACAGTGAAATAAAATACAAAGGATCTGAAAATGTCCAAAGTTAAAAGGCTATTGAAAAACCATAGTAGTAAGTAACAATGAGCAATCAAAAATCCACCCACTTTATAAATGTAAAGTACACAGATATTGTGTTAACATCTAGCATCATGATGGCAAAAAAATAATTTAGTCAAGTACAATCTGTTTTGTATTGTAGCATTACTGGGTGCCATGTTCATTCTAGATATTTTCTCACAGGTACTGTGAGAGTGTTATTGAGTGGATTGATATAATTCACATTAAAGACATTCGACTGTGGTTGCTTATTTTCTGATGCACAAGAGTGGAGAACATTTTTGACATCATAACTGCCCAATGGTCTCTTTTCTATCTTTGTAATTTCCAAGCTGGGGAATTTGCTCAGTATGACCTATGACATCTGTGTAACCGATTCCCAGTCAGTATTTCCTACCACCAAAGAACCAATTTAAAAGTCTGGTTGCTGGGAGTTCCCGTCGTGGCGCAGTGGGTAACAAATCTGACTAGGAACCATGAGGTTGTGGGTTCAACCCCTGGCCTTGTTCAGTGAGTTAAGGATCTGGCGTTGCCGTGAGCTGTGGTGTGGGTCACAGACGCGGCTCTTTTCCTGCGTAATTATGGACTCTAAATGTTCTTCTCTAACTCTACTCCTTAGACACCATCTATAAGTGGATGACTCCAAATTATATCGACTGATTTGCTACATATTCTGATTGCCAGATATGGCTGTATAACAACTAGAGGCATATCAACTAACATGTTCAAAGACAAACTCCTGATTTGATCTTTCGAACTTTTTACTTTCCAGTGTTTTTCATTTTAGCTTAAGGGCAATTCCACCTTTTCAGTTAAGCTATAAGTCCTAGAATCACCATCGTATCTCTTTTACTTTGTAACCCATATCCAATTATTTAGCTAATAGTTATTCTCATCTTCTGAATATATACAAAGCAAGACCATTTCTCCCCACAACACTGCTCACACCATAACCCTATCTATGTCCTCACTTCTTACCTAGATTTTTTGCAATAATCTCCTAACTTGTTTATTTTCACAACAGTCTTTTAAAAATGGAAGTTAGAGGCTAGCGTTATTGGCTTATTATCTTCCAATATCTTCATATTTTGGCTTTCCATCTAACTCAATTTACATACCTGTTCTGACTGCCTTTCTGACTTTCCCTTACGCTCTCTCATTCTCTCTTCCCCAGTTATAGTGGTTTCCTTTTCCTTGATATTCCCAAAATCTCTAGTCACTTTCTTCTTCTTCTTATTTTTTTTTTTTTTTGCTTTTTTTAGGGCTGTACCTGTGGCATATGGAAGTTCCCAGGCTAGGGGTTGAATGAGAGCTACAGCTGTTGGCTTACACCATAGCCACAGCAACGTGGGATCCGAGCAACATCTATGACTTACACCACAGCTGCTGACAATGCCAGATCCTTAAACCATTGACTGGGGCCAGGGATCAAACCCATGTCCTCATGGATACGAATTGGGTTAATTACCACTGAGCCACCATGGGAACTCCTAGTCGCTCTCTTCTTAAAAGAGCTTTTCACATGCTCTTTTCTCTAACATTCTTTCCCAACTTCTTTTAGGGCTTGCCTCAAATGTCATCTCATCAAAGATACCTTTCCTGATCACTGTACTTAAAAGCAGTCAACTGTCAATCTTCAAAGAAGCTTCACATCCTATTTGGATTTTCTCCAAAGCCATATGGCCACTCAACAAATTATAAGGAGTTATTTTCATCATTTTCTAAAATAAATATGTAATATCTAGTAGTCCATTAAATCTTTGTTTTGTTCACTAGTGTATCATCATTACCGATCACAGAGCCTGGTACGCTGCAGAAACTCCATAAATAGCTGTTGAATGGATTAACTACAAATAATAAATTTTAAATCTAGATTACCTGTTCACAGGAATAAGAATGGCTTCCAATTTTAGTTGTTTCTATTAATAAGTTTTAATTTCATCTCACATTCAACTTATTCTATGAAAAAAAAATCTTTTTCTCTGATACTCCCTCTCTCAGATTCCCTGTCATTATCAAAGATATCACCATTGTCCTTGTTATGTACAATCAGGTAATTTTGGGCTTAACCCTGTCCTTGAACCTCTGAGAACAGTGAGGTTTATAGTGTACTGAATAGTTCTATGGCATATGAATATTTTCATGGAAGCTGATTTGCTAAGATTCTTTAAATGCTTGTATGAACATACTTCCAATAATCATATTTGTTCTTATACATTCTTTCCTCTAGAAAGTCAATGTAAATGAAGTAAAAATCTTTATATGTTAACCATAATGAAAGAACATATTAACTAAGCTCTCTTATCGCATATATTGACTTTTTCTTGAAAATAAAGACAACTTTTATGTTTAAAAATATATTAAGATATTTTGAGTGTGCTTTTAAGAGTTAAAAACATCATGATGTGGGCAATTTTGTCCATTAATTATTATACACAGTCCAAACCCCTCCAAATGTAAGCTCAGAAGCTCAGAAAAACACCAAGTTTGGACATTCACTATCTACTAAATTCAGGAGAGAAGGGTCAGTTACACCATTAATAGAAGGTATATTTTAAATTAGTGCTTGAAGCCAAGCCATACAACCTCCCATCCAGAGTAAGCACATGTTTTACAGCACCCCTACATATCATGTTCAGTTACACAGAACTCACTATTGCCCTGCATTAATCATTAACAAGCATTTACTGTATTTCTATCAAGTACCAGGATTGTCATAAGCTGAGGAATCTCCATTTCAGATGAGACAAATGAGAGGACTATTTCTTGGAACACACAAAATATTGGGAAAAGACAAAATTTAAGCACATTTAATAAACAGAAGCTGGAAGATAGAGGTGCTAGCTTCTTTGATGATTGCATTTCAAAGAGGTGGTTCTCAGATTCCCAGTTCTTTGAGCTGTCAAAAGACTTATTTAGCTTTTAAAAACATTTACATATATTTTAGGGACAAAGAACTTAGATCATAAGTTTTCTAAAGTAAATGCTCTAAGAAAAGGGAAGAGAAAGCCTCTTCCTTTATTTTCAGCAAGCAAAATTAAATCTTTTCTTAAAAAAAAAAACAATCTAGTTGCTCCTTACAATGGAAATGTCTTTATTGCTGCTTAACTACATTTAGCAATTTTTTTTTTCCTAGATAGTGACAAGGGTGATTTAGGGGAGGGACTTCTCCTACTTCTACTTTTCTGAACACACGCATGCATATCTTGCATGTACTTCACTTACGAATGTGAATGGAAGTGAGGTATGACAGTTTTGGACAAAGGTTTTCAAGAAAGATTATTACCTCACTAAGAACACACTCTCCTTCAGCTGAACAAATGAGGAGGTCTCAGTGGCCAAGGGAATGGGGAAGCTCTAAGTAGGCTACTCCTTGACTCACTACTTGGGAGAGGACCATGTACCAACAGCAAACAACATCCATTTTCTTCTATTCCCTGAGAAATAAACTTGTGTTATATGTGGGCCATTTTACACTTGCGGATCTCTTTAATTGACACTAATAAAAACTTAATTGGATCAATTTTGAATCATTTAGCAATTGTCAAAAAATACATAGGTGAGATAATCTAATTAAGACTTTGGATAATGGCTTGATTCAATTTTTCCTATTCTCCATCATTTGGATACCATTAGAAATAGAGAACTTAAGACATCTTTAAAAAGTATATTTTTACAAAGTAGCTTAAGAAATACGCCTTTGGAAAACAAAAAAAACAAGCATTTAGTAACTCTAGGAAAACGCTTTTCATCAAATTCACCCATATGAGAAATTGTTCTTTGCACTCTACATGTAAATTTATGATTTGTAAATAATGAAGCTAAGAGCCATGGTGAAATAACATGAAAACAAACTCATTCTTTTAAATGAAGGATTTTGTTTACAAGAAATACATTATCAAAGATGCATTAGCATTGCTCCTGTTGGTTAGCTAAGGTTCAGTTAACTGAAATAAATAATCTTTGTTATCAAAAGAAAAGTGAAAGATAACAATTGTGGCTGACAGGGAAGAAATTGACGTAGCAGTGTTCAGAACTGTTTGAAGACTTAGAGTAAAATATCTCATTGGAAAATATGACTTGAATATGATTGTTTCTATTTCATTTAGGCTCCTAGTAAGGAAAGACAAGTAAAATAAGTGAAAGTAAATAAAAATGTGAAAAAAGGACTCTATACTGAAATATGTTTCAAATCATAGTTCTAATTTTAAAATAGTCTATATTGAATATGAAATTAATTCAATTAGAAAGCAACATAGAAAATTTCTCTATCAACAATTAAAAATCTGTCATAGGCAAGAAGTTTTTTTTAAGGTAGCCTTATAATAACAATGAAACTATTAATTAAGAATATATAGTAAATTTTTTTACTATACATTTACCATACATTACTGTATTTCCATAAAGTAAATATGGTTGTTGAGATTTTATAATACCCCAATAATAAAAAAAAAAAATCCCTGTTAAGCAGTCAGTTTTTTAAAAAAATCTGACAGTTGGGTTTATTTATTCATTGGTTTTATTAACTGGATTGATTTTGTGTTTGTATAAGCTACAGATTTAACCTTGGTATCAAGGTGGAGTCACCCTCATGGTAACTTAGAAATGTCTGTATTTTCAAATGCTTTAAGCTATTTTGGTTCTGATGCACAATAAGATATTCAGGGAAAGATATATTAAATCAGATTTTATTCAATGATGTGAAATAAAGAGATTATTAGTGAAAACCTGCAACTCTGTATGAAAGTAGTAACTTTCCTAATTTGAGCTGTTCTCCAGAGGATTTTTTTCCCCCTCATTCCATGCTTAGCACAGAATCCAAACAAATTATTTTAAGACTGGAGGCATGGACATGTACAAGGGAATAGCATGAAATATGCTCTTTCATTGTGCACATGCAATTTAAAAGTTCAGAAACGACACCATCTTTGCGCTCACTTCTTGATGTGGAAACCAGTGGGGTGAAATAAATCAGAAAAAAGAGAAAAAAAAAAGATATGCTCACCAGAGACAAATAAACTAGTATACTGCAAAATTGTGAATTTAATGTCCAATCTGGCTGAAGTACATGAATATGGCTTAGTAGTAATAGTGGGAGTCCACTTCACAGTAATATACCACACAAAATGCAGATTTTTCAAAACTTATTCACATGCTATTTGATTTCCATAGTCATTTTTTTTAGAGTTATACAAATACTATTTGCTTTGAAATTTGACCCAGAAGAGAGGTTGTAGGGTACAGTGTTAAGGCAATTAAAAATATAATAAAGACAAAAGTCCTACATTTCCACCATTCTTCTACTGCAAGCTTTAATTTATGATATTAATAAGTTTGTATTTATATGTTGAATTCATTGGCTACCTGATTTTCAAATTACAAAGTAGTCTCAGGTATTTGTAGTGGTTGTTGGTAGAATATAAAATAGCATTTATTCTTTTATTTCTCCATCTGCCTGGCTAATGAAAATATGTGTGTGTTCACGTGAGTATATGAATATGCAAATAAGCACACACATAGCCTACAGAGTTTCTTGAAGCAAATTGGAAAATGTGATCCCTCTCAGTGGATATGGGCCAGCAGCCCGCCTTAGTAAATAGGTGAAGCCTTTGTGCAAAGAAGAAAATGTCCCTGTGTTCACATAGGCATAGTGTCATGGAATGTGCCTGTCCTCCATCAGCCCTTCAGCTGTGCACCTTTGTAAAGTGCACAAATTGCAGACTTATAGACATGAAAATCTGTCAGTTCCTTATTTAGGGTCAATGACTTCATCCCAACTCTAGAGAAAGGACAAGGTGGGGTGGGCATTTGCTAGTCCAGTTAACTTGTACTCACACAGGATCAAATTACTGTTCATGCACGGCAGGATCTTTGTGTCCAGTTCCTGTGGTTAGCAGGAAGGCCCTAGCTATGTTCTTTGTGAATTGTCCTTGCATTTCTTTCTCCTATGAACCTATTTCTCCACCCAATTTCCTTGCCCATTTTAACTGTTCCCTGTTAGGTAGGAGGACAGGGAACTTTTGATCACCATGTTGGTGAAAAAGAAAAGAGGGCTATCAAGGTGACCTACCTTCAAGCTGACCTTTTGCTTCCTATTTTGGAAGGATATAGCTTGAAGACATAGGTAGAGTTGTAGCTATTGATATAAAAATTTTTACATTAAAGACATGTTTTACTCAGAAAATTTGAACTGCTGAAAAATGAATTTGCCCATGCTAGCCTTGCTATGATAAAAATGTCTCCTTCCTGAACATGTGTTTCACAGTTAAGATCTCATTTTTAATAGCCTTCAGAACTATACAAAACTTCTCCTTCACAATTCTTATTTGTTTATGGTTTGATTTTGAGGTGAAGTATCTTCTTTACTTTTCAAATGGATCCCCTGAAAACCTTCAGAGAGACACATCTGTTTCAGCAAGTTCTACAGTGTGCTACATTTACTAACTAACCACTAACTAGTCACAGGGGAGGTGACCTACTGAGAAGCTGACCAACCAGAGGATTTTTAGAGAATACCATGAACCATTTTTATGCCAACAAATTGGACAATAGATTAAATAGAAAAATTCTTAGAAACATACACATTACCAAATTGACTGAAGAAAAAATGGAAAATATCAAAAAGATCTAAAATAAGCAAAGAAACAGAATTGGTAATCAAAAACCTCCTAACAAAGAACAGCCCAGAGTAAAATGGCTTCACCATTAAATTCTACCAAATATTTAAATAAACTTCCACCCTCCTGATACTTTTCCAAAAGAAAAAGAAAAGAAAAGAAATAGAATAAGGAAATCTTCCTAACTCATTCATGAAGGTATTATTACTCTGATACTAAAGCCAAACAAAGACATTACAAGAAAAGAAAACTAAAAATTGATACTTTTTATGAAAATAAATGTAAGCATCTTCAAAACAATACTAGCAAAATGAATCCAATAGCACATTAAAATGATTATACATCATAAATGGATTGCATATATCGCAGTACTAGGATTCTAGTTCTAAGTACTAGAATCAGTAAATATAATACATTTTGGTATGATAAAGGAAATAAATCACCTGGCCATTCAATTGATGCAGAAACAACATTTGACAAAATACAACACTTTTTATGATGAAAACACTCAAAAATTAGGAATAGAGGGAAACTTCCCTAAACAGAAAAAAGGCATTTATGAAAAACTCCACAGCTAACATTATGCTCAATGGTTAGAAAGTTTTTCTCACTAATATCAGGAACAAGACAAAGACCTTTTACCAGTGCTATTCAACATTATATTTGAAGCTCTAGCCAGAGCCATCAGTAACAAAAAATAAAAATAAAAATTATTCAGAGAAAAACTTTATGACATTGGATTAAGAAAAGCATTATTAACTGAAAGATAAAATTATGAAGAGTGATTTCAAGAAAATGAAATGAAAAATCTACTCTTCAAAATACGCTCTTATAAGGGTGAGTAGACGAGTTATAAAATGAAAGAAAATATTTTCAAATTATATATCTAACAAATAAATTTTATCCAAAATGTATGAAAGAACTCCCCAAATTAAGGAATATTAATAAATACCCCAAAACAAGAGGTCCCGTCATGGCTTAGTGTTTAACAAATCCAACTAGAAACAATGAGGTTGAGGGTTCAATCCCTGGCCTTGCTCAGTGGGTTAAGGATCTGGCATTGCTGTGAGCTATGGTATAGGTTGCAGATGCATTGGATCTGGCATTGCTGTGGCTCTGGCATAGGCTGGTGACTATAGCTCCAATTAGACCCCTAACCTGGGAACCTCCATATGACGTGGGTGCAGCCCTAGAAAGAGACAAAAAAAATAAATAAATACCCTAAAACAAAACTCAAATATGTGAACAGACATTATAACAAAGAAGATAAGCAAATAACTAACATATACAAATATAACTATAAGAAATTATGTACAATAATAGTCACTAGAAAAATGTTTACTGGAATTCCTGTTGTGGTGCAATGGAAACGAATCCAATTAGCATCCATGAGGATGCTAGTTCGATCCCTGGCCTCGCTCAGTGGGTCAAGGATCCAGTGTTGCCGTGAGCTGTGGTGTAGGTTGCCGACAAGGCTCGCATCTGGATCTGGAGTTGCTGTGGCTGTGGCTGTGGCAAATGTAGCTCCGATTCAACCCTTAGCTAGGGAACTTCCATATGCCCCAGGTGTGGTCCTAAAGAGCAAAAAAAGAAAGAAAGAAAGAAAGAAAGAAGAAAGAAAGAAAGAAAGAAAGAAAGAAAGAAAGAAAGAAAGAAAGAAAGAAAGAAAGAAAGAAAGAAAGAAAGAAAGAAAAAGAAAGAAAGAAAGAAAGAAAAATGTTTACTTAATTCTAACAAGTGGGAGGATGTGTAAAATTGCTGCTTCTCTCATACATTTCTGCTGAGAATGTGGAAAGGTACAACCACCACGTTGGAAATATTCTGCCAGTTTTTAACATAGGTTAAACATACATTCATTTTATGACCTAAGCATTCTATCTTAAATATTACTGAAGGGAAAAGAAAAAAGAGTTGCCCAAAACATGTACACAAATGTTTATAGCTTCTATTTTTAATAGCTCAAACTAGAAACAATTTAAATATCCATAAAAAGGTGAATGGTGTCAAGAGCTGTAAAGAATTTTTGCCCTATGTTCAAGCTAAAAGCTAGCTGGCCACAATTTTGTGGATGATAGCCAAATATATGAAATTTCTGGGTCTAAGAAAATGGCCGTGATGACCCAGGACACAGAAAGCTACATGAGCTACATGTTCACATCTGTTTCCCAGACGCAAGTTTATTTTATCTTTGTTTAAGTTAGCTAGATATCACAGGGGCCGACACCAGAAATTAGAATGTTGAAAGTGACATTCCTCATCTAAATAGACTGGGATGACTAGAGGAAATTCCTCCACTGTGATCAGGAACTTTGTAGTCATTGATTTTGGTTTTATTGGCTGTTCCCTTTTTGGGAAACATAGCAGTCAGCACCATCATTATTTTCAAATAGAAAACATGCAAATAAATTGCATGTGAAGTTGTACCATATTCTTATGCTATGTTTTATGGAACTATGCAGGAATAATTTAGATCAGAAGCAGCAAAAGAAGTAATAGTATATTGAAAAATGAGATGTTAACCACTGGAAACATGAACCCTAAAGCCCGAACTCTAAACATTTATATACGGGAAATTCAAGACCTCTCATCAATTGTCATATGACCAATCTAAAAATAAATAAATAAATAAATGTTTGTCATTGATCATGGTGGAATTTAGAAGTACAAAGTGAAATTCTCCAGTGAAGAGGCAACACTAAGGGTCTAAGAGAATGTCATTGGCCATGTACCATATGAAGAGCTTACAGGCACATATGTAGGGAAAGCGATGGAGTAGTGAGGAAACTGACAACTTCTGAAATGTCTACCTATTCACTAAAGGAGAGTTAAAATATTTCATAGGCTACAATCTTTAGGGTAAATTTAAATTTTATGGAGTAGGATCATTTCAGACCTGTCTCCAATTTTGCTAGTCTAACCCCTTCAATATTCTATTCTAGTGCTTGCATTTAGAAGCATGTGAACATCATAAACTTTGCATCTAACTGGGGATGAAAAGATTTTGCGTTTTAAGAATGACATTAGAAATAAAGAATCAGGAGTTCCCGTCGTGGCTCAGTGGAAATGAATCCGACTAGGAACACTGAGGTTGCAGGTTTGATTCCTGGCCTCACTCAGTGGGTTAAGGATCTGGTGTTGCTGTGAGCTGTGGTGTGGTTCGTGGACGTGGTTCAGATCTGGTGTTGCTGTGCCTCTGGCATAGGCCAGCAGCTGCAGCTCCAATTGGACCCCTAGCCTGGGAAACTCCATATGTCGTGGATTTGGCCCTAAAAAAAAAAAAAGAATCAAAAAGGAGGATAAAGATAATGCTGAGAAATGGTAGCATCTCCAAAGCACTGAGAAAGCTATACATAACCCTCAATATTTCAGTAGAAAGAAGCATAATTATGTTATTTAAATTTATTATATGCAATTCAGAGTATACTTGTTTTACCAGTCAACTCTTGCTCAGGATTATGCCATAATTAATTTATATTCTCTTAAAACACACAGACCAACAGAAGATATGCTTCAGAAGCATATTGGATGAGATCTTCAGAATACTTTGTGAGACTGAATATTTACTGTGGAATAATGCGTTTCCATGTTTTTGGTATATGTTGATTTAAAAAGCATAGGATGATGATTTCATGTAGGTCTACCTTAGTGCACTTAAAAGAAATTATTTTCATGGGATTAATTCATATGGTTCTCCCTGAGGCTGATGTATTTATGGGGAGATGGCATAAGTAGAAAATGAAAGAATGGGGTAAAGTAGAAAAGAGAATTACATTCAATGTGCAATAAACCATATATTTTATTATGAAAATCCAATCTTGTCAGTAAACTTCCTTGTCATCACTGTCATTCCCTTCTGCACTCAGCTCAGTATATACTAAGTAACATTGTTTTTTTCTCAGGTCTTTGTACTCCGCCCTATTTCTGTTGCCTATCTTCTGTTTCACTCCACCCCTCAGCTTTCATAAGCTCTATCAGACCACACATACATCCTGCTTCTAAGTCTGCATTTCCACAGTGGCTACCCTGGTCCATCACTGGGTAGCCAGACAAGAATTTCAACTCTAACTGGTACTAGTGTTCCAGGTTCTCCTCTCTCCCAAATCTGGCTGTCAGACTACCTCTTCAAGATTATCTCCCACTGCTTTTTCTTTAATGTGTTTGTTAATTCTAGCTGCATGGAGTTAAAAATAATTTTTCTAAAGTTTTTTAAAAAATAGTAATAGTAACACCTAAGTATCTACAATAGAGTCATCATGAAAAATATTTCTCCATGATGGTCTAGAAATTTATTGCACAAAATTATATCAAAAATTTTGTAAACTTTATACATTTTATGCTTATCTTTAGACTGTTTACATTATCTTCATGCAATTTTCAATGAACTCAAAAATATTATAATATCTTTACCCTTGTTTATGAGAACTGTGATTCCAACACAGATCTCTTACCAAAGTAATTATCGTGGCCTTGTTTATAATTTGTTTGGTTAGCCTGGGTAAAAGTGCCTGCCTTTATATTAATTTCTATCTTCAAGTAGCCCTTTCCTGCTGAGAAGTCAGGGTTGAAAAGCTGACTTGGCTGAGGTTTACATGTCACTTTTTCCCAAATTGATTCTTAGGAACAAAGTGCCAACAAATTCTCTATAGAACATATAACAAAGAAGACAGAAATAGATGACATACTTTAAAAAGTCATAGTTGTTACTTTTATTTCCACAATGTTTTCAATTTATTTTATTTAAAAATAGGTGAAGGATAAGCCACTTGAATTGTGATTTCCTCTCTTAATCTATTATTTTTTTAATAAATTTTATCCACCAAGAAATCAATACTGAGATTTTTTTTTAAAAAATTAAATTCACTAAAAACATTCTCACTGCCCTCAGTTGATATTTTATATATTATAAAATGAAAGTAAAAATTCACACATCTAATTTTAAGCTGATTTGTGTTAGAGGAATGAAATTCATTGATGCTCTCACAGAGAAGGCAAAGAGAAAAACATTAAAAACACAAGGTTAAGGATGATGTCTTAGTAGTGAGCTGAAGAAAAGATTTGAGAAGAATTCTATTTTAAGAAGATGAAATTACATCATACTTTTCTAAAATAGAATAGAGACTTGGAATATAAGGGGAAAACATTGCAATTATTTCTATATTCTGCATTTTTCTACCATGTCATGGGTATCATTTAACAAAATGCCTACAAAAGTTACTATTCTGCAGATGATTTTTATATCAGTCCCACAAACATATGCTGGACCATTTGCACCATCTTCTGTGTAAGATTCTGCAAAAAGAAGGGTGATAGACATTTCTGGACATTATGTTAAAATGTAATTCCAGCGGATATACTGTATCAGAGAGAAAGGAACCAAAATATATAGAGTAGCCAGAAGATTACATATAGTTTAGAATAGGACAGAAAAAGAATGAAGATTATAGTTGAGAACAGACATATCTTGACTTCCATGTGTTTGAAAATATTTATATAAAAACTTTGCTTATATCCTTACTGATTCCTTAATCATATCCAGTAAAATAAATCTTCATCAAACTATTCTTAAAAATGACTAATAGATTAAGAAACCTATTGTTGAGCCACATCCTTTAATTAAATGTGTTGTAGACATTCCCACATGGTAGGATATGAAAACTGATAAAAAAAAAAAGTATTTTTGTGTTAATTACTCTCAATGTTTGTAGAAAACAAACAGTTTATAAGTATCAAACTGTTATTTTATAAAATATTTCCTACACTCCCTATAAATACATTTTGTTTTTGAGTTATCTATGGCATGAGTCCAGGGATGGTTTTAGGTAACTGTGCAGTTAAAACATTCTAGTTTTAGATAATTATCTCTTTCCTAGTGAACTCAACTCTCTTTCTTCAGAACATGTTGATTTCTAGGTCTGTAAATAAACACACCCACACAACACACACGCGTCGGCACCTCCATTGCTTCTTTCTTATTTTTAGGAAAGTGTTTTCTCTTGACCACTCCTCAGTTGACTTCAGTCCATGACTTTGAAACTCATTATCTGGAACAATTATAAGACATCTAGCTGAACTCTTCAATTCTTAATCTGGACTCATAAATTTCAATGTTCTCTGAAGGAGTGTGAGATTTCATATCTTTTTTTCTTTTTTTTTTTTTTGCTTTTATTTAGAGCCACATCCTTGGCCTATGGAATGAGGAAGTTCCGAGGCTAAGAGTTGAATTGAATCTACACCTGCCGGCCTACACGCAGCCACCGCAATGTGGGATCCAAGCCGAGACTGCAACCTACACCACAGCTCACGGCAACGCTGGATCTCCGACCCACTGAGCAAGGCCAGGGATTAAACCCGCATCCTTATAAATACTAGTCAGATTCGTTTCTGCTATGCCACAATAGCAACTCCTCATATCTTCAATTTCTTAATGAGATTTTTTTTAATTAAAGAAAGCTGTGGATATGCTATGTGAATTTCTTTTCTCATGTGAACGTAAAAAGTATAAAATTGCTTTAGTAGTTTGGGTTAAAATACTTTTGCTTTTACCATCCAGAGATTTGAAATGTGGGTGTTTTTAGTTTAGTTTTTTTCTTTTTATGGCCATACCTGCAGCATATGGAAGTTCCCAGGCTAGGAGTGAATCAGAGCTACAGCTGCCAGCCTACACCACAGCCATAGCAAGGTAGAATCTGAGCTGCATCTACAGCCTACGCACAGCTCACGGCAACACCATATCCTTAACCCACTGAGAGAGGCTAAGGATTGAACCTGCACCTTCATGGATACTAGTCTGGTTCATAAGACACTGAGCCACAATGGGAAATCCTAAAAATTATCTTTTAAATGATAATCATATCCAGACACAGTCAACATAATTACACTGTTTTTTCTTCTATTTTCTATCAAGTTTTCTCCTCTATTAGAACCCGAGTTAAGGTTGGACACGTGCTGGGTAATGTATGCAGATTTTCAGAAGTCAGAAGCTAGTCTAGGTAACAAATATATGTGTGCCTTCTGAGGTCCCTTGCTAGTACAAACAGAGGTGGCAGAGGGTATTGGTTACATATCTGGATCCACATGCCTGGGATTCAGTCTTCACTATCAGGGATTCACTCTGATCTTCAGGAATCTTCTCTGCCAGTGTCTTGTTTCTTCACTTGTAGCATAAGGCTGATAATACCATTTGTTTCATAAGGTTGTCACAATTTATTAATTCATATTTGTAAATGGCTTAGAAGAGTGTCTGGACTTTCTAAGAAAGAAAAGAAGTGTTAAAATGTGTATTAAAAATAAAAACTGGGAGTTCCTGTCATGGCTCAGCAGAAACAAATCTGACTAGTAACCATGAGGATGCAGGTTTGATCTCTGGCCTTGCTCAGTGGGCGTTGCTGTAACTGTTGTGTAGGCTGGCGCTACAACTCTGAATCAACCCCTACCCTGGAATCTCTATGGATCATAGGAGCGGCCCTAAAAAGCAAAAATTAAAATTAAAAAAAATATGAAAATAAAGACTGGAGTTTCCACAATGGTACAGTGTCAATGATTTTGCTTGTCTCTGTGGCAGCAGCAGTTTGATCCCTGGCCCAGAGCAGTGGGTTAAGGATCTGGCATTGCTGCAGCTGTGGCATTGGTCAAAAAAAAAAAAAATGACTGGAAAAAAAAGTAAAAATGATAAGGTGGAAATTACAAGAAGAGAATAGAACTATAGAGGTTGTTCTTTGTAACAGAAAACAGATTTGGCTGTTAATCAGAGATATTTGGTTATAATACAAAGAAACTATTATTAAAGTAATTCAGTCCACAGGGGATATTCCAGAAAGTCAAATGGCGAAAATATGATCATCAGTGGTGGAGGAAAACCATAAGATGGGGAGTCAAAATTTATCTTTCTGAATGTTCATGGACTTTTTGTTTCTCTCAGCTTGTTTTATCATTGTCCCTCAGCAGACAAGATTTTTTTTTTCACTGAACTAGAACAAATATACCCCAAATTTATATGAAAAAACAAGACTCGTAATACCAAAAACAATCCTGAGAAAAAAGAACAAAACTGGAACTATCATATTCCCTGACTTCCCACTATGATACAAAGCTATAGTAATCAAAACAGTATGATGCTGGGACAAAAATAGACACTTAGATCAATAGAACAGAATAGATTCCCAGAAATAAACCCACATGCTTATGGTCAATTAATCTATGACAAAGGAGGCAAGAACATAAATTGGAGAAAAGACAGACTCTTCAATAAATGGTGTTGGCAAAACTGGACTGCTACAAGCAAATGTACCAAATTGGATCACTTTGTCACACCAAAATGAATTAAACGCTTGAATATAAGACCTGAAAGCATAAAAGTCTTAGGGACTACAAGCAAATGTACCAAATTGGATCACTTTGTCACTTCAAAATGAATTAAATGCTTGAATATAAGGCCTGAAAGCATAAAAGTCTTAGGGAAAACAACAACAACAACAACAACATAGACAGTATGCTCTTTGACATGGGTCTTACCAGTACATATTACTCAGCCATTTCTGACAACACAAATTGATCTAAGGGGTATTATGCTGAGTGGAATAAGTCAGAGAGAAAAAGACAAATACCAATAATCTCACTTATATGTGGACTTATAAACCAGAACAAACAGGGAATGCCCATTGTGGTTCAGTGGGAACAAACCCAGCTAAGATCCATGAAGACCCGGGTTGATCCCTGGCCCCGTTCAGTGGGTTAAGGAACCAACATTGCTGTGAGCTCTAGTGTAGGTTGCAGGTGCAGCTAAGTTCTGGCATTGCCGCGGCTGTGGTGTAGGCCAGCAGCTGCAGCTCCGATTCAACCTCTAATTCCAGGAATTTCCATACGCCACAGGTGCAGCCATAAAATGAAAATAAATAAATAAATAAAATAAAAATGGATATGTAATATAGAGCATAAGGTCAATACTATTGGAATAACATTGAAAGAATACAGATGGTTACTAGACTTATGGAGGTAACCGTATCATAATGTATGTAAATGTCCAATCATTGTGTAGTTCACATAAAACTAAGATAATCTTGCATGTCAACTACATTTCAATTAAAAAAAGGAATGTTTGATGTTCTTGGAATATTCACTACTTGCTAACATAGAAGGCCTTATGTTCTTGCCTGAATCTGCCTCCCACTATCTTGCTAATTTTCCTTTCTTCTCCAGTTTGAATTATTTTAAAGAAATATCTCACTTTCTGCCTTTGCTCTTAGTGTAGATTTGACCATATGACTCAGGTTTTACCTAAAATAGAGAAAGGAATTAGTTATTATTACTATTATTATATTCACAAACTACTTTTAAGAACAGTATGGCAAACATACTCATTCATCAGCAAACTTCTGTGTAATGGTACTGCATGCTGGATATTAGTCCATAAAATTGAGTGTTTGTGGTTTCTGCCCTTAAACATCTCACAGGTAACTAAGGCAGATACAAATTCAAAGCATTTCAGGTGGAGGTAAGTAATATATGCCCATGATTGAGCATTTAAGAGATGATAACATTCATATTCGCTATTGCCAGAGTTATCCCTGTTAGCTGTGTAGAGATGGGATAAGGTGTTGAAGGAGAGAAAAATAAATCTAGAGAATACAGAATAATCTAGTATGATAGAAATCCTGTATACAATGGGCAGAAAGTGAGTGGACTACACCTAGGAAATCAGCAGGAACAGCCCAAGGATGGTCTTACCTATTTAGGATTTTAGGTTTTGGGTAACAAACAGGAAAACTTTGGAAAGATTCCAAACAGCAAATTGGCAAAATTAGAATCAATTTCACAAGTCACTCCCCGGAAATTTCTGGTCAACAGGGTAGCTTTCCTCTGGCTAAGTACTGGAATTTGAGTGTAAGACACTGTGACAGGGAGGACAATAGAGTGAGGAACCATGCCGGATAGGGTGATGGGATTAGGGATTAGATGTGGGTACCAGGGAGTTATTTACCAAGGTGAGATATAGAGAAGGTGAAACACTATTGAGGGAAGAGATGATATTTTTTTGACATACTGAATTTTTTTGTATGCTTTCTGACTTTCTTTTTTTAGGGGGCACACCTGCAGCATAAGGAAGTTAGGCTAAGGGCCAACATAGGAGAGGATAGTGTAAACAAATTTGCACACACAGTATTACCAATTGTTCTCTTTCAAAAATTATTAAGAAAATACATTATATTCCTGCAGAGAAAGCTTAAGATTATATATTGACTATTTTATATCTGTTTTGTTGTAACATGCAAGGAAAGACATTTTTAAAGAGTTTACTTAGAAAATATTATAGTGTTAACAAATTGTAGCACTTTGATTTTCTTTTAAAACAAGACTCATGATGCAAAGTTGAAGTAAACTCATGTGCATTGTGGTTCTCTAGAAAGTTTTGTTTTCCTTTGTTTTTAAAGAACATCTGTGGAACATACATGATTAATAAAGATTTCCTCTAAGGTAAATAAAATTATATTTATACCAAAAATTTACTGAAGTCTTTTTTTGTTTGTTTGTTTTTCTTTTTTTGTCTTTTGAGGACCGCACCCACAGCATATGGAGGTTCCCAGGCAAGGGGTCTAATCGGAGCTACAGCTGCTGGCCTACACCAGAGCCACAACAACGCCAGATCTGAGCTGTGTCTGCAACCTACACCATGGCTCACAGCAATGCCAGATCATCGACCCACTGAGTGAGGCCAGGGATTGAACCTGCAACCTCATGTTTCCTAGTCGGATTCATTTCCACTGTACCATTACGGGAACTCCCTGAAGTCTTAAAAGGCATTTATGTGCTTCTCCCTTGTTCTTATGTATAGTAAACAAAGTTAAATGTGTATTTTCTAGTATTCATTTATCAGTGAAAATATATCACCTGATTTAACAGACACTCTCTATAAATCTAAAATGTAGGAAAAATTTCCTATGAATTTCAGTTATAGGCAATAGTGTAGAAGGAAATGTTTAAGAATCAGTTCTCCAGAGGAAATAAATTCTGATTTGTATCATCTGCCAATCTCTGAGGGGTATATGCCCACCATTGCTAATTTCAAGCTTCCAATGAGATGTCACTGCATACAGACTGGGAAGACATGTACAATCAGTGCCTGCAAACCAGGACAGGCTTGCTTCAACATGCTATAGGTTTTAGGCAAGTGATAATCTTTTGGACAGAAAAGCAAGTTATACTGGAAAAAGCGTAAAAGGAAGAAGACTTCTATTTTTCAGCAAGCAATATGAATTTCCAAAGCAGAAGTGAAAAATGAACAAAGAGCTGTAAAATGAGAGCAACCAAAATTTGCAAAAAAGCACATATACCTACAAAGTTTAATTTTGCTTTTAATACATAGATATAACCACCCGTGTATTAAATAATTCTTGTACACTGAAACTAAATGTCAGTATATATATTCCAATACACACACACACACACACATATATATATATACACAAACACATATATAGTCTATTCATTTAATTTAAAATGCTTATAGGAGTTCCTGCTGTATCTCAGCAGGTTAAGAACCCAACTAGTATCCATGAGGATGTGGGGTCCATCCCTGGCCTCCCTCAATGGGTTAAGGATCCAGTGTTGCCATAAGCTGTGGTATAGGTCACAGAGGCATCTCAAATCTGGTATTGGTGTGGCTGTGACATAGGCCGGTGGCTATGGATCTGATTCGACCCCTAGCTTGGGAACTTTTATATGCCATGGGTGTGGCCCTAAAAATAAAAATAAAATGCTTATAGTTAAGTATAAATAAAGTTTATACTTTTCTCTCAGTGATATAGTTTAACAAGTGAATAGGAAATAAATCACCTTAGACTTTTCATAAAATACAATTGACATTAGTGATACTGAATAGTTTTAAATAGTCTATGAGTCTCTTTCAACAATTTTTAGCTTAAAAAAGATGAATAAGGAGTTCCCATTGTGGCTCAGTGGTAATGAAACCAACTGTTTTTCGTGAGGATGTGGATTCAATCCCTGGCCCTACTCAGTGGGTTAAAGGATCTGGTGTTGCTATGAGCTGTGGTGTAAGTGGCAGACATGGCTTGGATCCCACATTGCTGAGGTTGTGGTGTAGTGGTGTAGGCTGGCAGTTACAGCTCCAATTCGGCTCTTAGCCTGGGAACTTCCATATGCCATAGGTGTGGCCCTAAAAAGAAAAAAAAAAAAGAAAAAGAGTAACTACTACCATCATGAAAAAAAAAAAGCATTGTCTATAATTCTAATGCGACTTATGCTTGAATAAAACTTTGTAGTCTACAAAGCCCTTTCACTTATGCATTTGCATTATGATCCCATCAAGAGCTCTCAAAGCGGTCAGGCTACATAATTAATATTAAACCGTGGTTCACACTTATGCCAAAGAGCATTTTCAATATCCTTAACACTAAAATTAACAGTTTGTACTGAACAGTTTTTCTAAAGACTTCAGAATGTTGTATGCATTTTTGTAGTATTAATTCTTTCAAAATATTTGGAGATTGGAAGAAAATTCTACCATCCCTCCCTATTGGGACAAAAAGCTCAAAGAAGCATTGTGACTAATGGTGGATTGATATCACGATCCTCAAAATAGGATGTAGGGGCCTTAGTTTGTCCCAAGAAGAAATGGAACTGACAGGGGGAAAGACAAAATGAAAGACAATATTATATATATATATAATATATATAATATAATAAAATGAAAGACAATATTATATATATATAATATATATAATATAATAAAGACAAATTGAAAGACAATATTATATATATATAATATATATATAAAGCAAAGTACAAACAAAAATCCATTCTGTAACTGAAACATGAATTATGCGGTGACCACTTTACAATCATCCCACCATGTCCTTGAGCCAGTGGCCAGAAGCTTTTCTATAGAGAAAAAAAGCATCTTCCCAACAACATTCTAACTCAAAAAGTGTGCTATGTGTGTGGCAGGTATTCAGAGACATTGCATATATGAGAATTCCCTCACTAAATACTGCATTTATATTTCTGAGGCTGAATTAAAGAATTATGAACTAGAAGATACATGAAAGCACTTATTCCAAATTATGTGGTCTTTTTCAAAAATGAGATATTAAGTGCATCCTGCCTAGGGCTGTTAAATATTTGCTCCTATTTCTTAAAAAAAAAAAAAAAAAGGTATTTAAATTAAAATGTTCTTTCGAAAATGTCATTACTGAAGAATTTTGTTCCTTTTGTATTAACCTTTTCAAAATAAGTCTAAGATTTAGTTCCATACAGAGCTGGCTTCTCTTTGATTTAATGAGAGGAGTGATAGATATTTAAATGTAAAGTTGGGTAGCTGTGCTTGTGAATTAACAGTTTTTGGTGACAATTGTAGCAATGAACATAGTAAATCCTCTGGAGCTGTCATGCTTCGCTAGGTAAATAATCTGCTTTTGATGCCTCCCCAAATACGTATTTACATGAATGATTGTAATGGCATTAAGAGGCAATTATATCAAGGAAGTCAATAATATACTTTTGTAAGAGTTTTAATCTGGTAGAATGTGTTATGTCAGTTTCCAAATGATAACTTCCAAAGAGGCTTTCAAATAGAAAATTTTCTAAATTTGAAAAGATAAACTGAAGACCCCATTAGGTATTTAGTTATGTCAGATGTATTAATAACAATATCCATTACTGAGAACATAAAAACAGTTGTTTTATTAATGCTCCATTGTTAGTTTAGATTATCACACTTGTTATCTATTTTACTTTGTATTTATATTTAACATATTGATAAGAACTCAGAAAGATAAAGGAATATAAAAATAGTGTTGATCAAGTCATATTTTAAAAACACAAAAAAATCTCTAGAATTTATATATCAGCTGAATGAATGAGTGGATGAATGGATTTATGGACCTAAAATTGGAAACCTGTATGTTTTCAGTCTACTTTTAGACTGAAAAATAACACACAAGGACCCGTCCTGCTTCTATATTGCAGGAAGCACATAATAAATATGGGCCCTGTGCATGGAAGGAAGATAAGGCAGATTGCACTCCACTTAGCTTTGCCTGTTGTTATGAACATATTTGCACATACATATTTGGCAACTGAAGCTAAACCTCAGAATTTTTATCTGTCTCTTATAGACTGCAGAACCATTGCATATGGTTTGCCAAAGAGAATAATAAAACAAAAGATAACATTTAAATAAATTATATTTTCTAAAAATATATCTTCAGGAGTTCCCGTCATGGTGCAGTGGTTAACGAATCCAACTAGGAACCATGAGGTTGCGGGTTCGATCCCTGGCCTTGCTCAGTGGGTTAAGGATCCAGCATTGCCATGAGCTGTTGTGTAGGTCGCAGATGCAGCTTGGATCCCACATTGCTATGGCACTGGCATAGGCCGGTGGCTACAGCTCTGATTAGACCCCCAGCCTGGGTACCTCCATATGTCGTGGGAGCGGCCCTAGAAAAGGCCAAAAGACAAAAAAATATCTATCTATCTATCTTCAAAATAATGAAAGACTGAAAGTAATCCATATCATTCAATCCTAATAAACATGTGAAATGGCATGTGTGCCACAGGTGTGCCAAAAAAACAAACAAACAGTGTCTAGTCTGATTTATTTTATTTTTTATTTATTTATTTTTTTTGGTCTCACCCACAGTATATCAAAATTCCTGGGCCAGAGATAGAAACTGTGCCACAGTTGTGGCAACACGAGATCCTTAGCCCACTAAACCATAAGGGAAGTTCCCAATCTGACTTTTAGAAACAAGAACCTTTTCAGTTGCATGATTTATAGGGTTTTTTTAATTTTGTTTTTCCTTTTAAGGCCACACCTGTGGCATATGGAAGTTCCCAGGCTAGGCGTCAAATTGTAGCTGCAGCTTCTAGCCACAGCAACATCAGATCTGTGCCATATCTGTGACCTCCACTGCAGCTTGTGACCACGCTGGATTCTTAACCCACTAAGTGAGGCCAAATCCATATCCTCATGGATACTAGTTGTGTTCTTAGCCCACTGAGTCACAACAGGAACTCTGCATAATTTATGTTAATATTTAATTAAATTATCTAATCCAAGGAAAGTAATGAGTTTTATCTATGACAAAGTCAGCTGGTCACAATCTGAGCAGTTAATTTTTTTCTTTCTCCACCAGATTTACATTGTAAAATGCCAGATGACAGTATAAGTAAATACTCAGTGGTGAGATTTCTCAGAGCATAATGTTAATGTTTAGAGAATATATCTATTTTTCTATATTCTATAGACATAAGTTTTCCTAAATGACTTTGCAATTAAACTTTTATTTTTTTTAAATTTATCACCATTTTCTCACAATAGTTGGCCCGAATGAACACTTTTAAAAGAAGAAAAATAATAACCATCTCAATGTTAGGTGAGTCCATTATAAGGCCATCCTGCAAAGCAGCTGAGAACATTTGTAGAACCTGAATATGTTTTAATACATGAGAGATGAACAAACAATACAATAGATGAAAGCTTACTAAAAATTTAATTATATTTACCAAAATTAAATTATTCCCAAAATAACCACTTGTCTTATTATAAATGCCTGCCATATATCATAAACACAATTTATGTTAAAGTAGTATCTTTCAATGAACTCTCAAAAGCAATTATTTGTCTAAGAAATATTCCTTTGAATTTTTTTTTTTTAATTCACAAATAAACATTGAAGCAATTAACACCCTTTTTTTTGGAATTCAACTTGATTTGGGTAGAGTCATGTTATGGTAGAATGTAGATCTGAAACTAGAAATCCTTTCTAGTTAGTGCTTTTTCACATAAGCTACCATTTGTAATCACTTTCACACTTGGCAGTTTTTCATCCTGCCTTGCTGAAAGTCTTCATTCAGAATTTTCCTGGCTTTTATCCAGGAAGGAAAAAAAAATCTAATTCTGATTCTACTTGAAATGCTTCCTCTCATATACACGTGTGTCTGTAATACTCAACTGGTCTGATTTTCACTTCCTAGGTCAATGAGCTGAGCCTCTGTCCATTGGACCAATTAGAATTTGGGCAATGCTGATCAACCCTGCAGATGCACTCATCTGATATTTTTCCATTTTGCTAATTCTCAGCTTTTAACTGACATCAGCATCATGTGGCAAAATTGCTTCCAACCTCATTTAAACAGCTGCACATTGGAACTAAATGATGGGCTTTAGTAAGTTGGTGAAGCATAAGTTTGGAGATATATAAATTAACCTGGACAAAAGCCAGCTTTCAGAAATTTGATTCCTGCCTGCCCTCCTAAACATATAGACTATTTCTCATGATGAAGATAATGGGTTGCAAAGGGAGACTCATGAATGATGCACAATATGCTTTTGTTCAACCCTGTGCCTTGAACCTACAGGGCTCTCAGCCATTGTGATTGAAGTCCACAGGCCCAGGCATTTGAAAGAACTCTGTGCTATAATATTCTTATTTTCTGAGCCATGCAGTTACAGAGAACATCCCCTGCTACATCCTTTTCATTGATGCACCACTGTCTCTCTTTATCTTCTGTCTCTTTTTCCTCTCATGAATGCCAACTCATGCAGGCTCTATTGTCATTGTTAAAAACCACCATTTTCTAATGTTAATGGTAGCAGTATTTCTTTGTACTCAAAACCGCACAAACACACACTGATTGGATGTATCAAATCAGAGGAAATGAAGAGTACCACTGGAAAGTCGGTTTACAACAGCATTGACATCTTTCTTTTGATAAACTCTGATCTTTCATCTTGCATATCAATTTGGATAGCTTAAAAATAATTTTAGGCTGTAACATAACCACATATTGCTGAGATGACTTTGTCAACAAAAGCTTAGGAAAATTTTCTTTTTGTCACCCTTTTTATAGCTGTTCCCTTTAAAACCTATTTTAAAAAAGGAGAGGAAAAAAAGGGAATTTAATTTGAGAGCTCTCTATAGTGCTAAATGCTCCATCTAGTGGTATAATTGAGCCCTGGCAAAACACATTACACGTGAACTATAGGGAATTTACCTCCTGTTCCCAGTGAGGTTTATTGATGAGACAAAAGTGTTGCAAAATGAGTACTCTTCAGAATATATGAAATTTATATATTTTTATGTATTAATATTTTGCTTTAAATATCCTATTTACATTTAAAATAAATTAAACTATAAATTTATTCAATGTTTTTAAGTGGAGTCATCATATACTTCTACCAGAATTTAATAACTCACATAATTAAAGTAGTGGATAATCTATAACACTTATATATAATTAAAATCTAAGAAAGAATTAATCCAAATATTTTTTAGGAATGACAGATAATTTAAATACAATATTTGCTATGTATCTTTATTCTTTTATAAGCCAGGTTTTTCATAAAATAAAAAATTAATTCAAGAAGTTCCCTGGTGGCTCAGTGGATTAAGGATACATTTTTGTCACTGTTGCATCTAGGGTCACTGCTGTAGTGTGGGTTTGATCCCTGAACAGGAACTCCTTCATGCTGAGGCTGCGGCAAAAAAAAAAAAAAATTCAGATAAATAGCTAACTCGATCATTTTTTTTTCTTCTTCTTTTTTTGCTATTTTAGGGCCGCACCTGAAGCATATGGAAGTTCCCAGGCTAGGGGTCAAATCAGAGCTGTAGTGGCCGGCCTATGCCACAGCCACAGCAACACAGGATCTGAGCCGCATCTGCGACCTACACCACAGCCCGCAGCAACGCCAGGTCCCCAACCCACTGAGTGAGGCCAGGGATTGAACTCACATCCTCATGGATCGTAGTTGGGTCTGTTAACCGCTGAGCCACGAGGGGAACTCCCAAACTAACTCAATCTTGTTCACAATTCTGACACATAATTATCTAAATCAGGGGTCAGCAAAACTATTTTATAAAAAGTTATTGTTTTGGTGCCTGTTACATATGTTTACTCTTTATATTCTTTGTTTTGTTGCTTTACAACACTTTCGGATATATATACATATATATTTAAGTTTTAGCTCTTAGATCATTTTAAAAAAAAAAAAAAACAGTGGACCAAATCTGGCCCACAGGCTGAAGTTTGCTAACTCCTGATCTAAATTATTACATTTAGAATATAAGCACTTTCATGAGTCTTAAAACAAATAATAATAAGTAATATCATCTAGGTCTTTCATTTAGTTACTGTTTGGAAAATCACTGTTGAGATGTTTCAGTGACCTGATAAAAAAAAATTTAATTACATTCAACAGGACTTCTAAATTTTTAAATTTATATTACCATGATGTTAAGTTCATAACAGAAAGCTTTCAAACTCGAAAGAAAGCTGAAGTAGCTGTAAATAAAGCTTAAAATAATACCATGATATTAGAGAAGTCTTATGACCAAAAACCAAGTTCGAGTTTTTGTTTCAGAAATTATTACAATTCTCCGAGAGTCACAATGAGGAGGTATTTTATCGCTTCTTAAACAAAAAAATTGTTCCTGCATTTTGTTGTGAATGCCATAAAGGAAGTAACAATTGGGCCACTGCGGCTAGCATTTTCTTGAACTTGAGGTCAAGCAAAGCTATGTGAATTGCTTTGTTCAATGAAACATGAGCAGAATTGACATATGTCAGTTCTTAATGGGAGTTTTCAAATGATAAAGCAGGTCAGGATTAAGTAAGGAGACATTTAATAAGAAAGGATTATGCCAGGGAGCAGAAGGGGCCATGGCAATGGAAGAAGGGTAATTCTTAAAATAGGGAAAACATTCAGAGGCTAAGAGATGCAAGCTTCTCAAGGGTTAGGGAAAAATGATTTTTTTTCTTTTATAGGAAAGACTAAACAGGAAGGGAGTATGGAGAAGTGGGATGAATAAGAGGGCCAGGATAGATAACATAGTAGAGAATGCTACCTTCAAGATAGCTTTCTCTCCCTGTGGATTTAAGAAGGGGATGAATCTTGGCTCCGGCTGAGGAAGGACCAAGGACCAATCCCTTCTCCAGCTGGGGAAAGGGAGAATCTTAGTTAAAGTTTGGTCAACAAGCATTTGTTCCCATTGGTCACTGAGGACAAACAGTTCAGCTATTCATTTATGAGGTGAAGAGTGGGAATTTGGAGGGTCCGTGTCATAAACAAGGAGGCATCCATGGGCCTTACTGAAATCACGTGGGAAGAGTATTTTTTTGCAGTAAGCTGTTCTCTGGAAAACAGGTATACGAATTTCTTCAAATATAGATGTTTTCTAGGATGACAAGGCTTGGAGAAAATTCAAAATTGTCAGTGCCATAATCCATTGTGAGAGGAAAAAAATTCCACAGACAATTGACTGACCTAGTAGGCTTTTATTCAAGGATTCATGAATTGAGTAGCATCTAATACAACAGATAGAAAAGAGCTCCAAAGACTTGTACAGGGTAAAAGATATCTATAGACCAAAGTAAGAGGGAACAGGAAATTTATCCTAGGCACTTGCTATTAGTTAAAGCAGGGTTACTTTCCTTACACAGAGCAAAGGGAAGATATAGAGCCCAGTTAGATAATTTGTACTGAGCAGGAAAACACTGAGTGGTTGACCTAGGCCTTCCTTTTGTAGAAAATCTTAGTTAAGTTTTGATTTGCTGAACAAGAGCCTTAGCATGAGGGACTCTGTGTGGGGTGTAGTCTTGTTACTTTAACAGTCATAGAAGCTTCTTTGTTACAGTGGCTCTTGAAGACTGTGGAGACAGATGTGCTGAGGCCATACCTGAAGGAGCATGCCTGGGTAACAGGTTCTAAGTAAGAGTATGGTATCCTGCTCTGTTCCAATCTTACCACCAGGGTTATCTCCTATGGCAGGTTTATGTGATTTATCATAATTTAACTGATATGTTCTGTCCCGATGTTTAAGAGTCAGTTAGGGAAAAATCAAGGGACTATTTGGTACTATGACTATTACGATTATGAACATTATTTGATGTTTACTGGTCGATTGGCCATTCTACCCAATCTTGTTTTTATTGAATCAGTGAGAATTTCTTTCTACATCAAGAAAAAGAAGCATTTAGATCCCAAAATACATTAGGTAAGATGGAGGATAAAATCTGAAAGTGAATAGATGGTGCTCAACTATTTTTTTTGGAAATGAGGCTGTAGGACTACCTTCCCTGCCAAATAGGTAAATACATGTTTGACAGAAGGTGTGATTAGCAGAGAAATCATAGCTCAAAATTTAACAATGATTCACTGGGTTAGCACATATGAAATTTGAAAAATAGAAAGAGTTGAAGTCTCTATTTATTTTGCTTTGCTAGGCAGGGTTTAATAGCCTTTTTATTACAACATTTACAAACAAAATTATGTGTAATACAAATGAGGTACTTATAATAATTTTAAGACTAAGAAATCCATCAAATGTAAATGTTCCAACCTTCTTCAAATGAAGGATTTAGTGGCCAAAACACACTTCTTTCTTTTTATGGAACAATATAAATATAAAATTCTATGTTTAATGTTGATGACATCACATTTTGGAATGTATATTTTACATAAAAATGTTGAAGGACGAGGATAAAATTTAGGCAGAAGAATATTTAGATTCTTTGGATGATGCTTCTTGACCCAAAAGATGTATATAATGGCTCTTCTTTTTGAAAATGAAGCAATTGATTGTGTGAGAGTAAAGGTGCCTAAACATGTTACAAATCATTTATTGTATCTATACAGATTTTGTAATCCAAGAACCCTCATCCATATTCATCTAAATTAATAAAATGTTAAGATTTTAAATTAGAAAGTATAGTTAAAATATCATGAAGATTATAAATAATGCACTATGATATTTATCATTCTTTAATGATAAAAGGGAAAATCAATACAGTGAAATAAAAATAAAATACTTTTTTTGGAAAATACTTGATAAATACACTTTCAAAATTATACAGATGGCTGGCCTACATAGGAAACTCTACCACATGTTTTCTTGTCCATAAGTGTGGATAGTTTGAACCCTATGTAGTTTCCATTATGATCAAAAGCAGACATTTGAAACATAACTGCTCGTGATTATGGCCAAGTACAATTTATTACATTAGGACACTGTGTGAAGCTAACTGACCTCCTGTAGAGATGGAAATCAGAAATTTGACCTCATTAACTCTGCACACAAATCAACAAAAGTAACTGGTTCAAATATGACAAATAAGATTAACTATCCCATTATTTATTAAAAATAAGGTATTTGAAAAAAATCTATATATAGCACAGTTAACATTTTGACTTGTTTTGATGCACCTACTATGTCACTTAACAGATATGGAAACTTAGTTCATCAAAACCAAAGTGGTAGGTCGTCTCCCCAGTGTCACATGCTTAGAACAGAGGTAGGACAGAATCTTGGTCTTGGTATTTTTTCCAGGGTTGCTTACATTTTCTAGCAATAAATTTGACCACAAATTAAGATATTAAAATTCATTTCTATCTTCTGTGTGTCTAACAGAACTATTAAAGAGCACCATAAAATACTTTCTTCCAGGATTTAATAGCAAGTATGTGCTGTGATTTATCGCTCATGAATGATGTCTGTTTTCTGCCATGTACTCTGGCTTGTTTTGACTCAGTAGCAATTTCACTCACCTTGTGCCAGGACATACTTTTGTCTTCTGGAGTGTGAACTGTCACAATAGAATAATGATTCTGTAATTCCATGTAGATATGAATTAGTTCCTAGACACATAAAATGACTCAACACATGGAACCCGCTAGAGACTATATGCTTTGAGGCTGAAGTTTTGTAAATGATTATTCAGAGAGATGTATGAATTAAAAAGATTTTATCTTCAATTGGCCTTTTCAACAATTTACATATGATAAGGCAAATGTCAAGCTATCTTACATATGTACTGAAGAATCTAAAATACCGCCAGTTGTGGAATCCAAAATTCTTTGCACATAAGAGATTCTAATGCGGTTGTCGTTTTACGTTGAGGAGCTACATGCATGTCTTTAGGAATTATTTAACACACAATGATTAGGGAGTTCTTCTACAGCTCAAGGGGTTAAGGATCCAGCATTGTTACTGCAGAGGCTTGAGTTGCTACTGTGGCACAGGTTTAATCCCTGGCCCAGGAATTTCCACATGCTGTGGAAGCAGAAAAAAAATGTTAACATAAAATGACTGGAATCTGAGAACAAAAGAGTTGACTGATAATCTTGGAAAGATATATCAGAGAGCTTTTTGTAACAAAATATTTAATTATGTAAAAGGCAAATATTTTACTTTATTTATTTTTGCTTTTTAGGGCTGTACCTGTGGCATATGGAAGTTCCCAGTCGGGGGGCCAAATCGAAGCTAAAACTGATGGCCTACACCACAGCCACCGCAATGCAGGATCTGAGCTGCATCTGTGACCTACACCACAGCTCATGGCAACGCTGGATCCTTAACCCACTGAGCGAGGCCAGAGATTGAACCCACAACCTCATGGTTACTAGTCAGATTCATTTCCACTGAGCCACTATGGGAACTCCCTACTTTATTTTTTATTAAAATGTTTTCTGAACCATCATAGATATTATAATAATATGTTAGAAATGAGAACTTACCATCAAGTATTGTTTCCAGCAAATTAAAGAAATAATACAGATTCCCACCAGAATAAAAATAGACCACCATCCCCATAGTGCTTAAAAGGCATCAATGGATTACTATGCCAGATAAATCTAAATTTTTGAACAGATCATTTAAGGTTCAAAAAGAAAGAAAAATGGGTTAAAAATAAAAGGAGATGAATTTAGGAGTGTGTTCTAATTTTCAAAGTGTATTTACTCTGAAGAAGTGGTAAATTCAGCCACTGGAAATATTTAACATTAGCTGGAAAACAGTGGTCACAGAGTCCATAGGTAGGTCTCAAGCATCGGCTGATGATTGAAGTAACTGACATTTAAAAAATATTAAACCTTGATATTACAGGCTGTTTTTCATGCTTTTCTCATCCATTTTATGATCCACAGGAATAGCATAAGGATGGCAGAATGTTTGCTAAAAACATAGTAAGCGTGTGGTCCCTTCAAAGATTTCTAATGGAAGATGTCTCCCAGAATGTTAGTGTCCCTTTTTTAAGCATATCTAGTTCAACACTTATTAGTCTACACATTATGGAAAATATGAAGGTTGTCATGACAACTGGATGGAAAATTCAGTCAACATAATTCACTTCACATAATGCAGTATTATCTTCCTTCCTGTTTGTTTAAAAAATAATTCCATGCAAAATCTATATTCTGCACTGAAATAGCCAGAAGTATGTATAAGAGTATACACTGTAGATATTTATATCAATAAGATCAATAAGACCTTATATAAAGTTGATTTTGTTCTGTCAGATTCTGCCAGTGCTCTCCGAGTTCACCATTTTCCCCTTTCAAGTCACAACAGTGCCTGGACATTGAATGGATACCAATCAGGCTTAAATTGAGCTCAGGAAAAAGTCCTCCTGGTTAGAGTTTGGTGAGCATAAAAAAATAGGTTAGTCCTACAGAAAACGTTCAGAAGCAAATTTGATGTATCAAAGTGAAGCAAATAATTCAATTTACAATTCACACAGAGGGCAAGCTGAGGCAACAGGCAATGGGATAAAAGCCTGGAGTGTGAGACCACAGCAAGAGGGTCACAAAATATATCTGGCTATGAAAGTATCTAATGAAATAAATAATTTGAAAATCAATTGCAGGTAATCTCATTATATTTGTTTCATAAGAAAACAATGTACAGTCATTCATATCATATCATATCATATAAATATAGATGACTAATATTGTTTTGTAAATTTTTTTTGGCACTATTAAATTTCCAATACAGGAAACAAGCAGAAATCTAGGTATTGACAACATATAATTTCTATGGTACAGGCATTCTTTTTACCTCTTCCTCCAGTAAGAGAAATATAAGACTTCAATGAAACATGAATATAAATGTACTAACATGTCTCTCAGTCTTTTCTTAAAAGATGTAAGATTTAATAAATGGAAACCTCAAGTAAAATATCAGGAGACTGTGGCTGAGATGCCTCTTCTCACAGGTGCATCAAAATTACAACTATTTATGGAGCAACTCTTGATGAGAACTATTCGAAGACTAGAGTAAAAGTTCTTCTACAAGCAAAGATGGAAGGGGGACCACAAGGAGATGGGAAGGAGGGGCAGAGATGCACTATAGTCATGTCCCCCCTACTAGGTGGGTATCCACAAGCTGGAGGGTAATTATAATTGCAGAAGGTCCCCCCATGCAGTGACGGGTCAGAGCCCCATATCAGACTCCACAGATTGGGAATCCTGCACCAGGAAGATGAGTCTTCAGAACATTTGGCTTTGAAGGCCAGTGGAGCTTACTTTTGGGGGAGTCAGAGAGCTGTGGGAAATAGAGACTCCATTCTCAAGAGGAACATACAAAATATCACACACTCCCTGACCCAGTACAGAAGCAATCATTTGAAAGGATCCTGGGTCAGACAAATAGGTGCAGTACCCACACTAAGCCCATTGTGTTTACTGCATTTCCTCAAACCTTGAGGTTTGAGAGTAAGTATTCCTTCTAAATATGACCTTCTGCCTCCTTTGTGTTTTGAAGCTCTAGGTTTTATTTAAAGTTTTGTTCTTTTTGGTTAAGACCTTGTTCTGGAAGTTCCTGTTGTGGCTCAGCAGGTTAACCCTACTGGTATCCATGAGGATACTGGTTCAATCCCTGGCCTCACTCAATGGCTTAAGGATCCAGTGTTGCTGTGAACTGTGGTGTGGGTTGGAGGCATGGCTCAAATCCTGCATTGCTGTGGCTGTGGCGTAGGCTGGGAACTTCCATATGCTGCAGGTACAGTCCTGAAAAGCAAAAAAGACCTTATTCTGTATGTAAGTATTTGTTTGGCACTTTGGCATGATTTTTGAAATTAGACTGTTCCATCTGTATCTGTCTTGCCTTCTGCCCATGACTTTTGAAACAGGAGCGGTTTAATTGGAACTGTGCCAGTTCAGCCTTTAACCCATTCCTATGGAATAGGGGCTATTCTATTGGAACTGTGATGAGCAGCCTTTGGCCTGGCTTTTCTGTGACCAGATTGTTCTCTGAGTACTCCTGGTATTTGATCTGCACGCTATTGGAGGTGTTTCAGCCCTTTAGGCTATTTGAAAATTATTCTTTTATGCTAAAAAAAAAATACTAAGAAGGATCCCAGTTATTTAAATATTTTGAGGGCACATACCCTACAGGATCCCCAACCCTGTTTGAAAACATGTTTCTTCCTCATGTATGTCTGACTAAATGGATTAAGCAGAGGCAATTTAAAATATCAACAGCCATTGTGGGGACCTTACTTTTTTCTTTGGCCACACTCCAGGCATGCTGAAGTTCTTGGGCCAGGTATTGAACCCATGCCCCAGCTGTAACCAGAGCCACAGCAGTGACTGCACAAGATCCTTAAGCTCCTGAGCCATCAGGGAACTCAATGAGTAACTTACTTTTATCACACCAAACTGAGTGACCATAGCTCTAAAGTTTCCAAAACTGAATGAAATGTTTGTCTTAGTTGGCATTTTGAGGCTTCCAAATGTTATCAGGCACCCAACACTGCCTCTCTGAAAAAGATCTTAAAACTATTTGAAGCAAACTGTTAATGATCAAAGAAAGACAATGTCTTCTGAAGCCTCAGACTCTTCATCTTTAGCTCTTTTGTCTCAGGCCTCACTTCCCCAGGCCATGTCCTCCCTTTCCTCTATGCTGCCCTCGCCTCCCCTAGAACATCAGTTCCAACATACTAATTCACACACTATACTTCACTTTTGCCTAGAAACTCTCCCCACCCTCTTTTCCTCTGAACCAATCAGAACATGAGACTCCAGAGGCCACACCCCTAACTTCTTACTTTCCCTGGACTAAAACTGAACTATGAGTCATGGTCAAATATTTTCCCAAAATAACTGAAGAGCCTCAAAGTTTTCTGAGGAATTTAATATCACTGTTCTGCTGTATCAACCTGGTTTCTCCAACTTATTTCAGCTAATTCATATGTTTGTTGGTGAAGGCCAGGCCCAACAATGGATGAAAACTTCTAATTGGGAAAAATTCTGAAATCTCTCTAGAGTTACAAGTGCTTTTAAAGAAAGTTCTGGTCTTCCTTTGGATATTCACTCCCCTGGGTAGCTTTCAAGTCTAGGTTTACTACCAGGTTTTGCTGAATATTTCCCTTCTGGTAAAAAGAATAAGCATGGGGAGTTCCCATTATGGCTCAGTGGGTCAAGAACCTGACATATGCTCCATGAGGATGAAGGTTCAATACCTGGCCTTGTTCAGTGGGTTAAAGATCCAGTGTTGCTGGAGAGACGAGATTTAGATGGTGGAATAGAAGGACTGGAGCTCAACTTCTCTCCTAAAAACAACAAAATTTACAACAAAATGCTGAGTAATCCTCAACCACATGGACTGGAAACTTTCAAAAAGATATCCTACCCCAGAAGACAAAGAGGAGGCTACATCAGGAGGTAGGAGGGGCGATTACGTGATATAAGCAACCCCATACCTCCCAGGTGGGAAACCCCACAGACTGGAAAGCAGCTGGTTCACAGAGACTCACCTACAGGAGTGAGAGTTCTAAGCCCCACATCAAACTCCCACGTATGAGGATTTGGCACAGGGAGAAAAAGCCCCTGGAGCATCTGGTATTGAAGGCCAGTGGGGCTTGTGTGCAGGAGCTCCATGGGACTGGGGGAAATGGAGACCCCATTCTTAAAAGGTACACACAGACTTTCACGTGTACTGGGTCCCAGGGCAAAGCAAAGTTTCCACAGGAATCTGGGGCAAACCTGACTGCAGTTCTTGGAGGACCTCCTGGGAAAACAGGGTGAATGTGGCTTGTTGCAGGACGAGGACATTGGAAGCAAAGCTTTCGGGAACATTCAGAAGTATGTCTTTCTCTGGAGGTGGTCATTTTGGGAAAATCTGGCCCCACCCATCAGCACTGAGAAACCCAAGGTAAAACAACAATCAAGGTAGGATCATAGCCCTACCTGGATTGTAAACAGGCTGCCTAAAGTCCCCCCAGGCACACAGCCACCTATAATCTCACCCAGAGACAAAGCCCCACCCACCAGAGTGATAGGAATCAGTTTCACCTATCAGTGGGCAGGCATCAGTCCCTCCCAGCAAGAAGCCTATGGCAAGCCCGTACAGCAACTTCAGCCACAAGCAGGGGGGAAGACACAAGAAGTAAGAGAGGCTACAACTCCATTATCTGTAAAAAGGTCACCACACCAAAAACCTATAAAAATGAAAAGACAGAGAACTATAACCCAGATGAGGGAGAAAGAAGAAACCCCATAAAAACAGCTAAGTGATTGGGAGATTCTCAGTCTCCAGGAAAAAGACTTAGACTATTGATGCTGAAGATGATGCAAGTAATGGAAATAAACTGGAGGCTAAGATGGATTACTTACAGGAAACACTGAGCAAAGAGATACAAGATATAAAACTTAAGCAAGAAGAGATGCAAAATACAATAACTGAAATAAAAAATTCACTAAAAGGAACCAACAGCAGAATACACGAGGCAGAAAAACAAATAAGTGAGGTGGAGGATGAATTAGTAGAAATTACGGATGTGAAACAGAAAAGAGAAAAAAGATTGAAAACAAATGAAGAGAGTCTCAGAGAACTCTGGGACAACGTTAAACACACCAACATCTGTATCATAGGGGTGCCAGAATGAGAAGAGAGAGAGAAGGGGCATAAAAAATATTCCAAGAGATAATAGCCGAAAACTTCCCTAACATGGGAAAGGAATCACTCACTCAAATCCAGGAAGCACAATGAGTACCATATAAAATAAACCCAAGGAGGAATACACTGAGACATATATTAATCAAACTAAGCAAAATTAAAGACAAAGAGAAAGTATTGAAAGCAGCTAGGGAAAAGAAACAAGTAACATACAAGGGCACCCTGATAAGGTTATCAGCAGATTTTTCAGCAGAAACTCTGCAAGCCAGAAGGAAGTGGAATGATATACTTAACATGATGAAAGAAAAAAACCTGCAACCAAGATTACTTTACCCAGCAAGGCTCTCATTCAGATTTGAAGGAGAAATCAAAAGCTTCACAGATAAGCAAAAGCTAATAGAATTCAGCAATACTAAGCCAGCTTTACAACAAATACTAAAGGAACTTCTCTAGGCAGAAAAGAAAAGACAGCAACAGGAAACAAAAATACCACAAATGACAAGGCTCACCAGTAAAGGTACATGTATAGTAATGATGCAAAATCATCCATGCACAATTATGCCACCAAAATCAGAAATCATGAAAAGACGAGGGTACAAATGCAGGACACTGGAGATGAACTTGCAATTAAGAGACCAACAACTTAAAAAAATCCTGTGTATACATAGACTCTTACATCAAAACTTCAGAATAACTACAAACCAAAAATCTACAATTGATACGCAAACGAATAAGAAAAATCAACTCAAATATGACACTAAAGGTAGTCATCAAACCATAAGAGGAGAGAACAAGAGAAGAAGGGAAGAAAAAAGAGCAACAAAAACAAATCCAAAGCAATTAATAAAATGGCAATAAGAACATACATATCAACAATTACCTTAAATGTTAATGGACTAAATGCCCCAACCAAAAGACATAGACTGGCTGAATGGATAATAAAAACAAGATACATATATATGCTGTCTTCAAGAGGCCCACTTCACTTCTAGGGACACATACAAATTGAAAGTGAGAGGATGGAAGGAATTATGCCATGCAAACGGGAATCGAAAGAAAGCTGGAGTAGCAATACTCATAACAGACAAAATAGACTTTAAAATGAAGAATATTTTAAGGGACAAGGAAGGTCACTGCCTAATGATCAAAGAATCAATCCAAGAAGAAGATATAACAATTTTAAATATCTACGCACCCAACGTAGGTTTACCACAATATATAAGGCAACTGCTAACAACCTTAAAAGGACAAATTGACACTAACACAATAGTGGGGGACTTTAACACCTCACTTACAGCAATGGACAGATCATCCAGACAGAAAATTATAAGGAAACACAGGCCCTGAATGAAGCATTAGACCAGATGGACTTAATAGATATTTATAGGACATTCCATCCAAAAGCAACAGAATACACATTTTTCTCAAGTGCACATTGAACATTCTCTAAGATTGATCACATCCTGGGCTACAAGTCAAACCTCAGTAACTTTAAGAAAATTGAAATCACATCAAGCATCTTTTCTGACCACAATGCTATACAACTGGAAATCAACAACAACAACAAAAACTTCAAAAACAACAAACACGCGGAGACAAAACAACATGCTGCAAAGCAACCAATGGATCACTGAAGAAATCAAAGAGGAAATTAAAAAATAACCTAGAAGCAAATGACAACAAAGATATGAACCTCCAAAACCTATGGGATGCAACAAATGCCATTTGAAGAGGAAAGTGTATAGCAATACAAGCCTACCTCAGGAAACAAGAACAAGCTCAAATAAGCTAACTTTAAGTCTAAAGCAGCTAGAGAGAGAATAACAGACAAGACCTAAAGTTAGTAGAAGGAAAGAAGTCATAAAGATCAAAGCAGAAATCAATGCGATAGAAATGAAGAAAACCATAGAAAAGACTAATAAAATGAAAAGCTGGTTCTTTGAAAAGATCAACAAAAGTGATAAACCCTTAGCCAGACTTAGCAAGCAAAAAAGAGAGAGGACTCAAATCAATAGAATTAGAAATGAGGAGTTCCCGTTGTGGCGCAGTGGTTAACGAATTTGACTAGGAACCATGAGGTTGCGGGTTCGGTCCCTGCCCTTGCTCAGTGGGTTAACGATCTGGCGTTGCCGTGAGCTGTGGTGTAGCTTGCAGACGCGGCTCGGATCCCGCGTTGCTGTGGCTCTGGCGTAGGCCAGTGGCTACAGCTCCGATTCGACCCCTAGCCTGGGAACCTCCATATGCCGCGGGAGCGGCCCAAGAAATAGCAACAACAACAACAACAACAACAACAAAAAAGAAATGAAAAAGTAACAAAGGACATCACAGAAACACAAAGGATCATAAGAGACTACTATTGCAACTATAGGCGAATAAAATGGAAAACCTAGAAGAAATGGACAAATTCTTAGAAAGGTACAATCTTCCAAGACTAAACCAAGATGAAATAGAAAAAACGAATGGACCAATCACAAGTACTGAAATTGAAACTGTGATTAAAAAAGTTCCAACAAACAAAAGTCCAGGACCAGATGGTTTCACAGGCGAATTCTATCAAACATTTAGAGAAGAGCTAACACCTCTCCTTCGGAAACTATTCCAAAAATTTGCAGAGGAAGGGACACTCCGAAAGTCATTCTAGGAGGCCGCCATCACCCTGATACCAAAACCAGACAAAGATACCACAAAAAAAGAAAATTACAGGCCAATTTCACTGATGAACATAGATGCAAAAATCCTCAACAAAATACTAGCAAACCACATCCAACAATACATTAAAAGGATTGTACATCATGATCAAGTGGGATTTATCCCAGGGATGCAAGGGTTCTTCAATATCCGCAAATCCATCAGCATGATACACCACATTAACAAACTGAAGAATAAAAACCATATGATCCTCTCAATAGATGCAGAAAAAGCCTTTGACAAAATCCGATACCCATTTCTGATAAAAACCCTTCAGAAAGTGGGCAGAGAGGGAACCTACCTCAACATAATAAAGGCCATATATGACAAACCCACAGCAAACATCATTCTCAATAGTGAAAAGCTGAAAGATGCGGGGAGCCAAGAAAATGCAGGGACTCAAAACAAGGATCTCGCCTGATGGCAAAAAAAAACCCTGAAGGCAGGTTCCTAACCAAGAAAGGGAGCTCACCTGAACGGTACAAGCCAAAGGTGGGCTCTGGTCAGGATGAAAGCCTCACTGCATGGTACAAGCCGAAGGCAGGCCTCAGGTTACACAGCTCTCATTTTGATCTTGATGGGGAAGAATTGGGGCTTTCCTGGGAAAACAATTTCCATGTTTGCGCTGGAGAACATGGATTGTTTCTCGGGTGACCTAGTCTTTCCTGTTGTTTTATTTGTTATTCAGTTTTCCTCGGTCTTTCCTGATTATTTACTTATTATTCTTATTTTCCTGTGATTTGTGATTTGTGATTTAACTAATTTACAACAATAATATAATAAGAATTTCATACTGAAAGACTTTCCCCTATTTAATCCAACTTAGTTAAAACATAGTGTTTATCTATTAACTAGTTATATAGTAAACTTTAGCGTTAGGATTTTAATGAGGACCATAGAAGTTAGCCATATCTTATCCAAAAAACTTATCTGTGAGATTTGTCTTTGATTTTAAAAGCTTTTAAGTGATAGCTAGTTTAGTTAAGTTGGTTTATATTTACTTACACTGTCTCCCTGCCACAACACTTTGAAGATAAGCACCAGTCTACAAACAAGGTTTGTGAATGCCAAATGCTTGTGTCTATGGACTCTTCAAAGTACTCACTAAGTTTAGTTAAGATAGAGATCTTAAAACAGGATGTATAGCTATACCATGTAATAGTTAACCAATGTACTTTTAACACTGTGGTGTAATCTGTAATGAAAAACTGTCTATATAATCAACTACTATTGCCAATAAAGTTTGAGCAGTCCAGTGCCCTGAAAGAAGGGACAAAGAGGCTGTCTCTGATGCAAAAGCCGACGTCTGTCCCTCTTCTTTGGGAAAGTGTACACACCCTGGCCGCCAGAGCTGGCCTCCGGCAACAGAAAGAATTCCCGCTGAGATCAGGAACAAGACAAAGCTGTCCACTCTTGCCACTACTCTTCAACATAGATTTGGAAGTCCTAGCCACAGCAATCAGAGAAGTAAAAGACATAAAAGGAATCCAAATTGTAAAGAAAGAAGTAAAACTATCACTATTTGCAGATGACATGATACTATACCTAGAGAATCCTAAAGACTCTACCAGAAAACTGTTAGAGTTCGTCCATGAATTTGGCCAAGTCGCAGAATACTAAATTGATACACAGAAATCAAAGGCATTTCTAAACACTAACAATGAAAGATCAGAAAGGGAAATTAGGGAAGCAATCCCATTTACCATCGCATCCAAAAGAATAAAATACCTAGGAGTAAACCTACCTAAAGAGACAAAAGACCTGTACTCTGAAAACTATAAGACATTGATGAAAGAAATCAAAGATGACACAAATAGATGGAAAGACATACCATGCTCTTGGATTGGAAAGGTGAATATTATCAAAATGACTATATTACCCAAGGCAATCTAAAGATTCCATGCAATCCCTATCAAATTACAAAGGACATTTTTCATAGGACTCAAAAAAAAATATTTTAAAGTTTGTTTGGAAGCACAAAAGACTCAAAATAGCCAAAGACATCCTGAAAAAGAAAAATGGAGCTGGAGGCATCAGGCTCCCAGACTTCAGACTATACTACAAAGCAACAGTCATCAAAACCATAGGGTACTGGCACAAAGATCGAAATATAGATCAGTGGAACAGGATAGAAAGCCCAGAATTCAACCCACGCACCTATAGCCAACTAATCTATGACAAAGGAGGCAAGAATATACAGTAGAGAAAAGACAGCCTGTTCAATAAGTGGTGCTGGGAAAACTGGACAGCCACATGTAAAAGAATGAAATGAGAACACTCCCTAACACCATACACAAAAATAAACTCCAAATGGATTAAAGACCTAGATATAAGAACAGATACTATAAACCTCTTAGAGGAAAACATAGGCCAAACACTCTCTGACATAAATGACAGCAACATCTTCTCAGACCCACTTCTTAGAATAAAGACAATAAAAACAAAAATAAACAAATGGGACTTAATTAAACTTAAAAGTTTCTGCACAGCAAAGGAAACTGTAAACAAAACAAAAAGACAACCCACAAAATTGGGGAAAATCTTTGCAAATGAATCAACTGACAAGGGATTAATCTCCAAAATTTATCAACACCTCCTACCACTCAATACCAAAAAAACAAACAACCTCATCAAAAAATGGGCAGAAGATCTAAACAGACAATTCTCCAAAGACATACAGATGGCCATCACTCATTATTAGAGAAATGAAAATCAAAACCACTATGAGGTACCACCTTACACCAGCCAGAATGGCCATCATCAAAAAGTCTACAAACAATAAGTGCTGGAGAGGGTGTGGAGAAAAAGAACCCTAGTACACTGTTGGCAGGATTGTAAATTGGTGCAACCACTGTGTAAAACAATATGGAGATTCCTCAGAAAACTACAAATAGAACTACCATTTGATCCAGCAATCCCACTCCTGGGCGTCTACCCAGACAAACCCATGACTCGAAAAGACACATGTACTCCAATGTTCATTGCAGTACTATTTGCAATAGACAAGACATGGAAACAACCTAAATGCCCAGCAATGGAGGAGTGGATCAAGAATTGGTACATATACACAATGGAATATTACTCAGCCATTAAAAGGAATGAAATACCTGCATTTTTAGAAACATGGATATCCCTAGAAATTATCATGCTAAGTGACATCAGTCAGACAATGAGACACCAACATCAAATGTTATGACTAACATGTGGAATATGATAAAAGGACAGAATGAACTTCTTTGCAGAACAGATATTGACTCACAGACTTTGAAAAACTTATGGTTTCCAAAGGAGACAGTTCCGGGGGTGGGGTGATGCACTGGGGTTGTGGGATGAAAATCCTATAAAACTGGATTGTGATGGTCATTGTACAAGTACAAATGTAATAAATTCTTCACATAATAAAAAAAATTGGAGTCATATAATATGAAAAAAAAAAAAAAAGATCCAGTGTTGCTGCAATCTGTGGCATAGGTCACAGATATGGCTAAGATCCAACATTGCTGTGGCTGTGGTGTAAGTCAGTATATGCAACTCTGATTTCATTCCTAGCCCAAGACCTTCCATATGCCACAGGTGCAGCCCTAAAAAGGAAAGAAAGAAAGAAAGAAAGAAAGAAAGAAAGAAAGAAAGAAAGAAAGAAAGAAAGAAAGAAAGAAAGAAAGAAAGAAAGAAAGAAAGAAAGAAAGAAAGAAAGAAAGAAAGAAAGAAAGAAAGAAAGAAAAAGAGAAAGAAAGAAAGAAAAGGAAAGAAAAGAAAAAAGAAAAGAAAGAAGGAAAAAACAAAACGTCAAAAAACCCTTTCTATAATCAACCAATATCCCATAATTAAGGAAGCCCATCAGGAGTTCCCAAGGGTTCATCAGGTTAAGAACCCAACTAGTATCCATGAGGATGTGGGTTCAATCCTTGGCCTTGCTCAGTGGGTTAAGCATTCGACATTGCTGCAAGCTGCAATTCATGGGGACAGTAATGCCACATACTGAGACTCCATATTTCTTGAAAATTCTGATGGCTTATCTAAATGATATCAAGTTCCCTAGAGATTCCACTTTGTTGCAATATGTGGGTGATTTGCTTCTTTGCTCTCCTTTTCAAGCCTCCTCACAAGAAAACAGCAACCACTTTCTAAAGCTTTTAGCCTTAAAGGGGCATAAATTTGGCAAAAAAAAAAAAAAAAGTGTAGCTAGCCCAAACCCAGATTTATTATTGAGGGCATCTGGTATTAGAGCAAAGGCCACCCCTAGATCCAGATAGAATTCATTGTGTTTGTTCTAATTTACCCAAACCTCAAACTAAGCCCTAACTGCAAGGTTTTCTCTGGCTTGTTGGCTATTCCTAAAATGAATCCCCAGTGTCAGTCTTATGGCCAAATTTCTTTGTGTTTTTCTAAAGAAAAAAAAAAAAATGACCCAATTTTCTCTGAAAAACCTGATGACACAGATTTTATGCCTCAAAGAAGAATTTGTGAACCCATTTTCCCTTGGGCTTCCCATTTATAAGATTCCATTTTTCCTTTTTGTATACAAAAAGGAAGGGAATGCCCTTGGGGTACTCACCCAAAAATATGAAACCACCAATAACTGGATGGTATAGCACAGGGATTAAAGCTATTACAGCACTGCCTTTTTGGTCAAGGCCACTGAGAAAAGTGTTGTGGGATCTCCTTTAATCCCTTGTATCTCATGCAGTAGAAACCCTCTGAATCCTTTTCACACTGAACATTTCTCAGCCAGCTGCCTTACCTCCTAGGATGTTCTTTTGTTAACTGCTCCTTACATAACTCTTTAATTTCACTGATAGTTCTTATTTAAAAGGTGACAGTGACAAAGATTGTACTGGGTGTTCTCTTGTGACTCTTTTTGATGTTGTTCAGGCAGCATCTTTATCTGTGACTGCTTCATGCAGGCTGAAATATATGTTCTTAGGCTCTTACACAGGCTTGTACTTTAGCCAGGGGCAAAACTGCCAGTATTTTATACCAATGGTAGCTATACTTTCTGAGTAGCTCATGATTTTGGAATGTTGTGGGAGCAACTTGGCTTTCTTACTTCCAGTAGAAATAAAATTTTAAATGGTCCCTATGTTCAAGAATTATTGGATGCAATACTTGTGCCTTTCAGAGCCTATATCTGTCAACATGTAGTGGAAAAAGGCATCAGAACACACATACTTATCCAAACAGAAAGTAGCACCACCAAAACATAGCCTTTTTAAGCCACTTTTTATTAATAAGAAAGACAGTTTTCCTAGAAACTACCAGAGGAAATATTTACATGACATAACCAGATACAATGCAATAATTCATACACATTTAGATTGATGACAATTTGGGGGCTGACTTGGGGGCTTTTGATTTGGAAGTGATTTAACTTCCCTAAGATCAAGAGATTTCCACCTGTTTCTTAAACAAAATCAAGGCATTTTTAGCAAGAAACAAGAATAGGAAATAGTCACTGGGTAAACAAATAACCCCTACTGCAGCAGCAGATTAAACATTCGGAATCCTGCCTCCCCTCCTACCTTTTGTACGGGCCCACCATCTTTTTAAGGACTTACATATTGAAATACATCTACTTATTTTGGCAACATTGGCAGGAATAATTTTAAGAGGACAATCTTTTCTTGTAAAACTAATGTTTGATATTTTTAACTGTAATGGATTGTTTGGAATTTGAGATGAAAATGATGCCTCAGAGAGGTCTTGCCAGGCCAAAAAAAAAAAAAAAGAGAGAGAGAGAGAGAAAGTAAACCAGGTTAAAATGAGAGACAGAGAAGGAAAGTAAACCAGGTTAAAGATTGTCACTCATTTTACTTCTCTCTCTCAATCAATTATACATCATGTTGAGCTTTTTTCTTTTTTTCCTTTTCTTTTTTAGATATTTGGGTTAAGACTTTTTTTTTTAACTCTATAAAAATAGCCTCTTAATCCTAAATTTTATAATTGCATATAAATAATGAGGCACTCTGGGGTCAAGCTGGTGGCAGTAAATTAGAGTCTAAACCAGGTATGTTACAAACCCCTGGGATTCTGCCAGAGGCAGATCTGTGTGTACAATTTTTTTTTTGTTTGTTTCAGCTGAATACATATACACTTATGGCAGTGTCCATCAAATTATACATTTTGATGAATGGTTTGTAGATGCAGTTTGCTACATGAAAACACTTCATGATGTAAAATTATGACTTAGGCACCCTGTGCATGTATATGTGTGTTGCATTTTGGTTGCTGAAGGGAAAAGAGAAATCTCTGGCTCACTCAAATAAGAGCTAGTCACAAGTCCATACCTACATACCAGTTTGGGTGAGAAATAGAGTCTGTAGCTAGGGAAGTCACTTTCCAAAATAACTTTAGATTAAAGAATGGAAAATACAAATTGTGTTAGTGCAGTAGGTATTTTGTCACATCAGTCCAAGTTCAAGTAGCTTTATCCAATAACCTCATAATTAATCCTTGAGGACATTTTATACAGCTATACCGTTAGCTCCAGATTTGATATGACTCTCCCATCCTAGTGACCACAAAGGAAATTTTCTTAAATTCAACAAATCTATTGAGTATTTATTATGTGTTAAGCATGCATTAGGCAAAGTATACCACAGTGAATAGCATATAAGTCATGATGTCTAAGAACTTAGAGTCTAGTCCAGCAAACTTGCTTTGAATGGCCAGGTAATAAATATTTTAGGCTCTGTGAGCCACATATAAACTTTGTTGCCACTTTGTTTTTGTTTTATGGTGCCTTTGTTTTGTTGTTTATTTTTTTTTATAACCTTTAAAAATGTAAAGTATGTTCTTAGCTTGCAGCCCATACCAAAAATGTATGAGAAGGCTTTGGCCCTGGTTTTCTAGTTTGCGGACCCCCTGGTCTAATTAATAGAGATAGAAGAAGGTGAGACTGGACAAAATGCACAGAAATGAAGAGACAAACAGTGATTGATTAAATGCTCCTCACTGCTTAAAAACAAGAACAGTTTTGTTTGTTTGCTTATATTTGGTGCTTTTTAGATTAGTTCATTGTGTAGGTTAAAGCTTTAATATTATCAATAAAGTTTTGTACTATTTAAAATAATAATATCTTAATTTGACTTAAATTCTTTATTATTCTAATACTACATTGTTTAGCAGAATTACCTAGCATTTTAATATTTCAAGGAAGAAAATACCTAACTTCTACTCTCATTTTGTTTTAGTGTTAACAAACCTGAAAATATGAATAATACATTAGCATTATATTAGTTTGAAAAGCAGCATAGAATTTTAGTGCCGAATCAATTTATCTTTCATGATTCTTAATGGGCATTAAATAAGTGTGAAAAAGATGTAAGATATGTTTTAAATTCTACTTCTTTCACTCGGGTTTTGCAAAGAACACTCATATTACACTAAGTATATAGTTTTGATTAATCTTCAGATTATTGTTTTCTGTTATAAAGCAAATTTATTTTTCTTTGCACAAATATGCACTTCATGATCCCTCTAGACAGCTCATGATTCACTTCTACTAAAAATATTTTAACAAATGTTATGGTTTATACATGACTGTACTGAAATTATCCTGTAAAGACATGAAAAAATTATAGGAAAAAATTGCCAGACGTTGAAAAAAATCAAAGTGGACAAAGAATACTGAAATCCTAATAGAGTTCAGAAATGCATTCAGCAGCATGTTTTTCTTTTCTAAATATAATTGTTGATGTAATAATATATTTTTAGAAATATAATGCCCCACATGAGTACATTAGTTAGTCTTCATATTTCATGGTTCATTTTATAGCAAATACAGGCTTTCACAATCACTTCTTTTTAAAATTCCAATGACCAATATATGTTCTCTTACTCATTGTTGTGGACCTGCACTGGGTCAACTGAGCAGAACTGGTATTAGATTTCCCAGCTTCATTTTTCTAGATTATCATGGGCCACACAGTGAGATTTGTGTGTGATCTTGAAAACAAAAGGGAAGCAGCAGTGGAGTTCTTTTTAGGCTCAGAAGGACAAAGCAGGGCCAGGTGCTGTTGTTGTAGGTCATATGTATTGTGACAGATTTTCTGGCTCACTGTGTGGGCCTGGGACACAGCCAGGCCCACAGATTCTTTAGCTGCTAACCAGATCCTTATTTTCTGATTACCATTTTCTCTAGCATGTCACCTGCTTCATTAAAACTGGAAACCGTGAGAGACCAGTGTAGATTCTAGCTGCTCTTCATGGGTTCCAGTTCGCCCTTCTTGTCCTCCATTTCACATCCATCTTCCCTTCCTGAAAGACCACCCTGCTTTCCAGACCCAAGACTAAAAGCAAAAGCAACAAGAGTCTATAAATTCTTACCAGCACCTTACAATTATATAAGTTCAAATCTTTTGTAGAAATTCCATAATTCTAGTGTTTTTAGCGGTTCTATTCCTATGATTGACTCCTGCATGAAAAATCCACTGTACTGAATTTAATTGCTGTTATTCTCAGTCATCATACAGTTTGCCTCCTAATGTTGCAAAACATAATTTTGCTTTATAAGGTTTTTCTTTAGCTAAATAGCCAATAAATAATAGTTCATTTGCCAATGTGTGAATTTTTCACAGCATAAACTTTGAAAAAATAAAATGCAATAAATTTTTCATTTAAAAATGGAAGAAGTGTAATGGAAAGCCTAAGAATCTACTTTTAACCTTTTATTATACTGTGTGCAATAAGGCAGTGAGAAAAGTACCTTTCAAAAAGTAATGTGAATATAGTGAATTCCTGAAAGAGGCAGCCTGAACACACATCCCTGATTCCTTCATATACTGGGCCTCTCTCTTTGAAATAACAGCAAAAGATCTAAGTATGCTCGTTTCACTTGGATGCTATTGCTGAGGCCTCTTTTATTCTGGTAAATTCCAGGGGATGGCTCTCATTCTTTATAATATAGTGAGAGAACTAGAAAATCATGAAAAACAGGTTTACCTCCCCTCTAAATTAAAAATAGAGATCTGTATATTTCATGACAAATTAAGGGGGTCCATCTGTACTATTTAGCTGAACAGTCTATGGAGGCATGCTTCAATCCTGCTGTGATTAGGATCCAAAGGAACCCAGGCATCGATAAGCTGAATTATTCAGTCTGTGAGAAGTGAAGCAGATAGCCTCTTATATCCAGAGAGGGATATCAACAAGAGGCTTTATCTATGTATCTCGCCTCTGAGGCAAACATTGCCCAGATTCTATAATGTTGCATTTCTCAACATTGGAAAAATACTAAAGAGTGATAAGAATATTAATCACAAAAATGACAGTCCTCAAGAAGTTGCTGTTGAAGGATTTTTAAAAATATCTTTCAGAACAAAAACCCAGTCTTCAAATTGAAAAAAAAATCATGATATTTAATAGGTTACTAGTGCTAAGAGATATTTCTCAAAGCAGAGCAGAGATATGAAGAGGAATAATAATCTCAGGCAAAGAAAAATGAGACTTTGAAGAACACCTAATTCAGTAACATACAGGAGGTAAGTTAAAGACATTCGTGTCTGGGAATCTGGAAATGGCTCTACACTCCAGCTGTGCAAACCTAGGCTTATGCCTCAGTTATTCCAACTCTAAAATTGGGAGAATCATGTCAACTGTACCTATATTGTTACTTTTTAGTCATGAGAATTAAGTATCTATGTTATTGTTTGTGAAATATTTAGAAGAGTACTGGGAACTAAATTTATAAAATGTTAGTACAGATGAGTCTTAACATTAAGTCAGATTTAAAAACTAATGAGATGCTATTATAATGTATGACATTAAATTTAAAAACATACACAAAACTGACATTTCCTAGAAAATAAAATAGAAATAATAGAAACTGACTTGAGAAGTCAGAAAACTTTAATAGTCCTACTTTAAAAAATTTACTGTAAGGTACTCTATATCCTTAATCCATTGTGCCAAAAGGAAACTCTAACATATGCATTTTTAGAGCATATCATTTCCAGATTATCTGATTCTAGCTCTTGCTGCCTTTAAGCCAATGTATAATTTCATAAATCATAGATATTTTCTATAGATGTGCAAATAAAATTCCAAACAGTGGTATTTCAATTGACTTCATCCTCTTTAAAAAAATGTAAGTTCAATGTTTATTTTATTAATCATTTCTATATTCTTTTATTATATATTATTTTTGTTTTTTGAGTTCCCCTTTAAATTTGAAACATTTTGTTTCCTAATTAATAGTTAAAATCTCTTAAAGCTTGTTCATTTTATCTTTACATGAATCACAATTTCACCTTCTAAAAATTTTTTTTTTTAGTAAATGAAAAAGATGATTCAGTTACAAAATGAAAGGAAATTACTGGATGATCAAGTAAGAAACATATCTATATTTTAAAGGGATTTATGTCTTTTGCTAATGGAACATTTTAGGGTGCTGGTTCAGTTTGCCTCTTATGGCTAAATTTGAAAATAAAAAAATGTAATTGTAATGTATACATGTAAGGATAACCTGACCCCCTTGCTGTACAGTGGGAAAATAAAAAAATAAAAATAAAAAAAAAGAAAGAAAATATGTAATTGATGAAGTAGTAAGACAGGAGGGAAGGGGGCAGAGAACAACCATTAAATAACGACACAGCCATTAAGAACAAGATAGCACAAAAACTGGTTAGAACTGATTAGGCCCAAGAAGACAGAAGATGTGACTTCCAGTGGGCCATGATCCTCATTATGCATTCATTGTAATGCCTTAGGCTGCTAAATTACACACCCACAGGCACCATGACAGTTCCAAGGCTGACCATAAAGGCCAAAAAGTGCCTGGGTGGTCCAATTCCTGTAGATCTCTACTGTTTCCCAAAATAGTTGGAATAATCCTCCTATTCATTAGTCTATGAAATTATCCAGCTCAAAAGAAATAATCACCACATATTTTGGAGCCTCTCTTTTCTTCCGAGTTGGATTGCCTCTTCCTATGCAATGCCTATCTCTCAAAATAAATCTGCTATCACTTTACCATGACACACTCTTGTGCTATCTTGTTCTTAATGGCTGTGTCGTTATTTAATGGTTGTTCTCTGCCCCCTTCCCTCCTGTCTTACTACTTCATCAATTACATATTTTCTTTCTTTTTTTTATTTTTATTTTTTTATTTTCCCACTGTACAGCAAGGGGGTCAGGTTATCCTTACATGTATACATTACAATTACATTTTTTTATTTTCAAAATAAAATCCAATCCCATCCCACCTTGATCTTGGCTTGCCTGCCATTTAGGCTCAACACAGCAGTTAGAATGACCCTTTTAAAATGTAAGCCAGATCATGGAATTCCCCTGCTCAAGACTTTCTATAAGCCAAAATCTTTATAAGTCCTATACAGATTAACAATTACATCTCTGATCTCATCACCTTACAAATCCCATAAATTATCTCCTGTCCTGAAGTTACAAGACAATTTATGTTTCCTTTGGGTAAAGACAACAAGCCAACACTCCCTTCCCCCATAGTAAGCTTTCTCTAGCCCTTTATTTTAGTAGAGTTGAGTTTAGACAATATTCTGATTTCTCCACCCTTTTGCCAAGAGTAGTTCTCCTGGCCTATTTAACTTGGTCCAGTGCAATTTTTGTTTTGAAAAATTCTTGGAATTTGTTTTTAACTTTTTTTTTTTTTTAAGAGGTGCACCTGGCCATATGGAAGTTCCCAGGCTAGGCCTCAAACTGGAGCTGCAGCTGCTGATCAAACCCATATTTTCATGGATACTGGTTCTTAACCCACTGAGCCACAACAGGAACTCCTAATTGATTTTTTATAATTTTCATATTTCTTATATATTTCCACAGAGATTCATGATTGAACATGCTATACGCTTTTGTCCAAAAGTTCTCAATTTTACTTTAGAAAAGTTACCATACACAATTTTGTGTGCCCAAAACACAGTGAGGCAAAATAATACCAAAAACTCAAAGTTTGGAGCAGAGGAAGATTTATTGCAGGTCCATTTAAAGGGGGGACTGTGGCTGTGGCTTATGCCCACACCCTACACCCTCAAACTTTTTGAGGATTTCAGCAAAGCTTTTTAAAGGTAAGCTGAGAGTGAGCCATAGTTGGTTTTTGCAAACTTCTTTGTATTGGAAACCTTCGTTCTTGCAGTATCCAGGTAGGTCAGGTCACCATGTTCCTATAAACCTCCAATAAAATAAATGTTATACTCAGTTCTGCAACTTTTATCTCTATATAAATGAACTCTTAAAGATCAGAGCACTGAGAACAGGCTATCCTGTATATTTCAGTCTATAGGCAAACATTCTTTTACAAAAGGTTCAGTGCCAACATGACTAAGCATGGGCAACAAAGTTTAAGCAAGAGGAACAGATCTAATATGGAGTCAGATTTGTTCTTCCCTATTACAAAAAGAATGCAGATTTGAAGACATATGGTTAAAACTCAGACAAGTTACATATTTTTTATTTATTTATTAAAAATATTTCAAATTCAACTTTAGGAGATATTTCTTCAAGAGCATCATCAAATGTGAGACAGGTATGAATAAAATGAATTTTTGTTAATGGACCTCTGCATTGAAAATGAAGTTTGATTAATTGGCTAACATTTTCTCAGAACTGAGATCTATGAGTCATCCATGCTCTCAGTTTGTTTCTATGGAATGAAAACTGGTGCTAAAATAAAGACCATTACTCATCTACCCTCACTAAAAAAAAGAAAAAAACAAAACAAAACAAAACAAAACAAAGAAACCAACAACAACAAAAAAGTTCCTGGATTCATTTTCCTCTAGGAGACTAATCAATGAATCAGAGATTCATTTATTCCACAGGATGAAATTTGTGGTCTATCTTTTCCAAAAAACAATGTGTTCATTTTGCAAACATTTTACTAACAATATCATGGACTTTTTATTAATGGTAGACTTGCAGCAGTTTAACTAGGTTATCTTGACACAGATCATAAAGTAGGAAGAACTGTCGTCTTTTTTTGTGTTCTGATATTTGTGGAGTCTTTTCTCTCAAATACTGTAATCTGAAGACAGAGAAGAGAATTAACAAGATGTTTATCTTGAGATGTATTTTCAGCTCTCTTCAGTTTATCCTAATTTTCAAATCAATAGACTAATTGCAGCAGTGTTTGTTCTTAGATAGTTTTTAACATTTTGCATTGAAACCAGCATGGATAAGAATTCAAAATTCACATGAAATTTGAAGATAGTACATTAGAATAGGTTGAATCTTGAGTTTAGGAGGAGTGTTCTTCAGCAAATTCCCTAACTTTACCCTGAAGAAGAGGTGCCAAGCAAGCACTTGAGCAGGTATGTGTTAACATGGGGTAGTTTTGTCTACCTGTTTATGTTTGAAGAGGGGCAGGTGGGCATTTAAAAATGTTCTAAATGTTCTCTCAGGGAATTCACTGGTTGCTTAGTGGTTAAAGACTCAGCGTTATCACTGCTATGGCTCAAGTTCGATTCCAGGCCTAGGAACTTCAACTTGCTGTGGGAATAGCCAAAAATTAGATAAATTAAAAAACAAACAAACAAACAAAAAACAAAAAAAGCCATAAGTTTCTCTTACTTTGATTTGACAGATTTCTTTAATATAGATCCAAACTTTATTATGAGGTATTAAAAATGTAATTAAGTAGTGCAAAAGACAAAAAATATAATTAGTTATCATTAAGTGGTATTTTATTTCAGAATATATCAAGGAAATACTAATCATTACTTGGAACTAACTTATGAATTTTAGTGAATTTCTAACTATCATTTAATTATATAAATGCAACAATATTCATTTGCCAAATGGGACCAAGCACTCAATATTTACATAAATTTCTTGATTAAGTGTTCTGTTTCACCAACAAAATAGATATACTTGAACATGTTTTTCAAAATGTAAAACAAATTATGTGGTGAGAAGAAGAAGTGCCAAGCAAGAACCCTAAGCATACGAATTTAGGATCCAGAACTAGCTGGGTTTAAGTCCAAGCCTTGACAGTTGGGAGATGTTGACCTAGTTCAAATCCCTCATTCCATTGATCTTCAACATTGGGGTTGGAAAATGGGAATAATATCTCCTTACAATGTTATTAAAGACAAGTTTATGTGCCCAACACACAATGAAGCCAAACAATACCAAAATGAGTTGGAACAGAGAAAATTTATTGCAGGGGCATGCAAGGATATGGGGGGCTAGTACCCAAAAACTCCTGAACTCTCTGAAGAGTTTTAGCAATGCCTTTTGAAAGACAAGGGAAGGGAGGCTGTAGTTAGTTGCAAACTTCTTGATGTAGGAATCCTGTGTTCTTCTAGCTGTCCATGCAGGTCAGGTCACCATGTTCCTGTAAACCTCCAGTAAAACAAACGGTACCCTCTGTTCTGCAATTTTTATCTCTATAAAAATGCACTCTTAAAGGTCAGAGTCCTGAGAATAAGTTATCCTATATATTTCAGGCTTCAGGCAATATTCCTTTACAAAAGGTATAGAGCCAGCATGACTAAGCAGAGGCAACAAAGCACAAAGTTTAAATCAAGAGGAACAGATCAAATATGGAGTCAAATTTGTCCTTCCCTATTACAGTAATATTGCATCATAGAAGAAATGATCTAATCAGTGCAATCATTCTAGCACAGTGCCCGGCCCATAATAGAATTTCAATAAAAGTTAGTCTGATTTTTCTCATTTATGGATATCTTACTGTGTGGTAGAAGAAAAAATATCGTTTCATATTTCATGTCATTTACCACTTGCTTTAATGTCGTGACCAACAGGAAGTCTAGGTCTATGTTTCTTAAACTGTTCTAAGCAGCACGGTGTCTCATGAGCTGTTTGTAGGTGCTTTGAAGAGCTCCCTTGATAATACAATTTCACAAAGGACTGACTATTATACATTTCCCTGTTGGAGAACTCTAAGTATATTAGTGTATTATAGGCTTTAAAATGTCCTGAAGCTAAACAAACAAACAAACAAATAAAAACAGAATTGTTCGACTTTATATAACTATGCACATTATTTTAGGAATATCTATTAAGATATCACCAATGATTCTTCCTCCCATTTTAGGTCAAAACATGGAGAGATGCTCCATGTGATCTGAGCTTGGGAATGACTTGCAGGTGGGTAATCAAATTTGGCACATGAAGGAAAATCATATTAGGAGAGGAAATAGATAGAAAATTGAAATGGGTTACCCTGGCACTTTCAACCAGGAAACAATTACTATGGATTAATTATATTAGTTTTCTATGTTTTATAACAAATCACCCAGACTTGGCAGCTTAAAATTATACACATTTATTATCTCACAGGTTCTAGTGGTCAGGAGTGGGGTAAGTCCAGGCTTAGCTGGGTCCTTTGCTGGAGTATCACAGAGCTACAACCAAAAATGTTACCCAGTTCTCGGTTCTCATCCAAAGCATGACCAGGGTAATATATGATTCTTCAATCTCCAAGGGTACTACTGGCAGACTTCATTTTCCTATGATTGTAGGATTGAGTTCAACTCACTTCTTCAGAGCCAACAGCAGAGAAAGAGATTCCAGCAAGAGAGATATTCTGTTCTTATGTAATCATGAATTGTATACATACCATCATCTTTATTGCATTTCATTGGTTAGAAACAAGTCACTTACTACCTACACTCAAGTGTAGGGTACCATACAAAAACACAAGTACCAGGAAGTGAGGTTCTCAGGGACCACCTTAAAGCCTATATACCGTACCTCCTAATTTTTATATGAAAGAAATTGCTACAGTAAATACATTTTTTAAAGAAATATCTATATGTTCAACATCTTATACTAAACTCTACTAAGATAGAACCTTCCTATTATTCACTAGGGTTTATGCAGTTCAATCACATAACATATTATGAAGTAAAAGAATTGATGATGGTATTTTACCCTTATTTCACGATGAAAAATAAATTTAGGTTCAGAAAATGCAAATTGCTGGCACAACTGGACATAGCTTCTTAACAAAGAGATCTTCTGGCTGTCAATAAAATGATGCTGCTTAGCCCTGGGTACCTTGCATCTCTGATCCCTCACCTGGGAACATGGGAGAAATTTAAGCAAATACATATTTTTTTTCTTTTAAAAATAATATTTTTATTTTACTTAGAATTGCTTAATGAACTACCAATCTCTTGGAATGTCTTACTGAAATTCTAACAGTATATTTGTGTTTATAACACACGGTTAAGTAAAATAATTATGAATAATAATATTTTTATTGGAAAAGAATTTGTTTATCCTTCAGAGTATATTCTACGTGACAATTAGATCACAGAGTATTTTTAACAAAGTCATGTTCAGTCTCCTTTTTGAAAATAATATGAAAGGATAAGGATAGAAACAAAGGCATTTCTAGTTTCCCACAGTAATTAGTTATGCGATAACTTCTTGGCATGAGTTGTACTTGTTTGGGGGCTATTTGGGTAGCTAATGCATTTGTATTATCTGACTCTTTAGGGTGCATTGAATTAGATGTGTATTATGGAAAAAATCATTTAAACATTCAAGGACAAAAAACTAGCAAGGGATATATTTTTAGAAGATAAGGTCCTTTTGTGTCCAAATTTATTATCCATTTATGAGTTTTCATAGTTGTTTTTGGTAAGTTTCTTGCTAATCTCAACCTTCATCATTCCATTCCAACTTTTAATGTTTCTGATTGTGCTAATTTTATAAACCTAGAGTCCTGTGGGTGAATGCTCTTTTGGTTTCCTTCTTTCACCAATGAGACTCAGCCTTTTCTACTGATAAAAGAAAATTAATTCACTTACTGCTTTTTCATCTTTAAATTTCTGTTGTTTTCCTCTCCATGTTCTTGTCTCCTTAATTATTTGTTTGCTGTTTTTGTAGGTTCATTCCTACTCTAAGTTTTTGGGTTTTTTTAATTTAACTAAGTCTTTAAGGGGAAAGGAGGCATTCCCATTGTGCTTTGTGATCGCATTTCTGTCAATAAGAACTTTGCCATTTCTGTAGTTCCTGTCTTGGTGCAGCAGAGGAAAATCTGATGAGGAACCATGAGGTCGCTGGTTCGATCCCTGGACTTTCTCAGTGGGTTAAGGATCTGGTGTTGCTGTAAGCTGTGCTGTAGGTCACAGACGTGGCTCGCATCTGGCATTGCTGTGGCTCTGGCATAGGCAAGCAGCTGTAGCTCTGATTAGACCCCTAGCCTGGGAACTTCCATATGCCGCAGGTGTGGTCCTAAAAAGAAAAAAGAAAAAAAAAAAAAGAAGAAGTTTGCCATTTCTTCATTGTATCTCAGACCTCTTGTTCAGACCTAGATACCTAAGCGGTTGTGTTAATTAGTTACATATTTTATTGTACCAATATGTACACATTGTCATTATAATACATGTATTTTTTTTTCTTTTTTTCTTTTTTTTTCTTTTCTTTTTATACATTATAATACATGTATTTTTTTTCCCATATGCCCACCTGCGGCATATGGAATTTCCAGGCTAGAGGTCAAATCAGAGCTATAGCTGACAGCTTATATCATAGCCACAGCAACCCCGAATCCTAGCCACATCTGCAACCTATAAATGTAGTACCCTCATGGATACTAGCTGGGTCCTTTACCCACTAAGCCACATCAAGAATTCCTAATACATGTAATTTTTTGATACAAATTGCAGAATATTCTCATGAAGGTATAAGAAGACTTCTACCTATTCCTTTTATATTAAGATGTTCAGAATACCTTTATAAATCATTTTTCTCCATGAAAGCACATAAATTATCCTATTTCAAAGATAATTATTCAAATGTTCTATAAAAATTAATTTCAGCTACATAAAAAATTTTCTAAAGGTATGATATAATCCAGACTGACAAACATTTTGATGAGTATAATGTTATTAAAAGATACATAAAAGTAAAACATTAGAAGAAATTATTTTAATGAAGAAATAACTCTAAAGATTCATCTAAAAGGATGTTAAATATTTTATATCAAAGATATTTCTTTGGGGACTTCTTATCTTAAAGTTTTATTTATAAATGTAATGAGTGTGAAAGACAAATTAGAGATATAATTTTAGTTCTTATTTACATTTATTCTAACATTCATTTTAGGTGGTTTCAAAATTCTAAATACTTTTTCTGAGGTATAAAAAGTTTTTTTAAATGACTACTTAGAAGTTCCCACTGTGGTGTGGCTCAGCAGGTTAAGAACCTGACTAGTATCCATGAGAATGTGGGTTCGATCCCTAGCCTCGTCCAGTGGATCCAGTGTTGCTGCAAGCTTCAACATAGGTCACAGATGCATCTCAGATCTGGTGTTGCTGTTGGCTATGCCATAGGACTACAGCTGCACCTCCAATTTGACCCTAGCCTGGGAAGTTCCATATGCTGTGAATGTGGTCCTGAAAAGAAAAAAAAAGATGATTACTTAAAAATGTCTTTGAGATACTATATATGATCTTGTGTATACACTGAAAGCATCATCATACCTTCATATGTGACAAACTAGTTTTCCTTCTTTCACATGAATTATTTGCACATATTAATATTAATAATTATGGATATACACTATATTTGGTTATTGTATGATTTTTAGATACTTATTATGGACATTTTCTTTGCCTTTCAAGAACCATTACAATGCAACTGATCACAAGGTAAGAAAGATGAATCTTCATAAACATAGTATAAAAGGATGATCATGTGACTGAGTGGGTATTTGAATTCAGTCCTGAGTCTGCCATGCTTTCATGTGCCAAACACTCTTATATAAATATCACTTCCCTTCGCCCCAAAAAAGAGTTAGTCAACAACAGCCCCAGGGTTTTACAATTCTGAATATCCTGATCTCTTTGAAAACGGCTACAATGGAAGGTACCTGCAGAAGACATATTCCTTTTAAAACTTTCATCTACAAGAAATGTGAAGAGAAATGAGATTGGAAAGACTATAAATGGTCTATATATCAGTGTCAATTACAACATGGGTTATAACTAGGATGTCTGCAAGGAAAATGTGAAGGAAAAATAGAAATAATAGATATCATGAAGGAAGTATTGACACATTTGCATAATAACAAAACAGTAACAGTTTTAAAGTTCATTTTTGTCAATGTAGTTATACCATGAAGGTTATCATATTTATTTGTGCTATAGTTTGGATTATCCTTAAGAATGCATCATCCAAAATCATTTAAAGTACAGTTTTGAGCTTGCATCTTCTAGTCGACAATGTTTGTGGTAACATTTCCATATTAATTTTTAGAAAATTTTTCTTGTTTTTGGAAAGAGCGGTAAATGAGAACTACTTTGTTGGTTTTCTATTACTGTGTTGGGTTTATACATACATAATGGTATAAAATATTAGTCTAATAAAATATTTACTATTATAAAGAAATCTACATAAATTTCTCTTTCAAGTTCAACATTTGGTGACCATATATGCTTACCTTCCCAGGTACCTTCGTGACTGTGAACTTGTTATTTTAATTTCCATAGTCTTAATTTCTTCTCCTGAAAATAGAAACAGCAGTAAATTTCTTCTCAGGATTATTATGTTCATTGTATAACAGAATCTATTTAAAGGATTCAACACATCATTTTGCACATAACAAATGCTTATTAATTATATGAATGACTTGATTATATAGTCCATAGAATTTCTATAGTCCATAGAAATATTTTATTTTAATTTTAATTTATTTATTTTCCCTTTTTTTGCTGCTCATGCAGCATATGGAAGTTCCCAGGCCAGCAGTCAAATCCAAGCTGTACCTGTGACCTTCACCACAGCTGCGGCAATACCAGATCTTTAACACACTGCTCTAGGCCAGGGATCAAACGACAAAACCACAGAGACAAGCCGGATCATTAACCCACTACACCACAGGAGGAACATTTTATAGAGGATTTTTACACGGAATATTGATACAAATTTAAGACTGTGATTAATGAAAAATTAAATAAACAATTTTGATTTAAAGTGAAAACTAAAAAGAAAAACAAATGCAAACATTTCTTAGAATCACAAAATATACTTATGGTATGATCATCACAGAGGAATGTCTATCGCTTTAATTTTTTAAACAAATTATTTTTTTTTTCTTTTTACAGGCATACCACAGCTTATGGAAGTTCCCAGGCTATAGGTCAAATTGGAGCTGCAGCTGTGAGTCTATGCCACAGCCACAGCAATGCCAGATCTGAGCCACATCTGTGACTCATGCTACAGCTTGCAGCAACCTGAGATTCTTAACCCGCTGAATCAGGCCAGGGACCTCATGGACACTATGTTGAGTTCTTAACCTGCTGAGCTATAGCAGGAACTCCTATGGAGGAATTTTTATTTTAATTTTTTCCTAACCTTGCTTGAGCACTCTAACATTGGTGAGGGTGGAACAGGATATACCAGAGAAGTTGCTATCTATGGATTCATACTTCAGAACTGCTGCTTTGTTATCACTATTTTTATCCTTTAATCCTAAAGTCATAGAGTCCAGGCTCATTCTGTTCACCACACAACAGGACAGTAAATCGAGAGACAAATTGTTTGCGCAAGGTATAGCGACATTATTTGGAAAGCCAACAGACTGAGTGGATGAAGGCCTCACGTCCCTAAGAACCATCTTCCTTGAATTAGAATTCAGGCTCCTTTTATATTAAAAGTGTTGGGAGTATGGCTGGTTATTGCAAACTTCTTGGTATAGGAATCCTTTGTTTTTGCAGCTGTCAATGCAAGTCTGATCACTATGTTCCCATAAACCTCCAAGAAGACAAATGTTATTTACTATTCAGCAACTTTTTATCTTCATATAAATGAAAAATGTTATACCTTTAAAGGTCATACCCTTGAGAATGGGGGCTATAATATTTTTTTAAGGCTATATTTCAACATTATTATACAAAGGTGCAGACCCAGCATGACTAAGCAGGGGCTACAGAGCACAAGGATTAGAGCCAAAGGAATAGATCCAACATGGAGTCAGGTTTGCGACACTAGGTACTTTTCCAAACTCGGGTTTAATTAAATGTGACCTCACAACTCATGAAGCTTAATGAGAAATGTCTATTTCTTTACTCCTATGAATATAGGCAATATTAGACTATCTTATATATAGTACTTTTAGTAACTTTAGTCAAATTGTTTTCATGAATAAAAACTTAAAAAATGTGATTGTTCACTTTAAAAATCATGCTTCTTTACTAATGTCTTCCTTGATCATGTGATCAACCTTTACAATTTTCAGCCATATTTCAAACCTCAAAAAGATTTATCTCTTATATGAGCACTGAGAACGGCAACGACATCACACTGTTAAAACCAAAACCCAATGATAAATTCTGACGTGCTTAATTTGTCAAATATAATCAGCCGTTTAACCTATAAAAACATAGCTAAACAAAGATGAAGAAGTTTCTTGGGGGCAGGAAAGTGATTATGATGTTAAGTCAGCATTTCAAATATAAATGATTTATGGGAGTCTTCCACAAAACAATGAAGAATAAGTCCATCCTCAAGAAAAATGTGCAATTTTTTAAGTGTTAGTAATAATGTTTGATACTTAGTCCAAAACTGTTCCCCAGGGCAAAATTTTTTATTTTTTATTTTTTGCAATGTCAGGCTGGTGCTTTAAAAAAAGGAAAAAAAAATAGAAACAAATTGTTTTTGACCCCATTTTCTTCACCACTTAAAAATTCATGTGTCCTTGGCATTATATCTAATCTCTAAAAGTTTTAGTTTCTTACTGTTAAAGTAGGAAGACTAAAAACATGTACACTGTACAGGGTGGTTAGGAGTGAAACCTAAACTTATCTTATTTAAACATGAGACAATTTAGAAAAATACATAACCAAAAAGAAAGTTCTTTGGGAAAAGACTAAGTATAAATATTTCAATTTTTAATTTAATGATTTATACCTTTGATCTGAAAATTGTGTTCAAGAAGAGAAGCCAATCCTTTAAAAAGAATTGAATAACTCTTTATATGAGTAATTCAGATTTGTTTTATTGGCAAGATATTAGCTTTTGTTTGAAAGGTGAGTATTGTCAACCAAAAAGGAAGTGTTATTTATTTAAAGGAATATATTTTAGAAGAATATATTCAAGTATTTACTTAATATTGTATATTACCTATACCTCAATTAAAAAAGCATTACTAAGCTAATATTTTTCATTGATAGATTTTTCTTTGAACTGTTTATTTTAAAGAGTGGAGTTGAATGCTTAACATTTTTTTTTTTTTTGTCTTTTTAGGGCCTCACCCACGGCATATGGAGGTTCCCAGGCTAGGGGTCAAATCGGAGCTGTAGCTGCCTGCCCGCCTACACCACAGCCATAGCAATACCAGATCCAAGCCACGTCTGCAACCTATACCACAGGTCACAGCAATGCCAGATCATTAACCCACCGAGTGAAGCCAGGTATCGAACTTGCATCCTCATGGATCCTAGTCAGATTCACTTCCTCTGAGCCACGACAGGAACTCTGAGTACTTAACAATTTGTATCAGAGAGCATACCTGATTACCTCAGAGCCCAGAAGATTTAGATGGAAAAACATATATTCCCATTTTTATTTTCCTTTTTTGGTGGAATATATTCCATACTTACACTGCTCATTTTGTGTTTATTATACATTTTCTATATTTAAAAATAATCAGGAATGTCATTAAGGAAAATGAACAGTTTTTAATAAAAGTAACTGTAAATGTTTAAACAAATTATATATTGTATTAATAAACACTATTTTTCAAAGAGAAATTTATGTGAATTCACCAAACTAAAAATACCATGTTTATGGTGATTGTATATTTATTTTAAATGAATTTAATTAGTTAAGAAATATTGTAAATTTTGAATTGTATAATAACTTTTAATTTCTTTTAATCAGCAAATTAACCAAGGAGGAGTATAGTAATTGTTTTGAGTTTTGTTTTTTTAAGGAAAATTAGTGTTAAAAACCCATTTTCTTGAGAGTCCATGCTCTATTTTTAAGTATACTTGTAATTTTCTATAAAGAAGAGGAAATAAATTTTAATACAATGACTGCATACAATATCACTTTTTTACCATGTTCTTCCTTATTTAGATAACTTGATGCAACTAAATTTTAATGCAAATTGTTTCTAAAATGGTGGTGTTTTAATAATTGCATTTTAAATCATGTTACAAATGTTTGCAGTATATCATTGACACTTAATTCCTTCAATGGAAAAGTAAGAAATGTCACGCATGTTCAGTTTTTATGTGCATGTCTGAAATTCAAGAAATAATTCAAGTTTTTTTAGAACTGTATTTAGCGAAACATGCACATTCGACTGAATAGAAACAATCATATATACGAGTTTTTATATCTTTGAAGTCACAAAATAGCTCAGAGAGAAACACCTTAAGTTACTTAGCTATAATCTCTTACATTCAATCATAATATAGTGTAGTTCTAAACCACATGTTTGAAAATTGGAAGGTTTTATGAATCTTAATAGAGTTAAAACTTTTTTTTCTTTTTATGCCCATAACTATGGCATATGGAAGTTCTCCAGCTAGGGGGTCTAATCTGAGATGCAACTGCTGGCCTATGACATAGCCAGGGCAGTATTAGATCTGAGTCACATCTGTGACCTACACTGCAGCTTAAGGCAACACCAGATCCTTAACCCACAGACCAAGGTCAGGAATCAAACCTGCATCCTCACAGAGACAGCTTCGGCTTCTTAAAATCTAGAGCCACAATGGGCACACCGATAGAGTTAAAACTTTAATACAAGTTCTCGTTGACTAAACATTTTATTTTATTTTTTTATTTTTTGTCTTTTTGCCATTTCTTGGGCCGCTCCCGTGGCATATGGAGGTTCCCAGGCTAGGGATCTAATCAGAGCTGCAGCCACCGGCCCACGCCAGAGCCACAGCAATGCAGGATCCGAGCCATGTCTGCAACCTACCCCACAGCTCATGGCAACGCCAGATCGTCAACCAACTGAACCTGCAACCTCATGGTTCCTAGTCAGATTCGTTAACCACTGCGCCACGACGGGAAGTCCTGACTAAACATTTTAAATCTGTACTTTAAAATTCTTCCATATAATCTTACCTATGCTTAATCTCTGACTCAGAAGCAAAAACAAATAAAAGAAAGTTAAGGAGTTCCCATCGTGGCACAGCAGAAGCAAATCTGACTAGAAATCATGAGGTTGCAGGTTCGATCCCTGGCCTTGCTCAGTGGGTTGAGGACCCAGTGTTGCCATGAGCTGTGGTGTAGGTTGCAGACGTGGCTTGGATCTTGCATTGCTGTGCCTCTGGCGTAGGCTGGTGGCTACAGCTCTGATTCGCCCCCTAGCCTGGGAACCTCCATATGCTTGGGGTGCAGCCTTATAATGACAAAAAAAAAAAAGAAAAGAAAGTTAACCACCATTTGCCCTTAAGCAATGGCCACTCTCAAAAAACAGTGGATGAATACAACAGATTAAAATGTAAAATGTCCATAAAACACTGGAGGTCAGTAGAAAAGATATTGGTGGTTCTGAGGAAATGGACAGAAATACAAAATTTGATTCACTGAATGAAATCCCTATGCCTTAAAAAGTCCATAGTAGAGGCTGTCATTATGAACACTGGTTCAAATTCTCTGCACATTTGGAAATCTCTCAGAGATTAAGATCTGAGCCCTCTAAGAGGGCTACATGTTCACTTCTCCCCAGGCTCTTTTAAAAAATCAATTCATATCTCTGTATTGTGTATGAGACAGTTTATGTGTAACTCTTCTCTCTTCATGGAATTATTTTTGCCTCAGTATTCTTTCTCTGACTAGGAAACTCTTACTTATTTCACAGCTCATTTCTGATATCACATCCTCTGGATCTTTTTTCCCACCTTCCTCACAGATAATTAGCCTCTTGCAGTACTTTTCTTAGCATTTTTTCATAACTACTTATCACTTGGCCGCCGAATCTGTTTTATAGGTCTATTTCCCACTCATGCCCCCAACTGTGTTTGCATGGAAACTATAGATTGCACTTTGCGCTTTATGTATTTTCATATTCATACCATTTAGCAGAGGGCCTGATGCACAATTAGCATTTGAACTCTCTTTGCTACAGAAGAAATCAGCATTCACATATTGTCTGATACTCAGTTAACACTACTTCTATTTTAAGTGGAATCCATCAATGGGATTTTTTTTTTCTCAATCAGTTTGATGATATTTTCCACCATTTTCTTCTTCTTTTTTTCATTGAAGACCTGCAATAAAGGTCAATTGCAACGTAAATTAAATCTTGCTCTCAACAGCATCTGAACTCAAACTCTTCACTTTCTGACAGTTAACAGGATGAAAAAAATAAGTGAATAAGTATTAATAATCCTGATGTTGTGAACTAATAAACAACCCAAAGGAGAAGAAGTATTTCATGATTTTTAACAAAATAGTATAAAGAGAATGAATGTATTCAGATTAAATAATAAATGGGAATAGTTTGGAGTAATATTCTTAGCATTAATTAAATGGCAGTGAAAACTTTGGAGAAATGCCTAGTATTTGTGAGTTGTTTTATGTCTTTCTTCATCATACACACACATGTAGGATACTTTATCTGGTTATGTAACATCAAATATCAGACCTGACTACTACTAATGCTCCATTATCCTCTGTAATCTCATAGAGCAGTATAGCATTCACAGATTCTCTAAAGAGTTGCAACCCGGATAGCAAATCTTACCCTGGCAATGTGAGTGTAGAGGAGAACCTGATGACAGCTGCACAGTTTGGGATCAGCTTTAAGTTTTGGAGTTTCTAATTTCCTCCTTTAATTTGTTGTTGTTATACTTCTGAGTAAATAACATGTGTTACTTTAAAATACACGACAATTTTTCAGTCAATTAAGTCAGTCACCTCTGTGATGCAAATTAAAGAGAACGTGGGTTTCTGCAATTGATATACACAAAAGGTCCCTCATTTTTTTTTTTTTGCCTTTCTTCATGCCCTAAAAAGTTAGTGGCCATGGAGTTCCCATCCTGGCACAGCAGAAACGAATCCAACTAGGAAAAATGAGGTTGCGGGTTTGGTCCCTGGCCTCGCTCAGTGGGTTAAGGATCCAGCATTGCCATGAGCTGTGGTGTAGGTTACAGACTCAGCTCGGATCCCACGTTGCTGTGGCTGCAGTATAGGCCAACAGCTACAGCTCCAATTAGACCCCTAGCCTGGGAAGCTCCATAGGCCACAGGTGCCACCCTAAAAAAAAAAAAAAAAAAAAGTTACTGCCCTTAATGCCATTTTTTCTTAAAACTTAAAAGCAGTGAAATTTTATGGATGTGCTAGCAACATGTATAATCACAATTTTACAGCATTGGTAACATTTTGTGTTAGCAGTAACAAAACAGACAAGATCACAGTTCTTTTTGATTTTATCAGTTGCTTGTTTCTTGGCCCAATGCTTCTGAAGTTTGCAACATCAGCAAAGTAAAAGTATTATTGACAGTTGGTACATTCTTGTGTTAAATTATAAAGAGGAGACCATTTAACATAGAAAACATGATCATTGCTCAGTGTTTAGCCCAACATAATGTCTTAGGGATTCAATTTAAACTTATTGTATTGGATAATTTCTTTAACTCTAGGAGACTTAACCATGAGAGTGCACTTTGGAATTTTAACATAGAATACATAGTATAGGAACTTTGTTTTGTTGAAATAATCCCTGTTATACATCTCATGTCACTTTCTATAATAATCCAATATTATGAGAAATATACTATCTCCTCTATCAATATGGCAGTGATTTACTTTTCATCTGTATTATGCTTAGAGATGTCAAAAGAATTTTTACTCTAGAACTTTCATGAGATTTAATTTAGTAAGTGAGTTATTGAACAGTATTTATCAAAGGCCCACTTTGTATAACTCTATATGTACTGGGTGAGAAATAGTGCTTCATAGAGTAGAACATACATGAGTGTCCATAATTAGGCAAGAATGTTGAGAGACATGTTTTTACAATATTTTCTTAGCCTCTTTGCTGAAAACTCCATCTTGTCCTTCCTTACTTTGTCCTGTCTTCCTGCTTGAGAAACAGTCACGGTGATGGTAAATGACTTAAGCTTAAGAACAAAGACCTAAAGGCATGGGTTATTCAAGGGGTCAGCTGAATGAAGACATAATACAATGGTCTAGGTGCGCTGGACCTGTGCAGATTGGCACGCCATTTGCACAAGCATGATATGTACTCTAAAGAATAAGAGAAAGAGGAACCTCATGACCAAGTGGTTTATGAGTGGTCGTTAACAGAATATGCATTAGAAAAGAGAATCAAGGTGCAAAGGTAAGCACACAGGGTTGCCACGAATAGGCATGCCATTTGCAGAAGCACAGTGAGGATTCTCTGAAATGCCATGCATAGATAGTTAACTCAAATGCTAATGATTCTTAAATGCCTAAAGTTTATAGTAAAAGTTTAACCATCTACCAGCTAAGTGACTTTTAAAATAATAAAATAATTTATGAAATAATTAAAAAAACCTATATCCTGCACCTACAACCCCCTTTTCACTTGACTTAATCCTCAAGAGCACAGTAAAAGCAGTGTGGTTTCTTGAGGCAGGGCTCTTGGTCCCTGAGACCTTGAGTCCCCTGGTTCCCACCTTTACTTAAGATAAATGTCTCTGTGTCTTGTTTTATGTTAACTTTCTTTCCTTAAGTTCCACAGCACCCGTTCTTCAGCCCCATCCTGCTGAGCTGGTCTCAGCACAAGAACACACACACAAAAATCAAGGAGTAGTTTACTTTGCTGAATTTAAAACCCAAGGAACAATAGAAAAGGCTTATTTTTCTCCACAAAGGACAAAAAAATTACCTACCTCTTCCCCTCCTTTTAAGAATATTTCCTTAACAGAGTTCCCTTCATAGCTCAGCAAAAACAAATCTGACTAGGATCCATGAGGATGCAGGTTTGATCCTTAGCCTCTCTCAGTGGGTTAAGGATCCAGCGTTGCTGGAGCTATGGTGTAGCCCACAGATGCCGCTCAGATCTGTCGTTGCCAACGGCCACAGCTGGGATTCCACCCCTAGCCTAAGAACCTTCATATGCTTTGGATGCAGTCCTAAAAAGCAAAAAAAAAAAAAAAAAATTATTTTTCTTAGGAGTTTTCTTTCTGGGAAAATAGTTAAATATCTCTAGGGGTAAGTTGAGTTTCCAGTTTTTCCAGTGAAGACATATCTCCAAAGGGTATTTAATACTCTAGAAGTTATTTCTACATCTAGATTTGTAAAAACCTGTCTTTGGAGCTAGCTCAGAGGTCTTTCAGAAGACTTACAGACTACTGTCACAAGAGGGAGCCCCTTTTGTTTGTCAAGGATAAGCAAGTTATTGTTCTTCCTTCTATTCTGCTGTATGAAATGTGTGACATTTTATCTTAACTTCATGGCCACTTTCATGCTAATTTATATACATGTAAATCTGTTAAGGTCAACCAAGCAATGAGTTGTGTTTCCCCTCTCTTCCATATTGGTGATGATGGGTCTTCTGCTGGAAGGGTTATTTTGTTTTCTAGTGCTAACATTTATGCACATACATATGCAAACATGCACACACATGTATGCAAACATGCACACATAGAAGTGCATAGGAGAGATTCTGGGGAAATTTAAATCCAAATAGCATAAATTGCATGTGTAATTGCATCTTGGTCTACTTAGATGTAAATGGACAATTCTCAAATTGTGTGCCTTGGAATGAGAGTTGAAATATCTCTGTAGTCAGAGTATTTGGAGGAGAAATACCTGCTTTCTTTCCTTCTTTCTATTTCATTTTCTACTATGTGTATTATAATTAATGTTTTTGTAATAAAGAAAAACACTTGTTCATTTGTACATTTATAAAGATATGTGCCTACTGACTTTTTTTGGTGTTTCACTAATTTGCACATTTCAGAGATACCTTTGTCTGGAATACTTTTTGTGAAAAACTGATCTTGCTAGATTAAAGGAAGGAAGATGGAACTTCAGGGAAACTGTAGAGTTTGAACATAGGAAAATCTATGATGTCAATGAATGGAGGTGATGGGGAATTGCAGCAGACATAACACTCTTGCCATTGTTGGGAGAATGCAGCAAGAAATGTACATTCCTGGAGTTCCCTGGTGGCTCAGTGTGTTAAGGATCAGGCATTGTCACTATCTGACTCAGGTTACTGCTGTGATGCAGGTTTGATTCCTGGCCCGGAAACTTCCACATGCCACAGGCACAGAAAAAAAGAACATGCCTATACACAGTGGGTGGGTATTATCTATTATAACAAATTTACTCATTTTTAGAGGGAATCAGATTAAATTAACCACTGGGGAGAAAAAATAAGAGAGTAACTCAAAGCATGTTGTGAAGAAAAGAGCAATCAGAATAACTTATGCATCCATTGCTGTGGCTGTGGCTGTGGCGTAGGCCGGCAACTGTGGCTCCAATTAGACCCCTAGCCTGGGAACCGCCATATGCCTCAGGCATGGCCCTAAAAAAAAAGGAAAAAACAAAACAAAAAAAAAAGAAAAAAAAACCTTACACATCAATGAATATAAAAGAAAAAATTATAAAAAGAAAAAGCCAAAATTGATCAGCACTGATGGCAATGCCACCAGTCACTGAAATAGAGAAATTCTCTGATAGGTTTAGACAATACTCTCATAAAAGACAGTTTGTCTTATTCCATAAGAATATAAAATATTTTTAGTTTGACATGATCCCACTCATCTATTTTTGCTTTTTATCTTGTGCTTTTTGTGTCAGATACAAGAAATCATTGCCAAGACCTATGTTAAGGAACTTTGACCTCATGGTTTCTTCTAGGAATTTTCAGATACAATTCCTACATTGAAGTCTTTAATTTATTTTGAGTTGATATTTGTGTGTGGTTTATTATTCTGCATGTAGAACACTATTTGTTAAAGAGACTGTCCTTTCCCCATTGTGTATTCTTGCCACCTGATCAAAGACCAGATGACTCTGTGTGTGTGTGTGTATATATATATATGCATATTTCTGGGCTCTCTATCAAGGTCCAATGTTTTATATGTTTGTCTTATGCCAATATCATTCTGTTTTAGTTGATATACCCTTATATTGTATTTTGAAATCAGGAAGTATGATGCCTTTCTCTCAAGCTTGCTTTGATTTTTCAGCATCTTTTATTGTTTTGTATGAATTTTAGGATTATTATTTTATTTCTATAAAAAATGTCAGTGGGCTTTAATAGGGATTGTACTGAATCTATAGATTTCTCTGGGCACTATGTACCTTTTAACCATATTAATTTCTTAATCTGTGAGTGTGAAATATCTTTCCATTTATGTTTGTCCACTCTATGTCATCAATGTCATGCAATTTTCAGGGTATAAGTTTTTTTTCTCCTTGGTTCAGTTTAGTCCTAAGTATCGTATTCTCATTTATGCTATTGTAAATGAGATTATTTTTGTTAATTCCCTTTATATATACCTTGTTGTTAGTGTATGGAAATGTTGATTTTATATCCTGCACATTTATTGAATTGAAAAAAAAGTAAATTAGAGAATAAAAAATTAAATAACGCTTAATATATTTACGTCATTTATCTTTTACCTTTTAGTAAATATTTCATGCTTTAAAATAAATATAGTTACATGATTGTTTATAACAGACTACTTCCTTACTAACATTAAATGGAAATAATTTTCAAAATTAAAAAATATATATAACAGAATGGCAATTTAGATTGACTTTCAATTAGTTGTCACTAAATTTTGCAAAAGTACATTTTATATAAATTTGGGCTATCATATTTAAAGTAATTTAAATTAATACCTATATCTTTCGTCATATGTTCTTAATAATTTTTTGAATTATAGAGTGAGATAGCAAAAATTATTATTTGAATTAAGTAGGGGTACTATGGTGCTGTGAATGCTTTCAGTCAATCAATAGTCCATAAAAATCGAATGTTTTCCATTACATTAATGCAAGGTAAATGCTAATAGGCTTAAAAGTTTATTAGTTAGTATTAAATTACAATCTATGTTTAAAATAACTGCTCAGTAATGGCTATCATTATCTGTTTGTGAAGAGTACTTGGAGCAAATTTTTAAAACAGGTAAAGTTTTAACTCAGTTTCCAAGTCCACTTATTTTATAAGATGTTGTCTTTGCCCCCTTTGTCCAGCTCATGAATGCTGCTCTTCATGGTTCTCATAAGACCAATTCATTCCACATTGAGTTGCTCTATAGTCTTCTATTCTACTCAAGATTATTTCTCCTTTAAAGCACAACCCCCGCCCCCAAAGAAAAATATCCAGCAGTGGGGTGACATGGAATAGTTTAGAGGTTAATAAGATGAAACACCTAAGTGGCAAAACTGAAAATAAATAATACCTGAATTAATTGAAAAAGATTTATATATCTCCAAAAACATGTGTGTGTGTGTGTGTGTGTGTGTTTGTGTGTGTGTATCAAGCTTTCTAGTTCCTTTTAGATTACTAGATGTAAAATACCACCAAATCTTCCAGGATTTATAAATCTGTTTTTGGGGGGTTGAAGGAAAATGGAAACTATAGCCAAATCAATCACATTTTAGGTGGCCTAATCCTCAAGTTAAAATGTTCAGAAAGTTCCTACTTGCTAGAAATTTCCTTTCACAATAGCTATGCTTCATTGCCTTTCATTATCTCTTCTAAAATTCTTTGATTAGAATCACTCCTAGGGCTAAAACATGGACACCTACACCCACTTAGTTGTTAACTTCCAAATGCAAACAAATAAGCAAAGCAAGCAACTTGCTTGCTCATGGTAGAGGAATTGTCCCAGAATTTTGCTAAATAATTCCCTGACTAGTGACGATATAGATACAAATATTCCTCAAACAATATCACTTTATAAATGCCCTTAAGGCTAATTCATATCTGGTAGACAGGCTTAATGTGGACTGCTTAATTAGAAATTGAATTTCTTCTTCATATGCATGTGTCTACATACAAGTCATAATAATGGACTAAAGCAATTAGTGTGAAACTGTACTACAGACACACTCATTAAATTCTTGAAAACTATGTGGAAGTTTTTTAGAGAGGGCAGAATGATTAAAAGAACAAGCAGAAGTTCACTGACTAAGCTAATATCATTATTTTCAGGATGAAAGTGTAAAGGGCTGTATAAGAAAGTGGTCATTTGAGTATGATAATAACTGCAGAAGACCCCTCCTATAGAGTTCTGACAGAATGCCTAATATTTCATAAAGCATGTAGCTTTGAATCAAACTTTGAAAGTAAAAAATGGAATAGTTTTTTTTTTACTTTCTCAAGTATGCTTCTTAATGACAATTACTATCTTAAGAATGATTTACTTTTATCACAGAATACATTTTAGTAGCAAGTTTATTGTTCTCTTAATCTTAATACAATTTGGCTTATTCATTTGTTGTGGACTATTTCAAGAATCAATTGAGGAGAATATTCAAAATTTATGTCTAAAGATTAGCTGAGGGTCATGGCATATCAAAAACAGAAGAGATAAGGATTTAGGGAGTTCAAGTCTATACTTACACTCTAATATTCAATACAGGAAAGGCAACAAGTAAAATTAATGGCAATCTGCTAATATAAACATAAATAAAAGTCTTAATTTAAGGTCTGTAATATTAGTAAAATGCTTGGGAATTGAAATCTATTCACAATCCCAGAGTAATGAATTGGATTCTTTACTTTAAAACCTAGAATGAAAAAGATGATAAATAGTATTATTCTTACCATTGTCTTCAAATGGCTTATACCCTGAACATGGAGGATTCACTTACAAGTACTGAAGAATCTTGAGGTGCAATTCCAAAATTATAGCCCCATTTTTTGGCCAAGAAGAAACTTGGAGATATACTTAGATTTACTCTTTCTATTTTTATAAGGATATCAAAATTCAGATTAGGTAGAATATAAAGTATTTTTTTAAAAGAGTTTTTAGAAAACCAGAAAATGCAGTGCTTTGCTGCTATACATATGTTCCCATGCATGTACTCAAAATCATGTACACACAAATACACTTAACCTCTCCAAAATGTTGGGGTTTTTTTGTGTTCCTTATAAAATAATTTGTAAGTCATTTTTAACACTAATCTCAGTATAAGTTTAAAAGAACATGTATTGACCTTATATCCCTACGCATATCACCAGGAGAAAGTTGATCAAATTGGAAGAAATACCAGTATTATAATACCTCTAGTAGCTATGATGCTAACAAATAAGGCTAATGTGATACATTGTAAAGTTAGGTTTGTAACAATGAAAATGTGTGTCCTTCCTCAAATAAATTTTTCCCACCCTGGAGCTGCAAAGATCATTATTGCAACATTTTTTTTCTAAAGTGGAATATTAAGAGTCCCAGTAAAAGAATAATAGGAAAACAAGGCTAGCTTTCATTAGGATCCTGTTGGAGTTCATATGATCAAATCCATATAACCGAATGAAACCATGGACAGGGTAGGAAAACAGAAGAATGCATAGGTTTGAGAGTAGGGGGGTCAGGGCAGCATTCTTAGTTTAAAAGACATGATTCCAAATTACTCTTATTGCTTATTAGTGAGATAAACTTTAACGCAAACTTATAAGTGAGTGGTCAATCACTGGAATACTTTCAGTTTTGGGTAAACAAGAAGTTCTGTAAATTCCAACCAATGTTGATTTGAAAGCATTTTTTTTTTTTCTCATGTTGTGATGTACCTACTCTCTAGTTTCATCTCTGGGATGGTGCTACACAGGCCTGGCATGTGGATCATTGACCAAGTTCAGCTTTGGTATATTTCAAAATGTAGAATTTTTTCTAGGGTAGAAAAAGTGTACCCCAGACTGCTATGACTGGGCATTTGAGTTGAGCATATTCATTAAGGCAGTTAAAAGAGATCTTCCAGTGGACCTCAAAACAAATCTACAGACCAAACTCACCCCTCCACTTCCCACTCCACCCCCACACACATACCCTTATCACTCATACTCACCATCAGTCCCAAGTCTTCAAGGCACACATTATATATGTGTATATCTAGTGTATATATATATATATATAGTGTATCTATTAATTATTGACACATGATATATGTATGTGTCTACTGACCTATTTATTTTCATTGATGATTTGCTAATGGCTGTATTTGATGAAGAATGTGTGGGAGAAATTGTTAGGGAAACACAAATTGTGTGATTGATCTTAAATCCTGCATCTTTAAGCCAGTTGGAGATAATCCTATCTTGCTATATTGTAATTGGTTCAGATTTTATATGGTCTTCAATTCAAAAATCTTTTTGCCTTCTAGTTATGTTGAAATATCTTTTCTTTTGATTATGTTCTTTCCTGCTACAGCTGAGTAAAATCTTACAATCCCTTAAGAGCTGACTGATTCTTCCAGATTATATTCATGATCTGATCTTCTGGTTGTCGGTTTATAAGTGTTAACCTCAAAAAGAGATAGTTTGAAATGACTGCATCATAAAAAAAAACCTTGAAATTTAGATATTACTTTTTAATTATTTATCCATGTTTTCATGACAACTAATTAGCCCATCTTATATTAAAATATATTAATTTCAATGGAAAAATATTTTAACTTTACCCAACTGGCCTCCCACATGTTAAGGCAACAACTTATGATTTTTAGAGTGTGTTCGTTCTGTATAAGATTTTTAAAAAGCCAGTGTCACAGAAGAATACAGAGAAAACAAAAAAGAGGGCATTAAATTTAACAGTCCAACAACTTAAGCTTTTTTTTTTCCCCAGTGGATATAAATTTCAAAAAAAATGAGCAAAGAAGAACTACTAAATATTTATTGACAATTTATCTGTCTCAAGTGGTTTAAGGGCATATCCGGTTAAAATTTGAATTTTAAAATATTACTCTTTTACATATCTTTAACATTATGATTTTCCAGAATAGGAGGAAATTCAAATGTATCAGTTTTTAAGTTAGAGAAAGTAAACTTTCTCAGGAAAATTATTATAATGACTATTATTAAAATTGCAAACATATATAGAACTATTTATTAACTAAAGGAAAATAATTAAATCTCATCTTCAAATTGAACTTTACATTTTTCTGATTCTAATCTCTAGTTTGCTTAATCATTCTCTATATTTTTATAGTGAAAATAGCCCTCTTTTATAATCAGTATAATCTGACTCACACAGTTGAAATCATACTTTTAAATAAATATTATTATTTGTTCTTAAAAAAAAGCAAGCGAGGATGTATGAAATTTATATTGAACATTTTTAATGTATCAACATATTTTCAACTGCATTGCAAAACTGGAGATGAAGAGTAACTTGCATAAAATAAAGAACATTCAGCATAGTAATTATATTACTCAATGACAGAGAAATTCAGGGGCAATGGAAAAATGTATGATACCAGGAAGGTTGGTAATTGCTAGAGTATGCTGAGTTCTGTATATTTATTAGCTCAAATATACCTAGTAAAATATGATCAAACTATCAAAAGGAAGGGTCTACATTTTAAAATGCTTTAAGTCAACAAAACAAATTTTATGAATCCATCCCTTACTTGTTTTTTCCTCAGTTGTAACAGAGCTTCAAATTGGTATATCCACAGAGCATATCAAGAAAAGAAGAAAAGATAGTTTGCTAGAATTTGTCAACTAAAATGATTTTTATTCTTCAATCTACCATCTGTTGTACTATAAATCTATCATGTTTAAACGTCTTTATTCTTTGCATCATTATGATTCCTTTAAAATGTAGTTGCAGTTTCAATATTCAAGAAAATTCATTAAAGACATTTAATTTTTTAATTGGGTCCTTTTGAGTAATGAATGATAACTTTGCAAAGATAAAAAAAAAATCATCCTAAAATTGATATTGGATCTTAAGGGACTCAGGATAAGAAAACAATCTTGAAAAAGAAGAACAAAACTGAGGATTGCCCACTGTGGTTCAGTGGATTAAGTATCTGGCACTGTCTCTGAGGCAGTGCAGGTTCAATCCCTTCCCAGTGGCATAGGTCACAGCTGAAGCTCGGAAGCCATCCCTGGCCTGAGAACCTCCATATGCCTCAAGTGTGGCCCAAAAAAGAAGAAGAAGGAGGAAGTGGAGGAGGGGGAGGGGAAGACAGAGGAGGAGGGGGGGAGAACAACAACAACAAAGTTGAAAGACTCACCCTTCCCAATTTTATAACTTACTGAAAAGCTAAAGAAATCACAACAGTGTGCTATTGTTACAAGGACAGACATAGAGACCAAGAGGGAGTAGAATGGAGAGCCCAGAAATAAGTCCTCACATATATGGTCAAAGGATTTTTGATAAGGGTATCAAGAACATTCAGTGGGAAAAGGATGGGCTTTTCAACACTGTTGTGAAAACTGGATATCTAGATTGTGGAAGAATGACCTTTAAATTTTATCTTTTTGGGGGGCTATTCTTAAAGAACCATATTTCATAAATTTTTCTCAACAGTTTTTGGTTTTCTGTTTTACTGATTTCTACTCTGACACTTTTTTTTCCCTTTCTTCCCCTTTCCGTTGTTTTTTTTTAGTTTTTTAAGATACAAACTGAGGTCAATGGCCTTTCTTCTTTCAATATTGTTTTGTTTGTTCAGGTCACTTAAGACACACAATATATGTAAGAGTGTGTGTGTGTGTTTATGTGTGTGGGTAATATAAACAGTTACATAACTAGTGAATTCTACCAAATGCTTTATGAAATATAACAAATTCTTCACAATCTCTTATTTTTTTCTTCCAGTTTTGTTGGGGTATAATTTTACAGTGTCCAGCATACTGATTTAGCTTTACATACATCATGAAATGATTACCACAATAAGTTTAATGAACATTTGCTATCTCATAAAGATACAAAATAAATAAATAGAAAAAATTCCCTTGTAATGAGAAATCTTAGAATTTATTCTCTTAATAACTTTAATATATAACATAGAGCAGTGTTAATTATATTAAAACTGTTGCACATTATATTCCTAGGACTTAATTATTTCATAACTAGAAGTTTGTACCTTTTATTTGCCTTCATCCAATTTCCCTCTCCTCCCCCCTTACCTCTTGTAACCACAAATCTGATTTTCTTTTCCATGAGTTTGTCATTTGTTTGCTTGTTTCTGAAGTATAATGGACCTATAACATAATGTTAATTCCTGATGCAAAATAGACTGATTCCATACTTCTATATATTTCACAATGACCACCACAATGTCTAGTTACCATCTATCACTATAAAATACTTTACATAATTATCATCTACATTCCCTGCATAGTATATTTCATATTTATAAATTATTTTCTGTCTGTACCTCATACATTCTCACCTCTTTCTCTCATCTTCCCACCTCCTTCCTTTCTGGTAACCATCTGTTTGTTCTCTGTATCTATGAGTCTGTTTTTGTTTTATTGTCTTTGTTCATTAATTTTTGCCTTTTTAGATTCTACATATATGTGAAATCATACAGTATTTCTTTTCCACATCTGATGTATTTCACATAGTATAATGAATTCTAGGTTCATCCATATTGTCACAAATGACAACATTTCATTCTTTTTACAGATCAGTAATATTCCATTGATATATTTAACACATTGTCTTTATCCATTCATCTGTCCGTGGGCACTTAGGTGGTTTCCTTATTTTGGCTAAGGTTAATAAGCACTGCAATGAACATAGGGGGTGCATATGTTCCCCTCTATGCACATGAATTAGTGTTTTTTCTTAGGATAAATATCTTAGAATTGCTAGATCATGTGGTAGTTCTAGTTTATGTTTTTTGAGGAACCTCCATACTATTTTCCATTGCAGTTGCACCATGTTGCATTATCACTAATATCGCAAGAAGGATCATTTTCTCCACATCCTTGTCAATACTTATTATTTGTTGTCTCTTAGATAATAGCTATTCTTAGAGCTGTACGGTGATATCTCCTGGTTGACAATACATTTCATATACAATAGTGTGCATATGTCAATCCTAAGCCTCCGATTCATCCCTCCCCTCCACATTTCCCCTTTCGTAACCATAAATTTGTTTTTGAAGTTTGCGAGTCTATTTCTCTTTAGTAAATAAGTTCATTTGTATCATATTTTAAGATTTCACATATAAAGGATATCACATGATGTTTATCTTTGACTTACTTCCCTTAACATGATACTCTCTAGGTCCATCTATACTTCTGCAAATGGCATTATTTTCTTAGGGCTGAATAATATCCCATTGCATATATGTACAACATCTTCTTAGTCCATTCATCTGTTGATGGACATTTAGGTCATTTCTATGTCTCAGCTATTGTAATTAGTGCTGCAATGAGTATTGGGGTGCATGTATATTTTCAAATTATGGTTTTGTTCAAGTATATTCCCAGGAGTGGGATTGCTATATCATATGACAGCATATTTTTAGTTTTTTGAGGAACCTCTATACTGTTTTCCATAGTGGTTGTACCAATTTACATTCCCACTAACATGGTAGTAAAGTTCCCTTTTCTTCACACCCTCTCCAGCATTTATTATTTGTAGACTTTTTAATGATGGCCCTGATGGTTGGTGTGAGGTGATACCTCACTGTAGTTTTGATTTGCTTTTCTCTAATAATTAGTAATATTGAGCATTGTTTCATGCATTTTTTGGCCATCTGTATGTCTTCTTCGGAGAAATGTCTAATTAAATCTTCTGTCCATATTTTGACTCTTTTTTGACATTGTACTTCATAAGTTTTTGTATACTTTGGGGACTAATCCTTTCAGTCACTTAATTTGTAAATATTCTCTCCCATTCTGTGGTTTGTCTTTTCATTTGGTTTATGGTTTCTTTCGCTTTGTGCAGAAATTTTTAAATTTAATTAGGTCCCATTTGTTTTGTTTTCAACTCAATATAAAGAAAAGAGGAGATGTTTATTTTTAAAAACACAAAATAGCATGTATATTTTATAAAACTGACTAGTGGGGAGGGGTTCTTGTTATCTGGCAACCCATAGTCTTTAGTTTGGTTCTTAAAATTGGCAAAGAAAAGTAATCACAGATTCCCCTGATAATAATGTGTTCTATACAAATACATAAAAGAATATGTGCATTCTCTTGTGGCATGGTGGATTTAGAATCCAGCATCGTCGCTTATGGGGTTCAGGTCGCTGCTGTGGCATGGGTTCCGTGCCATGGGGGAAAAAAGAATATGACACAGAACTTTTATATCTTAGACACTCTGGACTATATACTGAAAATGAAAATACACTAGGCTTTATAGAAGTCAGAAATGGTTCGTATCAGCAGGGGCAGCAAAGTGAGGAGAAGAGACTCAGATTTTCTTAGTTCACATACCTTTTACACTTTCCAGAGGAGAGGGTTTAATTGCGCAGTTTTGTCTTCTTTCAATCTGCAGTACCCTTATTGGAAGGATTAAATTCATCATCTCTGGTCTTTTATATGGTGGCCAGTGACCCTAGAAAATTAATTTCCAGTTAGTAATGGGATGAGTTTTATTAAAACATCATGTAAGACATGAACCATGCTTTTTAGGGAGGAAATAACTATTTAAGTTCAGTTTTTCATATGTTTGCTACTTGTTCTTTTTCAAAGAGCTTTTCTCTAATAATTAGTAATATTGTGTGATATACATGGAGTATGCAAATTCACAGACACCTGCAACTTACTCCAGTACTCAAAGATATATCTTAACACTTAATATAATAATAATAATAATAAAATATACTCATTCTACTTAAGACTCATGCAAATCATGCAAATCAGTTACCAGAAAAAAAATTACATGTTCTTTTTATAATATTTTCCAGTTTGTTAATGAATAAATGACATTAAATACCAAAAGGGCTAAATGGGAAGGAAAATGAGAAGAGATGAAGAGGGGAAAATGAATACAACTATTCCCTTTTTTAGCATTTGAGTAATTGAATATATGTTGAATAAAATACAGATTTTTTTGTTTTAATCTGATACAAACTTCTCAATTTCAAAATGCATAAAATCAGTTTCTTATTATTTTCTTTCTGGATGAAATATGGGTATCTAAATTCATTCTTATATACTTTGAACAAGTTCTAAAAAGACATTTTCCACTTTCCTAGAATACTGCACTTGATCCTTACCAAATGAGAAAAATAATAAAACCATCTGGGAAGTGTGTTCAAAGGAACTAGAAGTGGAAAAAGATGAACTGACACAAATAAAAAGGGTTTAAAGATGTGACTTCCCACATGTTCTATAAATCATCCTTGATATTGATGGCATCTCACAGAATTTTTGAGTCTTGCCTTGTCTAGTACATTTCTTGAAATATGTTCTGTATATGTCCTTATCTACGACTTTTGATTTTCTATAATTCTGCTCTTTCTGAATCTCCTTACCTACAGAATCCCTGTTGTAAGGTGACCAACAGTGCAATAAAATAAACCACTTTACTGCTGTGATATTTTCTTGTTTGTCACTTTATAAAGATAATAGGTGACTTTAAAAAATCAAAAGGGTGAGAAGAGTAAATGATTTCTTCAGTTGTTATTCTTCAAAGAGTTATGTGTCATAAATTAATTTCATTGACTTACTGGCACTATCTTGTAAGAAGGGAACTCAGAAAATCTTTTTTTTCTATCAAGACAAATACGGAGTTCCCGTCATGGCGTAGCAGAAACGAATCTGACCAGGAACCATGAGGTTGTGGGTTCGATCCCTGGCCTCACTCAGTGGGTTAAGGATCCAGCATTGCTGTGAGCTGTGGTATAGGTCGAAGATGTGGCTCGGACCTGGCGTTGCTGTGGCTGTGGCACAGGTCGGCAGCTGTAGCTCCAATTAGACCCCTAGCCTGGGAACTTCCATATGCTGTGGGTGAGGCCCTGAAAAGGACAAAAAGACACACACACACAAAAGACAAATATAGTGTGATTCATCAATTCTTGATTTACTTTACAATACAGAACCTTAAAAATTGTGGGCAAATCTATAATATCATGAAACTGGCATTATACATTGCAATTTATGTTACTAAATAACTTACTAGTATACATGCTATGTTTTTGAAAGTTTCAAATTGTCCCTTGGATTGAAATAAACAAAAATTCTATTACAGAAATTGAGTAGAAGAAATCACTTGATTGATTTTCAACATAGATACTTCATATATATATGTATATATAGAGAGAGTTGCTTTTTAATAAGGTTTAAAGTCCAAGCAAAATTTGATTAAAATGACTTATCAGTGACTCTATAACTATTTCCAAATTAAAGATTTGAAATGTATAGTTATGGTTAAACAAATAGCATTTCTAGTAATTTACAAAATACAAACTCTGTTTTGTTCATGACTGATTGGATTGGAAAGCAATCTAGGACACTAGCTTGCTAATTCAAAATTTATATTGCTTGTTTAATAGATTTGGGGATTTGTGTTATTTTTCTACAAAGTAGTAGCAGTTTCTATGTGCACTAAATTTGGCTTCCTCAACCAACATTCCTTTGTGAACCTGTATAACTGAAAAAGTCTTACCTTTAACTTTATTTTCTCCAGATTTTCATCATTCTTTAGCAAATTACAGTATATAATATCAGTATAAGTATTTTAATTTTAAAATAAAATGTAAAGAATATAATATACTAATTATGCAAACAGGCACAAACAGTAACAATTAAAATGTATCATATTAGCCTCAGGTTTTTTCATAAATAGAAAAAAAATAGAAATTTCCTCCATTACTTTCCTTGGCCCATTTTCATCCCTCTCTTTCCAGACATATGCTTAATGAATCTAATTAGATGGAATGGTTTATTAGACTTATCTTTAAGCTTACACAAATTATTATTACATAATTCCTCTGTCTCATCTATCTTTAGGTATATATATCTCCAAATTGATACAGAGGGATGTCATTTATTTAACTTCTGTATTACAATTTATTTTATTAACATACCTTTCAATATGTCTACATCCCATCAGATGGACATTTTTTTTCCCAGCTTCCTTCTTTACAAAGAGTAATCCAATAAACATCCGTATAAAAGTTTTCTGGAGCTTCTATTGTGGCTCAGTGGTTAACAAATCCAAATGGGAACCATAAGTTTGCGGGTTCTATCCGTGGCCTTGCTAAGTGGGTTAAGAATCCGGCGTTGCTGTGAGCTATGGTGTAAGTCGCGGATGCGGCTCGGATCTGGCATTGCTGTGACTGTGGTGTAGGCTGGTGGGTACAGCTCCAATTAGACCCCTAGCCTGGGAACCTCCATATGCCGTGGGGGCAGTCCTAGAAAAGACAAAAAGACCAAAAAAAAAAAGTTTTCTATGGCATATGTATAAACATTAATGTAGGTGACATATATAGAATTATAAGCTTATTCACACATTCCAAATTTTTTAATTCTCTTAGATACTCTCTAGCACATTTCCCAGGGGTTATACCAGTTTACCACCTCTGCAGCAGGGCATGGGGGTTTCCATTTCTCTAAAAACTTCCCAATACTTACTATATGTTGTTTATCTTTTTAAAATTACACTATATTTAAGGAGTACAGATTTATATCTCAACACATTTCTCCCCACCCCTTCCTATTTTTTTCTGATTACTGATAAGATTGGTACCTTTCAATATATTTATTTTCTGTTCCTATTTGGTTCATATAAGTTGATATCTGTCTATGGGATGACTTGTTTTCAGAAATTTGTTGGGGTTCTTTATACATTGTAGATATTAATTCTCTCCATCTCATACAATACAGCTATTTTAAAAGTCAGCTGTTTATCTTTCAACAAAGACTAAAATGGAGTCTGTGCTAAACACAAATCAACTCTAGTTACTGCTTTTCTGAATTTCATCCTGCAGAGATTCCCACAATGCGGAAACAGTCAGTTTTCTCTCCTTCAGGGTCTTTTATCAACTTGTCACCAACATCTCCTGGACCGTCCTCCATGTGCTAAATCTCTGCTCTACATCCTGTCTTAACCCAGCTCTGCGGCAATAGAAGGAGGGATCTGAGTTTAAGAGCTGTGGGAAGAAAATAGCTTAGAGGTTCACTGCAGAAAAGTCTTCCCTACTGGGCAGAAATAATTGATTCTATGTCAGTTGTTTAATGACATTATAAGGCATGTGCCCTGCCAATAAGCCCACTGTAATAGCTTGGAACTTTGCTACTTTTAACTTTTTCATGTCCACTCTGTGTGGACTACATAAACGTTTTTTCAATGATATTTCCTAAATATTTTAAATTCCTTTATGAATCCTTGGGTTTTACTGAAGTAGATAAACCAATACCTCTACTGGAGAATTCTTTACGACCTGTTTGCTGTGTTGGTAGAGTCTTAGACTTACATAACAAAAATAAATTAACAACATGTAATCTCTTTTAATTATTGAAACTTGAGTCAACTCTATAAAATTGTGCAAAAGGAAAAAACCAAAAACCAAAACCAAAAAAACTCTTGTGTGTTTCTCCTTTACTACTAGCATAGAACATTTCACTGCTAACACTTCTGGTGTTAAAGAAAAAGTTATTCCGTGACACTTGTTAAAACAGTAAAGCAGACTTAGTGCAGGACCACCGCAGTGGACAGGGACCACACCAGTAGGATTTTATAGCTGGGGAGAGGTTAGGCTCAGTTACAAAAGCAGCACAAGCAAGTGGGAATTTACAGCCAAGAAGCAGGGTGGGGGTCAGTGAATGGAAAACTACTAAAAGGAAACATCAGGAGTAAGGGGAGTCTTGGCTACACCAACCTAACAGGATTCTTGCTGAAGCAGGCCTGGGTCATGTTAGAAAAGGAGGAATTTGATCAGATATCAAGGGTGATCACGTATTGAGGGGCCGGGGGGTTCTAGTTAAACTGACTTCAGAGGGTTTTTTAAAAACTGGATTTTATAAAAAGTAAATGCACGTATGGGCCTAGAAGAAAGTTCAGGAAACTTCCTAAAGTTTGGCAAAAGAATCTTTGTCACCAGTAACCTAATGTGTGGAGGTTTCCCCCATGTCAAGCAGGTGTCTGGGAACTCCAGCTGGATATCCTACAATTCAATTCAACTTTGACACTATCCACATGAAGTTAGCATCAGATTCCACAAGTAAAGAGCTCAGTCCTATAATATTGCCTTCAATTTTATCAATTTAGGAGTTCCCGTCGTGGCGCAGTGGTTAACGAATCCAACTAGGAACCATGAGGTTGCGGGTTCGGTCCCTGTCCTTGCTCAGTGGGTTAAGGATCCGGCGTTGCCATGAGCTGTGGTGTAGGTTGCAGACGCGGCTCGGATCCAGCGTTGCTGTGGCTCTGGCATAGGCCGGTGGCTACAGCTCCGATTCAACCCCTAGCCCGGGAACCTCCATATGCCGTGGGAGCGGCCCAAAGAAATAGCAAAAAAAAAAAAAAAAAAAAACACACAAAAAAATTTATCAATTTAACATTTGACGTATTTTACAAATAATTTTCATTGTCAAACAATATATTATAAGTGTTAGAGTAGTTTCACAAGAATTACTTTTACACATTGTGATATAATAGGAAATGTTATTTCTTACCCTTTGGAAGTTCCAGGCTGTCATCTCTATTTATGACCTATGAACTTAAAATCAGTGTTCTCATAATCCCATCTGTGGGTTCAATAATTTGTTAGAATAACTCACAAAATTCAGGAAAACATCCTCTTACTTTTATTGGTTAACGATACAATGAAGGATGGAATAAAGGATACAGATGAACAACCTCACCAAGAGATACATAAGGCAGGGTCTGGAAGCGTCCTGTGAAAGGGCTTCTGTCCCTTGAAGTTGGGATGAGACACCCTCCAGGTGTGTGGACATATTCACCAGCCTGAAACTCCTTCTCAAACTCCATTTCCTTACCTGCCCACAGAGTCATTTCCTTAAAGCAAAAGTCATTCCTATCACCCAGGAAATTCCAAGGGATTTAGAAGCTTGGTGTCAGATGCTCCTATTGCACAAGGAATTACAAAAATTTTAGGGCATCTGTGTCAAGACTGAGGACAAAGACTACAGGTTAGAACAAAATATGTTCCTAGCATCTCTGTTTTGAAGTGTTTTAGGAGCTCTGCGTCAGAAACCAGGCACAGAGAATAGTATATATATTTCTTATTATTTTAAAAATATATACATGGAGTTCCCCTAGTGGCTCAGTGGTGAACAAACCCAGCTAGTAATCATGACATTTCTCAGTGGGTTAAGGATCCGGTGTTGCCGTGAGCTGTGGTTTAGGCTGCAGATGTGGCTCAGATCCCACGTTGCTGTGGCTATGGCATAGGCCAGCAGCTGTAGCTCCAATTGGACCCCTAGCCTGGGGATGCAGCCCTAAAAAACAAAAAAGATAAACATATATAATTTTGTGAAGTTATCCTAATATTTGTAATATTACTTTTTTTTTGGCAAGGAAAACTCTTTGTAAACTAAAAAGAGGGAACTAGATCAAATATTAAATTTATGTGATGCAATCTCTCAATTTTATCTGTTCTCTGACACCTGTGTAATAATTTGAAAACAGTATTATAAAGTGTTCCTCAACAATATTTACTAAACAAAAGTTATTAATCTTTCTGGGAGAAGAAAAGGTAATGTGTTATGATTGTGGAGATTACTATTTTGTTTCTCATGGGAAGTTCTGTGTGAGGAGTTATTTACAAATCCTCTTTCATCCTCAGTGGTGTGAGGATGTTCCATGAGCTTCCTCATCACCAACATCTTCCCTGTCCCAGATTTGCTGCAAAATTCACTCAAACTGAATTATAACTTGAGAATCAGTCAACCAAAACATGACAGTGTGGCTGCACTGGGTTCAGACAAAAGAGATAAAATATTCAACAGTGTGTTTTATGCTGTTAAATCCAAACCAAATGTTCCAGGGAGTTAAAAATCCATAAGAAAATGTTGAAAAGATATGCCCTCCAACTTCTGCCTAGCAATCTTAAACTAATTTGTCATTTCACTATAGAATTGTATGGTTTATAAGTCTTTCATTCCTGCTTTAAAGATGACTTTTCCCACCATGATTTGGTACATAAATATTGAATAAAAAGAGCATATCCTATTTCTTCTTTATTATAGAATAATTATGTGTGTTGACTTTCCAATAAAGCAGGAGGTGGAATATGATGTCACAACCAAAGCCAGTAATATATTGGCAAAAAGTATGTATTAAAAACTACCTATACCCAGGAGTTCCCCTGTGGAACAGTAGGTTAAGGGCTTGCATTGTCACCCCAGCAGCTCAGGTCATTGCTGTGTTGTGGGTTTTCCCGACCTGTGCTGTGGGTTTTATTCTGCATGCCCTCAACACAGCTGAAAAACAGAAAACAACAACAAAAAAACTATGTATATCCAAATTCGATTTCAACTTTATCATACAAAGTTAGTGTTTCCAACACATATTGCTACAATTTTCATTTATTCCTGAATCTCAAAATAGAATTCTGAATCTTAAAACAGCATTCATTCTGCTCTTTTGTTATGTTTTCCACATACCACACTACTGACTGTGTTTTTCAGTGTGTTTTTTGTTAGCATTAGATGCTTAGGTCTACATAATGATGCACCTGTCTATTGTCTTTCTTGGAAACAAACATAACATACTAAAAAAGAGAGTATCACATTGGGATTACATTATCTGTTTACTTGATAATTTCCATTATCTAAACAATGGGTCTAAGCATTTCCTAGTACTTTGCAATTGATCTTTTAGTTTAACAAATAAAAAAATCAATACTTTCAATGTAAAGAGATGTTTCTCAATATATACAAGCATATCTTGCTATTTTATATCTACAATGTTGGATGCAAAACAAATAAACAATAATGGCAGGATTGCACAAGGCTTAGCATAATAATTTTGAGGTTTACCTGACTTTTGTACTGAGTTCATATAGTTAATTTGTCAGCAATTTAAAAATACTGCTAAGGAGGAAAACATAAAAATTAATAAAAGAATACATGACATTTTTATTTAGAATTGAAATACATTTGTTGATATTTATTAACCAACCTAGTTGTGTGAGGATTTAGTTGTAACTTAGAATATAATTTGCTTAAGGAGAATTTTATTATGATCTTTCTTATAAAAATGTTTACTTTAATTAATGAAATCTGTGATTTCAAATTACAATGTCAAAAATGAATTAATACTTAACTTACATATCAAATGAAGAATTCCTTTTTTTATTTAAAAATGTTTAGTTATAATAATTTAATATTTTTAGCAACTCACTTTTATCACATTCAAAACATTTTTACATAAAATCTCTTATTTTTTTCTTCTTGCAACTCATTAGTTACAACACTAAATTCTGTAACAAGTTCAACTGGTATAAACAGGTTTGGATATAAACATAACTGAATCTTGGTAATCTTAAATTGATGTCTCAAAGCCATATAACTACATAGAAAAAATGTAGGCTTCTACCAGGTACAAGTATGCAGTTTCCTGTAGACACTGTCAGTATGTTTTACACTGGGACATTAAGATGTATGATGATTTTGGGTCCAGTTAAATGGAAATCAGCAGATAGTCTTTGAGTACAATGATGAAGTTATAAAATGTATTATTAGTGTCATGAATCATAATTGTCTTCCAATCATCATTGTTTAGTGAAATTAGCATTCCCAATTCAAACAATTAAACAACGAAAATAGTGACTAAATTTAGTAAATATTTCCACCATCTCAGCAGTCCTAGGAATGTCATTCAAAAATGCTATACTTTGTTCAAAAATTAGAAGTCTCTGTTTTTCTCCAGCAATTGACTTTGACTAGAGTATTTGGTGTCCTAGTGAGCAGTTGGAAGAATGCATGTCTGACCCAGTAGGGCCTAAAGACTCTGGGAGAATTACCTCCCTAGTCCTAAAGCTGGCCTAGATCTCACCGAAGCCTTTACATTGCCATGCTCTCCTGAACTCTTCAACAACAGATGAGTTCTCCAGGACTTAATGTTAAGGGTGTTGCTGCAGGATATATTGTCACAAATGATTAAGAATAATAAAATGTGAAATGAGCTAAGTGTTTGATACCGAAAGATGTAAAGTTTTGCTTGAACTTTCAATTATTTTATTTTATTATTTATTATTATAGTTGATTCTGTTCTGTCAATTTCTGCCATACAGCAAAGTGGCTCAGTTATACATATATATATATATATACATTATTTTTCTTATAGTATCTTCTACCATGTTCTATTACAAGTGATTGGATATAGTTCCCTGTATTATACAGCAGGAGCTCAAAATCAGTTTCCCCTAGTCTTTAAGAGCCAAAGGATAAAGTGGTGCCATATTACCAATAATAACCTAGACTTTATAGGTTGTTGCCTTTTTTTCATATTTATCCACAACACTCCCAAAGTACTTCCAAGGATGCCAAGGAATTTTTTACACCTACTTATGAAGAACTCTGGTCTGCCGTCAATGAAACTAGGTCAAGCTCAACTGTGATAGTCTCCCAGCTACAGAAACTTCCATGGCTGAATCATGACCTCCTGCCAGGTATCAGCATCCCATTACCTACCTCTGACAATTCTGAAAGTTTCCACCTCCCAATAGAATTGGCTCAGGGTAACTCAGGGTAAATTTTTAATTTCCACTATTCTATTCTCTTAGTTAAGTACCAGCTAGTGAAGTTTTTGTTCCAGTGTCTTGCAAAGAGGGTTTAGGGAAATAGGTCTTTCAATTTTTTACTTGCAGCCTTCTATCTCATTAGGATGAATACATGAATCAACTCAGAGGTCAAACATGGAGACAATCCAAATGACATACAGCAAGTCATGCTGGTAGTTGGCCTTTTATGAATGGATTGGGCTAAAAAGCAAAATGAATGTCACAGAGGCAAAAATTGGCACATCCTTTTCAAGCCGTCAGACTATGGATATACCAGTGACATTGATAACAAGTTTCCTGGTGTGAAGATAAATGCATCAGGCTCATTTATCTTGATGTCATTAAAAGTTCACTTTATCTCTGTGACTTTTATATAAGAATATTACAAAATAAGATGTTAAATATTTTAAAGTCCATATCATCTCATGGCTAATCTTAACTATATGCTCATAAAGCAAGTTTTTATTTACATTTGGTTTTATGTTGATCTACTACAGAAGGCAGATATTTTAGTGGAAGTGTTCTAATTAAATACATTTTATATGAGTACATTCTGTATATGTCAAAAAGTCTGGGTGAAAACCCTGAAAGGCATTTGGGACAGACTCTAGATTGTACAAAATTGGCCAAAGGCCAGTATGGAAGGATTCTTGGGAGTTAAATAGTGTTCATCTGTCAAGTTTAATACATTTGTTACATTTATTTAAGTATTCCATTTAAAAACTTCTATTATCAGGCTTCTCTCTGTCCTTTCAAATTATGAACTTTATATAAACCAAACTTGCTGGAAGTGTTAAATGCTATTACCCACCTACCTATTTCCTTAATAAGATCACCAATTAATGCCTCTGTTAATTGGTCCTATACACACAGTTTGAGTATGTGAAAGGAAAAGGCTCTGCTGTCATTTGCCTTTGTAAAGCTGACCAATAACTGTGTTGCTCCCTGCATGAAAAATCCTAAGAATATTCTCCAGAGCGTTTGGGCAACTAAGCTTCTAAACTATTGGATCTGTTTCCAATACTGAAAACCCTGATTTCACCTTTCTCATGTGGCTAATTTCATCTTCTGAGCAAGAAAATAATTTCCATAAAAATTATAGCTCTAACTTCCTGAATTAACTCACAATTTTGTACAGTAAAAGAAAATCCTATTAAAAACAGTTGGTCAAGGAGTTCCTTTGTGTCTCATTGGGTTAAGGACCTGACATCTCTGTGAAGATGTGGGTTCCATCCCAGCCTTGGCCAGTGGGTTAAGGACTTAGCATTGCTGTGGCTGTGACATAGACCACAGCTGCAGCTCCAATCTGACCCCCAGCTCAGGAACTTCCATATCCCACAAGTGTGACCATTAAAGGAAAACAAAACATACAAAAAAGTGGTCTTGATTTTAGCCCACATAAAGGCTAAAAGATAATAAAAGATAATTGTTACATTTGAAGTCACAAGACTGAGGTTTCAACTGCAATACTAATAAAGCAAATGTAGTAAGTCACTTTGACTCTTTAGAATTCAGTACATTCATCTATAGCAGAGTTGGGTTGGATCAGCATTTTTCAAGTTAAATTTTACCTCACAGGGGTAAATGTTTTAAATTATGTAACAGAGTCCCTAGGAGTGAAGTAGAAAAGAATGAGAGAAAAGGGAAGTACAGTTTGCTTTGGTTGGTCCACAGACAATGGGTTGGGCCATATAGTCTGTGCAGTCTTTCATGTGTAAATTTGAATTCTATGCCTGTATTCACCCACTGTTAGTATATCGTTCCTGATAAATAACATGAAGGTTTATTACAAGTTCATTCAGATTCTTTCATAATGTCTTATATTAGACAAAAGAAAGCCTTTCGATTAAAGAATTTTGGAAGGCACTAGAAACATGGCTTGTAACTACTTGAGACTAAAGTTCACATTGGTTTCAAATTCATGACCTTGTTCTTCTAAACAGTGTGCCTTAGATGAATGGGTTAACAAGAGGGCAAAATCCATTATTTGTACCATATTTCAAAGGTATTATTGAAAAGTTCATTTTTCACTCATCATTTTGTTTTCAGATTGTTAAATGCACCACAAATTGAACACATTAAAATTTAACTACATTATATCAACATTTCCACAAGATACTGTGGCACAGGTATACCAGTGATTTTGAGATAAAACTGAAATCAAAACCTGAAATCACACAGTCAATTATAGTGTTTCTGCCTTCCATAACACACATACATAAGTATATATATATATATATATATATATATATATATGATATTGTATATATAATTATACATGTAATTGCATATGCATAACATTTTCTATGTATAAACATTTATTTCTCTTTCTCGGCTGAACGGTTAAAATCTAGGTATATTTACGAATGCTGATTTAGCTCATAGAAGTACTTACTTTTAACTTCATGGAGGCTAGTTTATAATCTCTTTAATTCATTGATTTTTTTTTTTTTGGTCTTTTTAGGGCCATGCCTGAGGCATATAGAGCTTCCCAGGCTAGGGGTCAAATTGGAGCTGTAGCCACTGGCCTACATCACAGCCACAGCAACCCCAGATCCAAGCAGTGTCTGCAACCTATACCATAGCTCACAGCAACACCAGATCCTAAATGCACAGAGCGAGGCTAGGGATCGAATCTGCATCCTCATGTATACCACTCAGATTCATTTTCGCTGAGCCACAATGGGAACTCCTCATTGATATATTTTTTTTCATCTTTCCTATCTGTATCATAAAGATACAGTTGAAGAAGCAATATAAGCAGCAATTTTTCTTTCAATAGACTACATTCTGTCCTATTTTTATTGAAATTCTAAGTGATAATTTCACTATGTATGCATTCTTTCTTGGTCGAATAGACGTCCATGAAGATACATTCCCAGGGCATCTTTGGCATCACAGTACCAGCAGGGCACTTCATTGATTTGACAATGGTGGAGATTTTGGATTATTGAATGGATCACTTTGAATTCTTCTGTTGCAGAGACTATACTTATAAACATTGCCATTCAAGGTTACTGGAGCATAGCATTATTCACAAAAGAAGAGAAAACCACACATGGATAAGTCAACATAAATTGTTTCTAAGCTACTAGAAACGAGAATGTGATGTATATAGATTTTCAGCACTGAACAGGACTTTACAGTTCTACCATTCCCTCATTTTTGCGGATGAGAAAATTCAAATCTAAAGACACTGAGAAGCTCTTGGTCAGGTAGCTAATTAGTGGCAACATTAAGATGAAAACCCTGGTCTCCTAATTCTTAGTCCATTGCTTTTTTAACTTCATCTGCTTTATATTCTTCTGATAGTGGGCAAAATTTAAGGCTTGCTGTGTGAAATAGCATGTTATATCCATGAGCACTTTTTTTCATTTTCCTTTATTCGTTATAAATATCCCTAAGGAAAATAAAGCTTTTATATTATTTACAAACTGAATCAGGTGGAAATATTTGGACAGTCTTTTCTAACTATGGAAGCTGCCAGTTGTAAATTAATGAATATGTAACTGTCCATGAATCTAGTCAACTGTGTTTCAGGGAATCTGGCTTAGCACCGAGTGCACTTTCCTCCTGCTACTGTTTTCTGCTCTTTGGTGAATCTCAGTCATGTTGAAACCACGAATAGTATGGCATTTCCCCTTTTGTCACATTGTCTCCTCTCACTGGCATGAAGCTTTCTTCACATTTCCTATCTTCACATTCAAGAGTAAGCTTGGAAGAGAATCACAGACGTGAACTTTCCAAAGTTCTTTCTGTTGACTCTGCTTTCACTCTGAGAAAGAACTATTCTCATAAAGGACTGTAACCTGCAAGGGCCTTCGTCCATCCCTCTGAAGATGAGCAGAAAAGACCTCTCGCTTGAAGTCGCCTACGGTTTCCACTTTACCTAACACAAAATCATTTTTTTGACTGAAAATTTGAAACAAATTATTTGAAAATGCTTTTCTGCAGAGAATAATTATTCCTGTTTACCTAGTAAAAGTGTCTATAAGTTGAAAAAATAAGTAACAAGATTGTTATAACTTTCTGAATCCAATCCAAGAAGCTTACTCTTCATGATATCTTTAATTTAGTAAAATAGGGCAAATTGGTGAGTAATTGTTAAATCTGTGAGAAAACTACAGAGATAGGAACTTTTAAATTTTTATTTTCCTTTTAAGTATTCTCTTGCTATCTTTTCCTGAAACTTTTTATGTTGATTTCAGTCTCTTAGATGATAAATTCTCACAAAGTATCTGGAAGATTTAATACCAAGATAACTATACTTCAAAGATAACATATGGTGATATTTTTCCTTTACATTTCTTTCAAGTTATTGTCCTCAGCTCTTTATCACTTCTCCTAGCACTCACCATCTTTTATTTCACCTTATTTCCTATCTGCTCTGTCTTCTACTATTTCCTTTACTTACTTAATTCTTATAATTTTTTCCCCTAAAACTTACAGACTTTTCATTACTGTAAATGAAGGTGATAAAACTAACCTGATTGTGAAAAAAAAATGTGCAGGCCCATCCAAGATCACCTCTTAAACAAATTTATTTCATGAAATGGATTGAACAGCAATGATTGAAGAAGAAGACTATTTCTAATAAGCCTAAACACGAACACTAGTACTTTGCAAATATGAGATTTTGAATAATAACCCAGTTGTTTACAAAATTGCAAAAGGCATTCTTAGCAAGACGAAATGCTCTCAATGGACTCCTCAAAGATGGTCAGGTGATAAAGATTTTGTATAGCAGAATGACTGAAATGCTGACCCTATATGCACCAATAAAGGATAGACAAACTTAAAGTGAAAAATAGAGTATGGATATCCATCTGATCACAGATTTATTTGCAGGAATAAGTAAGTATGGTATGGTCAATACAGTGTAAAATATCTGCAGTGAAAAAAAAAAGATGTGTATGCATAAGTACCCATGGTGAAATAGAAGTAAGTTGCAGGAGCTTATCTTCAGGAAGTTAAAAGAATTCTATTTTCTATTCATTCATTGCTCAACTCATTATAACTGCTCTATAGAGCAGCACCCAGCAGAGAAGCTAAAGTCAGCTTATTATTTCCATCATAAATCCCCCCTTTGAATGATTTATAACTTGGCTGTTTTCATTTGCTTTTGCCTGAAATTTGGCATATAGGTACTTAAACTTTGAATCATTATTTCTCTAAATATAATTTAAATGTTTAGTCTTTTTATTTTCTTTTTTTTTTTTTCAACAATAGAACCACAAAATATATCACAGGGGGGCATCACAAATTGTATGTTTCTGAAATAAGGCATCTGCCAACAAAAAGCAGATGGTAATTATCATGTGAGCATCCTTTTTAAAACCCCTGCTGGACAAAATGAGTATGTGGAGTGTTTGGGGTAATTCAGTCCTCTTTTAAAAATCAGCTTCTTATTTAAGTTAGAGGAGCATATTTCTGAATACAATTACAACACTTCAAACATAATTTATAATTTGACATCAAGAACTATAAAAAAACATATTTAATATAAATTACATCTTACGAAAAAGCCTGAGTGAATCGTGGCTTGCTCAAAGATCCAAAACATTGCAATTTTCTCAAAAAAGCAAAAAACAAAACAACAACAGAAAAAATTATGGGTTGAATCTAGTATTGTTTTTTCTTCTTTTGAAAAACTTTTTAAAAATTTTTGCCTTGGAAAATTACATTTTACATTTAGGATCATGTAGAGTCATGACCATATCTGTTAATATGAACATAAATCTTATTTTAAGTAATAAATATACTTTATTTTCTAAGAAAGCTCAATATTTTTGCATATACTCATCAAGTGCCATAAATATATCCATAGAAATTGTTTTTATGTAAATAAATATATATTAATTAAAACTTTAAATTAGAATTGTTAACTTTAGAAAGTATATGTAGCATGATTTATATATAAATAATTGTAATTGTACAATGATTTGGAATGCATACATTCCATCTTTCCTTTCTAATCTTCCCATTAATCTCTGTTGCCATCTCCATCTGTGTGCCATCCTTGTATTTCTTTTCTCAAGTTTATATTATATGTTCTTCTATTCTGTTTTTGTCTTTGTTTGTTTTTGTCTTTTTAAGGCTGCACCCACAGCATATGGAGGTTCCCAGGCTATGGGCTGAATCAAATCTGTAGCTACTGGCCTACACCACAGCCACAGCAACACCAGAACTGAGCCACGTCTGTGACCTACACCACAACCCCTGTCCTCATGGATACTAGTCAGATTCGTTTCCATTGAGCCACGATGGGAACTCCTCTTTTCTTTTTCTTTTTAATTGAAGTTTGTCAAGAGGAACCTGCTATATAGCACAGAGAACTCTACTCAATATTCTATGATAACCTATATGGGAAAAGTATATGAAAAAAACGGATATGTGTTTCTGTATAACTGAATCATCTTGTGGTACTGAAGAAATCAGCACAATATTGTAAATCAACTATACTCCAATAGAAGTTTTTTTTTTAGGCAAGTGTAGGGCGAAGTGATTCAGTTATACATACATGATATGTATGTTCTTTTTAAGATTCTTTTCCCATGTAGATTATTACAAAATAATGAGTAGTGTTCTCTGTGCTATACAGTAGGTCCTTGTAATTAATCTATTTTATATATAGTAGTGTGTATATGCTAATCCCAAACTCCTAATTATTTATGTGCTCTTCTGTTCTTTATCTAACACATCTTATTAAGCCAACTCATGCTGTCTCCTGTTATCACTTAACATCTGTGTTGGAGATCCCATTGTGGCTCATTGGTAACGAATCTAACTAGCATCTATGAGGACACAAGTTCGATCCCTGGCCTTGCTCAGTGGGTTAAGGATATGGCGTTGACATGAGCTGTGGTGTAGTTTGCATATGCAGCTCAGACCTGGTGTTACTGTGGCTGTGGTATAGGCCAGCAGCAGCTACATCTCCTATTCGACCCCGCACCAGGGAACTTTCATATGCTTCAGGTGAGGCCCTAAAAAAGACAAAAAAAAATGTATTGATGACTCTTTGAATTTATGACTCTCCCTTGCACTTCACTCTGCTGTTCTATGTGACATAATAACTGCTTTTTCCTTAAGTACAATTGAGTCCTTCATCTTCTCAAAATCTAACCTTTTCTTTTTTTTTCTCTATTCTCAGTGAAAGCCATAATCCTGTTTTCTGTCCCTCAGGCCATTCATTTAGATACATTTATTTCTGATCCTATATTCAATCATTGGAACTTTTAGGAAAATATTTGTAGAAAAAAATTACTGTGATCCTCTAGCACCTTGCATAAAGGTGCATACTTCTGTGCGTACTTCAAAACTTCAACACAGTATATTATAATTGAATCTTTAATTATTTATATTCTTAAATGCCTGAAAAATATTCTGGGTGCCTCTAAAGTACTCAGCTCATAGAATACATTCAAGAAATGTTTGTTCCATGAAAGCATTTAATACAAAATATCTATTAGGCAATTACATGTTTGAAAACTAGCATTTTTTTCAACCATTTTTATTAGATTTAATCTTTATGTACATGATTTATTATATTTCACTATACATTAATTAGTGAAATTTACATTTTATTAAGTTTAAAAAAGAAGCCATTCAAGTTATGACAACTCACAGCTATGAATTATTATGTTATTTCCCACCCAAAGCAATGATGTCTTATTTCCACTTTTCCCATTAGTTTATTGAAACTACAGAGGATGTAAACTGGGTTCCTTTTTCATTCAGTCTATAAATACATCCCTGGTTATTTCAGTCAAATATGTACTTCTCTTACCTTCAAAGTACATTGGTATAAATATTTTTACTTTATTCAGTTGAAATATCTACTTCATGTGTAAATGACTGCTTCATAAATAGATCATATGTTCCCTAGAAATAGGATTCAGGATGTCTTAATTTTTCAGTACATTTTTTAAACTTTCTGTGTATACTTATTACACAATAAATACATAAATGAGCAAGTATTTTAATTAATTATTAAAATGTTAAATTTATGTGGATACTATTAATATTTTCAGTAAAAAATATCTTCTTAATTTTAATTTTGGATGTGGCTGTCTCTGGGGCCAAATAACTGAAAAAAGTTAATAAATTTACTTTAGTCAAATTAAACATTTGGATATGGATAAAAGCCAATCAACATTTATTTTCTCCAGTTCTGATGTTTAAAAATTCAATGTTTAAAAATTGTAAAATATAAACTGAAATTTCTGTCATTTTAGATAAAATAAGATATATCATTCTGTAAGATTTATTTTTAATTTACAGAACAAACTGTTTTTATTTTCTGACATATTACTTCAATGGCTTTGGTATTTTAATTTTTTTTTAAAGTTTTACATCTTCGGTGAGGTATAATTGACGTAAATAAATTGCGCTTATGTAAAATGTCCATTAAGCACTTTAGAATCTCTCCATCCTACCCCATGCTGTCTCACACTCCCAGTAAACTAATTAGAGATTAATTTTCAATCTACAGAATTTTATGTTAAGTGAAAATCGTATTACGTACTCTGTCATTTGCCTTTTTTATTCAGTGTAATTATTTTGAGATTTACCCTTCTTGTCGGGCACATCAGTGTTTCAAGCTGTTTCATAACTGAAAAGTATCCCATTCATTGTATGGCTACACCAGGATTGTTTATCCATTCACCTCTGGATGACAATTTTGAGGTTTCCACTTTTGGCTATCAAAAATAAAGCAGTACAAAGATTCATGTTCTTAACACTTTACATCCCTGTAAGGAGCATCTGAGGGTACTGATGGTTCGACATTCTCACAACACTTGGTAAATGGTTTTATTATAGACCTTCTAACAGGTGTGTAATAGTATCTCATTAGGGTTCTAAAGTGCAGTCATTACAAAAGCCACTAATGCTGTTGACCATCTCTTCATGTTCTAATTTGACTGCAGTAAATTTGTTTTGAGAGGGGTGAATTTTCTTTTTAAACATTGCCTATTTTTAGAAATATTTCTTTTTTTTCTTTTTTTTGGGGGGAGCACACCCACAGCATATGGAAATTCCCAGGCTATGGGTCAAATGAGAGCTGTAACTGTTGGCCTACATCACAGCAAAGGCAACGCCAAATCCAAGCCTCCTCTGCGAACTTAACACCACAGCTCACAGCAACACCGGGTCTCCAACCCACTGATCAAGGCCAGGGATGGAACCTTAGTCCTCACAGATACTAGTTGGAATCATTTCTGCTGTACCACAATAGGAACTCCCTAGATACACTTCTTACTTTTCATTGAATATGGGGGGTTATTTTATATATTCTAATCAGAATTCCTTTACTAGATACATTATTGCAAATATTTCTCGCAGTGTGTGAATTGTGTATTCATTATCTTACTAATGTCTTTTGAAGTGCAAAAGTTCTCAGATTTGATAAAGTTTGTCTTATCAATTGTTTTTATACAGATGATGCTTTTGGAATTGTGTCTACAAAATATTTGCCTGATATGAGGTCACAAAATTTTCTTTGAATATTATTCAGCCATAAAGATGAAAGTAGCCATGCCATTTGCAACAACGTGGATGGACCTTGAGGGCATTATGCTAAGTGATATGTCAGAGAAGACAAATGATATCACCTATATGTGGAATCTAAAAACAAATGAACACACAATCTGAAACTAGCTTATAGATACAAAAAACAGATTGGTGGTTTCCAGAGGTGGGGGGGTGGGCAAAATGGACAAAGGTGGCCAAACGTAAAAATTTCCAGTTATAAAATAAATAAGTCATGGAGGATATAACATACACCATGGTGGCAATAGTTAATAAATACTATATAGGAGTTCCTGTTGTGGCTCAGTGGTTAACAAATCTGACTAGGAAACATGGGGTTGCGGGTTTGATCCCTGGCCTAGCTCAGTGGATTAAGGATCTGGCATTGCCAGTGAGCTCTGGTGTAGGCCGAAGATGTGGCTTGGATCCCAAGTTGCTGTGGCTCTGGTGTAGGCCAGCAGCTGTAGCTCTGATTAGACTGCTAGCCTGGGAACCTCCATATGCTATGGGTACGGACCCAGAAAAGACAAAAAGATAAAATAATAATAATAATAATAAGACTACATAGCATATTTGAAAGTTGTTATGAGTATAGATTTCTTTTTGTATACATTTTTCTTGTTTTGGCTGCACCTGCAACAAGTGGAAGTTTCTGGGCTGGGGATCAAACCCATGTTTCAGCAGTGACCTGAACCCCTGCAGAGATAATGCTGGTTCCTTAACTCTCTGTGCCACAGTGTGAATTCTCAGAGTAAATCTTAAAAGTTCTCATCACAAGAAAGGATTTTTTTTTTTTTTGGTCTTTTTTAGGGCCTCACCCACGGCATAGGGAGGTTCCCAGGCTAGGTGCCCAATCAGAGCTGTAGCCATGTGGAGACCAGCTCAGCAGGATGGGGCCAAAGAACAGGTGCTGTGAAACTTAAGGAAAATAGTTAACATAAAACAAGACACAGAGACATTTATCTTAAGTAAAGGTGGGAACCGGGGGACTCAAGTTCTCAGGGACCAAGAGCACAGCCTCAAGAAACCACACTGCTTTTATTGTGCTCTTAAGGATTATGTCAAGTGAGAAGGGGGTTGTAGGTACAGGATATAGGTTTTTTTAAAGTTATCTTAAGTCACATAGCCAGTTGCTGATTAAGCTTTTATTCTGACCTTTAGGCATTTAACAATCATTAGCATTTGAGGAAGCTTGGTGTCAGCTATCTATGCATAGCATGTAGAGAATCACCATTGTGCTTCTGCAGACAGCGTGCCTATCTGCAGCAACCCAGCATGCCTAGGTTTGCACATGCATGCCTTGCTAATGCATATCCTGCTCACCACCCCTCATAAATCCATGAGGCTCCTCTTTCTTTTATTCTTAAGAGGACGTAGCATGCTGTGCAAACCTCTTGCCAATCTGCACAGGTCCCAGCATGCCTAGACCAACGCAATAAGTCCTCATTCAGCTGACCCTATGAATAACTTATGCCTTTAGGTCTTTGTGCTTAAACTTAAGTGATTTACCAGCACTGCGACAGTTTTCCAAGCAGGAAGATGGGGTAAAGTAAAGCAGGACCAGATGGAGTTTTCAGCAAAGAGGCTGAGAAAATATTGTAGAAACATCTCTCGCAACATAACCGCAGGCCTACACCACAGCCACAGCAATGTAGGATCCGAGCCACATCTGCTACCTACACCACAGCTCGTGGCCATGCCAGATCCTTAACCCCCTGAGCAAGGCCAGGGATTGAACCCGCAACCTCATGGTTCCTAGTCGAATTTGTTAACCACTGAGCCACGGCAGGAACTCCAAGAAAGGATTTAACTGTGAATGATTATAGATGCAAACCAGATTTTCTGTGGTAATTATTTCACAATATATGCAAATATTAAATCACTTGAAAATAATAAAATATTAGATGTGAAATATGTCAATGAAAATAAATAGATAATAAATGAATAAACTTACTCCTATATTTCATTCTAAAAGTTTTATAAGATTTAGGTTTTACATTTATTCCTATGATCCATTTTAGGTTAATTTTCATATGCCATATAATATAAAATCTAAAGGTCTTTTGTTTGGTAGTTTTGTTTTTTTTTTAATATGGATATTTTTTGGAGCATCAGTTTTTGAAAAAACTATTTCTCCACTGCCTTTTCATCTTTGTCAAAATCAGTTTTCCAAATATGTATGCACTTTTTCTAGGCTTTATATTCAATTCCACTGATGTACTAATCTATATTCATTATTCCACTGTCTTGATTACAGTGTATTTTTCATTGGTCTGAAATTAAGTACTGTTAGCCCTCCAACTTTGTACTTATTTTTCATTGTTTCTTTGGTCAGTGTAGGTCTTTTGCATTTCCATGTGTTCTTTAGAATTTGCTTGTCATTTTCTATAAAATCATTTGTTGGAATATTGATTGAGAACATTGACAATATAGATGTAATTTTGGAAAATTGACAAACAGCAATATTATATCTTCTGTGTCATGAACATAGTATATCTATATTTATTTAGGTTTTTAACTTTTCTCAGCACTGATTTTTAGTTAACACTGTACAAATATTTTACACCTGGTCATATTTAATATTTCATATTTTTTCTTACTATTCATAAGTGGTAAAGCTTTTATAATTTTATTTATTTTATTTTTTTAATTTATTTTTATTTTTATTTATTTGGTTTTTTGTCTTTTTAGGGCCGCACATGTGGCACATGGAGGTTCCCAGGCTAGGGGTCTGATTAGAGCTATAGCTGCTGGTGTACACCAGAGTCACAGCAACACCAGATCTGAGCCACGTCTGCAATCTACACCACAGCTCTCAGCAATGCCGGATCCTTAACCCACTGAGCGAGGCCAGGGATCAAACTCGCAACCTCATTGTTCCTAGTCAGATTTGTTTCCACTGCACCATGACGGGAACTCCTTATAATTTTATTATTAGATTCTTTATATTTATCTTCTATCTTCCAACATTGTTAAATTCATTTAGTTGTAGTAGCTATTTCATAGATGCCTATAATTTTCTACATATATACAAAGAAAATGACATCTGCAAATAAAAATTTATTCTCCTAACCTATTTTTCTCAATCTACATGACTTTATTTCACATTCACCCTATCTTATTTTACTGTAGATTTTCCCTCGTACAATGTTGGATTCAAGTGGAAAGAGTGAGCACCCTTGCCTATTTTTCAAAGTTCAGGGAGTATATATTCACTCTTTCACAAGTAAGACTGATATTAAGTGTAGGGTTTTATCAGGTCAAGAAAATTCCCTTCTCTTTTTAGTGTTTTTTCTTGATTTTTTCAATTTAATTTTTATTTCATGTTGGATAGTTGTTGACTTACAATTCTGTGTTAATTTCAAGTGTACAGCAAGGTGATTTAGTTATACATACACTTATACCCAATCTTTCTCAGATTCTTTTCCCATGTAGGTTATTACAGAATATTGAGTATAGTTCCCTGTGCTTAATTAACTGAAAGTTCTTATCAGAGATAGATATTGGCTTTTCTAAAATATTTTGTCTTTATCTATAGATTTGATCATAAGGTATTTTTTGTTTGTTTGCTTTATAGTATGGATAATTGAATTGATTTTTAAGTGTTGAGTCAACCTTGTATTCCTGGGATAAATCCCTCTTGGTCATCATGAAATATCTTTGTATTCATTATTATATTCAAGGATTTAATGTTTTGTTTAAAATTTTTGCATCTGTGTTTAGGAGGAATGTTGATTTGTCTGCCATGCTCCTCTTCAGAAGCACAGTGAAATCCCTACCTTGAATCCATGCTACTATTGGTCTCCTCTATTCCCATACAATGTAGAAATGCAGCCAATTGGACTGATTGATTCTTCCATAATCATAAAGATATGGTCTCAGACATCAGCAGAACCTTCAGTGTCAGTCACTAACCCGTTTACTTGTTCATGATCAGCTACAAAGTGCTTTCCCCATGAAGGTAATTCTAAACTTTAATGAATCTTTCTAAGTGCCATACCTAATCTCCACTCTCATCCATAGCAGACAATTGGAGAAAATGAAGAATATTGACGTGTTATCCTTTAATATCCCTCTTCCTATTTACAGAAAAATAACAATTCTGCAGGCCTGCTGCTAACACTCCCTCACTCCATAGGCCTTTTCTCCTCTGCTTTGTGAGTAATCTATGAGGAAATTGGAATCTTATTCCTGTGGATGATGTGAAACAGCTTTCAGTTTATGTGTTTGAATTGAAATATGGAAAGTAAAGTATACAGAATACACTGCTAAGAGCAATCTTACTCTCTCTGCCCTTACCTGTAGTTGGTTATATTTTTATCATTCCATGTACATTGCTCATCTCATTTCTTCTAATGACTACAAAACAAATATAATTTAGGAGATGGAATAAGAAGGAGCAGTAGATTTGGTTCAGCCACACTATAGTGCTGCTCCACATAGTAGCTCAGTCCCAGTCCTCTAATAGGTTAACATTCAGTGGGAACAATTAACTCTTCTCTTTCATAGGTCTATTGTTAGTTGCTTCAAAAATTATTTTTTTGTATTTGGGGTTTATTAATTATATTAAGAATTAGTTTCTATAAATAAATGATGAGCATTTAATTATTGTTTCACATGTATATAGTATTTCCTTCATTTTTCTGTCTTTCTATGTCATAACAACTGAGAAGAGTCACATCCAGCTAATCAAAATTCAAACTCATGGAATTCTTGTCATGGCTCAGCAGCCAACAAATCTGATTAGCATCCATGAGGACACAGGTTAGATCCCTGGCCTTGCTCAGTGGGTTAAGGATCCGGTGTTGCCATGAGCTCTGGTGTAGGTTGCAGATGCATCTCAGGTCCTGCATTGCTGTGGCTGTGGTGTAGGCTAGCGGCTACATCTCCAATTCAGCCCTTAGCCTGGGAACCTCCATATGCCACGGGTGCAGCCCTAAAAAGCAAAATAAATAAATAAATAGATAAATAAATAAATATAAAAATAAGAAGTCTTTCAAAAAAAACACCAAATTCAAGATCAGAAGTTAGGGATTTTTGTTTTTTATTTTAAGTCACAGTACATAAAATTAGATTCTGAAAGAAAATGCGGTTTCACGTTTACATTAATTTTTTTTTCAGGCAAGTTTTTTGGATAATTCCATCTAAGTACTAGATATTTTATACTTCCATACATCATTTATAAGTAAAAACAATAACAGTCTCATGGATTAGCAGGATCACAATTATAGTAAATATAAATAGATATTTATTTATCTAATTTTGTATGGCTTTTTTTATAATCTGATTCCTTTATAAAATATGTAACCAAACCTTTATTATCCTATTTTCAAAGTAAACTGAAATTAACTATAAGTCTTATTTGAGGACCAAATATTGTAGCACCTTGACGAGAAATCTTGCATTGATATTCTGGGCTCATCCACATCACTAATCAGTCATTACTTTCAGGAAGTCAAATGATCTCTGAAGGACTCAGGTTCCTCGCGAACAACTTGAGAACGTAGGCCTCTATAATCTCTGAGGTTGTATTCAGGTCTAAGATGCTATGACTGTATTTACTTAAATGTCCTCTGTGTAACAGCACTATCAATACACAAACAGAACTGCTGTAAATACAGGAAGACTATTTTTACTCAAACTCTAACCAAATCCATGGTATTCCCAGGATCATTGCAGAAGTTTCAACTGCATATAAATATTTTTTGTTTCAGTTTTAAAAATGCTTATTTCCTTTGATCTTTGATGCTGACATAAGCTCACATAAATAATTTATTATGCTCTGCATTATTTAAAGGAGCAATTTTCTCTTTTTATTTAAGAACATAAAGGATGAAAAATACAACCCGTAGTACTTAAGAACTGTAGGAAATACCCAAAGTTAAGTCACAGATACTGTAACTATGTTTTCCTTAAGATAAGCCTAGTATAATGTTAAGATCTAATTTCTCAGCATATTAATAATTTCCCAAAATTCAATTAATAAATCAAAGTTCTTAATTTACCTCATACAAATGCACCATTTAGACTATTTGCATAGCTTAATGGACATATAATTTCCAAATGACAATGTCATGTTATAATCCTCCAATGAAGATGTGTTCAATTTAAGATGGGTAATAGAATTTTAATATAACAAAGTATGAAAGGTTGTGAATTTGACTTCAAATTCCACACCTACAACCAACTCTGACTTGTCAATATTTGTATAGCATCACAGAAAACCATTCACAATTATGTAAAAATATTAAAATACACCTCCCTTTTTCTTCTTGTCTGAATGAGAACTGAATTTTCTTATTATTCGGCCAAATATATTGAAACATATTGAAGAGAGAAACAAATGTGTGAATACAGCTTTTTATTAAGAGATTCACACATGAAGAGATTGACAAAAACCTAAAACAATGCCATGAAAAATAAAAGACATAAAACCTATCTATAGCAACATGAAATAAGGCTATTGTTATCTCAGAATAAATTAAGACATTTTTACCTTTCATTTTTTAACACAGTCGATATCATTATGTATAATACAAAGCTCTTTGACATTCTCAAAAAAATTTCTTTTCTCTGCTCCCATTGCACGAGGAAGTTCCTGGGGCGAGGATTGTACCCACCCCACAGTGGGGACCTGAGCCACAGTAACAACGCCAGATCCTTAACCCACTGTGTCACAAGTGAACTCTCTCAAAAATTTTAAGAACATAAAGAAATCTTGAAACCAAAGAATTTCATAACTGCTAAGCTTCAGTGTAAAAAACATTTTATATAATGTGATAAAGTATTTAGTATGCAGTATATAGAATGAAGCGTCTGACAGATATGCAAAAGCACCATAACTATGATTATGCACCGTGTATAAAAGGTATAAATAGAAATTCACTAAAGCATTAATATTTGCAAGAATTAATATAAGCAGAATCTCATGCTACTTGCAGTGCCACAAGTAACGAAGTTCTCTCTGACCCAAAAGTTTGCAGAGTCATGTGACTAGCAGGCTGTTTTAGCTTGCAAATACAGTTGTCCCCCTTATCCACAGGGGATCTGTCCCAAGGTCTCCAATGGATTCCTGCAAGTGCAGATAGAACCAAACTTATCTACATAGCTGACTGTTGAACCAGGAAGGGGTGCCAATGCTCCAAGCAGTCCATTTTTATCACAGAGGGATATAAATACAAACAATATTAACCATAGATAAAAGAACATTCCATGAAAAATTAATGGGAAAAAGTGAAGGAAAAACCACTGCAAACCCTTAGCTGTTCAATGTTAGCCAACACACAACCATCCTGGGAAGAATAGGCTGCTGTAGGCAATGCTTACTAATGCACAGAATGGTGTGGTTATTTTTAGTATAAATGATTTTTATGAGATCATGTGGTGGGAGGATGGCACCAGGAATAGAAACCACTTCATTTCTCATGCCACCACTGTGACTTATTCTACTAGAGACAGACGTACAGGGTTATTTCTTCTCGGAAACTGTTCTGGATCAACCATTCAAAGTGACATCTCAAATTAGTTGAAGTTAACAATTTGTCAAAGGAGAGCTCCTCTCATTGTCCCAAAGGTGGAAAGGAGAGTAAACTAGGGGATCTGAAGTATTATTAAAATATGTATTGCTTATTTACAAGTATGTTAACTGCAGTTGCTATGAAACAAAATGGCACAATTCATTGGGAGTTGGAGAAAAACAAGAATGTTATAAAGTGTAGAAAGTACATCAGTTAATTTAAAACACAACATGGAGTATGCTACTTTACATTAATTTTAATGTTATTATTATACAAATTAGATTTTAAAATACATTACTCATTTTTTTTTAATTTACTAACCTAGCCTAAAATAGAAAGACAAGTGTAGTGAAAAAATCAGCTAAATGGTAAAAAGAATTAATCCAGAGAATGGTAAATGCCCATAGTCAAGTTGTGAGAGACAGAACAAAGGCCTCATTCTAGATGCAAGTGTTGAAAACTTGAATTGAACAAATGTGAGTATGAAATAAAATGAATGATTAGGAGTGTCCGTCATGGCTCAGCCGAAACTAATCTGACTAGCATCCTTGAGGACGTGGGTTTGATCCATGGCCTCGCTCAGTGAGTTAAGGATCCGGCGTGCCTTAACCTGTGGTGTAGGTCGCAGACGCGGCTCAGATCCTGCTTCGCTGTGGCCATGGCGTAGGCCGGCTGCTGTGGCTCCGATTTGACCCCTAGCCTGGGAAACTCCATATGCTGCAGAAGAGGCCCTAATAAGCAAATAAATAAATAAATAAAATGTGTGATTAATAGGTTTTAAGAGAACTTCATAGGTTTTAAAGAACCTAGGTAATGAGAACCAAGGTATAATGATACCTTGATGATAATGATGCCTACTATTTATTGTATGCTTTTCTTTGTGGTAGGAATTACATTAACTGCTGATATGGATCTCCTCTTGTAATAGTCATAACATAGTTATGTGGCATAGTTACTAATATTAAACACATTGTACAGTTGTAGAAACTTAGGTCATGCAAAGTTTTAAAAATTTCCCTAAAGTTACCCAGCAAGTGGTGAATCAAGATTTGAAATCCAGAACTCTATTTTAAGATCCCAGACTCCTAACTTCATTGCCTGCTATGGCACAGAGATTTGAAAAGCTGGGGGACTGGAAATGCGAAAATAAAACTATCAAAAAATTAAAAAGCTTGTGATAAAAACATATCTAGTCTAATAGACATAAGAGAGAATGTAAAAAATTGAGAGGATATATTGGGCAGAAGTACCTGATACAAAACTCAGAGTACAGCACACCACACGTGAAAAATCAAATAATTCAGGCCTTGGTTTCCTAAATTGAGGTAAATGGTTATAAATCAGAGTGTTCATGTATTCTCTGTAAATTGAATGTAGGTGGGTATTACTTGTAAGAATTTTCAGAAATAAAAAATGTTATAAGGAGTTCACTTGTGGTACAGGGGGTTAGGTATCCACTTTGTCACTGAAGTAGCTTGGGTCACTGCTCTGGTGCAGGTTTGATCCTGGCCCAAGAATTTCCAAATGCCATAAGCATAGCCAACCACCTGCTCCCAACAACAGTAACAACAAAAAAGCCTTATAGCTCTGACGAGCCTTTCAAAAAAATACTAAAGCAAAAAACTTAATAAATAATTTAATAATTTTTATTTTCCTTTTAAAAACGGCCAATGTAAAGAATAAAATATAGGAGTTCCTTTTGTGCAGTGGAAAAAAATCAGGCTAGTATCCACGAGGATGCAGGTTCAATCCCTGGCCTCCGTGGGTCAGGGATCCGGCATTGCTATGAGCTGTGGTATAGGTCTCAGACATGGCTCAGATTCTGTTTTGCTGTGGCTGTGGCATAGGCTGGCAGCTGTAGCTCTGATTTGACTCCTAGCCTGGGAACTTCAATATGCCAAGGGTATGGCCCTAAAAAGCAAGAAAAAAAAAAGAATAAAATATGGGAAATAGAATAAAAATATTTTAAACAGAAAAACATGATACATTAGCTTAATTCTTAAGGTAATCTTTGTGCATATTTATTTAATATTATATTCAATTAATAATATTAAAATATTTTTACACACGTAAGGTAAAGATGTTTTGAAAGTAGTGGTTTCTTGGATTTTTATTTTCTTTTCCAAACAACTTTGGATTGTAGATAATAATATATTTAATTTTTAAGTCTTTAAATGTAGTTTTCATCTTTTTGATGGTTTTTTTTTTTTCTCTTTTTGTCACACCCAAGGCATATGGAAATTCTTGGGGCCAGGGATGGAATCAGAGCTGCAGCTGCAACCTGCCACAGTTGCAGCAATGCTGGATCCTTAACCAGCTGCACCAGGGCAGGAATTCTTTTGAGTCATTTTAGAGTGATAGCATAGACAAATTATTAACTTATTCCACTCAGTGAGTGAATAAATTTGTTGCTAATATTAGGTGTTTCTGGGGTGTTTTTCCTGCTCTTTTCAGAAATGTTTATAAAATGTCATGGCTGTGTTGACTACAAAGGACAACATTTCTCCTGATTACAATGAGAAAGGGAAAAAGATTCTTTTTTCTGGCCACCAAAGAGGTTGCTATCCCTAATATAAAGGTAACAATGTAGCTAAATAATAACTTACTTCTGAGAAAGACTTTTGGAGTCAGCTACCAAAAACATAAACATTCAAGAATATTTGACTCATTTTTCTCATGACATTTCATTTCAAAGGCTGGATATTCACTGTTCAAAATATAAATATATATAAGTTCTCATCATGGCTCAGTGGTTAATGAACCTGACTATCATCCATGAGGGCATGGGCTCGATCCTTGGCCTCATTCAGTGGGTTAAGGGTCTGGCGTTGCCATGAGCTGTCGTGTAGGTCACAGACACAGTTCGGATCCCATGTTGCTGTGACTGTGGCATAGGCCAGTGGCTACAGCTCCTATTCGACCCCTAGCCTCCATATGCCACAGGTGTGGCCCTAAAAATGACAAAAGACAATAAGTAAATAAATAAATAAATATGATTGGCCAAAAGTTCTCTTCATTTGTTTAATTAGGCTTGTAAGCTAATGGGAAAAAAGAAAACTATGTTGGCTTTTTTAAAGTAATTTTTGCTTGATTTTCTGGTTTATGTGACTATCCGATGCAGGAACAAATATCTCTCTAAAATTCTGATACTTGTGCTTACATGTAAAATAGTACATTTCCTGAAAGGCTAAAAAAATAATATCGATATATTGTGTGTAATTCTGGTCCTGTAAAAATTGTCTGTAAAAAAATTTGGTTTTGCTGCTCTTTCTTTCTTTCCTTCTTCTCTTGTTCTTTTCTGCCTATAGAAGTTCCTTTAGTATTTGTTGTAAGGCTGGTTTAGTGTTGCTAAATTCTCTCAGCTTTTGCTTATTTGTGAAGGTTTTGATTTCTCCCTCAAATCTGAATGAGAGCCTTGCTGGGTAGAGTAATCTTGGTTGGAGGTTTTTTCCTTTCATTGTGTTAAGTATATCATGCCATTCCCTTCTGGCTTGTAGAGTTTCTGCTGAAAAATCTGCTGATAACCTTATTAGAGTTCCCTTGTATGTTATTTGTTTCTTTTCCCTAGCTGCTTTCAAGATTTTCTCTTTGTCTTTAATTTTGGTCAGTTTGATTAATATGTATCTCAGTGTATTCCTCCTTGGGTATATTTTATATGGTACTCATTGTGCTTCCTGGATTTGAGTGAGTGATTCCTTCCCCATGTTAGGGAAGTTTTCGGCTATTATCTCTTGGAATATTTTTTCTGTCTCCTTTTCTTCCTCTTCTCCTTCTGGCACCCCTATAATACGGATGTTGGTGCATTTAATGTTGTCCCAGAGTTCTCTGAGACTCTCTTCATTTGTTTTCAATCTTTTTTCTCTTTTTGTTCTGCATCCATAATTTCCACTATCTGTCCTCCACCTCGCCTATTTGGTCTTCTGCCTCCTGTACTCTGCTGTTAGCTGCTTCTAGTGAATTTTTTATTTCAGTTATTATATTTTGCATCTCTTCTTGTTTAAGTTTTACATCTTGTATCTCTTTGATCAGTGTAAAAATTTGTATATATTATATATATATATACACACACATACAAAAATAAATGTCATGCAATAAATGTAATTAAGTACACATTTTCAAAATTTCCTCCAAAGATAAACAAGTACACTTTAATCTTTTTTCTTGATCTTTATTCTCATGAATAATTTTATTTAATCCTATATTTAAATTTACATACATAAGGAGTTCCCATTGTGGCACAGTGGAAATGAATCCAACTAGGAATCATGAAGATGCAGGCTCAATCCCTGGCCTCGCTCAGTGGGTTAAGGATCCGACATTGCCATGAGCTGTGGTGTAGGTCACAGATGCGGCTCAGACCTGGTGTTGCTGTGGCTATGGTGTATGTCGCTGGTTGCAGCTCTAATTAGACCCCTAGCCTGAGAACCTCCATATGCCACAGGTGCAGCCCTAAAAAAGCAAAAAAATTAAAAAATTAAAAAAAATAAATTGACAAATATATGTTACAATTTCTGGATCCTTATATTGTATTGAATAAACTTTAAATTAAAATATAAGCCAGGAGAAAAATACAGGAATAACTAATACCCATAATATTTTTTATATCATTCTTCTTTCAGGATTTTTCAAATATGTCTGTCTGCAGTACTTACTTTGATTTGAGTTAATTCTGCACCTGTGCTTTTCATTCTTTATCAATTTAGTTGCTTTAATTTACATTTTGAAAATTGCGTAATTGTGAAATTTATGCTTCATGGCTGTATGAAATAAGTCATTCAGAGTTATTATGAATGCAGCTATATGTTCATATACATATGTGTAAAGAAACTTTTGAATTTTAAGACCTCAATTCTTCTTTGATACATGTTGAGTTTTAAGTTCCCAAAGTAATATTTTCTTAAATATTTTATGATACACAATTTTTAGGTTTGGAAAGCTAAAGCAAATTATCTATGAATGTTCTTCAACAAACTAGACTGATACTTGAGAAATTCATGTATTAAATAATCAATTTTCTCAATGCTCAGCTTGTCTATGTATCTGTCAAGTCTCTGTTTTTGAATTCTTTAGACATAGCAATGATGACTCATCATTGAATGAAGAAATCTTCAATGTATTTCTTTTCTGCTGCAAAGCATTAGGAATGGTCAATTATGTGCCATACAGATTAATGCAAATAAAAAATTACAGGATGGAAATAACCCTCTAGTAATTTTACTCAGTGCACCTATGGAAATAAAGCATTTCAATAGTTTTTGGCTACTTGATGTACAAACACTCAGACTACTTAAGAGAACAAGGTGGGGTAGAAAAGGCTCACTGCGAAGGTGAGGTGAAAGTTGTATCTGGTGAGATGGTAATCCCATTGAGCCTGGGAGGACATGCAAACAAAACTCTCAGGGGAGTTAAAAAGCTATTGACATGATAGACACAGGCCCTACTGTATTCCCCTGATCTTCCCATATCTTTTAGTAATAACCAAAACTAAAAAAAAAAAAAAAAAGAAACCTTATTGTTAATTAAGATCTGAGGTAATAATCAAAGCAGGGGAAAAGAAAATCTTTTTGATGTTTAACTAAAAAGACTGTACAAAGTGGCAAAGCCAGATGCTATAGATTAAACACACAGCTACACTAAATCAAGAATTCTCTTTGTGAAAACACCTTTTTTTTTCTGAGATCTTTTGATAATCTATGTCCAAAACTCCCTGATGTTAAAATTTTTGAATAAGTAATTCTTTTCAGAATTTTACACTTGCAATTTATTTAGGTGACTATCAGAGATGGAAGAGTTCAGAATTTGTACCAAGTTATCTTTTTGTTAATTTTTGGAAACTCAGTATCTTCATTTTTTTGTCTTTTTTTTTTTGCCCTTTTTAATCTAAAGCAATGTTAAGACATCTAATCTTTCACTGAATAAATGAAGATCATAGACAGTAGTAATTAAGATCCAGATCACACTTCCTTCTTGGCTTAGTTAAAGTCTTTAATTTCTGATGTATTTACTAAAAATTCTTCTCTCTTTTAGTTCACTAATAGCCAAGGACTGCTAGGCTGGCAGCACTGAACCATCATTGAAAGATTGCTTTCAATGGTAAGAAAAAAACTGGGTGAGAAAAAGCTGGGGTTTGCTACAGTGTACTGTTTAATTTAGCTCTCTGGGGTTTCCAGAAAACACACCTCATTCTGGGCTATTGTAAACATTACCCTTCCAGAAACAAGAGAGAAAGAAGGGGGAAATTTCACTTTTTGTTGTTTAGCTTTCCATACAAAAAGTGACATGAACTTTCCTGACATCTGCCTTTGCTTGGTTAAGTGGCTTTTAAGTTAGTGGTTTGATCTAAGCTTCTTTGATCTGATGTCTTCATATTATTCATTATATTCAAGATACACCCAGAGCTGTATACATTAATTTTTGTAGGGAGGGATGGAAGACAAATTATTTCACTATTTTAAATAAGTACAAGAAAAAATAAAAATATGAGATAGGTCTATATATAACCTAAGAAGCAGAGTGGCCAGTGCTTTTTTTAAAGGGAAGGGAATATAGACAGGATTCTAAATTTATAGATTTATAATTTCATATCTGTTATTATTTTACAGAAACCGAGCAACCAATGGATGTAGATAGTTGAAAAATCAAGAAAGATAAGCATAAATGTACTAGCTAGAATTATATTCATAAAGCCCAAAATAGATAAAACCAGAAATATTTAAAAGATGTGGGTAGATATAACAGGTAAAAAAGGAATGATTTGTATACTATACGTTTTCTTTGATCTGCCTTTATTTTTTCACGAGTACCATGTCATCTTAATTACTGTAGTTTAAAAAAAAAGCCTTTAAATCAGTTATTCTCAGTCCTTCTACTTTGTTGTTTTTCTTTAATATTCTATTAGTTATTCAAAGTTGTTTATTTTTCCATATAAATATAGAATCACTTTGTCAATATTTAGAAAATGCTATACTGGAATTCTTATTGGAGGAACAATGAATCTAAATATTTACTTGGAAGGAATGACATCTTGACAATATTGAATTTTCCAGTCAATGAATGTGTAGTATTTCTCCATTTGTTCAGATCTTCTAGTTTTTTCATCAGATTGTTATAGTTTTGTGCATATAGAGCCTGCACGTATTAGATAGATTTAAAAAAAAAAAATTGTGGCCACACCCACAGCATTTTGATGTTCCTGGGCCAGGGATTGAATCTGAACTGCAGCTGCAACCTAAGCCACAGCTGCCACAATGCTTTAACCCACTTGTTTTCAAATCAAAACCACAATAAGAAATTATCTGACACTCAATAGGCTGGCTACTATCCAAAAATAGAAAATAACAAGTGTTGGTAAGGATTCATAAATGCTGTGTATCACCGGTCAGAATGTAAACAGATACAGCTGCTATGGAAATAGCATGGTAGTTTCTCAAAAAATAAAAATAAAATTACTATATGATCCAGCCATTCTACTTCTGGATATATGCCCAAAATAACTGAAAGTAGGGAACTGAACAGATATTTATACAACCATGTTCACAGCAGCTTTATTTACAACAGCTAAAAGATGGAAGCAATGCACATGTCCATCAACAGATGAATGGATAAACAAAGTATAGTATATACACGCAATGGAATAGTATTTAAATTTCAAAACAAAGGAAATTCTGACACATGCTACAGCATGATTGAACCTTGCTTGGAGACTTTATGCTAAGTGAAATAAGCCAGTCACAAAAGGAAAATATGTTTTCACTTATATGAATAAGGGGGCTAGAGAGGTCACATTCATAGAGACAGCAAGTAGAGTGGTGGTTGCCAGAGGCTGGAGGAAGAGAAGAATGGAAAATTAATGTTTAATGACTATAGAGTTTTAGTTTTGCAATAGCAAAAAGTGTTCTGGAGATAACTTGTGTTGATGGTTGTACAATGTGAGTGCACTTAATGTTACTAAATTCTACATAGTAGATGGTTAAAATCACACATTTCATGTAATGTTAATTTTAGCAAAAGATAAAAAAATAGTAAAAAGATAAATTAAAAAATGAATATTTGGAGTTCCCACTGTGGTGCATTGGTTAAAAACACTCAATCCTGGCCTGGTCCAGTGGTTTAAAGAATCCAGTGTTGCTGTGGTTCATATTCAGTGCCTGGCCTGTGAACTTACATATGCCTTGGGTGAGGAATTAAAAAAAAATGCATATTTGACTTAAGTGCATTCTCTTTAAAGTAGAGAATTGTATATATAAAAGCATATGCTAAATGGTAAGTTCAAGTTTCCATTTTACTTTTAGGTATATTTGCAAGTAAATATCACTTAACTATAATTTTGTCAAAAGAATGACAATCTATTCTAATTGAGCAAGAGAATATACAATTTAATTAAAGATTTATGTTAGAAGATAACAATTATAAATTCTATTTTCCTGTTGTGGCTCAGTGGATTCTTAATCCCAACTGATATCCATGAGGATGTGGCTTCAATCCCTGGCCTCTTTTAGTGGGTTAATGATGCGGCATTGCTTCAAGCTACAGTGTAGTTCGCAATTGTGGCTTGGAAATAGTGTTGCTATGGCTGTGGCCTAGGCTGGCAGCTGCAGCTCCAATTCGACGCCTAGCTCTGGGAATTTCCATATAGAAAAGAAGAAGAAGAAGAAGAAGAAGAGGAAGAGGAAGAGGAAGAGGAAGAAGAAGAAGAAGAAGAAGAAGAAATTTTAGTTTGAGACTGAATATTATTTTGTATAGGGAAATATTCTCAGCCTCAGTTGACTCAAGTTACTTTGATAAGAATTTGACAAATCTAATGGAGTTCCCATCATGGTTCAGTGGTTAACAAATCCAACTAGGAACCATGAGGTTGCGGGTTCGATCCCTGGCCTTGCTCAGTGGGTTAAGGATCTGGGTTTCCGTGAGCTGTGGTGTAGGTTGCAGATGTGGCTCGGATCCCGAGTTGCTGTGGCTGTGGCATAGGCTGGCAGCTACAGCTCTGATTCGACCCCTAGCCTGAGAACCTCCATATGACGCAGGAGTGGCCCAAGAAAAGGCAAAAAGACAAAAAAAAAGGAATTTGACAAATCTATTGTCTGAATTCTATATTTTGTGTGCTTTTAACATCTCAAGTACTGTAACATTGACTTGCAACTAATTTTCAGTGATAAACTGAATAAATTTATGGATGTTATTAGATAATATTAAAGATAGATTTTAGCCAGAATTATGATTGATGCTGTATAAGAATGTTTAAATATACAAATATCATTTCAAATAATTATTATTTGAAACAGTTATATGCTGTTTTGAAACAGCAATTTTAAAGATATTTCAGTGACATATATTGTCTCATTTTTTTGGTAAAGCATCCAGAAGTTTGTTTGTTTGTTTGTTTTGGCCACCCCTGTGGCAACTGCAGGTCCTTAAAGCACTACTCAGGGCTATGGATGGAACTGAAACTGGCAACACATATGACTTGAACCTGGCCAGAGCCCAGATTGGGACTGGAACCAAGCCTAAACCCATATTGGGAATTGAACCCACAGTTTTTAAATTAGAATCACTCACCCAGTGTCTAAACTTACTGAGATTTGTCTTCTTTGTGCCTGAATGCAGAAGAAATTCAGCTAAAGACAAAGTGATGGGCAAGAAATAGATTTATTAAGATAAGATAATTGTGATCGATGTAAGCAGGCAGGCAAGGAGGCTTTGCCCTGAGAATTAGGTGGGCTACAGGCTTATCATCCAAGGGAAGTGGGGAGTAGGAAGAGACTGCCTCTTCTTTTTCTTTGAGTAGTAGCTCTTCATGTTCAGTGAGAGAGTATTTGACCCTACAAGGTCAAACTAGGACTGTCAAGTGCTTATTCAAATCAACAGAAGGGTGGTCCCTAAACTCCTGCCAATGGTCCTAAGGGTAATGACCTGGGGCATATCTCATGCTTTTATTTGTGGTAAACCTGCTTCTTTTGGATGGCTTTCTCAAGCAATTATTTTTTAATTTAATTTTATTTATTTATTTTTTGTCTTTTCCAGGGCCGCACCCTTGGCATATGGAGGTTCCCAGACTAGGGGTCTAGTCGGGAGCTGTAGCTGCTGGCCTACACCACATGTCTGCGACCTACACCACAGCTCACAGTGATGCCGGATCCTTAACCCACTGAGCAAGGCCAGGGATCGAACCCACAACCTCATGGTTCCTAGTCTGATTTTGTAAACCACTGCGCCATGACGGGAACTCCTTCTTGAGCAATTATTAACTTATAGTGGTCTCCCGAATTTCCCTAGGTTTCCATCTCTATCTCTGGTCCCCTGCTGGTATTTCTACAACTACCTGTGTAACTATCCTGCCCCAAGGCTGCACTATTGTTTCTTGGCTACTCCTCTGTTATCTCTGTGTCACTTCCCTTCTCTGATTAGCAACTCTTTGAATCTGCCCTTTGGAGTTCAGGGAAAGTCATGGAGACTGAAATCTGTTCCCTACAAACATGAAACAGGGGACACAGATAGGCTTCCTTGCTTAGGAACTCCATAGGGACCCACTAGGTTTCATTATTGAGTCAAATTAAAATAGAATATTAAAGATACAATTGAAGTTAACAGACACTATCATCGGCAGGATGCTTTGTTTATATCCCTCCTATTTTCATAATTTTTTTTTTACATATGTCATTATAACACTACTGCTTATTTGTTTATAATTTATGTAAATATAATACTTTAGCGCATGTATCCTTTGGCAACTAGCATGTTTTTCTTTAAGTATTAAGCTTTTTTGAATTTACTTACTTATTTAATTGTTTTAGATTTTTCCAGTACATTAAACAGATTATCTTCCAATGTTTTTATAACATTTTATTAATTTTACAAATGTTTAAAATTATTTTTCAAGAGTTCTACTATTGTTATCTCAATCAAAAAACATAGGAAATGTTATCCCATTTTATGTTGTCCTTTTCATTTTGATTAGGGTAATTCAAATCCTATTTTAGTTCTCAAATCCTGAGTTAGACTGGTTTGGGTCCATCCCCAGCACAGATGTTGAAGAGGCAGGCTGAGACTTAATTTATGGGAGTTTATACACTTTATACACACAATTAGGGGATCCCCTTCCCTGGCTTCCCTTTCTTACATTTCTCTGATGTCCCTGGCTAGAGTTGATAGGGATGGAGTAGACACAGGTAGGTTTTAAAGTCCCAATAAAGGACCACATATAATGAGGGAAACTTAGGGGACATTGGGAGATCACTGTAAATTAATAAATTGCTCAAAAAAGCCATCATCACAAGGCAGGCTTGCTTGACTAGAGGAGGCATGAGAATTGCCTCAGGTCATTGGATGGAGGATGAGATGAGGGCCTGCATTCATATTCAGACCAAGGGCTAGAGTTTGAAGACCGCCCTTCTGCTGATTTGAATACACACCTTACCAGATACCAAGAAGGAGCTACTACTCCCAGAAAGGAAGAGGCGGGCTTGTCCACCCCCAGTCCCCTTGGATGATAAAAACTGTAGCCCACCCTATCCTCAGGTCAGAGCTTTCATGCCTGCCTGCTTGCATCTCTCACAAGCTCCCTGTCTTAATAAATCTATTTCTTTTTTTTTCTTTTTTTTTTGTCTTTATTGTCTTTTTGTTGTTGTTGCTATTTCTTGGGGCCGCTCCCGCGGCATATGGAGGTTCCCAGGCCAGGGGTCGAATCGGAGCTGTAGCCACCGGCCTAGGCCAGAGCCACAGCAACGCGGGATCCGAGCCGCGTCTGCAACCTACACCACAGCTCACGGCAACGCCGGATCGTTAACCCACTGAGCAAGGGCAGGGACCAAACCTGCAACCTCATGGTTCCTAGTCGTTAACCACTGCGCCACGACGGGAACTCCCAATAAATCTATTTCTTGCCTATCACTTGGTCTCTCACGGAACTCCTTCTGTGGAACTCCTTCTGCGTGGAGATATGAAGAACCCAAACCTCAGTGAGTCCAGACACAGGGTGAGTGATTCTAATTTAAAACCATGGGTTTAAGTCCCAATAGGGGTTTAGGCTGGGTTTGAGTCCCAGTCTGGGTTTTGGCCAGGTTCGAGTCTCAGAACATGGGTTCAGGTCCCAATCTGGGCTCTGGCTAGGTTCAGGCCATTAGTACTGTCAGTTTCAGAATGGCAGCATAGTTTCTATTACAGGTTTGTGGGGGGCTTTGGGGGGGTTTCTTGTCTTTGGATTTTGTTTTGTTTTTGTTTTTTGTTTTTGACTGCACTTGAGGAGTAAGGAGTTCCCAAGCTAGGGTTCAAATTGGAGCTATAGTGCAGGCCTATGCCACAGCCACAACAACAATGGATCAAAGCCTTGTCTGTGACCTACACCACAGTTCAGGGCAATTCGGGATCCTTAACCAACTGAGTGAGGCCAGGGGTCGAACCCATGTCCTCATGAATACTAGTTGGAATTGTTACCTCTGAGCCACAATGTAACCCCCGAATTCTCTCTTTCTCCTGGCTAGATGAAAACCTCAAATTCCCGCAGGAATACAGAACTACAAGATAAGAAGAGCTGGTGAGCCTGAATTATGGCGTGGAATAAAGGCAGTCTGCAAACCAGAGACACTGCCATCACAATGTGTTGGAAGCAGATTTGTGTTGTCACTAAACCACTATCAATTTGTTTTGTGTTGATGATTGCTTCAGTAACAAGCATTACTTGAATAAGTTTTTAAATTAATTCATGTCAAAATATTCACCTTTCGACTCCTACCTTCCTTTAGATTATATCTGAGACAGTCAATTATACAAAAGAAGGAAGTCAACTCAATAATTATCTGTAAACTGCTCAAATAAGTCTTTTTTATTTTCTTTCATTTTCTATCATTGATTTTTTTCTTTTCTATTCATGAGAAGCAGTGGAGATTTCTTGATTTGATTGTATCATTTCTAAAATGTTTAGCTCTGTGCAAAACTTTGTAACAGTTTGTCATTTAAATTATTACATAAATAATGTTTTATATCAGTTTATAGCTTATAAACGGTTACATTACGGTGAAATACATAGTTGTACATTTTTCTGTTCTGTAGATTTATAATTTATTAAATGTCTTACAAGAATTAATATTCAGGTCATTCCAGCTATTATATATATTGTCTTGAGATTAACTTTCTTGAACAGTTTTTAAATAATGTTTGGTCGCAGCTGGTCAACAGTTTGAAAAGTAATTTAAGTATTAGGTAAATCTCACAAAGTCGATCTTGCTTTGAATCAGAACATTCAACCACATAAATATATATAACTTCTGTTATATAAAACTGTCTAAACTTAAGTATCTCTAGTTTTGTTTTGTTTTTTCTAAGTGTATGGCTGTATTTTAACAACTACTTTTAACTTAGAAAAATAATATACGAACCCATCAACCCTTAATGTTTTATATACAGTCAAAGGCAAAAGTCTAGCCAATTTGTTTTATTCAGTGTACTTATGCGGTTAATTAATGCATGTGTTTATAATGTGTAGGATGCCATTAGTGATAAAGGATTTTAAGCTATCTATGAGATATTTAAATAATGCATAGAATAAAAATCTATATCAGAAAACATCTTGTGAGTCTAGAAAAGTTTTAGAAACAAATAATTTTATAAGGACCAAAGTATGCTAAAATAATTTAATATTAGGATTTTGCCTATGTTTTTAGTTAACCACAGTAAGAAGAAAAATCAGTGAATCATGATTCTCATTCTCTTTTATTAAAAAATAGGCCAGATTATCCAGAAAGATAATTTTCTCTATAAATTTTAGTAAAAAATTTTATTTATAATTTTGTTTCTGTGTAAGAATGATTGAGAAATAATGGAAAACTTCTGCTGCTCTGATATCATCTGGGGACATACATTCCCATTATGATGCTGTACATGATCAACACTGAAGTATATTCAAGACATTTCAACCAAATACTTTTGAAATTCAAAGACAGTCATTAATACTCCAAGTCATATTTCAGCAAGTAATATAAAATGCTCTTTTGGGAAGATCATTTGAGGAAAGGGACGAAGGCATGGCTGTCTTTTTACTAACATATTCTTCTGACTACGGGAGTGTATACTTTATTCAAAGATCTCTCTGGGCTAATGAATAATGGATGGAAGATACCTTGGAAGAGATAAAGATAATGAATAGATTATTGAGTCTTGATAATCCATTATTTTAAGTGTTTCAGAAGTCAGCTATATGTGGAAACCCAAATGTAAAAAATGAGGAAGAAGTAAAGGTATTTATTTGTTTTAAAAATCAATTTGCATCTTAAAATCAACCAGAAAAAGTTTTGAAAGTACTGTAATATATAGTACAATTAAAATGTATACCATTTATTAGCATGCCTCTTAAAAATAAGTCAAGTTAATAATAGTCTTCTTTCTAAGGCTTACATTCAGTGAAAAGGTAAGATTGTAAATATAAATTAAAGTAATATAAATGTATAATAAAGATATAGAACACAACATGATAAACTATTAATCATTTAACTTAACATCAACAATGTAGTTCTATTGTGAAAAGAAAGAATATAATCAAGACTCCTTATGCGAATGTAGAATATAAATACAGAGCCCAATGCAAGGCAATTGTCTTTATCCCCTATCAAATATTTTTTTAGAGTGTTCATCTCCTGAGCTATATATATATTAAAAGCTGTGAAGAATTAACAGAGACACCCTAAAAAAAGTATCAAAATTATCAAATAGCTGAGAAATAAAACAGTAGAACATTCTTAAGAAATCAGATTATCTTCTAAGTCATTGGGAAAAAAATGACTGAGGGGAAATTAGGTATTTCTGATGATACGGTAGATTTGGCAAACATGAGTAGGAAAAGAAGCTTGATTTTTTGAGTGAGCTGACTAAAAATAAAAACTTGAAGCTGGTATTAACTAGCTCTTAGCTTTTAGAAATCATTCCTTTAAGCAAAGAGTATCAAATATATCGAAGACTATGCTTACCACTTTGAGAAAAAATATGATTAAACTTGACCCCTATATACAAATGGCTTTCATTCTAAGCAGAAATATATATAGAAGTAAGCATACAAATCAGAACCAAGAGCTACAGATGGGGTATCCATCCTCCTTCCTTTCACTCCATCCATCTCTGACTCAGTCTATTCTTCAGAATGACATTTTAAAAGGGTAATCACCTCATATGATACCCTGGTGTTTCATCCTCTCATTATTAATATCTAGTGATTTCTCACTGGTTTAGATTAAATTCCATAGTACTTTCTCTTTCCTGATAACCTCGTGGGTCTTGCTCCAGCCTAAATCTCCCTACTTATCTAGTATTCCTCTTCCCCTTGCCCTCCAGATATGATGAATTTCTTTTGCTGTTTCCAAGTACATCAGGTATACCCAAGGCCCTTTGGGTTTTCTGTTTCCTCTGCCTGGCACTCCCATTCTCCAGCTCTTCCCACATTACCACACATTCCTACATCACAGTAAGGATTTAGGTGTCAACTCCAGTGGCACTGAACAGAAGGATTTATACAGACCATCCTCTCCCAAAGTGTCCAGTTTTCTAATGACCATTGTATTTTACTATCACTTTCTTTACAGCACTTCCTACTGTGTGAAATTATATTTGTATGTCTTTATTTACTTTTTTAGAAAAATGCTTTTCTACCTGAATCTAATTTTCATGATAGCTTAGACCTGGTATTTTTGGTTCATTCCTTATTCCTGACTATTAGAATAATTTAGGGCATGTATATTAAATTGTTTAGTTAAAAAAAAAGGAGTGGGTGACTATTAAGTGAATGAGTGAAGACAAATAAGAACCCACATTAGACATGAAATAAGATCTGAAGGATGAGTAAAATTTAACTCAAAACACTGTCCTCCTTACTTAATAATAATAATCAATATCAGTTCTTTAAAAGTCACAAGTGCTTAATACCAACATAAAATGTTAACAACAGGGGAAACTGGGTGTAAAGCATATGGAACCCTCTGTACTATCTTCTTAATGTTACTGTTTATCTAAAACTATTCCAAAAAAATAAAGTCAGGAGTTCCTGTTGTGGTGCAGTGGAAAAAAAATCTAACTAGTATCCATGAGGATGAGGGTTCCATCCCCAGTCTCTCTCAGAGGGTCAGGGATCTGGAGTTGCCCTGAGCTGCAGTGTCAGTCACAGACATGGCTCGGATCTCCCATTGCTGTGGTTGTGACTATGGCACAGGCCTGCAGCTGTAGTTCCAACTCAGCCCCTGGACTGGGAACCTCCATATACTGCGGGTTCAGCCCTAAAAAGCAAAAAAGCAAAAAATAAATACATAAATAATAAAGTCTACTTAAAACAAAGTCATATAAAAACACAAAAGCAGTCATGGAAACACAGTGTCATGGCAAAAGATCAAATGATGTTGATAAAGTCTCCAACTGCTTCAGTATAAAACCTTGTATTTTTACTCCTGGGGATAGGTTGGGTTCTCCAGAAATAGATCCTGAGAGAAGAGTTCATGTGATGGAAAGTAGGAATTACTCCTAGGAGAGTATGTGGGATAGAGAGAAGTGGGAAGGAAAGAAGGAGAAGGAGCAGAGTGTGATGGAGAGTCACTGGCTGGATCTCATAGAGGAGAGCTGGAGACAGGTGAGCCATGTTTCAACACATCTTTAGGAAAAGCGTGATAACTGGAGCATTTACACACCTCTGTCACTGGTTAAACCTGCTCAAGATGACATGAGGTACTCTCTTTCTTTTCTTTTTTTTCTTTCCTTCCTCCCTTCCTCCCTCCCTCCCTCCCTCTCTCTCTCTCTCTCTCTCTCTCCCCCTCCCTCCCTCCCTCCCTCCTTTCTTTCTTTCTTTCTTTCTTTCTTTCTTTCTTTCTTTCTTTCTTTCTTTCTTTCTTTCTTTCTTTCTTTCTTTTTCTTTCTTTCTTTTTTTCATCTTTTTAGGGCCATTCCCCTGGCCTATGGAGATTCCAAGACTAGGCGTCGAATCAGAGCTGCAGCTGCAGCTTCTGGCCTATGCCACAGCCACAGCAACACCAGGTCTGAGCAGTGTCTGCAGCCTACACCACAGATCATAGCAACACCAGATACTTAACCCACTGAGTGAGGCCAGGGATCGAACCTGCATCCTCATGGATGCTAGTCAGATTCAGTTCTGCTGAGCCATGACAGGAACTCCAACCAGGATGAGACAGACAAATATTGGCAGTGTGAAGGCTATCATCAGACAAAGACCCCAGTGCTAGCTATTGGGAGTGCACACATCCTGAAAGCCAAATCCAGAAAAGGGACTAACCAGACAAGGATGGGATACTGACACTGATCTGATTGGTGCAGAATTAAAGCTTTGAACTACCTACTTCTTCTACACAAGGTGGGTTATTTCAGAAGAAACGTTCCTAGTGATAGACATTTACAGGTCCATTTGGCTTTGTTGTCTGATTTACCTTAGGTCTAACTGTAGTGGTGCATTATATGAGATTGATCTGATTAACCCTGGAGTTTCTGATGCAGTAGGTCTGAAATGGAGCCTAGAATTTGTATTCATAACAAGGTCTCATTACTATCCCTCTGTATGGATTACCAAAATATTAGTAAGTATTTTTAAATTATGCATGTGCTTGTTTTGTGTAAGGAAGAATATTGGCTTTAGTAATTACAGTGTCTGAGTTCTTTGTCAAATTAAAAAAAAAAAAAAACCTTTCTTTAGGAGTTCCCTGGCAGCTGAGTGGGTAGAGTCCAGCGTTGTCACTGCTGTGGCATGGGTATATTCCCTGGTCCCAGAACTTCTGCTTGCTGCAAAAAACAAAACAAAACAAAACAAATGGTTGAAATATATTTTACACTTTTTTAATGTATCCTATTAATAGAAATGATTGCATAGCTTTTTGTTTGTTTTATTTTCATGAGTACTTTGCCAATATTTATAAACATAAGAGATTGAAAATACAGTAGCTAAATATGTATTTACATAAATAATATGTCCTGGAAAAAGCTACTGACACTTGAGTTATAATTGGTTAAATAGTATACAAACAACAAAAAACAAAGCCAATCAGAGAATTCACCACAAAGACATGAAAGCTAAACCATTTAATTATATATTCCTCAGTGAAATCTCTATAGAATATGAATTTTCTTGGTTCCTTTGGTAGGTAATATTTTCTATGCTTTCTTAAATTAAGATAGTTAGTGGATTAATGTAGCATTTTACTGTCACTTGAAATATTGGGTAAAGTTCTGTTTCAGGTCAAAAATAAATTAACTCAGTAAACTACTTTGTGTATTAGAAAAAAATATGTCCATAAGTCAAAATGCCTAAGAATAATTTTCTGCTTTATAAATTATAGGCTTCAATGATGATACCCAGCGTTTGTTATAAAAATATCTGAAAAAAAATCTAGTTTATTTCAGATGAAAACTAAGTGCAGTGAAATTGTTCATACATGCTCATGTAACAAAATAGTCATAAATTTTACACATTGCCTTCCATAACTATAGGATTATTATCAGGGCTTGATTTAAGTATTAGAATTCTATACTCCTCATTTAAGAATGTATTTGAAAGTAGTGTTCTTGTACTTTTATTTCTCTGACCTTTGTGACATTTGAATCTTCGGCCGTAGTTCTATATTATATACACATGGTCTGGTGGTTAGGCCTTAGTTCTTTATCTTTGCCAGGAGCAACTGAAAATAGACATTTATTCAATTTTTCAAAAATGCTTATTAATGCTTATTAAACATTAGTAATATATATTATTAATTTTAATATATATATTATTGACAAATGTTTGAATCAATATATTATTTATAACAGTAATTCCAAGTTCATAATGGCAACTTTTAGGAGTCCCTCTATTTGCAACATCATCAAATAGTCATTTATTCTTAGTAGGCACTGACTGTCATTTGATAGTCCTCATTGCCAGAAATACAATATAAGCAAAGTACCATTAACTACAAATATTAAAAAGATTGGAGTTTCCTCACGGTTCAGGGGGTTAAGGACCTGATATTGTCACTGTTGCAGTTCAGGTTACAGTTGGTGTATGGGTTCAGTCCTAGTTTGGGAACTTCCACATGTCACAGGTGTGGCCAAAAATATATGCAGTCTCTACATGCCAATCCTCACATCCTCTTTAGCACTTAACAAAGATGAAGCCAGGAAGCAATTAAAACATAAATCTCTGATACCCAGCTCCACTGCACTGGTCCTCAGCCACAAGAAGCATATCTTGTTAAGAGTAGCATCTAGCTTTCCTCAGGTGTACTGTTGACCTGGGTCCAGCACATGGGCTGAGAGATTGTGACATGTGTCAATCAGGGAGCATCCTAAGAAGACTGAAAGCTGACTTCAGTGCCTACAGTTGGCAGAGCTTTCTCAACTGGTTTATCATGAGCAGAGTGACTCAGTCAGGCTCCACCGCTGCCCCCACTCAGAAGTTTCCAATCACAGGATACTTCTTATTCCCTGAAAGATGGGAATTACCTCTAACATAAAAATATACTTTGGGAATGCCTGTATAGGGATTTATGGAGAAAATCATTTCCATTCTACTTTGGCAAACATATTTCTGAACACCTTGAATTGTGCTGTGTCCTGATACTTTTCCACCTCAACACTTTGAAGTTAGGATGTCAATTTCTGACACTAATCAATGGGAATATCTTTTCTATATCTCATGTCCTCATTCATTTTGAATCTCTTCTGTAACTTATTGTCAAATTAAATCCTCCCAACTTAAACTATTGCTCTATTGTTTCTTTTTCAATGTGTGTGCCAAAGTTAACCTTGCTCTCCTGGAGCCCTGGGTTGTTCTCCCAGCCCAGCCCAGCACCCCGTAACCAACTACAAACTGCTCTCCATCAGCACCATTGATATGGTGCAAACTAGCTTTGAGAAGGATGTGGGGATGAAGGCTTCCCACAGACCACTCCTGAAATGGGGGTCTACAAATATGGTTAAAAGGAAAACAAACAGATAGGAACAGAGCTTATAGAGAAAATATCACTGCTAAATTAGAAGTACCCACATTGTATGTTTATAATAATGTTTCATTTAAATTAATCTTTTTGGGATTATTTTAAAAACAAAATAGACACACATTGGAAACTTGTAAGTTACTCAGAAGCCTTTCTAAGGAAGAGTAAAACTCAGCTTATTTTTTCTCCTGAATAATCATTATTAACATTGTTCTTTTGTTTTCTTAAGAAATATTATATGGTATATAGTTTTTATTCCTAAAACAGAAGTGATAATGAGATTATAACCCTGTAGTATCAAATAATATTTTTTCACACCTAAGGAATATTTCAACACATAAAAATACAGATGTTAATGTATGAACACGTATAGATACACTTTGTCCTGTTTAATGCCTACCATGCTTTCCACTATAGAGTGATTCATAATTTTTTACTAGTTCCATATTAATAAAATTCAAGTATTTCTAGTTTCTTCCTTCCTCAGTAGTATACAGTTTTTTTTATTGGAGATCCTTGTATTGAGCATATCCATAGAATAAATCCCTGAAAGTTAATTTGCTGGGGTCCTAAATTATGTGTGTATAAAGGCCTTTATTAATTTTTTTTATGGTTGTATTCATGGCATATGGAAGTTCCCAGGTTAGGGATTGAATCTGAGCTGCAGCTGTGGGAACAGCAGTCCTTTAACCAACTGCCCCAGGCCTGGGATCAAACTTGGGCATCCACAGTGACTCCAGCCGCTGCAGTAAGATTTTTAACACACTGCACTACCGTGGGAACTCCCCAAGGCCTTTATACTCATCCACACCATTTACATTCCTCATGGTTATTTCCTTGGTGTTGAGGTCTTAGCTTGCTATCATGCTTTCAGGCCTTCATGGACAAAATAGTAATTTTCTTTCCTCTCACTCTCTTTTATTTCCATCCTTTCCCTTCCTTACCACTTAAGTGATTTAACCTCTAAATGCCTTGGTTACTGTTGGCTGACAATCTTCTGTGTTCTCTGCCAGTAGAATGCAAGAGCCATGAGAACAGAGATCTTTTCTGATTGGTTCACCATTGTGTCCTGGTACACAGTAGGCAGTCAACAAAGAGTTGTTTAATCAACAAACTGATTACTGTTAGTATCTTGGTAATAGATTACAACACTGCAGTTGCTAATAAGGAAAATAACCGCAGAATGTTTTGAGTCTTAGTCCTTGGGCTTTTTCCCTTAATTCACTCTCTAGGTGACCTCATGTAGTTTCATGGCTTTCAATATGGTTTAGACATAAATGACTCCTAAATGCATGTTTCCAGCCCAAATACAAATTCCAAAATCATATAACACATCCTATAAAACAATTTCATCTGAACACTGAGTAGGCACCTCACAATTCACATGTCGAAGAGCAAACTCCTTTTCACACCCCTGTCTGTTCCTCCTATAAGCTTTCCCGAATCAGTTAATGACAAATTCATTCTCCCTGTTGCTCAGATTAAAATCCTTGATGTTCTCTTTGTCTCCTTGTATATAAGCCATCAGCGAATCCTTCAGGATCCAAGAAGAGTTCCTTTTGGCATCAATGCTACCTCCATTACTTACCACCTCTGTTACGAACATTTCTGTGCAAACTACCATCATCTTTCATTTGGATTATTTGTAATAAATCCAAATAATCTAATAAAACCTCCTAGCTGGTCCACAGGCTATGCCTCTTTTTTCCCCTACAAACTGTCCTCATACTGGCAGCCAGTGTAGCATTTTTAAACAGAGGTCAAGCCACATCACTCCTCTGCTAGAAATCAAGATGAACATTCACCAGTAATAACTCATGTTGATAAAAATTGCTACGAGAGAACACATCACCTCTCCTGTGTGCTTCCCCCAAATTCATAGCCTCCGTCTAATCCAGAGGACACATCAGAAAAACATAAATTGAGTGACATTTTATGAATCACCTGAATAGCATTTTTTAAACATGTCAAGGTCATGAGAAAAAAAATTAAGAAAGGGCAAGTGATCAGAGATTGGAAGAGAACTAGCAAACGCATTCTACACACTGGAAAGTGAAAGGGTGTATCAATGGGAGAAACAGAACTCTGAATAAAGGCTGTAGTTTAATCTATGGCATTGCACCAATAATATTCTTTTTTTAACTTTGATACAAAGACCATGGTTATTTAAATTGTTACTACTGAAGAAAACTGGGGAAAGGCATATGGGAATACTCAATTCTATTCTTACAACTCTACTGTACATCTAAATTTATATTGAAAATAAAAGTTTAAAAAAATCTTTTGGGAGCTTCACATGTCACTTACAAGCATTCTGCCTCTCTCCACTGGCCTTTCTTTCCCAGCTCCTCTCTCCACATGTTTTACTCATTTTTTCCTCACTAATTTGATCACTCTGCTAAACAAATATCCTTGATTGAAAAACACACACCTACACACATTCTTACATACACACACACACAACAAGAAGTGTAGGCTTCAGGTCATTTTCAATTTTGGAATTTCTTCCCTCAACTATCCACAAGGTTTTATTATGTAGGCAGGTTTCTGCTCAAGAGTAAGCCTGACTATCCTTCAAAAAACACTTCTTCTAAAACGCCACTAGTAGCCCACTATTCTATTTACCCCCCTTTTTTGTCTTTTTGTCTTTTTAGGGATGCACTTGTGGCATATGGAGGTTCCCAGGCTAGGGGTTGAATCAGAGCTGTAGCCACAGGCCTATGTCAGAGGCACAGCAATGCTGGATTGGAGCCGCGTCTGTGACCTACACCACAGCTCACAGCAACACCAGATCCTTAATTTACTGATCAAGGCCAGGGATTGAACCCACAACCTCATGGTTCCTAGTCAGATTCATTTCCACTGCACCATGTGGGGAGCCGCTATTTACCCCCTCTTTACTTTTCTTCATAGCGCCAATAGATGTCTAAGCAGGAACTGATTTATGTATTTTTCCCCACTACTCTGAGACCAAGATCTTGTTTTGCTCACTGCTTCAAATATTTTCTGCCATGTAATAGATAAATATCTGTTGTTATCATTTGATCTCACTTATTTGCGGAATCTTAAAAAGTCAGTCTCATAGAAACAGAGAGTAGGATGATGGTTTCCAGGTGCTGAGGGGTGGGGGAAATGGGGAGATGTCGGCCAAAGTGCTCAAAATTCCAGTCATAAAATGAATGAGTCCTGGAGATCTAATGCACAGCATAGTAACTAGAGTTTACAAACTAAATTGTGTACTTGAAAGTTGCTAAGAGAGTAGATCTTAAAAATTCTAATCACAAAAGAAAAAAAGGAACTATGTTAGGGGTTGGATGTGTTAACTAACCTTATTGTGGTAATTGTTTTGCAGCATATACATGTATCAAATCATCATGTTATATGACTTAAACTAAGAAAGTGAATCTCAAGTATGTCTCAATAAACCTGGAAAAATAAGTATTTGTTGCACATAAAAGTGCAGGGACAAATAAATTTATTTGACTGGAAAATCATTTAGAAACAGAATAGATTTAAAAATTTGGTTATTTACTTAGTAGATTTTCCATTTGTATATTTAGCTTTCTAATTTACCTAGCACATACATGCTAGGAAATAAACATTTTCCCAAATAGTTAAAATCACAGTTATATTTATACTATACTTTTAAGATTAATACAACTGAAAGGTCCATTATCTACAGTATTGTATGCCTTTAAGAATTATTTGTAGAACGAATGAGCAAATGACACATGAATGAAATAAATAGATATAATTTCTTTTCTCATACTCACAAAGATTTAATTTCTGGTTCAATTATTCATCCCACATAGAGTTCCAAATGACAGGCAAATTTCAAAAAGTAGTAATTAAATGCAATAGAAATACAAGAAAAAATTATCCTTCATCAGTAGCTGTTTTATTTCAGGTTATCAAAGAATGCTTTCAAAAGAATGCTTTTCAGGACATTAGCAACCTTTAAGAATAATATTTGCATATACAAAGGAATCACACTTTTGCATGTTTTACTAAATTCTCTAGTTCTTGCTCTGTGATTCTGCCATCATGGATCAGGATTTAAATAGTGTGAGATCACACTGTGAAGGAAAAGTGTATTGTATCAGTGTGAAATTTTAGTACACTCTGGAGTTACCTCAGAATCACAAAGCAATTAGCCAATAATGTTAAAAAGTTATGGCTAATTTAACTAATGGTTAATGGAGCTTGGTAAAACTGTCAGAGTTGATGAGCCCAGGGGGATTTTGTGCAGGAACACACATTAAAGTCAGAGTCCTTTATCTCTTTTTAGAGTTTAATCAGTATCTGAAATGATAGGCTCTTGTTGAAATGATAGTCCAAAAATATGTTTTTTTTTTAAACTTTTAATCTTTTTAAAATGTAACAAACAAGAAGGCAGAGGTTTCTTACTTATATTGGTTAGGTCACAAAACCATGCTTAATCAGTCCCAAAGAAAGTGTACTTTTCTAGGACTACTAAGGTCCTTCTTTCTTCCACAGATTGAAATTATATCACTAATGATATTTGTAGTTTATTGAATGACAGTGAAATGCAATTAAATATACCAGTGATTGAAATTCTATGGGAGAGAGATGATAAATTTGCAGAACTAACTCTTTCAAAAAGGAAAAAAAAAAAAAAGTCTTCTAAACAATGGTTTTGAAGTCCCTAGCCAAAGGGCAGTGCACTTTTCTTTACAAGCATCATGTTTTATTCATTAAATGGTTTGAGTTTCTAGAAGTTCTGTGTTTTCACAAAGCTTATATTATAGAATAGATCTTTTATTCCAGGAAAACTCAGCTTCTTACTGTGAGAAATTCACTTGTTTCCCAAACACCAAATTAAGTAATGCATGGGAATGTGGACTTATATACCAAAAAGAGAGGAAAACATTCTACACAAAAAACTGAAAAATATAGTTTTTAAAGAAATGCATTAATTAGTTACACTCTTTCACCAAATTTAAGATGATTCTAGTTCACTGCTAAAAGAAATCTTCATCTGTTCCATACCATCTATTAATAATTTCTTTTTACAGGTATCTGGGCTAAAACTCCTGTAACAAATTCATTTCAGTTAAAAATATTGGGAGTAATTGTAATAACCAGTATATTTGAAATAACAAAAAGATCAGCTTTGTTCCTAGTTTCTACTTAGTTTCTACTGTAAGCAGACACTACACTAAAATTTCAATTTCGTATAAAAATGGAGATATTATCAATGGCACGGCAGAAATCGAATTACTAATGGTAAATAAATCAGAATTTCTTCAAAGTTATAATTTAGACAAAATACTTCTCTAAACAGTTCAAAGTATGAATACAATGTATGATTATTCTCACATGAAAATTAAGTATTAATGCATATTGAGTTTGATAATTAAGTATGCACAGTCCACAAAGCTCTATGTCAAGCATTGTGGAGAGGTGAGCAAATTTTTTTGTTTTGTTTTTTTGGCTCTGCCTTCAGCATATGGAAATTCCTGGGCCAGGAATTGAATTGAAGTGGCAGCTGCTTCCTGAGCCAGTCCTTTAAGCCACTGTGCCAGACCAGGAAATGAACCCACAACTCCTCAGCCACCTGAGCCACTTCCGTGGGATTCTTTTTTTTTTTTTTTTCATCTTTTTTCAGGCCACACTAGCGGCACATGGCATATGGAAGTTCCCAGGCTGGGGGTTCAGTCAAAGCTGTAGCCATTGGCCTACGCCACAGCTGTATCTGTGACCAACACCATGGCTCACAGCAATATTTCATCCTTAACCCACTGAGTGAGGCCAGAGAGTAAACATGCATTCTCATGGATACTAGTTATATTCGTTTCCACGGAGTCATGATAGGAACTCCCTGCAGTGGGATTCTTAACTCACTGTGCCATAAAGCACAAAAATGTTTTTAATTTGCAGCATGGATGGTCAAAACATTGCATGTATTTTTACATATATACATATATTACATGTTTTTAACTATTTTTAACTCAGTCAATCTGTAATCATATCTAGTAGTATCAAGTCCAAATTTGTTATAAGATTGTAGTTAAGAAGAGGTTGATTCTAAAGAAGAGAATGTCTAATGTCTAAGAATCTGTATCCCTTCAAAATTCAGATGTTGAAATTCTTTCCTCTGAGAGGTGATGGCAGTGGATGGGACTTCTGAGGGATGGTTGTTTCATGAGCATGGAGCCCTCATGCAAGGGCTTCGTGCTTTGATAAAAGTAGCTCTAGAGAGCTTGCTCACTCCTTCACCATGTGAGGATACAAGGAGCAGTCTGTGACTAGAGACCACCCTCACCTCCCCATGTTGGTCCCCCCCATCTCAGAATTCCAGCCTCCAGAACTGTGAGCAGTGAATTCTGGTTGTTTTAAAGCCAGTAGGTGGTATTTTGCTGAAGTACCTCTAGCCAACTGAGATGAGGAACACCCAGAAAGTCACTTAGAAGGTGGAGCTTGGGGAGCATCTCAAAAGGTGAATGTGATGGTAAAGATATTTTAGGGCATTTTGTTAATAGCAACTCATCTAATCCTGCATTTAATAAGTTCGAAATTCCTATTTTCTAGGCAGTGCTGTGTGCACTAGAGATATAAAAACAAGTAAATTAGAAAATGTATCTGCACTTAAGATGATCGCAGTTTATTTTTTATTTATTTATTTTTGGGGACTATGCCTATGCAAACGTTCCCAGGCTAGGGATTGGACCTGAGCCATAGCAGTGATGGCAGATCCTTAACCGGCTGAGACACCAGGACCAGGGAACTCCAAGATGATCACAGTTTAGAGAGATTAGCAGACAAATTGAAAATCAGCAATTTAACATTTTCACTTCAGCCATGAAAGTACAAACAATTTATTATTAATGGATAGAGGTGATGTTCATAGCCAAGCCTGAAATGATCAAATTAGATTTTCAGAAGAGTAGTAGGAGTTAGAAAAGCTAAAAAAATTTAGTCACATACCAGGCAGAGGGAACTGTACAATAAGGGAATTCAGAAATAGCCTGGTATATAGGAAGCTAAGATGTTAATGCAGCAGAGGTTACAAGTCACATGGCCTTGAGACACAAGACAGACAAGGAAGGCATGAGGAAAACTATTCCATAGCTTCATGCTGGTCAGCAAAGTGAGATGCATGGGGTACAAGTGCTTAGAGAGCTTGAAAAGGGATACAATTTATCCCTTCAGGGAAATGCTCCCTTTGATGGTAAAGCACAGGTAAATCTCCTAGAGCTTTCTTTCCCATCAGGATGCCTTTCTGGGTTTGATGAGTATTGGATAGGAACAGGGCTGGACAGGATGATGAGTATATGGACAGCAACAAGGCTGGACAGCAGTCCTCCTGAATCTACAAATTGGCGATTTTACTCCAGCCTTGTCACTCATATCTTGACCTCAAATTCTGCCCTCCTATAACAATTATACTACTGAAACTGACAGCACTAATGGCCTAAACCTAGCCTGAATACAGACAGGGACTTGAACCCATATGCTGGGACTCAAATCCGGCCAAAACCCAGACTGGGACTTAAACCCATGGTTTTAAATTAGAGTCACTCACCTGGTATCTGGGCTTGCTGAGGTTCAGTTTCTTCACGCCTCCATGCAGAAGGAATTCAACTAGAGTCAAAGTGATAGGCAAGAAATAGATTTATTAAGATAGGGCGCTTGTGAGAGATGCAAGTGGCAGGCAAGGAGGCTCTGCCCTGAGGGTCCTGGGGCTACAGTTTTATCATTCAAGGGGAGTGGGGGTCTGAAAAGACTGCCTCTTCCTTTCTGGGAGTAGGAGCTTCTCCTTGGTATCTGGTAAGGTGTGTATTCAAATCAGAAGGGCAGTCCTCAAACTCCTGCCATTGGTCTGAATGTGAATGCAGGCCTCATCCCATACCCCCCACGATGACCTGAGGCAATTCTCATACCTCCACTAGTCAAGAAAGCCTGCTTTGTTCTGATGGCTTTTTGAGCAATTTATTAACTTACAGTGATCTCCAAACAACCCCCAGGTTTCCCTCTTTATCTATGATCCTTTATTGGGACTTCTACAATTGCCTGTGCCTACTCCATCCCTATCACTACATCCCTCCAGTTTCCCAATAGCTAACCAAATTATCTATTCATCTCCTCTAATGTATCCCAATGTCCCCAAACAAAAAGTGACCATGTCCTAGCAATCCTGTTCCCTAAATATTTCTCTAAACTGCCCGCTTCCCCACAGGCACTGAGAGAGGTTGGGACCTGGGACCTGGGATTCTCTGCTGTAGTGACTACAGTGCTTGCACCTAGACAAACATCTCCTGAACAACAAAATACAAAGAAACAATAAGGGACTAAAATTAATGCATGCATGTTCAGTTGGGGAAATTATGGGCAAGAAGATACCACTACCCCCAAAAAAACCCAACTGCCACTTCTGAAATGCTGAGAGAAAAAGCAAGGTGTCTGGAGCAAAAGCAGGGTACTGCACATGCCTCCTGCACACGCCACTGCCAAAGAGGTGGGCAGACCACCTAAGCCATCCCTCTGACCAGGATCCACCTCATTCTCCTTCACCCCATATAAGGAACCAGCTCTTCCCCACCTCAGGAGCTAGCAAGCACAGGAAAAACTGTTGCTTATTTTCATCCCCCCCACTCACCCCCAGGTGCAGCAGGGGCTCCTGTAAAGCCTTGCCTGCATTTCTTGCCTGGCCTCTTATCAATTTCTATTGATTAAGGAAGGCTAAGAACCCAGGCCAGTCATAGAGCCTCAAGGGTTTCTGCCATTCTCCATGTTAAGTCCCTGCTGATTTTTTTCTGTCTTAAGTCTTGGTCCTTTAAATTTTATTTTACAAACAGAGCCAGAGTAATCTTTCTAAAACAGAAAATTGAATATGGCATTCCCTTACACAAAACTCTTGATTAAGGGTGTCTTAATCTTAGCTGGATCATAGAATTCCTTGAGGATATATTTTAAAGATTTGGAACTTCTCAACAAATAAATAGAAAATACTTACAAGCCATCATTTTCATATAAAATTCAGGAATTCAGGGAACTGAGGCTTATACATTGACATATTATGAAGGGTATACAAACATCATGTCAAAAGTCACTTCTTCAGTGGCTACATGAGAAAAGCAGTCCTTCATGGTTTGCCTTCAGAAGAGCCCAATTCTATCCTGACTCTCTTTCTCAATCTTTGCCTTTTCATTTGAATGAGACTTATTCTAACTTCAGAGACTTTACATATAAATTTCCCAAACTCTTGTAACTCTCTTTCAACATCAGAATGTTTTAGCACATTACTGGGGTCTCTGTTTAAAAGTCCTTTCTTGGAGTTCCCATTGTGGCTCAGCAGAAACAAATTTGACTAGCATCCATGAGGGCTCATCTTCTATCCATGGCCTCGCTCACTGAGTTGAGGATCTGGCCTTGCCATGAGCTGTGGTATAGGTTGCAGATGTGCCTCAGATCTGGCATTGCTGTGGCCATGGTGTAGCCTATCAGCTAAACTCCAATTGGACCCCTAGCCTGGGAACCTCCAAAGGGCCGCAAGTGTGGTCTTAAAATAAAAGACATAACAAAAAAACAAAACAAAACAAGACAAAAACGAACAAAAAAAAACCCTCCTTCTGGTCTGGTTTCTGTTCTGCTATAATTTCCCTGTCTGAGCAACATACTGACTATCCTTCTATTTATTTGGCTACCATGTCCTTTCTAAGCCATAAGCTTTATTTTTGTATCCACTGTTATGCACAGTGTCTCGTTCTCTGCTCGTTCTCAATAAGTATTTGTTGAATAAATAAATACTGGTGTAATGGGATGTGATATATTAGTGTTATCTGAAAAATTGTAGTATAACCTACTAATTCAAATTTCAGTGACCTACAATAAAAACTTACTTCATGGAGTTCCCATCGTGGGGCAATGGGTTAAGAACTGACTGAAGCAGCTTGGATTCAATCCCTGGCTGGGAATTTCCATCTGCTGTGCATTAAAAAAAAAAAAAAGAAGAAAAGAAAGAAAAAGAAAAGGTCCCTCACCACCCTGGGGCTGTCCATCAGCTACGGTTTGACTGCTCTCATCAGTCTTGGATAGGTAAACCTGGATTCTTGGTTTAAGTTTGAGTTTTTTTGTTTTTCTTTCTCATTTTTTTAGAGTTTTGTTGAAGTATGTCATGATAATTTCTTCTATACCACAAAGTGATTCAGATATACATATACACATATCCATTCTTGTGCAGATTCTTTTCCCACGTAGATTATCACAGAATATCGGGTAGAGATCCCTGTGCTATACAGCAGGTCCCCACTGACCATCCATTCCATATAAAATAGTCGGCACGTGAACAATTCCAAACCCCCAATATATCCTTCCCCCCTACCTGTCTGATTTGGTAACCATAAGTTTGTTTTTGAAGTTTGTTAGTCTGTTTATTTATTTATTTATTTTTGGATTATTTTCCACCAGAGTTTTCTCAGGACTTTTTTTTTTTTTTTTACTTTTATAGTGATTTTTATTTCTTTTTTGTAAATAAACTAAATTGTATCAATTTTTTAAAAATTCCACATGCAAGTACTATCATAGGATGTTTGCCTTTCTCTGACTTACTGCATTCATTATGATAATTTCTATTTCCACCCATGTTGCTGCAAAAGGCATTATTTTATTCTTTTTATGGCTGAATAATATTCGATTTTAAATTGCACATTGTCAAGGCAAGCAGTATTGGTCCCAAAGGGGAAAAACATGTTCTTGATGTATGTGTGGAATTTAGATGTTACAATGATTTGTGTTCTTCCAAAAATGCCACATTATAGAAGCAAAAGCAGTATACTTATTGGATTAAAATTTCATGGATGGGAGGAGACAATTAAAGAAAAAAATGTAAGAAGTTTCCTTAGAGAATTACTAACCTAGTAAAAGTGAAGAAGCACTAATTTAGGTCTTACCTTGTGTTTTCCTTCTGTAACCAGTGTGAGTGGATGCCTGCAGCATATTTTGCTTTCAGACAGAGACCAAGAGCTCTGAAAAGCCAAGATAAATCATTTGTGCTCATCAAAAGTCTCTATGGGCATAATTTCTTACTTTCTACTGAAGAAAGCAAATCACAAGCCTGATACTTAACAGGGCAAGGAAGTTTACTCTGGATATTCTGCTAGGGAACACTGTAAAATTCCCAAAGCAAAAGATACAGATATACTACATTATAACCATGAATAGAATGTTAGCTGCAATAATCCAAGCTACCACATAAGAGTTCTGGAGTTCCAGAATGAGTATAAACAAGCTTCAAAGTATCAGTCTTTAGAGCAAACTCTTGAGATTAGAATGGGTCAGAAGAACAGGACTGAAAATTGCAAAACAAAGATGTTTCCTTCTGTCACCTTAGTTTTCTTCTTGAATTTGCATTTTGATGGTGTTACTGTACAAAATGCTTGTTAATGGACAGCAGACAGTGTTTTGGATTTATTGAGCTTCCAAGTATAATCTCAAATATTCGCAAAATCCATCAATTTTAAGCCACAATAAATAACTCAGGAGTTAATTATATAAACTGAAAATAAAAGTTCACAGAGCTTAATTTCACCCATACTTTTATCATTTAAAAACATTAACAGAAATCTTTTAAATATCATGTCCCTAAGACAGAGATAATCATGCCAATGGACATAAATTACTATGAAATAATAGCATCGGTGAAGTTATTGGATAGTCTATGCTCTGTATTACTAGGGTGGAAATAAAACCTTCATACACAATAAACTCAGACCAATCAAGATTTACATACTGAAGAAAAACAACTAAGATGAAAGCTTATTAACTTTACATATACTATAAGAATGATACCAAAGCCTTTTTTTTTTGAACTTGGAAAAAGTTTGTCATTAAAGTAAACATTTAGAACAAGCCATTCTAAATAATGAAAAAAATTAATAATAATAATAATACGGCCACATCCACAATAGTAGGGATTATAATAATAATAATATGGCCATATCCACAATAGTAGGGATTAAACAAAAGCTTTTGATTCCTTCAAATAGACAACAAAATAAACCAAGTAAAAGCATTTTGGAATTAAACATTGAGTACAAGTTAGAGCATGGTTAATCTTGTAGGCGCTAATGTCAGTTGCCTGGGTTGCATCCTAATTCTACTTAATTACTCATTGAAAAGAGTCGCTTTCCTCATCTAACACTCAGGAGCAAGTATAACAAATATTATTTATTCTTATTTAATTAGTTGATTTTATCCTTTAATCTGCTGAATCAGGTTATACAAACATTTGCCGTCAGGGACACAAACTAAATATTTTCATTTTTGCAGTACATACTGTCCTGTCACAACTACTCAAGTCTGCCACTGCAGTGAAAGCAGTCACACACAATACCTCATTGAATGGTGTGTTCAAATAAAGCTTATCTATAAAGACAGGCAGGAGCTAGATCTGGCCTACAACCTTAGTTCACTGATTTTTGTGGTTAGAGAAAGTTAAGTCTTAAAAAACCGTTTGTCAAAATTCAGCAAGATCTACCTAATTCTATAATACACTGTAATTCCCTGTAAAATATTACCTCCAAATATCATAATTTATTCTCAAAATCATTTACTATTTTATTACCATCCCCCCTGCCCCTGTCACTACTACAAACTCTTGTTAAGGTATAATTAGTATCATGGTAACAATTTACAAAAGAATCAATTTTAAATATGTAGGTTTACCATTTATTATATTATGCTAATCACATCAGAAGAAAAAATCATACATAAAATATTACCAACAATATCGACCAAAATACTAATATTGGTTACTTTTTAATGAGAGGTCTATAGATGGCTTTATATTTCCCATGTCTATTTTTCTATATTTTCTCTATATTCTATCAAGTAGATGTATATTCAAGAACAAAATGAACTTTAATCTTTAAATGCAACCTAACATCCTAAGTCAACATGGAAGAATTGGAATTTCCAGAGTAGCTAAAAAGTAATAATAATAATAAACTTTTGTACTTCATACAAAATATTTCAAAGTATAGCACATATTTATTTTTTTGCTTGTCATTTTCCTTCATAGCAGCTTACGAAGAAAGTATGAAACTTCTGGTTTTGTGTTTACCCTGGAAATTATTAGTATCAATAACCATTTTATTTCCCAGTTTAGGGTCAAGAGGGATAAGAGTGAGAGAGGAAAAAACTGGAACTGTTGGGTGAGGGCACTTCAGTTCGACTGTCCAGCTACAGCAAAGGGCTGCTTGCCTCAGAACCGCCTTGCAGGGTTCTGTTCTATTTCCTGGATATGTGCGGGCAGGCACTGTATTCCCAGACAACCCAGGAACCAGGCTCAGCACTGCCTGTGGACATAGTGCTCCCAGGTTTTGCAGGTCTTTTAACTCAGCATTGCAGCCTTGGTGCTAGAAACTTAAAGTGTTTGATAATGTGGGGACTCCCTCCATATAGTTAATAATTTACCAAATATTTTAATTCCAAATATTACTATGACTAAAGCCTGTTAAATATCATAACATTAGCATTTTGTTTTAGCAAAAAGGTTAGCTGTTTTGTGAAATGCATGATCATGGTGGAAAAAAGTCCTATGAAGGAGATACCCAGTCATAGATGATATTTCCTGGTTGCCTGAAAGTCACATGTGGCCATAGGACTGATTTGTAAACCTACAGAATGTTTATCTAATCTATTGGACTAGATCTAAAGCTTGAAAGCTTACTTGCATATTTCCTCATAAAGCTGGGGATAAGGAATGCCCCTGGGACACAAGAGAGTTTACTGGAAGATTGCAGACCTCCTTATGCTAACCTTTGAGCAGAGCCTCCAACTCCAAATAGACATGTCGTTATCACACTACCAGATGAGTCATCAAGATACTTCTAGCTATTGAGAAGCTGTGGTTTGGAAAGTCATTACTGAAACATGTATTCAAAAAGATGAGCTGGAATCGGACTCTATTTCATAACAAAACATGAATTTAAGTGGCCTCGGCTTGAAGTTGGATGGTAGTCACTGAAGAAAACAAATCTAACAGATTGGATGATTGAAAGAGCAAGGTCCCATCACACACAATACATAGTAAAACTCATGCCAAAAATAGCCTGAGAGACCAGTGCCCTCCATAACTGGAGACAAATGGTGGGAAGCTTTAATGTTAATATATGTTTGTTTCCCATTAATTATAGGAAGAGATGAGGTAAGGTAAAATTTTGTTAGCAGAATAGAGATAAGTCCCAGAATTTTATTTTGGAAAAAATGAACTTCTTCTAGAAACCGTCTAGCACGAAATGCAACGGTAAACTCAAAAGAAAGCACAAAGATTTCTCAGGTAGACAAAATATTAAGTACCTCTTTATTCCAAAAAATTTTATTATGTTAGATGCTCAGAAGGTAGTTGCTTTTAAGCTAAGTGAAAGAACTATGAGCCTAAGGTAGCAAATAAATAGTCATGTCTCAGAAAGAAGGATGTGAAGACAGCAGAAACTTAGCCTCTTTATTTATTTATTTAGTCTTTTTTTGCTATATGGAGGTTCCCAGGCTAGGGGTCCAATCAGAGCTGTAGCCGCCGGCCTACGCCAAAGCCATAGCAACACAAGATCCGAGCCGGGTCTGCAACCTACACCACTGCTCAAGGCAACGCTGCTCAAGGCAACGCCGTATCGTTAACCCACTGAGCAAGGGCAGGGACTGAACCCGAAACCTCATGGTTCCTAGGTGGATTCGTTAACCACTGCGCCACGACGGGAACTCCAGCCTCTTTATTGTTTTAAGCAACTAAGACTCAAAGAATGTTTCTTACTGCAATTTAACCAACCCATCCCTATACACACTTTAATTCCAACAACTAGAAAGAATAAAAGATGTCATGAAAACAGAAAACTTATGATGTTTGGATGTAAGAAAATGAGAAAATTATATTTCGTCATTATTTAGGTGAAAGAATTACCTACTGAAAGTGCAGATCAAAGGTTTTTTTCTTAGAACATTTGTAAACAGTAGAAAATAAAATATAATATTGTTACTGGGTAGAAGAACAGACAGTTAAATAGAAATAATGGAACCATGGCCCTTTCTTACAGAGTGGCTGGTGATTTTAGGTCACAGATTTGTGAATACCTTTGTGTTAACATGAGCATGTGAATGTATTATCATTCAGCAACCCCTGTAAGAGCAAACATTGGTTTGACTAAGTAGTGGTGTTTTTTCAGGTCAGTATGAGGTCAGAAACAACATGAGGTCAGAGACAGGAGAGTTGGAGAGATTCCAAAACTGGCAAGAAAATGGTTCAAGTGAAGTAATCCTAAAATCAAAACTAGTTAGGATGCTTTTAGATAAGGAACATCTCTGGAATGCTACTTAGGAGTGTAAGTGTATGAATCTGAAAATGGTTTTCAGCAGGGAGGAAGCTGACTCTCTCTCCCATTTCTAGGATATGTGAGCATGGAAGGATGAGCACCAAAACAACCAGCCAAGCACATGTGCTTTCTTATTCTCCACCCCACGAATTCACTGACAGCACAGCATAGACTTGAGAAAGATAATACATTTATTCCAGCAAAGAAAAGAATAAAAGGCATTATATTGGATGAGCAAAATCCATAAATTCTTGAAATACAGAAACCTAAAAGAGCTTGCCCATTGATATAGGAGAGTGTGAGATGACCTCTTGCAAGAGGAGGTACTGCTGGGGAGACAGGGCCAACCTTCCTAAGACCTCAAGCAGTCTCTTCTTTCAGATACATAAAATGGAGAGATAAAACGCAGCTCTAAAAATTGACTTAAAAATAGAGCTATCTGTAAGCTATAAAATAGCCACATGATAGAACTGAAAACTATGCTTTAGAATAGTTATACCAGTCTGTCCCTTTCTTTGTCCACTCTCCTCAACCCTGAGTGTAGAGTGAATGGTTTGCAGGTAACCCTATAAAGAGACCTGAGGGTAATCTAAAAGATCTGCCAAGAGACAACTGAATTTTTTGGGAAAAAGTTATCACTACAGCCAAAAGACATCCCACAGAACCTAAAGGCTATCTCCCTATCAACATACTCAAAATGTGCATCACATGCCTAGTCAGCCTTCTTTTCAGTCAAAGATCCTTTGTGAGAAAAGGTATAAATACATAGCAGCAAAGGAAATCTATAAGAATTAGCTATAACAATCAGCATAGTCTCTTGTTTACTCTTACCAAAGGCGGGGGGGGGGGGGGGGGGAAACAGTTTATTTTTAACAATAAATTTTAAAATCCAATCGGATTCAAAAAGTATTAGCTCCAAAAAAAAAATCAGAAAAATTGATTTAATAAGAGGGATGTAAACGTTTTTAAAAATAAAACAATGCAAAAAATAAGTTAAATGATAGAGTCATTTTGCCAAAAAAAAAATTTATAGCTAATGAAGAAAAGAATCTTCACCATAAAAGTACCACAAAGTCCTATACAGTATGAAAAAATACCCAAAATAAAACAACAACAAAAAAATCACATTTGCAACTTCATCTGAATACTTCAATGACACTTCAAGAAGACAGAAAAGTATTCCTTATCTTCTAGAAAGAAAAAAAAAAAAGACCACTTAGAAAGAAATCATAGTAGCATGCATTTATATTATTAGAATAAATGTATGTTAGAGGAAAACAGAAAATGAATTCAAATATGAACAAATATATTGATCATAGAATTCTGTTCTCTTCTGAACTATCATACAAATGGACATTTTCTGTTCACTCTCAATAAAAATAAAGACATTTTTCAGATAGGTAGATAATCAGAAACTCTACCTCCTTTGTACCTTTTTGAAGTATATTAATCAAGGTAATGTCCAGTAAAAGGAAGAGGAAAATATGAGAAGTCATAGCTGCTATGAGATCCTTGTTCTAATTGATGAGCAAAGTATAACAGATCTGTGGTAAGCCAGGAAAAACCTTTACAGATTGTAGCAGAAGATTGGAAGTCTCTTGGGAAAATGTTATCAGGAAGAAAACAGTTATAAACACTAAAAAGTATGATGGAAACACTGGTTAACTTTGAGGGGATACTGAAAGCTTATATTATAGCTTGCTCAACAAGAAATAAGTCAAACAAAACTCCCCTCCAGAACAGAAGTTGTAGAAGAATACCATAGTCTAGTAGAAAGCAGATTAAAATATAGCATGTTTTCAAATAAATGGTTGTAGCACTTGATTGTTCGGGCTGGGCTAAACTATGTGGCAGTCCACACACATCTGACATCTCAAAGGTTTATTTATTTATTTATTTTGGTCTTTTTAGGGTCGCACCCATGGCATATGGAAGTCCTCAGGCTAGGGGTTGAGTTGGAGCTGTAGCTGCCAGCTTACACCACAGCCACAGCTCCACTGGATCCTTAACCCACTGAACAAGGCCAGAGATTGAACCCCATCCTCATGGATACCAGTTGGGTTAGTTACTGCTGAGCCACGAGGGGAACTCCCTCAGAGGTTTATATGATCCTGCCAAAAGGAAAGGGATATGTTAGAGGGTCACACAGAAGGGTTGGCCTATAGAAAACATACTTCCATTCATTGGTAGGGTCTTGTTTCACATCCCGGACAATAAAAGATCTGGCAACTAAAGGGACCTTCAGTGGAGTATAAATGTCTCCATCACAGAGTGTGGAACATGAGAATCCATTTGACCTTGACACTAGAAAATTTCTTGTCCAAGTGCTGTAGAGAATCTGGCTTTGGACCTACCAGAGCAAAAAATCTCAGTTATATTTATTGGATCTGACATAGCCCGTATTATTGTAGCTATAATAAGATGAGCTTTCCTTGTTGCACATCTCTAGAAAATAGAATTAGCTTATTTATTATTTCAAAGAAAAATATGATAAAACAGTAATTTTATGATATAAAATAAAACCATAATTGTCAAGATGGAAATGAGTAGGGTAAGGAAAAATCATTAATATCTACAATTTAGGTATTAGGGAATCGAGAAATAGTGCTTAAATTTAATGGAATGAAGAATAAAAGTATAAATCAGCTGAAAAGATAACCATTTAAAAAACTAATAGAAAGTATGAACAACTTGAAGAATGAAGTAGGAATAAAGATGACAAGCCATGTGCTTAACAATCTCAGCTTTTTTCATAGTGAATGGGAATAGATGTTTTTAGGTAGATTAAGAGCAACATAAAACTGGAAGTTCCTATGTGGCACAGCGGGTTAAGAATCCAGCATTGCGACAGCTGTGGCGCAAGTTGCAACTGCTGCTTGATTTGATCCCTGGCCTGGGAACTTCCATATGCTGTGGATAAGTCCCAAACCAAAAAACAAACAAATAAAAACAAACACAGAAAAATGAAAGCATAAAACATATTGTTTAAGCTACAGAGAAATTAAAAGAATTTAAATTGGAAACATTTAAAAATCACTAAATGTAAAACTGGAGGGCAGAAGGGTAGGTTGAAGACTGTACCTATTTATTGTGAATATTTCTGTATCATTTAATTAAAATAGGATGACATATGGACTTCTGTGCAGATGGATTTCTGAAGTCCCAAGGCTGAAGAGAGTGAATTGATCAGGGTCCATTCATTTTCATGAGAATTGTTAGTAATCCAGAGGGTCCAGAGAATAGTTCTCTAATTCTTACTCTATTTCTCACTTTCTGACTCCAAGAAAAAGAATAAGTTCAGAAGCGAGGGGGATTTCAAAGATTCACCGACCCTGTCAACCCCTAGGTAAAGAATGCTAGCGTAATTTCCTTTCTCCACAGTAGAAGGCTAGTGACATTTCTCTTCCATCTCAAGACAAATGAGGGGAGGCTTATTTCATAAGATTGGATTTGTGTCTCCAAAGACTGGCTTCTTGGTTCTGCTTGAATGCTGACTTAGGCTGAGAGTATCATAAGCTACTACTACACTGAGCTATGTAGTTTGCCGTCTCTGCCTCCCAGAGATGGGAAGCTATTTGTAGAGGTTCTCAACACGAGAAGGTTAAAAATGAGAAGCTGGTTGGAACTCACAGGGATATCAGATTAAAAGAGAAGTCAGGGAGTTCTCTGGTGGCTCAGCAGGTTAATCTGGCATTGTAACTGCTGTGGCACAGGTTGGATCCCTGGCCAGGGAATTTCACCTGCTGCAGGCATGCCCCCCAAAAAAACACACATAGAAACAAACAACAACAACAACAACAAAAAGATGAAAAAAAAAAACCCTCCTAACTTTTATATATTCTCTTTGAAGTTCCCTGATGGCACAGCAGGTTAAGGTTCCTCCATTGTCACTGCTATGGCTTTGGTTGTAGCCGTTGGCATGAGTTTGATCACTGCCCTGGGAACTACCATGCTGCAGGCACAGCCAAAAAAAAAAAAAAAAAAGTCAGGCAAGGGATGTACTTCTCTTTCAGAATTTCATAGGTTTTAGAGTGACCTTAGTGGACACCAAGAGAGGAGAGCCAGGCTGAGCCATCTTGAAAGGACCCAGCAAAAGGGCTGGCTGATGTGGTGAGGCAACCCCAGAAGAGAATGTTTTGGAGACTTGTATCACTGAAGGAGGACTTGAGAGGAGTCACAATAGAAAAGTTTGCCTTTTTTGGGGACTAGTGAAATTATTCATTGACCCCATCCAAGACTCCAAGGAGGTCACAATCACTATGTAAGAGCAAGAGGCAGCATTTGGATGTCTGTTAGCAGCACTCCAATCTACAGCATCATCTGTCAAATGAGACTTTTTCTTTTCATTTTCTCTATCTCTTCCATCACGTCCTTGGGGGAACCAGAAGTAGCTTGGATGGCAGAGGAATAGGATTGACAGAGCAAGACAAAAGGACAGGGCTTGTGATAGTCATTATCAGCGAAAGTTAAGGCATCTGGGTCATTCTGGAGAGGAGGGATGAGTGTAAAATTTTGAGATGTGAGATAAAAGTTTGATTTAGATTGGACTTAACACCTGAACAAGACCTAAAATTCTTGAATGGGACACAGCTTCCTTGTCATTCTTAACTGATCTTGGCAAAGGGAAAGACAAAAACAATGGATAAGCTAGCTGCAATGCCCATTTTGCATGAAATAGCCTTTGTTAGGATTTTATTTTCCCTTTGAAGATGAAATGGATCCTACATTTATAGCTTTGAAAGTCTGCGAACATGCATTTTGGGTCCATATTCAATTGTGTTGTTTCTTTTTAATATTATTTTTCAGCCATTTGATCTCAAAGATATTATGCATTCTCTAGATGTTTTGAGGCAGACTTTGTATATTATATTATTCATAGCACTCCAATCGATATTCATTATTTTACTTTTAGTATTCCTTTAATTAGCCAACTTCCCAGCTTTATCACTTATCAGAGTTGGAATAAGAGCACTATCAATGCTGTGTGTGTGTGTGTTCCTTTGTGTTAGCATCTAACTTTGAAAATAATTCACATTTTGGAAGTTTTAGAAGACACTAAATTCAGTCAGCAGCACTGTATTAATCATGATATCAAAATAAATCTTTAGTTATTACAGTTGTATCTATATAGCTAGAACTTATCAAAAGAGGTATGTTCTTAAATCGACTTTTATCCATCCATTCAACAAACAATGACCTTAGTAGTACACAGAATACTAGGCCATCCAAGAGATACAAGTATTTCCTTCAAATAGATAATAAACTAAGAGATCTAGAGATAGTAAATAATACTAGTAAATAAATACTAGTAATTGCGGGGAGTTCCCGTCGTGGCACAGTGGTTAACGAATCCGATTAGGAACCATGAGGTTGCAGGTTCGATCCCTGACCTTGCTCGGTGGGTCAACCATCCGGCGTTGCCGTGAGCTGTGGTGTGGGTTGCAGACGCGGCTAAGATCCCGCGTTGCTGTGGCTCTGGCATAGGCTGGCGGCTACAGCTCTGATTGGATCCCTAGCCTGGGAACCTCCCATATGCCGCGGGAGCCGCCCAAGAAATGGCAAAGAGAAAAAAAAAAGAAAAAAAAGAAATGCTAGTAATTGCGGGCAAGTTTTCACAAAAGCTGTAAAAGGAAAAGTACCTAGTGTTGTAAAGTACAGACATTAACGCTGAGACCTTAAGAGTGGATAATGTATTCATGAGAAGAGAGGTGAAATATCAGGTATTGCATGGAATGTGTTCATTCTCTGTGTAGTAATTCTGGGATCAAAATATGCATTTCATATTAGAACAGAGAGATGAGATTTCATAACTCTCCATCAAAAAGAAAATTTGGAACACTTTTCCCCACATGTCTTTCATGTATGAACATCTTCATATTTCTAGTTGTAATAAACAAATTTTAGATTGTTTCTGATTCAGAAAGAACATTTCTATGATTTCATCCCAGCTTGATCATTTTGGAAAAGAAAACCCAAATAAATGAATACATCTTGTTGAAGATGGGATGTACGGCTACATCAGAAATCTTTGGTTTTGACAACTAAGCAATGTTCATTTTCAACAAACACACATTGATGTCTCAGAATAATGCAGATCCAAGTACCCCAAATATGAGTACTTTTCCTCTTTAGTCTATTTTCACCCTATTTGGTTTAATTTACTGGCAAAAGAGAAATTACAAATATGCACTGTTCACAACACTGTGGTAATTCTTGCTAAGGAGGATTAGATTTCTGATTTAAAATCATATCAATCCAATGAATAAAGGAAGCAAAAAATAAAACATAGGGTTGAATTTTTAAATAAAATACTTGATCGAAGTACAAAATGAGTATTTATATTTAAGAGCATCTAAAATTAAGAACTTTGAATTTAGTCATCATATTCTTGGCCCATAATATAAATGAAAGTCACTTATGGTAACAAAACCTTTCTTCATTCTTTAGTATTATTTACATTTATAAGACTTTGATCAAGTAAATTAGAAAACACCTTCTCATTCTTGGTTTCACTTGAAGTTTTGTTTGAACACATTTGTAAAAACCTTTAATGTACTTCCTATCGATTTTATATTTTCAAAGTCTAGATGAGGAATAAAGGGTTATTTCATATGCTGAAGAAAACACCATTTTCTCAGTCCCTTTTAAAGTTATGAAAAGGAGTAACATGCTTAGTTTTCCCAGATATTTACCTTTAGTAAATTTTTTGAATTGTTTGATGTTCCCTGATGGGGTATTTTTTTTTCTCTTCTTGTATGATGATTTTTAAATAATTTATTGTATAGCTATGTAACAGTAGGCAAGACAGATACATTACTGAGTAAAAGTAAAAAGGTTTATCTGTAAAACCTGTATTTATTATAATGATTTCAGCCACAAGTATTATGTATATTTTCATCTGCATCTCAGCAAAGTGTGCATTGCTATCTAAAAGTCATAAGCAGAAACACATGCACAAATATAACAAACTATAGTCATTTCCATCATACTTGATGAAAAATTCAAAAAGCTAAACTGCCAAATATCATCTTTTGAATTATAAAGACGTGTATACCGACATTTCCAAAATCTCTACTCTGGTTTGAATTGATTTAAAATTTATAGTGGGAAAAACTCCCCCAATAATATACATACTCCAGTGTAAAGAGTTTTTGGAAAACAGCATAAGGTCTATGTTTTGCTCTTTTAGTCTGCTTTTGAACATACTTTGCTGCATTGTATTAATAACATTCAATGATGCTCCTAAGTATAAAATCAGCATCTGTATTCTTGACCAGAGATGGCTCACAAGGAGGTTATTTCTGACTACCCTCACAAAAACTTGTGTACTGTGGTTAAAAATGCCTGTTACTGCAAACAGAGGCCAAATCTGTCCTTGGAATGGATCGAAACTCCTGGTTTGCCTCATTCTATTTTGTGCTTCAACATCAGTCTGTGTTCTCCCCTAAAAGGACCAAGGATTCAGATCTCATTAAATATGTAGAAAAAAAGAGGATGAGAAATCTCAGAAATAATGGCTTGAAATCAGTGGAGTCATTTCAAATATTGATATTTTTGTAGAAAATAATTGTGCAGAGTAACTAAGATACAAAACCACTCAAAACAAAATAAGAACATTTGACTCCAAATCTCTTGACAGCAGAAACTTCTGCCTACCTTCAAGCATAAAGGAAGCACTAAGTTTAATACAAATTAAAAATCACTATAGTGGCATAAAGCATGTGGAAATATTCAAGTTGTGTACGTTCACATACGGATTTTTCTGTATGTATGTTTCACTAAGTATTTAAAAAAGAAACTCTATCCAAGATATTTTATATAATATTATTTCATAACAGTATTTCCTAATAAAGTATTTACAAATCCTCTCAATAATATTAAATATACATTGATTCTATAAATAAATAGTTCAAAATGACCAAGAAAATATATCCATTCCTCTTAATCCTACCTAATCTCCTTATCTACTTGTCTGTGATTTGTCTTCATCTATTGTACTGTGTAAAACTTGTTATAAAGTTTGATTCATGTAATCAGGATCCAGCATGCTTACCTACCTCCATTCTGTACTTTCTAACTTTGCCAATTTTAAAAGCATATATATACCTTTATCCCAGTCAAATATAAATCTTCACTTCTTGTCTTGCCTACATTGTATCATTAGCAAACTTTTTGACTTTCACATCATCAACTTTGAAGTATGGAAATAAAACTAGAAGCAAAAATGAACTGTCCTCTTGTGACGGTAAAATGGAAATTGATGTAATGAGTTTGTACTCTAAAAATATAAATGGCAAGCAAAATGCAGCATAATTCATTATCACAGGCAAATTTTAACATACATAGAGAGAAATAAAGTTTTTATATAATTCTCTTTTAAAGAATAATTTCAAAGTTTGACAAAATAATATTAGGCTTTAAAACAACAGGTGTAGGAATTTCTGTAGTGACGCAGTGTTTACCAAATCCTATTAGGAACCATGAGGTTGCCATTTCGATCCCTGGTCTTGCTCAGTGGGTTAAGGATCTGGCATTGCCATGAGCTGTGGTGTAGGTCGGAGACACGGCTCGGATCCTGCGTAGCTGTTGCTCTGGCATAGGCCAGGGTCTACAGCTCCGATTAGACCCTTAGCCTGGGAACCTCCATATGCTGTGAGAAGTGACCCTGGAAAAGGAAAAAAAAAAAAAAAAGGAAAAAAAATACAGGTATAAATAGCTATTTAAAAAAAATCCAAACAAATGTATCTATAATTTTTAACGAGCATAGAAGAAAAGACTAATACCTTTTCAAATAAATGAAAATTAAACTGCTTCATTGCAAGGGTGTCAATTTTTTAAAAAAATATTGCATATGTATTTAAATATTGTGGTAAATTGGTGCACTCTAAGCTTTGAGAGGAAGGGTTAAACTGATCCAATAATTTTGGAAAGCAGCTATAAATTTGCACATATATATATATATATATTTAAAACATCAACAATTATAGGCTCACAAGTTGCCTCTTTTTTTTTTTTTTTTAGGGCTGCACCTGTGGCTAATGGAGGTTCCCAGGCAGTTCCAGGAACTGGAGCTGGAGCTGCCAACCTATGCCACAGCCACAGCAACAAAAGATCCAAGCTGTGTCTGCAACCTACTCCACAGCTCCCAGCAATGCCAGATCCTTGATCCCTTGAGGGAGGCCAGGGATCAAACCTGCATCCTCATGGTTACTAGTTGGGTTCATTACCTCTGTGCCACAATAGGACTCCAAGTTACATCTTCTGTATAACAAATTGTGGCAATTTATTTTAAGCACTATAGAATGCCTCTACAACTTGACTTAGTAATTTCACTGTGGTAATATTTATTATTATGAAACAATACAATAAGCAGAAAAGCTAAATAAGCAAACACAATCATGGCAGTGTGATTTATAATTACTAAAATTTGGAACATGAATAAATATTATATTTTTACATGAATTCAACTGTTTTCCAAACTATTCTGAAGGCTGCAGAATAAGAAAAATTCTTATGATGGATTAAGTATCATCTTTAGACTAAAATGACTATTATTATCAGAAAAGTTATGGAAATATGCACAGACTCAGGTGAGAATAGGGAAGGAAGATGAAAATATCGATTTTTTTTTTAGGTCTTGCTTACCTTTTTTCTGCAATATTAAATTGCAAATATAAGAGATAAAATATATTGAGAGCTTATATTTGACCAAGATCTACATTTATATTTTTTATTAATGTTCAACTCAGGGTGCATATTAAAAATTATAATTGACAGCAGTTTTTTCCTTTTTTTCCTATTGGAAAATAAAATAATGATACATTTTCAGTTGTTGAAGATTTAGATGAGATGAAATATTATCTATTTGGCTATTATTTTCTGATAAAAAAATGAGAGAGATTTGGGGTTCCCGTCATATTTCAGTGGTTAACGAATCCGACTAGGAACCATGAGGTTGCAGGTTCCATCCCTGGCCTTGCTCAGTGGGTTAAGGATCCGGCATTGCCATGAGCTGTGGTATAGGTCACAGATGCAGCTTGGATCCCTCGCTGCTGTGGCTCTGGCATAGGCCGGTTGCTGTAGCTCTGATTAGACCCCTAGACTGGGAATCTCCATATGCCATGGGTGCAGTTCTGGAAAAAGAAAAAAAAAAAAATGAGAGAGATTTACTGTTTTTCTGAAGATCACATTGCCAGTTACATGGCTGAAAATATATGTAAATTAAGTTATATACAATTTCAAATCCAAAAAATAATAATAATAATAATTTCAAATCCTTCTCTTTTCCACCTAGAGGAAATGAGAAATAAATAACTATATGTACTAGATAGAATAGACTTTTGTATAGGGAATGCATGCATGGCCTGTCAACGTGAATCTATATATGGAAATTTTATCTACATGTCAAAAAAGTTTTTCTACATACACACACACACACACACACACTCTATGCATTTTTGTGCAAATTTTTATGGGTATTTTAAAGGTAAATCAGGAGGGAGTATGTTAAAGGCTGCTAGCCACATGTGATTTTTTAATGGTAGGATCCAAATTTATTTTATTCACTTCAGCTAATTCATGCTCATACTTCTTTCTATTTATAATTATTTTAATAATTCAAATTCAGCATTTTAAAAAGCAACTATAATTTAAAAGATTGTTACTACTTAACTAATGTAGTGTCTCCTTGTAGGCACTTAACCAATTTGAGTTGTAATGATCATTCTGTCTACATGTAGTTCGTGTGTATATATGTTCTTTTTCATTCTTTCTCTTTTTTTTTTGAAGAGGGAGCAATCTAAACAAAGCTTCTCAATAAACACATACAAAAGAATGCAACAAATAGATGTTATCTGTTAAAATTGGACTGTGTTATGTTTAATTTCAGTATGAATTTACAGCCTGAGTCAAATATAAATATAAATATAGATGCACCTAGAGATTATCATACTAAGTGAAGTAAATCAGACAAGGATAGACAAATATCATATGATGTCACTTATATGTGGAATCTACAATATGATAAAAATGAACATATTTAAAACAGAAACAGCCTCACAGATACAGAAAACAAATGGTTACCAAAGAGGCAGGGAGAGGGTAAGGACAAATTAGGAGTTTGGGATTAGCAGATACAGGCTATTTTATATGAAACAGATGGGCAACAAGGTCCTGCTGTATAGTACAGGAAACTGTCATCAGTATCTTGTGATAAATTAAGCTGGAAAAGAATAGATATATATGCTGAATCACTTCTGCTGTACAAAGAAGCTGGTACAATATTGTGGGTCAACTATGCATTGATAATAAATAAATAAATAAATAAACAAACAAACAAATAAATAAATACCTCAAATCCTGAAATTCATGTCTTTGATGAAGTCTTTTGAAGAAAGGAAGGAGATAATAAGGCATAGTATATAGCAAACTTTCTAAAAATGATATTTTGTGTTTTTCGCTAAATTCTCACAGAGCAAGAATATTGATTCCAATCTCTGTTTTTCTTAGTTAAAGTCTAAACTTGGCTGGATTTTTCTCTCAATCTTAGTTTTTCCTTCTTTTTTTTTTTTTTTTTTTACCAATTTTGTGTATTTTAAGAGACTTATCCTTTTTAAAATGTAAATTACTCTTGGCTTTCTGTGTTCATAATTTTATGCCTTACCTATTATCACAAATGCATGTCAAGGGCTTAGATATCCAGTTATGCAGTAGGCAAATAAAAAAAAATACTCAGAAATATCCCAGTGTAAAGAAAAAAAAAAAAAAAGCAGTTTTTCATTTTGTCCAAATTGTAGGATGAATCAATTTTGTTATAAGCATTTTATTTTTATTTTTCAATACACAGTCCCATTTCTAGGGTATCTTATGAGCTGATGAAAACCCTGGAATATTTTTCTTTTCTCTAAAATGCAGCCCAGTGAAGAGAAATCGTTTGTTGATTTTTTTGTCAATGGCATTCTCTACAAGGAGCGAACTTGATTAGTTTTGGAACTGACTTTGTTTTGTTCAAGTTATACCTTAGAAACACAAAAGAAAACACTTTGAAAACGTGCCAAGTCATAGTAATCTGAGAGCTGAAAACTAAACTATCAATGGTTGCTTTTTAGTATGGTAAACTGAGTTTATATACAATTTCTGATAGTGATACATTAGAGACGTATTTCATCAAACTGGATTTGGGTTAGATTACTGGTTTCCCTAACATAAATTTAACTTAATTTTGAAAAATTCAACTATCCAGCAATTCAGTCTCACCTTTTATGGCCAGTTTATTGGAGGTGTATATTTCAGATCATATTTGGTAATTGGATATAAGAATTTTCACACGTGTATTCAAATGTATTTCTCCTTGCCTCCTGACTGCCAGCACTGTCATTCTCTACTATTATTCCTGCAAGATCTCATAATAGCAGACAGGAGAGGACATTTCTTTTACTTGTGTAAGGTGGATACTATGGGAGGTGAGCTAGCCTCATGTAGGAGAACTTAACAGAAATTACTGAAATAGATGAAACTTTTGGTGTATTAGAGTCTATCAACCTAATGGAACTATATTCTCCCAAATCTTCTTGATTTAATGGTTCTGGTTTGGAGTTACTCACCACAAGATAAATTTGTGTGAGGTTTAGGTGGCAGAAGAAGTTGGCAGCCATTATTCTGTGAAGTTTCCTAGGATGAAACCTGTGAGCACAGGATGCTGGTGAAGTCCACAGATGTGGTCTCTGATGTACCAGTCTTCCTGGTTGGCATGGTTGGTTGGCAACCTATACCAGGTTGCACAAGCTCACTTCCTTCATCTTCTCCAAGTCCTAAATTATGTGCATTTTCAGCTATGTGACCAAGGTTAACAACCTTTCCTTCAGGTCACTGTTCCCATCCACTCTGGAGTCATTGAGAAACATGTAGGCTAGGTTCTCACTTGTCCTTAAAAGTTCCAAGGTGTCCCTGCTCTCCCAAGTTCATATTCACCTTTTCTTCTCAACTGCATCTCTGCTGGCTTACAGCAACATCAGAAGCAACAACCTTCTGTAGACTTCTCACCACCCTCACCACTGTGTGTTGTACAAAGCATAATCTCTATACCACATCTCTTATCATATTCACCTTTTCTTCTCAACTGCATCTCTGCTGGCTTACAGCAACATCAGAAGCAACAACCTTCTGTAGACTTCTCACCACCCTCACCACTGTGTGTTGTACAAAGCATAATCTCTATACCACATCTCTTATGCCTTATCACTAATGGTGGTTCAGCATTCCTGATGAATCTCTTACTAGCACATGCCTATGGGTTAGCAAGAGAAGCAGCTATGCTGAGCACTGTATATCTTTTATTCTCTCAGAGATATCTGCAGTTTGATTTGTTTTGTTTTTGCCACACCCACCATACAGAATTTCCTGGGCCAGGGATCAAATCTGAGCCACAGCTATGACCATGTCACAGCTGTAGCAACCCTGGATCCTTAACCCACCATACCATAGCAGGAACTCCTGTCTACAACTTTTTTTAAACATACAATATTACCTTATTAGACTTTAAGAAGTTAAGGAAAACAACTGGATCCATAGATAAATAGGCACAGGGAGAAAAGACGGTCTGTAGCTAAATGTTGAGAAACTCTGCTAAATGACTGGTAGTGTCAGCCAGCAACATGAAGAGTGTAGGAAAAGGAGAGGTGATAAGCAAATACAAAGATGCATTTGTAGTGCTTGTAGGTTCCTGTATTCATTTTCTATTGATGTCAAAACAAATCACCACCTCCTTAGGGCTGTGATCCTTCTGAAGGCAATAGGGGCATGTCCTTGCCTTTTTGAGCTTCTGGAGGCCAACACATTCCTTGGTGACATGCCCCCTTTCTTTCATATTCAAAGCCAGAAATGTTGCATCTTCCTTAGACCTCAGTCCATCTAGGTAATTCAGGACAGTTTTCCCACTTCAAGGTCCTAAACCTTGGTCACATTGCAGTCCTTGTCCAGGTAAATTAATATATACTCAGCTTCCAAGGATTAGGGCTGGACAGCTTTGGGGCCATTATTCTGCCTACCACAGTGTTCACAAATTTCACAGAAATTACTTATGATATGAAAATTCTAGAGAAAATTTAGACTTCCTATCTATCAGGGGGAATTTATGGTTTGGCTAAATTCTGCTTTGAACACTAACAAAAATACGATTTTAATTCATGAAACTGAAAGATAAATTTGGAAAGAGTTTTTTGTTTTGTTTATGTTTCTTTTAAGAATAGAGGAGCATTTATTATCTTATGTTCCCCCTTTTTTTTTCCTTTATGTATAGAGTACAAAATGTTCTTCAATTCTTTTCTTTTTGGATAGGCAAGAAATAGATATATTAAGATAGGATGCTTGTGAGAGATGCAAGTGGGCAGTCATAGAAGCTCTGCCTGTGCTTTAATTCTTGAACAAAGTTGTAAAATCAGGGAAGTGGAAGACTTGAAAAAGAGTGTAGAAAGCCGTGCACATATTTCCATGTCAAACCTTGTACATGTCAAAGAAATGTGGTTAGCATTCCTTTACAAGTCATCTATTTTAATACCTTAATTATTTTTACTTCCATAAACCTAGTCAATGAAAAGCTTTTAATTTGTTATTATAAATTCATGAAAATCTATAGTTTCCTTTTTCTGTAAACTTCTGGAGAATTAGTCATAACAAGACTATTGCATTCATAGTCAGTGGTCCTTTGTCACAATCTTTTGACAAACACAGTTTATCACCTTAAGAGAATATACTCATTCTTCTACCATGGAAGTTTTAACACTTACATAATTTTTTTTTCTTTTTTTGGTCTTTTTAATCTTTTCAGGGCTGCAACCATGACATATGGAGATTCCCAGGCTAGGGATCTAATCCGAGCTACAGCTACCCGCCTACACCAGAGCCACACCAACACCAAATCCAAGCCGCGTCTGAAACCTATACCACAGCTCATGGCAACGCCAGATCCTTAACCCACCGAGGGAGGCCAGGGATAGGACCCACAACCTCATGGCTCCTAGTAGGATTAACTTCCGCTGCACCATGACAGGATAATTTCAAACTTAGTAGTCTTCAGTTTATAACTCTTAAAACTAATGAATTTTCTCTTCAATAAATAGAAATACATTGTAATATAATTTTATAGCAAAGAAAAATAGAATAAACATGACTTTAATTTTAAGTTAAGTAACACTCAAATATATTCTCATTTTCTTTCATAGTAGTCCATAATTTTGCAATCTCAAAAAATATTTGGCCTCTTTTTTCAAAATTTCACTATAAAACCTATGACAACATTTTACAGAAATCTAACACAATGGATTTGAGACCTGTAATATTTTTCTACATATAAATTATCTCACATATTTTTCCTCAGGTAGGTATTAAATGCAGCATTGTATAGGTGATTACTCCGAGGCTTTTTGTTTGTTTTTGTTTTTTTTTTTTCAGCTGCACTGGTGGCATATGGAAGTTCCCATGCCAGAGACTGAATCTGAGCCACAAATGTGACCTACACCACAGCTGCAGGTTGGATACTTAACCCACTGCATTGGCCTGGGGATAAAACACGAGCCACCACAGAGACAACACTGGATCCTTAACCTGATGCACCACAAGCATGAACTCCTACACTGGGGTTCTTGAGTTGAATAGAACTACTCAGACTTTGGACTCTAATGACCCTGAGTTTTACACCTTTTGTGTTTCCTGCCATACCAAAAATTCTCTTAACATTTCTGGGAAGAGGTTGTTATGAGCTGTTAGCCTCTAGCTCCAGCACCTGCAGAGTTTCCCTTGTGGCACAGTTTCTCATCCACTAGATGAAAGATATTTGCTTTCTATTTATAAACTGTTACTCCTTTTATCCTAATGTTTCTCCTCATCTCCTGTTGACTAGTTGGCTGTCTCTAGGTTCAGTAACCATCCATCACAATGTACTTTCTAGTAGATTAACTTTTCTCTTAATAATAATAACACTAATCAAAATATTTTAAATATTCTATTAGAACTTGAGTGAAAACCTTGCTATTCATCAAGGTGACCTCATCACTTACTTTCTAGGAGACGAAGAATGGCTTCATATTACATGGTTAAAAAAGAGATATGTGCTGATACATTTTATAGTATTCAAGTTGTATTGGGTTTTTAAAATAATATTTGAACTAAATTATTTTGAGTAAATTTTCAATCTCTAGGTTATTTAAAATTTTACATGAATATAAAATATAAAACAGTATATCAATAAACTGTATCACAGTAATTTTATTTCAGTTAACATTGTCACACCAATATTGTTTTGGTTATCAGGCAAGAATGGTCCTTCTTAAAATGTCCCAGATTTCTTTATTGTGCAGGATTGTGATACTATAGTCATACTGACTTAATTACTATAGGAAGGAAACAAAACTTTCTTTTGACTACCCTCTGCCTCATTATTCTACTATATGGTAGTTGTCAATGTGCTATTTTCCAAAGTTCAAAATGTAGCATATAAATATAGAATGAACATGTGTTAGAATGCATAAACCAACAAGAAAGAATATCAAGAGAACTACAGAAAAAAAAAAAGAGGTTACACAATGCCAAGTTTGGAAAAATATGTCCCATAAGCCAAATCCAACTTCTTAGCAGTTTCTTTAAAGTTTATTAGAGCCCAGCTACAGTTTTGATTATGTGTTGCTTTTGTCTGCCTTTAAGTTACAGTGATGGAATAGTTGAGGCAGGGACATAACCTGCAAAACAGAAAATATTCATTACCTGAAACCGTATAAGAAAGACTTGCTGGAGTTCCCATCATGGCGCAGTGGAAACAAATCCCACTGGGAACCATGAGGTTGCGGGTTCAATCCCTGGCCTTGCTCAGGGGTTAAGGATTCGGTGTTACCCTGAGCTGTGCTGTAGGTTGCAGATGTGGCTCAGATTTGGCATTACCGTGGCTCTGGTGTAGGCTGGCAGCAACAGCTCTGATTACACCCCTAGCCTGGGAACCTCCATATGCCATGGGTGCAGCCCTAAAAGAACAAAAGACAAAAAAAAAGAAAGAAAAGAAAAAGGAAGAAAGCCTTGCTGACCCTGATATAGTTCACAGTTATTTAAGATAGAAAAGTGCAAATGAATATGACACAAGGTGACATCACTAGGTCATGCCTTATGGGACAATAAAAGTTAACCTTTGTGACACTTCACTCTATGGGACTGAAGTCTACGAGTTAATATTTAACTTCATACTACCTGGGATCTCACCAAATAATAAACTGCAACATGGAAACTCATACCTACTCCTGGACCATTCAATAGTCCTTCAGTATGCTTATTAAACATTTTTCTCTAGTTCTCTAAACTAAGAACTAAAAGGATATTCTGTACTCTCTTTTGATTTCCAAGTTTGAGATATTTTTTTGTAATACCACTGAAGTAAAAAATAAAATCAATGCAAATTCAATTTTTTGGTTTTTACTCTGTTATCTAATCATATTTCTGTCTTGATTTCATTATAATTGGTTATGAGGGCAGTTACTAAGTCACCTGCAAAATATATAAAACACAGTGTCTTAAAATTTCCCATAGAAGTGATCCCTGTATATGATTTGATTTATCCATCCCTTAGACTGCGGCATTACATTTATACTTCTGTCATTTGTTTTATTCTGTCATATTATATAGTTATTTGCTACACATGAGCCTCTCTTATTGGGCTATACTATAGTTTGCATCATAGCGGAGAATACTGCAGTTGCTGATTACTATTTACTAAATTATGTAGATTTTTAATGCAATCTGACTTAATTTTTATAGGATACTTTTATTTTTTTGTAAATAATTACATATCACATGAAACAGTATATTTTAACAAGTAACATAGATTTCTCTACTCTATGCCTTAGAATATTTTTTAAGTCAAGTTACATTTATTTGGAAACCTTTAACACACTCTCAAGCTATTGTTCTCCTATATCAACTGTAAGAGCATTTCATTGTTTTCTTGCAGCCTACTGAGATGGAGACATTCTGAAAGTATCTTTTTATTATATCTCCTAAAGCAATAGAAATATTATTTGACCTCCTTTGTCTTGCTGAAACAAATGCTACATTGGCAATTTCTGTTTTCAACTTGTTATTTAGTTTTTGCTATGACAGATATTTATGGCTTCAATCATCTATTGCTGCCAATAATATCATTCAGCTGATATATTGGTCATTGTTTCTATAAACCATGCTAACTTCAATAACACATTTAGAGATTTGTTTTTGTCAAAAACTTTTTTTCATATATCTTCATGGTAAACTATCAAACAATGATCTCAAACACCATTAAAATAAATACTATATTTGGAATTTTAAGAATCTGTGTAAATACATAACATTGAGTTTCAACTTTTAGTGAACATAATAATTATGTGGAAAGATTTTCATCATTCCGATAACAGGAGTCCACCTTTAGATATTTAATTAAATTTATTTACTTATTTACATGACTGTGCCTGTGGCATGTAGAATTTCCCAGGCCAGAGATCATGCCCATGCCACAGCAGTGATCCAAGCTGCTGCAGTGACAATGCTGAACCCGGAACCCACTATACCACAAGGGAAGTCCCCACCCTTAATAATTTTAGAAGTAGAAGTCAGCAGTGTTTGCAGGGATCTGCACTGCACCACGTACAACAGGGGAATGTGTTGGTGGTTGTCTGACCTCCAAGTGATAAAAATGTTCTAATGTATTATTTGTTTTTCTACTAGCCTCTTTGAATATCTTAGAATAGTATATAAACTATATTTGTCTCCTTGTATTTAGGAGAGTAGTAAATAGTCCCATTTTCAGTCAATTTTAAATGTTGAATCTTGGATTTCCCATTGTGGCTCAGCAGTTAACGAATCCAACCAATATCCATGAGGACAACGGTTTGATCCCTGGCATCTCTCAGTGGGTTAAGGATCTGGCATTACTGGGAGCTGTGGTGTAGGTCACAGACATGGCTTAGACACTGTGTTGCTGTGACTGTGGTGTAGGCTGGCTGCTACAGCTTTGACTTGACTCTTAGCCTGGGAACCTCCATAGCTGTGGATGTGGCCCTAAAAAGACAAAAAAAAAAAATGTTGAATCTCATATACATGTTCAATTGGTGAATCCTTGAAATGCATCTTCATAGGAATTTAAATAATCAGTCCAATATGTCTTCCCAAATAGGAAGTATAAGTCATTTGGTATAGTCATTTGTTCAGGTCTGTGGGTCAAAGTGGGGAAACCAGAAGAGCTCTTCTGTCTTTACCCATGGCCCCTGATCAGTGTCCTTGAAGGGTGAATATCCATAGGATTTTTCATGGGATTGAATGTCAGGTCCAACTGCAAGAGAAGGCCAGAATGTGCTTACCAAATCAGGGCATAGGTGAAATAAGAATAGAACTAAAATCAGGGTCATAGGCCAGGTGGGCCTGAAGAAACAGACTAAAGTGAGCTAGAATAGGTAAGTGGATTGAATAAAAGTTATTGATGTAGAAACTCTCCAGCCCAAGGAGTTTAAGGAGTCCTGTTTAATCTTTTCACATAGAGGGCAGATCTATTCAGAGAAAGCACTAATTGTTGGCCAAATTGGTATCAAAACAGTTAAAAACAGTATATATAGAAAGCCTCTGCTGCTACACAGCTCTTTAATGTATATAACTGAAACAAAATAATTGGTAATCCTATAGACATTTCTGTAAAAAAAATATACTTTGGAGGCACCTGGGTAGTGGTGGGGGACATATTACCTTCAGTAGTTTAAAAAAGAAAAGAATTGGAGTTCCCATTGTGGCATAGCAGGCTAAGGACCCTGTATTATCTTGAATGTGAGGCAGGGTCAATCCCTGGCTCAGAGCAGAGGGTTAAAGATCTGGCATTGCTGTTACTGTGGTGTTGGTCATAGCTGTAGCTTGGATGGTATCCCTGGCATGGGAACTTCCATATGCCACCCATGTGGCCGAAAAAGAAAGAAAAAAAAATCACATCGGACTTCTTAAAAATGAGTAAGCAAGTTGGAAAACAATCAAGTGAAAGCTATAAAGTGAAAAAAAAAAAAAAGAAAAAAGAAAAGAAAGAAAATAAAAAAGAACCTGTCAAATAAATTAGAATTCTATACTCTTTTGGTTAAATGATGGTTATATGATTTTCCAGATTAGCAAAAGCTGAGAGAATTCCTTGCATGAAAACCTGTATGACAAGATTTTTTTTTTTTTTTTGCTTTTTTAGGGCCATACCTGTGGCATATAGAAGTTCTCAGGTTAGTGGTCCAATCAGAGCTGCAGCTGCTGGCCTGTGTCACAGACACAGCAACACAGGATCCAAGCTGCATCTGCAATTTACACCATAGCTCATGGCAATCCCAGATGGCTAATCCACTGAGTGAGGCCCAGGGCTGAACCTGCATTCTCATGGATAGTAGTCAGATTGGTTTCCACTGCACACAACAAGAACTCCCAACAATAAGAAATATTAAAGTGAATTTAACCAACAGAAAACCATTGGCACCCAACAAAAATTGGACTACACAATAGAATGAAGAGCCCTTAACTAAAAAAAAAAAAAAAAAATTAGGTAAATATTAGATTTTTCTCCCTATTTTAATCATTCTAAAAGATCCTCAACATTCCAAAGAAAATAAAATGAGTCTACATTTTGGAATTTATGTACAAGTAAAATGAATGAATGATCTGAATTGAAAATTTATTTTTCTACTCACTAGTTGAATAATTTGGAGGAAATTACTTTACATTCCCCACTTCATGTTTTTTGTCTCTAAAATAGGATTAAAAATAGTATCTTATGTTATTGAACCATTTTCAGGATAAAATTAGCTAACAAATATAAATATCTTAGAGTACCCTATGATGTATAGTAAGGTTAATTAGAATAATTTATATTATTAATATTATTATTTTGTCATAGCAAATAAATGTTAGATTAAATTAGTTTATTGAAGACTATGATATAAAAGCTATAATCCTTAAAGAATAGAAATTTTCCACTTAAAAAATGGTTTCACTATTGGCATGATTACTTGGGATTCCTTTTTAAAACGAATTCCAAGTCCCCAGTCTCAGTGACTGAGCGAATAAGTCCAGGATAGGACCTGGTAATTTTAAAAATATGCCTAGTTGATTATGATGAATAGCGCTGTCCTTCCTCAAAAGAAACAAAAACAAAGCAAAAAACAAAAACACTATTATCACTTTTAGGTCTGGATGATCTCCTATCATGTTTTCCATAATTCCTACCATAATGGTCAACACAGAACCAACACTCAAAATTATTTATTATTTTTAAAATTTTGTTTTAAATATTGATAGTAATAGAAAGAAAGAAAGAAAGAAACTGAGAGAGAGAAACACTTAGAGAGATTCATGTATAAACAAGATTAAACTGGTGTGGAGAAAAAAGTCAATATCATGAAGCAACACACGTTCAACTACACACTACACACCACTGCCACCACTAACAACAGAACAGGTGTTGACATGAAAATGAGATTGCTGGGTTCTAATATCATACACCAGAAAGCAGAGACTCAAGACCTAAATGACCCTAAATTAACTGGCAATACTTATTAAAAAAAAAAAAAAGTGTGCTCTATTGTCAGTAACAGCTAAAATAAAATTCAGAATGTTTTATGAAATGCCATAGTGTGCATATTCCCTCTGTAACTTTGCCAGAGTTTTTTTTTTTTCTTTTTTCTAATTTATTTGCTTTTGTGGAAATGTAGAGGATAGGGAAAAGCTGTATATGAAAGCAGTTATAAATTCATATATGCTAAGCTTTAGCCAATAAGGGCAATATTTAAATATTTTAAATTATTAGACCCCTAGCCTGGGAACCTCCATATGCTGTGGGTGTGTCCCTAAAAGGACAAAAAAAATAAAAAAAAAAGAAAGTAGAGCCAGTGTATCAAAAAACTTTTGGTGAATGGCAAAAGGGATGTGTGTAAAGAAAGGGAAAAACCTTGGCTTTTCTGTAGAAGAAAAGTAGTAATTACTAGTTGTAGGTGTGGTAATGGGTTAAGAATAACAATCTCAGGAATTACTAAATTACTAGTTTTCAGATTCATTTATCAACTAGAGTAAATAAAACGAGAAACTATTGAAATCTTAGTGTGCCTAAGATGTTGTATTAGATATAAAAAATTGAGTCAGACACTATTTGCGGCATTGCGATTTTGTTTAGAAAATTTTGTGTATTAAAAAGACACTATCCATTGCTTCTTGGCATTTTGGCTAAGATCAAGTATAATATCTATTCTTAACAGTTTAAAAAGATAATCCAAAGTAAAGATACACATTTTAAGAAAATTATACGTGGGCCTACAGAGATAAGAAGTAATGGAACTATTGGTGCATTTTAATCCTTGTGCTCTTGGCAAGTCTCTGGGTTGCATTGTTCCTCTTTTCTTTTATTATTGAGGACTTTGGGAAAATCATTCAAATAACAATTTGGTGATTCATACAGGGTTATGGCAGGAATGAATCTTAGAAGTTTCCTAATTCACCCCTTGGTAACAGATTCCGACACTGAATTAACATGATGGCCAGAAATCACTTACTCATACTTAGCTCTCATGCAGTAGGGATCTGATCACTAAGAGACACATACGTTTGGCCACATTCCTTTTTGGGAAAGAGAATTTCAGCCAGCTGATATAAATTATCTTGGACAGAATAAAAATTGCAGAGAAGTTCCTTGCAGTCAAGTGACTCATCATTGTCACTCCTATGGTTTGGGAACTTCCACATGACACGGGCACAACCAAAATATGTAATAATAAATAAATAAATAAATAAATAAATAAATAAATAAATAAATTCAGGGAGAAAATAATAATTTGGTATTAGTAATAATATATTATTTTTCCTCCCCACATCAAAACAGAGAGCAATAGACATTTCCCATATCTAATTATGTGGGTCCCTGTACTGCATATATTTTCTAAGTTAAAATTACTTTCCCATAGACAAGAATTTGCAGGAATTTTCCCTAAATCGGTCCAAATTCTATGGCATCAAATACTGATTGACTTGATGAGGTTAACGCAAGTGCATTCAACACAGGCTGGGACCTGGGATCTGGGGCCTGGGGGACCCTTTGCTTCAGTGCTTCCACTTGGACAGACATCTCCTCAAACAACAAAACACAGAAAAACTTCAAGGGAGTGAAAATAGCTGCGGGCATGGGCAGTTGGGCTAAGTTATGTACAAGATACAAAAGAACCAAAAAAACCCAACTGTCACTTCTGAAGGTACAGGAGCAAAAACAGGCTACAAGCAGAAAAAGCACCCTGCCCATGAACCTTACACAAGAGCATCACTAAGGGGATGGGCAGATCACATAAACCACACCTCCAGCCTGACCCCTGAGCCCACCCCTACCCTCACCCCATATAAGGAACAAGCTTAACTCCCCTCAGGGAGCAACCAAGGGAACTGTTACTTGTTTTCACTTCCCCCACTGTTGCAGGGGCCCTGTATAAAGCCTTGACTTAATTTCTTGTCTGGTCTCTTATCAATTTCCTTTGATTAAGGAAGGTCAAGAACCTTGGTTGGTAACATATTGATATTGTACAATCTTTACCTCTGACTACTAATAGGTGAAGATATCTTGCTGTTTTGAACTACTGGCTATGGCTATTTTAATTCCTTTTAATTAAATTCTGTGAAATATGACATCTTTTCTTTTAATACCATAATAGATATTTTCAATTTAAGAATGGGTGGTTATTTTAACCATCGGTTCTCCATCTAGTCCCCAGGAAGCAAATCATCTTATTACCTACAGATTAACTTTGTGTTCTTGGCCACAGGCATATTTTCAGGGTATCCCTCCATATTGTTCTGTGTATATAATTTGAGCACTTAAACTCTCTTATCTGCAATGCACACCTCCTAAAATACCAGAGCAAATCCTGAGAAGGAAGAGAAAAAGTAAATTCTTGAAATGACCTTCTGGGGATACATATTCTGCCTTCTCTGGGGCACTTAGCAAGGAAAACAATTCCTTATTTGTTATTCATTCAACTCAACCTCATCCACGAATACCAGGAATCAGCATTTAAAATGTACCCTTTTGGGAGTTCCCGTCATGGCACAGTAGTTAACGAATCCAACTAGGACCTACGAGGTTGCAGGTTCGATCCCTGGCCTCGCTCAGTGGGTTAAAAGATCCAGTGTTTCCACGAACTGTGGTGTAGGTGGCAGATGCGGCTCGGATCCTGCATTGCTGTGGCTCTGGCTTAGGCTGGTGGCTACAGCTTTAATTAGACTCCTAGCCAGGGAACCTCCATATGCCACTGGTGCAGCCCTAGAAAAGACAAAAAAAAAAAAAAAGTACCCTTTTCTTCTGGAAGCACTCTGGCCTGTGACTAAGTCATTATTGTCAAAACAAATCCTACAAAGCACAGGTATGAGGAGCACCTGCGTGGAGCAGGCACCCTCTTCTTCCTGTACTTTTCCATAGCAGCCATAGTAGAAATATCTTCCAACTTACCTTTTTTTTTGTAATAACAATTGCACCTGTGACATATGGAAATTCCTGGGCCAGGGGTCGAATTTGCCTATGCCTGGCCCAGAATTGTGGGCCTGCTGATAACTTTTCATTTGTAACAATGTGAGCTATGTTCATAAAAATAACTGTATAATTATTGGCTATACAAATCCAGACTGGGACCCAAGGCTGCTCCTAAGTAATGAACTTGAGAGGGAAGTATACTTCAGTGATTTCCTCATTGCTGATTCAAACACAGATAAATGTGAATAGACACAGCTATCACTTTTTTTTTTTCCTAGCAAACTTTAATCAGCATTTGTTTATTCAAAATAAAATTTTTCACAGCAACATAGAACTCAGTACAATTTCGGCCTAAAATCTCTAATAAGCTATTGAGTAAAGACAAAAAAATTCAAACAGCCTGAAAGAGATCATGGGAAGAAGTGTTCATTTATGTCTGTCCAGCATACAATTTAAATTGACTGATTGTTTTGGATCATGGAGATATAGCCTCAACCATGAAAATCGCAGTTTCACTCAACTGCCCTGAGAAATGAAGGAATCCCTTAAAAGCAAATAAAAGATTAAGCCAGAGTGCTAGGAGCAAATCGTTAATAATTGTTATGGGACTTGATTGGCTCATAAACATTTCACTCTATCATATCAAAGTGTTCCTTCTGAGGAAGATTCCAAGCCCATAAAAGTTTCCCATTGTTAGTAAAGAGTGAGGCTGGGAAGGTAGAACATGCTAGGGTAGAAAAATGAGGCTAACTTTCCGCACATTCTTCTTGCTGTGCTGAGCCTTTTACCCTTTCCTTTCATTGATCTCAGTGTGGCCAGTTCAGGCCTTGAGAATTCTGGCATTTGATATTCTGATTCTCTGCACAGCTCCAATCACAGGTCTGAATATTCCTGATAGTCTTCTCTTCAGAATACTCCATACTTGGAGGTAAAGAAGGTTATTGACCAAGAACACCCTAGTAGAAGTGATTGGTTTCCTCAAACAGAATTGCTTTGTCATTCCACTGCCATCCCAGCATGCCCTCTGCTTTGGGATATGTAATTTTTTATGCTCTTAAATAGCCTAAGTTATAAGCTAAATTTTGGTATACAAAATGTTTTTGAAACACAAACAAAACAAAAAAAACCTTCAAGAAACACCATATCCCTTACAGATTTTCTTCTTATGTGTCTCCTCAATCTTATAGATTATAAATCACACAGATGGCATAGGTACAGGAAATCTCATTTTATCCCATCTGGATCCAGAAATCTCCCCTTGTGTCCTCTAAAGGGGACACAACCTAAATACATTTCCTGAACTGAAGGCTAAAATACAACCTAATACATTTTCTGAACTGTGATGAACATTGGTGTCTAGTGTCCAATGTCCAATATCCAAGGAGACAGTAGACAGGAAAAATGGAGGTTAGACAAAGGATATAACTTCATGCAGTCTCTAGATAAGGATGGACACCAGAAGGTAAAAGTGACTGGAGTTCCCTTTGTGGCTCAGCAGATAATGAACCCAGCTAGGATCCATGAGGATGTAGGTTCGATCCCTAGCCGTGCTCAGTGGGTTAAGGATCTGGCATTGCTGTGGCTGTGGTGTAGATGGATGGCTATAGCTCTGATTCAACACCCAGCCTGGGGACATCCATATGGTGAGGGTGTGGTCCTAAAAAGTAAATAAGAAAATAAATAAATTAATTAATTAATTAAAATTGACTCCTCAAAGTATGGTTTTTGAAAAGTCTGTTAGAGTTGAAATGCATGTTTTGACATGAGGAAAATAACGCAGATTTGGCGCGATTCTAAGGATTCATCCACTTCCTTTCTCAAAAGATTGGTATTTAGTGGTCTCTGCAATAACCCCAGTCTTGTCCCACTGTTTTCAACTGTTTAGGACTGGAACCATAAAACTCTAGGGTGAATGTTTCGTAATTTATTAATCACCTAACTGTCTCTAGGGTTTGGAAGCAAGTGCTAACCTACATTTGAGCATCGCCTCTTTCTGTTTCTGTGTGCACAGAGGAGACATACATACTCCTCCATCAGTGTATTGTTAACCTGCTCCTTTTAATCAACATTCCTCACATGCTCATGTCCATTATCAATACTCTAAGATTTAAAACATTTTGGGTTGAATCCCTATACTTCATAGATATAAAATTTTACTCTTTTTTCTTGGCAATAATTCTCTCTTTTCTATTTTGGTATATGTCATCATACCCATTAATGGCAGGGTTAATAGTGACTAGGTCTGCTACCATTATTTGGCTGCTAAATTTTCTTTTCCCTTTATTCCGTTGATTTCCTCCAGGCTTATGTCTTTCTTTCTTTCTTTCTTTCTTTCTTTCTTTCTTTCTTTCTTTCTTTCTTTCTTTCTTTCTTTCTTTCTTTCTTTCTTTCTTTCTCTTTCTTCCTTTCTTCCTTCCTTCCTTCCTTCCTTCCTTTCTTTCTTTCCTTCCTTCCTTCCTTCTTTCTTTCTCTTTCTCTCTTTCTCTCTTTCTTTCTCCCTTTCTCTTCCACCCAATCTTTCTTCTCCTGTACTTTTAATTTTCCATCAAAAAACGTTAACTTAGGAGTTCCCGTCGTGGCACAGTGGTTAACGAATCCGACTAGGAACCATGATCCCTGGCCTTGCTCAGTGGGTTAAGGATCCGGCGTTGCCCTGAGCTGTGGTGTAGGTCATAGACACAGCTCGGATCCCGCGCAGCTCAGATCCCGCGTTGCTGTGACTCTGGTGTAGGCCAGCAGCTACAGCTCCAATTCAGCCCCTAGCCTGGGAACCTCCATATGCCGTGGGAGCGGCCCTAGAAACGGCAAAAAGCCAAAAAAAAGATTAGCTTAGAATTCCTTTGTCGTGCAGTGGGTTAAGGATCCAATGTTATCACTGCAACAGCTCAGGTTACTGTACCCTACATGGCCAAAAACAAATAAAAATGGTTAACTTTTACATAAGCAATTTATTTTTATTTTCATATGTTAAGGCTTATTATATATGATATTTGGGCTTGCAGCTTATTAACTCTTTTTAATCACTTAACTCTTTGTATGCTCAAAAATTGCATTTTCAATTAAAAATGTCTTTTTCGTTTTTTCCTTTTTTTTTTTTTTTTTTTTTGCCACAATTTTCTGCAGAAGTTCCTGGGCCAGGGATGGATGGAACCTGTGCCACAGCAATGACAATGCCAGATCATTAACCCACTGAGCCATTGGGAATTCCTGGTTTGATTTTTTATTTTAAATTCTGAACCTGATATTATGCTGTAAATCTAAGTTTCCCCCAAAAGACTAGTCTTTGAATTAGAGACACTTCATAAAAGAACCTTAAGTACAACAAAAATGGATGCATTTTCAGCATAATGTAATCCATATTCATTTTCTGACTTGAGTATTTTCTTTTTCTGTTGATTACATTGAAACAGGTGGTAACTTTAATCACTACTCATTATCTTATATTCATCTCACAGTATTTTACTGAAATTCTTATAAAATGTCATGATTAGAACAATTTCAGATTCTTTTTTTTGTTGTTCATGTTTCAGTGCATGATATCCATTATCACTCAAGGAAATATTTAATCTAAAAACAGTATTACTCAATGAATAGATGAATGAGTTGCAATTTTGGTCATCATAATTCATTCGTGCATACCTAGAAGTAGGAAAATAGATATATGCAGAGCAAAAGAGTTACTTTGATATTGAAATATACAATTTAAGCATGAAATTTTAAGTTGTTGAGAAATACCTAGAGAAAAAAATTACTGTGTAAATTATACATTATTCAGCTTTCAAATAGGTATATAAAGAATGGACATCAGGGCACATACTTAATAAATAAAATGAGATAGCTAAATAATAAACTCCATTTATGGATTTCCAAATATGATCTCAGAAAAAAAAAAACTTCAAAATGGGACAAATATGGTTTTCTAAAAACAATAATACCATGTAGAATTAGCAATGAAATTACAATTTAAATGTACATAATTCAATAAATAAGTGGAAGACCCTGGATTGTGATCATTATTTGTGACATAAGAGTAAAATAATGGGGTATTTTTATCATGTAAAACCTAAGCAACTGTTTCAAATATTAAAAAAAAAAAAATCCATTTCACTTCACTTCTCCATTTGTGTTTACAAAACAGGTTAAAATAACCCTGCCTTGATGATATAGCAAGGACTCCTGAGAAGTGGCCTGTAGAGGAACAGAATAAATGGCCTTTTAGGATCTGAAGCCTCCATTAAGTCCAATCTGTGTCCCATTCCCAGAAGGTTTAAAAAAAAATAAGTAAATATAAGAAACAAACAGACATTTCAACAGCAATCTAGTGAGTTGTTAAATATATTTTGTCCACTCAAAATTTTGGAAGTTCTCATTTAACAAAAAAGGATTTTAGTGAAATACAATACAGTTTTCACCTTTTACAAGGAAATGAGTTTTATTGGTCAGAGAACTAAGGTATTTTGTTTAAGTCCAATTTTAATAAAACTCTATAAAGAAATCAAATGGATTAAAAACATCTGATGTACTAAGTTGCAACTTTGTCAATAAGCAAGAAATATGAGAAATAGAAGTCTTACAGAATGACATGTTACATGTTTGCTAATTAAAAAACATCAGACTAAAAGGATGACATTTCTTTAAGCAAGTGACTCTAGGAATGAATGACAGACTCTATTATGTAGTCTAGGAACTAGAAAAGGAAGCCGAGCAGAAAACTAATGAAACAACAAATGCATAAATTTACAGAAGTGTGGGATATCTATGGAGCAGTAGCTGTAGGATATGACATATAAGAAATAGATTTTCATATTGCTAGTGGAATGACAAGGTGAATAGTTGAATTGGACACTATGAGTAATAATATCAAAATACCAAAAAACGTTTTGTTGTAATTAGTTATATACAAGTTCAGCAATTGGCCAGGCATAGGAGAATTAAGAAGATAGGTGGTGATCATACTGCTTTACCCTCAAGAACAAATATGTCTAGCAGTTGCAACAACCTGACAAAATACACATATTGCCAAGGACTTGCTGATATAGTAATTCATGGAGGGATGGAGGTTTGATTGCACTGTTACTCTGTATATTTTAATATTTAATCTAAATTGATAACCAAATGTCACAATCTAAATGTAGCCCATGTGACAAGGATAGCAGAAATGATAGTTGATTTAAACTGCCATAGCAGTATATATTAAGCAATCACTAATAGAGGAAGAAATAGCAAATTCTTTGCTTCTTGGGGAAAATTAAATGCCCAATAATATTTTTTTTTGCAAAACTTCTTGATGATGTGTGATACAGAATTTAAGTTGCTCATTAGTCTTTATTTGTGTAACCCAATTCTCTTGCTATGGGGTAGACAATAGGATGCAGAAATTTAAAATACATTATTTTTCTAGTGCTAATAGATAAATACTTAATACATAATGCGCTTAATGTACTATAATTTACACAAATTACCCCCTATTTTTGTTCCCAGAAGACATAACTTTGCATCTCATGGAAACGAATATTGGAACATCTGTGCTATTATTGAACAAATCTCTTACTAGAAATTGTTCTATAGCAATACCATTTGGAGAAATGTTTTCACATTTCTTTCATTCATTAGATATTATATAAGATTTGTACAATTACTAAGAAAGAAAACAGGAGGAAATCAAATCATTTGTAACATTTATTTTCTTAGTGATAATATTAAAACACTTATTTTTATTGCATACGGGTTTATTGTTTACAAAGGAACCCTATTTTTTATATTCAGAAAAGATTAGGAAGTATAAATTCAAAAAACTATAATAATAATAACACTGATATATCATCTACTATGTTTCAGACACTGCTCCAACCACTTTAAATATAGTATTTTTTTTAAACCAACATTTGGAATAGGTACCACCGTTTCCTCAATTGTAAGGATGTGGAGACTACATAAACTGGTAATTGGCAGCAGTAGTCGCTTGAGTCTATATGCTTAACCACTATTAATTTGGTTCTGAAAAGGAATAATTAAGTGATAAAATAGAATTCACGTATTGAATGAAAATGAAATTAATGACCTTAATAAAACTATAGAGTTACAAAGTTGTGTTCAAAATTATATCATTCAGTAGTAACCATAAAACCCAATGGCTTGCTTCAAGTTTCCTCCAGTCATTTGATCAAATTCAAATTTATTTTAAAATAGATGCATAAAAACATCTTTCAAAATATTTTCAGGATATGTAAGTATTGATAGATTCTATCAAAGAACCTCTTGTGATAACTGAAAAAAATCTTTACAAAGGCTACATATAGTGTAGTATTTATGCTGAATATAGCTTATTTAAAATAGTGTAAAAAGAGGGATCAGTATGGTGGAATAGAGGGACCTTGACTACAATTTCTCTCATGGACTCACCAAAATTACAACTTCTTAGAGTGCATCTATCTGTGAGAATGATCTCAGGACTTGCAGAAAAAAAAAATTCACAACTAAATCTACAAACAAGATGGGTAGGTTGAGTCAGGATCCAGACTCCCTGGTCAATGACTCTCAAACAGAAGCAAAATCAGAACTACAGTGATCCTCGTTGCCTATCCAGAAGGCTCTTAAATATCAGCAGGTGGCTCTGACCCAGGTGACTTTCATTTTTCTGCTTCTGCACTAGATCTCAGAGTGTGTAAGATTTTTAATGTAACCTTTAAGAGCAGAGTCTCCGTTTCCTATAGTCCCCTACCTCTCCTGAATGCTAGCCTGGCTATTTTTCAAAGCTCGATCTTCTGGGGCCTTGTCTTCCCAATGCAGGATCCCTAGCTGGGGATCCTAAAGTTGGGCTCAGGCAGGAAGCAGCTGGGACTCCTCTTGGGGACTGAAATGCTGGAAGGAGACATTTTGGAGATCTTGCTCTTTTGTGCTAAAACTGATGCTAAGATAATGGCAGTAAGTACACAGCTATCAATAGTTACTTTAAATATAAATGGGCTAAATGTTCCTTTCAAATGATATAGATTAGCTGAATGGATACAAAAAAAAAAAAAAGACCCATCTATATGCTGCCTACAAGAGACTCATTTCATATCTAAAGACATACACAGCCTGAAAGGGAGAGGGTAGAAAAAATTATTCTGCGCAAGTGGAAATAAAAGCCTAGGTAGCAATACTTTTATCATACAAAATAGATTTTAAAACAAAGACTGTAACAAGAGACACAAAAGGTCATTATATAATGATAAAGGGATCAACCCAATAAGAAGCTATAACACTTTATAAATATACTTGCATCCAATTATAAGCACCTAAATACATAAAGCAAATATTAACAGACATTAAGGGAGAAATTAACAGAAATACCATAATAGTAGGGGATTTTAACACCCCACTTAAATCAATGAAAAGATCATTCAGACAGAATTTTTTTAATTACTTACATTAGACATACTAGGTTACATTAACATTCCACCCCAAAATAGCAGAATACACACCCTTTTCAAGTGCACATGGAACTTTCCCCAGGGTAGATCACATGTTTGGCCACAAAACAAACCTCACTAAATTAAGAAAACTGAAATCATATCAGGAATCTTTTCCAACTACAATGATATGAGATTGGAAATCAACTATAAAAAAAAGGTGGAAAAAACATGAACAGATGAAGTCTAAACAATATGCTATTAAACAACAAATGGATTAAAAATATGATCAAAGAGAAAATTTAAAAAAAATACCCAGGGACAAATAAAAATGGAAACACTAACATTCCCAAATCTATAGGATATGGAAAAGGTAGTTCTCAGAGGGAAGTTTACAGTGATAGAGGACTACCTCGGGAAATAAGTAAAATCTCAAATAAACTATCTAACATTATACTTAAAGAAATAGAAAACATCAAATACCATAGTTAGTAGAAGGCAAGAAATTATAAAAATCAGAGCAGAAGTAACTGAGATAGACTAAAAAAATAAAAAAAAAGGTAGAAGAGATCAAGGAAAATAAGAGCGGATTCATTGGAAAGGTAAAAGGAAAATCGAAATATTTTAGTCAGACTCATGAAGAAACCAGAGGCAGGCAAAAATATTTAAAATCAGAAATGGAAGAGGAGAAATTACAAACAATAAAGAAGTGCAATGAGGAGTTCCCGTCGTGGCGCAGTGGTTAACGAATCCGACTAGGAACCATGAGGTTGCGGGTTCAGTCCCTGCCCTTGCTCAGTGGGTTAACGATCCGGCATTGCCATGAGCTGTGGTGTAGGTTGCAGACGCGGCTCGGATCCTGCGTTGCTGTGGCTCTGGCGTAGGCTGGAGGCTACAGCTCCGATTGGACCCCTAGCCTGGGAACCTCCATATGCCATGGGAGTGGCCCAAGAAATAGCAAAAAAAAAAAAAAAGAAGTGCAATGAATCAGAAGAGGTTACTAAAAACAAATATATGTCAACAAATTAGATAACCTAGAAGAAATGGACAAATTCCTAGAAATGTACTATTTTTCAAGACTGAATCAGGAAGAAATAGAAAATCTCAACAGACTCATTACTAGTAATAAAACTGAATCAGTAACCAAAGAACTCTCAACAAAAGTCTATGACAAGATGACCTCACAGGTGAATTCCACTAAATATTTAGATAACGGTTAACACCTATTCATCTCAAGCTGTTCCAAAAAAAAAAAAAAAGAAAAAAGAAAAAATACTTCCAAACAAACCCCTTCTATGTTCCAGAATCTCCCTAGTTCCATTGTGAGACAAAGGCACATAAAATAGAAAATCACAAGTCAATAGTACTGATGAATATGGATACAAAACTTCCCAACAAAATGTTAGCAAATCAAATGCAACAATACATTAAAAGGATACTACACCATGATCAAGTGAGATTTATCTCAGGGGTGCAAGGATGATTCAATACCTATGAATCAATAAATGTGATACACTACATTACTGAAATGAAGGATAAAACTCATATGATCATTTCAAGAGATGCAGAGAGAGCTTTGACAAAATTCAGTATCCACTTATGATTAAAACTTTCCACAGTGTGGGTATTAAAGTCCATATATGACAAAACCACAGCCAATGTCATACTCAATGACGAAAAGCTGAAAGCGTTTCCTTAAGATAAAAAACAAGTCATGGATGCCTATTATGGCTACTTTTATTCAATATATTACTGGGAATTCTAACCATAGCAATCAGACAAGAAAAATAAATAAAAGGAATCCAAATTGGAAAGAAGTAAAGCTGTCAGTCTTTACAGATGACATGATACTATATACAGAAAATCGTAGAGACTTCAGTAAAAAACTGTTGGAACTCATAAATGAATTCAGTAAAGCTTCAGGATCCAAATTTAACATATAGACATATATGTTGTAATGAACTATCAGAAAGATACTTTTTTTATCTTTAAAAAAAATCTCATTTACAATTGCATCAAAAATAATAAAATATCTATGAATAAATCTAATCAAGTAGGCGAAAGACCTATACTCTGAAAACTGTATGACACTGATGAAAGAAATTGAACAACACAAATGGAAAGATATACCATACGTAAACCATGAGGATTGAAATAATTAATTAGTTTAGCTAAAAAGTACACACAGTCCAAGGCAATCTACAATTTTGATGCAATTCTTACCAAATTACCAATAATAATTTCACAGAACTAGAATAAATAACCTAAAATTTGTATGAAACCACAAAAATACACAAATAGCCAAAGAAACTAGAAAAACATCTAACTGGAAGTATGTGTCTCTTCATTCCCTTTCCTCTTTTGTTTATCCTCCATACCCCTCCCTCTGGCAACCACTCATTTGTTCTCTGTATATATGAGTCTGTTTTCTTTTTTTGTGGTGGTTGTTGTTCATTTGTTTTGTATTTTAGATTACACATATAAGTGATATTGTAATAAATTTCTTTGACTTATTTCACTTAGCTTAATAACCTCCAGATGTGTTCATATCTTCACAAATAACAAGATTTTATTTTTTCTGTGGCTATTATTCTAGAAGACACCATATTTTCTTTTCTTGGGTCTGCAAGAGTATCAGTTAAACAGAGTGGATCAGTCAAGCACAATTAGGCACAGAGGAGCTTCTATAAATTTCAAATTTCCAGCTCACCATCCTCAATAAACTATACTAAAAGTATGTTATGGGAGTTCCCTCCTGGCCTAGAAGGTTAAGCATCTGGCTTTGTCACTGCTGTGCCTCTGGTCAGTGCTTTTGCTTTGGTGTAGGTTCAATACCCCTGGCCCAGGAACTTCTGAATGTTGTGGGTGTAGCCAAAAAAAAAAAAGGAAAAAGACAAAGCTGTTCTCTTATTAAGCTTCTGACATCTTTTTTAAAAAATATTTTATAATACATGTTGTATAAATTATGCATTTTACCTAAACTTTTTTTTAACCTTTAAAAATTTAGATAAGAAAGTTAAATTTACACTTAACAAGATTCTTCCTATCACCTGTCCACCTGCACCCTCCTTTTCAGGATTTTTCATAGAATTAACATCAGAGAAGTTTTCAGCACTGTGAAGCTTCACTGGTGGCTAGAGATTGCCTCGGAATAAAATTATCTGTTGCAAAGCATGTAGCCTAGAGCCAAGTGTTAACCTGGTTTTCTCCAGCACACAGATGTCTTTCAATTAGATGAAACACTAAAGTTAAGTCTGTCATAGAACTGCTATAGAAAATGTGTATTCCCTGTAGTATATTTTATTTATGCTGAATCTTCATAATCAGAACCTAGATGCACTTAGTTGGAGTCATATGTGAATTTGTGGAGACACTGGGAAAATGCCGTATACCCAGCTACACTGAAATATCAGTTTTCCATGAACATGATAAATTGAAAATAGCAATATATTTTTTTTCCCTATTTCATTGGGAGTGGGGAGTAAAGGAGTAAGTTCTAGTTTACACCAAAATGACCCACCCTGTATAGCATCATGTGACTGAAATTAATTTTCATTCAGTCCTGAAACTAAGAATCAATCTGATTTAAATATCTCTAACAATTATTATGGCACTTAGGAAGCAATAAACATTGTAAAATCATGGATTTTGCCCCAAAGATATTTTCTTTTTCAATGGTAAAATAGTGATATTATTTTTAACATGGTTTCAATGGATATTTAATTGTTGAAACAGCCTTTGTAATGTTTGTTTTAAATTTGAAGGGGTTGGACATGAAGCGACAAAAGAGTCACCACTCTTGCCTTTGGTCAAGCCTTTTCTGGACTGTGGATACTCGATACTTGATGCTACCCTATGTCCTTCTAATATGTTCTCCACACAGCCTCCAAATTAACATTTAGACATTGCCATCATAAGGATGGCAATCCTACGCTTAACACATGTTATCAAATCAGCAAGGTCTAAAGGGTAAAATGAAATCCTCAGATAGTGTGGATTTTGGAGAAATACTTCCAACTTCATCTTTCAGATTTTTCCATTCCCTTTTTTTTTCTAAGGAAAACTAATCATTTGCTGTTCTATGAGTACATTTCCTTGCACATTTGTTTCTGGGATTTATATCTGCTCTTACATAGGCTTCCCAAATTCTATTTATCCTTTATATTTAGCTTACATATAACCTTGCCTAAGCATCAGCTCCACTGTTTTCTCACTCTCCCCTAGCGGTGTCCCATTCTTTCTTGTACCATGTTGGGCTGCACCCAGATGGCCTTACAAGGTCTGTACTTTGTCAGCTTCAAGTCCAAAGAAAGACCCCATGGTTAGCGACAGAGACATCAATGGTTTAATGGTTGGGGGAGCTTACATGTCTATTGCAAGGTCCTGGAACTGCACCCCACCTTGTGCAGCAGATAGAAGGCAGGACATGGCTGCAGTCTTCATTCCCATGCAGGGGAGATTGCCAGTCATGGAGGGAATTATGTCAGGTTGGCTCATCAGTTACCAGGGAAGCCAGCAGAAGGGCATGCCCTTCACTGCCTCTTTCATAAGAACCATCACTAGCTGGGAAGGGGGCAAGTATGTAGGAAGGTCAGTCATGTACTTAGGGTGTAGGTGAAGCAGGCACTAGTTGAGCAGAAGATGTCTAGAGAACAGCCATCTTGAGTGTCCTGACCAAACATTCCCATTTTGTTAGAACATTAATTCTTTATTTCAAGGAGCTGTATGCCTATCAACTCTTGCTAGGACGGACATCAGGTTCTGATGGCAACCCATGCAATGCTCATCTCTATGTTCAGAGCACACCGTACAGAGAAAAATCAATATTAATTAAAGGAGAGAAGAAAGAGCAAAGGAGCAAAGAACTGTTGAGTCTAGGAAACTTGATAGGCCTGTCTAGAGAGGAGAGAGGATATCACTACCGTCTGTTGCTTCAGACAACATATAAATCATATATAACTCTTAAAAAGAACATAGAGGTTCATCTCATCCATCCCTTTGTTGATAAAATATTCACATGTCAAAATAATTACCTTACTGGTTGGAACAACAAAGGGAAATTGCAGAATCTAGTTCACATTATCTTGTTCACTTTTGTACCAAATCTTGAAATCTTAAGAAAATCTCAATGTCCAAAAATCTCTATTTTTTCTCCTCATCTGTGTCCTTCGTCTCTATCACAGAAATTTGTATCTTAAAATTAATAAATAATAAAATGAATGAGCAAATAAACTCCAATATCTCAATTTTGAATGCAGTAATAAAGAGAGATTATATTGAAAAACCTGCAATTCCAAAATGATACAATCAAATGTTGCAGTGACCAATTCTGAGTTGTTTTTTATTTTTCAGGTTTTTGTTCTCTTTGCCAAAAGCAAGTTTGTTGTTGCTGTTACTTATTGCTTACGTAAGTAGGAAGAATACTGGATTTTCACTACCTTTTCTCCCTTCATAAACTAAAGTGAAATTCAGAGGTGATCGTCATAGTGCAAAGAACCAGTGGTTAGTACAGAGAAAACATAGTAACAAGGGAATCAGATATATTGATACCATCGATACACAATCATCCCTTACTACTCCAGTTTAGGCCACCTCCCACCCCATATTACCCCTTCTAACCTCAATTCTTACCCTTTGTGTAACATAATTCTTCTTGCTAAACATGACCTATTTTAGCAGAAATTCCGGTATCCTTTGTGAAACTTATTCTAGTGATGCTCATGCTTGCCTTAGATCTTTCTGCCTCGTCATAACCGCTTTCCTTTTTTTCTGCACAGCAGGGAGCTTCTTAGGCCTACAATTCTTAACACTTCCCTTCCTTCTAATCTTTTATCTATTTTGGACTTTTCTTTCTTTTCCCTACTGTCAAACATCTATACTTTTGCTATTTGTAACCACTTTCCATTCCTTCTGTTCATTGGTGTTTTGAACACTTAAGTCTGATTATTTCCTGGTTCATATCTCCTCCCAATGTTAAACTTATTTTTGTTGAGCTAGGAATGTTGGGCTTTGCTGAGGTAACATGCCATTGGTCCTATATCCCTAAACATGCCTTATGTTAAAAAATAGAGATAGACTCATGGAACCCATAAAATAAACCAGCTGGCTATTGAGACACTGATTAGGGGTGGAAATTTTAGTTTGAGTCATTCAAAACAGTCATATAAATTCATAAACTCAATGGATCAGAGTTAAATAGGTTTAGGGGAACTGACTCATCAACCAGACATACAATAGATAAATGCGCAAACCAGAAAGCTGAATTATTAAGTTACAGTGAGAAATATAACTGAAAGGTAAACTCAACAATTTATATCTCTGTTCAGCTCATTCCATCTTCTTGGGAAAGTAAAAATATATTCAAAACTGTTCATAACTATAGAATCAGAGCAAGGGAAATGGACTGAAAAATCTTAATAATAATTGTCTTCAAGTCACCATAGTCTGATGTATCCATATTTTTAATCATAGAAAAAAAGTCAGCTCCGCAAAGTCTCTCTAACATCAACGAAGATAATTTAAGACACCTCATATATTAACAAACTCTCCTCAAGTTAGTGTAATAACATTGATTAAATTTTACCTTTTTTTTTTTTGGCTATGCATGGAGCATGTGGAAATTCCCAGCCACAGCATTCACCAGAGCAGCTTTCAGTGACACCAGAGGCTTAAACCAATGTGCTAGAAAAGAACTCCTAAATTTTACCTCTTTACTTAAATTATTTTTGCCTTCTCTGGCTACACCTGAGTCATTGTGATTGCATTAAGTCTTTCTCAATTCCAATCTCTTCTCAAAATAGATAATTTATTTTCAGACTAATTCATTGGAGTTGAGTTACTTCTATTTTTGATTAATCAGATCCATCAACTTCAGAATATGTGTAGATTAACTAAAGAATAACCAAGCTAGGAGTGTTCCCTTAGTGTGATCTTTGTTGAAATAATTATACCTTAATTTTCCCTGCCATGATATTCCTCTCTGTTTCCAGAATTAACCATCATCTCTATGGCCTGGCATTCTGCCTTTTAAACAAAATTAATATAACATTTCTTCTAGCATGTAAATGTCAGAAGACAAAAAGGATTTCTTAAACTGTATAAATATTACCATTCTTTTTCTTTTTAAATTGATAGATGTTTAATGTAATGAGATTTGAGAATTTTGTTCACCCAAAAGAAGAGATCCATTGTTTCCACCCCTTTGGACAATTCCCTTGTGCCACTTTCCAAACAATCTTCTCTAAGATATTCTGATTTTTTCCAACATAGATTAAAATTTTTCTTATAGTTAGTCCTCATATAAAAGGAATTGTATTGTGCATTTGATTTTGTCTCTGATTTCTTTTGCTTGGAAAAAAATTATCCATGTTTTTCCATGAATCAAGACTCCACTGATATTTCTTACTGAAATTCTGGAATTTCCCATTGTGGCTCAGTGGTAACAAACCTAGCTAGTATCCATGAGGATGAGCATTCGATCCCTTGCCTCACTCAGTGGGTTAAGTACCTGGAGGTTGCTGTGCCTGTGGTATAGACCAGCCCCTGCAGCTCTGATTCAACCCCTAGCCTGGGAACTTCTATATGCCACAAGTGTGGCCCTAAAAAAGAAAAAAAAAAAAGAAAAAAAAGAAAAAAAGAAAAAAGAAATAGTATTCCATCCTATAATTATATCACAACAGAGGTAACCATTTTCCTCATAATGATCAAATAGTTTTTTTTCTAGCTTTTAGCTATTACAAATGAGATCCTTTTGAAAACTATTTGGATGAAGATTTTTGTGACCACACTTTCATTTTCTTAGATAGATTCCTAAGATTGGAATTGCTAAGACTTAGAATCACTGTACATCTAACTACCAAAACTTTCTCCAAAGTGATTGAGCCATTGTATGCTACAACCAGAAACATATGAGGATTCCCCTTTTTCACATCCTTCCCAACATTTGTATTTTAGGGTTTTTGTTTGCTTGGTTTTTGGTTTTTTAGGTTTATTTGTGGCCACATCCATGGCATGTGTAAGTTCCTGGGCCAAGGATTGAATTGCACTTCAGGAGCAACCCAGGTCACTGTAATGACAAGGAGGGATCATTAACCCACAAGAGACCTCCGTTCTTTCTATTCTAACAATTTTAATGGGTTTAAAATAGACCTCATTGAATTTTTGTGCTTTAATATTGTTGTAGTTCCTGAATGACTAATGGTGTTGAATAATTTTTCATGGACATACTTGCCATTCTTATGTCTTCTTTTATAGCATGCTTGTTCCATTTTTCCCTCTTATTTAATCAGGTTATTTGACTTTTATATTCAGGTTACAAGTTCTTTATCTGATTTATCTACTGTAAATATTTGTTCCCGGTCTGTAGCTTGCTACTCATTTTCTCCATGGTAGTTTTTTAGAAAGCCATGATTGGAACTTTGCTGAAGTCCACTTTGTGCTTTTTCCTAATGATCAGTGCTTTTGTAACCTAGGAAATCTTTGCTACTCCCTAAGTGGAGTTTACATACTTTCTATTAACTATCCTTCAGGTCACTGATCCTTTCCACTCTGCCCAGTTTGTTGTTAAATGCATTGAATATATTCATTTCTGATATATGTATGTGTATGTATATATATAGGCACACACATTTATTTATTTAGGATGTATTTATTTACTTATTTATTTATTTCAGGCCTTTTCACTTGGTTCCTTTTTTACAATTTCCATATTTCTGCTGAAATTATTCTTCCTTTCTCATATATTGCTGCTTTTTCACTAGATCCTTTGACATATTTTTCAGTTTAAGACATTTTGCTTTTTATCTTAGGTTGCATTTTCTTGCCCCATTGAGTTTCTTACATTTTTACGGAATGTTAAACAGCTATAGAGGAGTAAATAACATTTATTCCTTAGAAAAGTGGATGCTTCTCTTTCTGCCCAGTGGCTAGTTTGGTAGGTCACAAGTCCTTTGTTCTCCAGTCCAGACAGCTTTTTTTCTGTCATGCTGTCCTGCCCCCAGCCATGAAGTTGGTACAAGCCAGGGGCAGCTCTGAGAGGCTTCTCTCAACTCTGCTAGTCAGTCCTGGCTGTCAGCTTACTGTCCCCATGAGCTCAGTTAGCACCCATAGCTATCAGGTAGGATTCAGACTCCTGGTGTGGCCAGAGATCCATCTAAGGAATTCTAATGTACCAGCCAGCCTATATGTGGCTATTAGAAGTTTTTTAAAATTAGATTGGTTTTGGTATAACCCCATTGATGGCACTTTCCTTTTCTATTCACTACCATGCAGAAATGATCATTCCACAGGGTTCTTCTCCATTTAAAAGGGCTTGCTATTGTCTTGAGTTTATATTATTTAGATTTCCTTGCATCCTTGAATATTCGATAGTAAAAATAAGTTAGTTAAGAATAACCAGGAGTTCCTGTCATGGCTCAGCAGTAACGAACCCAACTAGTACCCATGAGTATGTGGGTTCCATCCATGGCTTCAATCAGTGGGTTAAGGATCCGGCATTGCGGTGAGCTGTAGTGTAGCTCACAGAAGCAGCCCGGATCCTTCATTGCTGTGGCTGTGGTGTAGGATGGGAAGTCCAATTCGACCCCTGGCCTGGGAACTTCTATAAGCCACCGGTGTGGCCTTAAAAAGACAAACAGAACAAAATGAAATAAAACAAAAACCTACGTTCTGAGGCTTACTCATTTTGTTTAATTGTTAGAGTGGGAGTGATGATCTGCTCAAATTTTCTACATCTTAATCACAAGCAAAGGTTTGTATCTTTTTTCACTTCTGTTCGTTAAAAGCCAATAACTATAGTGAATATTAATGGATTCATTTTTTACATTCTCAGGAAATATGTAAATTTATGTAGTTTACCAAAGGGAACCTACTGAACTGATTTCTGTAATCAAAAATCAAATGTTTGTAAATTTAGGAGTAATATGTTATTAAAAAATATATTCAAACAAGATTTACAAGGTAAATTCACATATGTTAATAAGAAAATATCATTCCATTATAGCCAAACAAGCCATCTGCCTGTCTGTTGCTCTGCTAATACCTTTCTGGAAAACTTTCCATAAACATTTGTTTAGTTTTACAAAAGAAAAAGACAAAGCAGCCAAGAACATAATTCTAATGACACATCAATGTGTTACTTTCACAGACAGCATTTTATTTTTCTGTTGTAAACAACAAAGTCACATATTATAGCATTAATTTTACCATGGAAGAAATAGGGCTCAGTCTGATTACACGGTTGTTTTAAGCTCATAGTGAGAGATGTCAGAACAGGATTGAAATATTCCTGAGACAGACAAAGGAGGAATAGATGAAGGGAAACTGCAGTGTTTTACATTTAAACAAGGTTTCTCTCTTTAAAAAAAGACCGTTCATGAAAACAAAGTGTTTCTGTTATTAATTTGTATTTGGATATCAATTAGCAAAGTTCCCTGATGGCTTTAAAAGAATAGATGGAAATAGTTATTTACTGTATTAGCAAAAGGAAAAAAAGGGGGTGAAATAGCTGTCTCCCTTTCCTGCATACTCATTTAACTCTCACAATCAGAGCTATTTATTTTCTTGGAGTTCCCTGATGTCTCAGTGGGTTAAGGATCTGGCATTGTCAGAGCTGTTGCTCTGGCTACTGTTGTGGCATGGGTTTGATCCAGTCCCTGGCCTAGGAACTTCCATATCCCTTGGGCATGGCCAAGAAAAAAAACAAAAAAACAAAAAAACAAAAAACAAACAAAAAAGCAGAGATACTTACTTTCTGCCTACCTGTTAACCCCACAGCAGACAAAAGGAATAACAGAACAGAATGAAACAGGCTCTCAAGACTATTACTCTGAATTTGAAAATTTTGAAGCTTTTGAGTATTTTGGAGCCAGACCTAACTACATAATTATTTTGTTTTGTGCCAGTGAATTGATTCTTATTTAAATTTAAGCTACAGATAAACTTCATATTTTGATTACATGTTAGAGAAATTATGCAGGAGATAGAGACTATTTTGTTCATAACTATTTTTTAAAATATGTCATCATGTTTCTGTCATTAATTGAAAGATCAGACTGCAGGTAAGAAATTAAAAGAAACTGAAAAAAGCCTCATCTCTTAGTTACAACCTCAAACTACAGATATATGAGTATCACTAAAACCAAAAATATATACTGCTTTAAGATAATATACCACTTTCACATTAATATTCTTTAATTTTATTCTCAAATTATTTTGCTTTTTCTGTTTGTTTTTTGTTTGGTTGGTTTTTGTTTGTTTGTTTTTGCTGCACCCTTGGCATATGGAAATTCTCAAGACAGTGATCAAATCTAAGCTGTAGCTCTGACCTATAGCTATGACAACACTGGATCCTTTAACCCTCTGTGGAAGCCAGGGATTTAACTCAAGCCTCTACAGCAACCTGAGCTTCTCCAGTTGGATACTTAACCCACTGTGCCACAGTGGGCACTCCTAAAGTTCACTTATAGCATATAGTCCTTCAACTGTTGGTTGCCAGGAATGAAATATTCTTTCTCTTTAAATATCACCACCATTCTGAAATGTTCATATATTACGCCCATTTTTTGGATGAGCAACCTGAATTATCCAGAAGAGCTAAATTACTGCAAAAGGGTACATTGATTTGAATTAACAGAGTTAAGTTCTGACTGCAGATCCATCTGACTCTAGCCCAATGTCATTCAACCATATTAGCATTCCTGGAACATCAGTTGTGGGACGTCAACATGTTTTCGGGGATTCAGTAGTCAAGATGTGAGAAAAATCGTGCCTGTCATTACACTGTCTTAGATATTCACAATGCCAAGAGCGTAGCTGTGATGAGTTCCACAGTAAAAGACCTCCTTAACTTTGTTTACACATCGGCTTCCAAACTCTCTTAACTGGGTGCATCTTTTCACAGACTACTCAATCACCTTTGTGAAAAACAGCTTGGGAAATGCTGACTTTTGTAAGTTTCCCAAAGGAAAAGATGTTTCCTTAACCTTCCTACTCCTTAAACAGAATGCTGGCCAAGTACATCTCCACAGTAAACAGTGTATCTAGTTCCTAACTGTTACCTGGTGTTGTGGTCCATCCATCTTCCTCCATTGTGGTTAGAGCCACAAGTCACCCCATCATACATGCATGAGCATTTAACCCCTGCCAGGACTCCTGCCCATGGATGTAGAACCTTGAGATATTTCTATTTAGGGACTTTCAGCCATTTGTTACTATGATTTATCAATGGGGGAGCATTTACTCATTTCTTTACTCACTACCATCCCAGGTATTTTGAAAGAAATTAAAACCAGAGTTCCCCTTGTGGCTCAGAGGAAATTAATCTGACTAGCTCCCTGAGGACTCAGCTTCAATACCTGGCCTTTTTCAGTGGGCTAAGGATCTGGTGTTGCCATGAGCTGCAGTGTAGGCTGCAGATGTGGCTCGGATCCCGCGTTGCTGTGGCTATGGCATAGGCCAGCAGCTACAGCTCCAACTGGACCCCTAGACTTGGAACTTCCATATGCTACAGGTCTGGCCCTAAAAAGACAAAAAGTAAAAATAAAAAATAAAAGAACGAAATTAAAAATCATAATGCCTAACCTATGTAAAATGGAGGAGGTAAAGTGGGAGAAACAGTTCCACCAAAAGACAATGAGGAGGTAGAGAATTGATTCTAAGTGTGAGGAAGCTCAGGGAGCAGATGTGGAGGGATATGCTTCACAAAGGAAATAATGACTCAAACTGAGCCTTGACTTACAAGGGGGCATTCTCAGTTATGAATATGAAGGATTTTAGAAGAGAAAAGAAGGTAAGTGAGAGGAGATAAGAGAGAAAGAAGTGTGAGGTGAGAAAGGTAAGTAGATTTATTATAATTTAAATAAATGGAGCTGGGAATAGGCAATATATTAATATTAATGCAGGAGTAATAAGAGACTTGGGGATAAATTATGAGTGATTTTGTTGCCATATAAAGGGGACACCTGGAATTTCTGTCTGTCCTGCATCAATTCCCTTTTTCTGATAATAGCACCCACCTTAATTTTAGATTTCTTATCCTCTCTGTGTAGCTTGGAATGGATTGAATTATGTAACTTGGAATTGATTGAATCCAGAAAAATCCAACATGCAAAGGAGTCTTGACTTCATTCTAGAGAAAAAAAATGCATGCTACTGAATGGATTTGAATTGGACAGAAATCAACAAGGTCAAGGTTAAATTGTAGAAAGATTAATTTGCTGGCAGTGTAGAGAACAGGTGAGATGACAATTATCTAGTAGCATAAAATCTGCCTTAAATTTGAAGTGTAATACAGCTGGACTTTGACAGGATACAGCAACATCTTATTATGGGCTCTTGGTTTTTGTTTTTGTTTTTTTTTAAATAGTATGTCTATAGATAAGAGTAACTCTCCAGCAAAGTGACTCCTCACAATTTTGGCATTGTTAAAATCTTCGACTCGACATTGTTTCCTGCTCTCAAATTACAAACCCTAAAATATAAGAGTAAGTTCCTGTTTTATTTTTAATTATACTTGTGTTCCATATCTGTAACACCTGAACTGTGTAAAGAATTCTTTAACTTGGACTTGTGGTTCAGTGGGTTAAGAACCTGATATAATGTCTATGAGGATGCAGATTCAATCCCGGCCTCACTCAATGGGTTAAGGATCAGGTGTTGCTGTGGCTGTAGTGCAGACCTGCAGCTGAGTTCCAATTAGATCCCTAGCCTGGGGACTTCCATATGCAGAGGTGCAGCCCTAAAAAGAAAAGAAAAAAAAAAGTCCTTAACTCTGCTTGCAAGGCTTCACATAATCTGACCCCTGAATATTTATCTTGCTAATTCTAAACTACCTTTTTTTACACCCTGTGATTTAGTTTCATTTGCCTCTTTGGTAGGGGGAAACAAACACTGGCATTTAACCTGGCAAGGGAAGAATGGCAGCTTCAGGCAACCATGAGGTCTCAGTTGAATAGACTGATATGAAGAATTTGCCTTTAAAAGAGATTAACTCTTAAGATTTCTTCCCTCATCCCCACAGAACTTGTAGTGACCTTGGGGTTCATGCGTTAGAGAGTGAATTTGTGAGCCAGGTGCCCAAGTCCATTTGAAGTAGAAGATGGTTTTATACACTGGACCATCTTATGACAGAGAATTATTCCCCAGACTTTAACCTAGTCAATTCTATTGCCTCACTACAAAGAATGAAACTGAGCAGGACCCTGTGGGGCTCCTGAGTATAAAAGCCTCTCTGTGTCCCTGTTTCTTGTTTGTAGGAATTAGGCATCATTCAGCCTCTTTGAACTTCCCTGAGATCCCGGACAAATTTAATCACTTGCTAATGGGGGGAGGAGGAATATGGAAACATGGGAGGAGCAGTCAAGAAACAATAATGCAGCCTTAGGGCAGGGTCCAGGTTCCCCCTCAGGGGATACACACAGCAATAATTTTGAGCTCCTCTGAAAAACTAAAACCCCCAACAAATGGAAGATGGTAACTACTTTGCGAAGCATTCCTCATTCCAGAGAGATCACGGTTTGATAACCTTGAAACACAGAAGCTCATCAGGAGACCCTTGGAGGTCAGATATCTCTAGACTCTAGGAATGCAGAGCCTAAACAAACTCTGATCCTTATCAGCAACCCTACACTTTGAACCTACACTTTTAACAATTAGAATCCTCACAAACCTCCCCACCGAGGGACTCCCCAGAGAGGGCTTTTTTATTTGTTTGTTTGTTTTGTTTGTTTCTGAAGGCATAACTTGCTGTGCCCCGCTTTGTCTGGCAAAACTCTTTTCTACTTAATCCCGAATTGCCTCCAAAATTCAATTCAGCATTGGTGAGTAGAGGCTGAGTTTCTGCATCAAGAACACAAGTAATTTTATTTCCTGGTACAATCGCTGCTCCTCAGGGTATCAGATTTCAGGTTAAGAATGTCACTCTTCTTAAGTAATACCTGATCAAAAATAATCAAATTTTAGTTTATAGATTTCAAGTTTAAAAAAAAAAATCCCCCTCACAAAATGATAGGAGTTTGAAAATAGCTAGGCATTTCTTCATTTAACATAGAAAAATTATGGAAAGCAATACCCGAGAGACAACTGGGGCAATTTTAAAATCAAATTATTTCTTAAACTCTAGTTTATCTCACTCTTTGATCCCCTTTTCCAGTTCTGTTGCTCCTTCTGCAAAGCCTTCATGGTCAATAGTTTTCCCCTTACCCATTTTTCTATAATCTCTTTAATTAAAATAGGTAATAGGAGTTTCCATTGTGGCTCAGCTGGCCAAGAACCTGACATAGTGTTCCTGAGGATATGTGTTTGATCCCTGGCCTCCCTCAGTGGGTTAAGGATCTGGCATTGCCACAAGCTGTGGTGTAGGTTGAAGATGTGGCTCAGATCCAGAATTGCTATGGCTGTGGCGTAGGCCTGCAGCTGTAGCTCCAATTCAACCACACTAGCCTAGGAACTTCCATATGCTATAGGTACAACTATAAAAAGAAAAAAAAAGCTAATAAAAGAAATATAGAAGTACTATGACTTAGTTGTGCAATTTCTTAACTTTTTACTCTGATTTTATGTATTCATTTATTTTTGTCTTTTTATAGCTGCACCCGTGGCATATGGAAGTTCCCAGGCTAGGGGTCGAATCAGAGCTGCAGCCACTAGCCTACACAATAGCCACAGCAATGCCAGATCTGACCTGTATCTGCGACCTACAACACAGCTCACAGCAATTCCAGATCCTTAACCCACCGAATGAGGCCAGGGATCAAACCTGCATCCTCTTGGATGCTAGTCAGATTCATTTTTGCTGAGCCACAACAGGAACTGCTAATCTCATTAAAAAAAAAAAAATTAAAATAAGAAAAGTTTGAGTGTACTATTTCTTGTCAAACATCAATTGACAATGATTATTTTTCTCAGCAAAGGGAAGGATTAGGAGAGAAGCAAGTATATTTTTCCCCTTCTTCGTGAGCTACAGTACCTTTTTCTACATGATAAGGAATTGAGGTCATTGCTTTACTCAAGGTTTAAAAATCCCTTGTAAACTGGGAAGAACTATGATTACATTTCAAGGGTTTTAGATAACATATCACCACATAGAAAGTCAGTAAACTGAGGGTAAAAAGAGAAATATACTTATTTCTGAATTCCTAGTACTAGTGTAAGGCAGAGATCACACTTACTGTTTAATATAAATTTATTGAATGATTTTTATATCAATGTTAGGCAACAATCTCATTATACATTATTTGTATTGTTTCCAGGCTCCATGATGTGAATGGGATTTCTGCACCATTTGTTTCAGTGGGACTGTGCTTATAAACAATGATACCCAATTTGGTTTCCTATTAAATTGATGCCTCAAAATTTGGTTTGCTCCCAGCTGTGCAGTTATTACATTAGAACTTTAAAACTCAGAACCCAGTTATCTTTGAATTCAATTTATATTACACAATATTATAAAACAGCATAGAACAATTATATTTAAAAATTAAAAAAGCATCTTAAGTTACCAAAAAAACATACAATTATAAAAAGAAGTGGCAAATACCCTACTGAAATTGCAGATAATAGGAAAAAATCTGTTTTAGTAACTTTTATAGTTTAAACAGCATTATTTTTAAAGTGAAACCAAAGGAATTAAATTGCTAACTAAAAAAATAACTTAATTGGAGCAAACAAACAAAAGAACTATTAATACTTAATATTGGATATTTTTCAATTAAACATTTACTCAGAAATGAAGTGTTATGATTGAATAAAAAGTTTAATTAAAATAGATGGTTATGATTAACTTCACACTGAGTTCACTTTCATAAAAATATTTTCAATGTTCTATAACATTACTTTTATTATGCTATTATTCCAAATAATACGAGAGATATAAGAAAAAAATCAGACTGGCTCTACCAAAGTCAGAGGACTAGCACTGTTCAAAATGTTTTCCATTGTTTCCTGCTTTCAAATTATAAACTCTAAAATAAAATATTGAGTTCCTGTTTTTATTCTTAATTATATTTGGGTTCTATATCTATGACACCTGAACTGTGTAAAGAGTTCTACCTCCTTTTATCAATTTCAGAGACTTCTAATATTTATGTTATATATAAATCACACTTGAATCAACTATAACATTTATCCATTGCCTATTTAAATAATGCTGAAAGAAACTACAGTATTGTACTTAAGTTTCTCATATGCTACATCAGATTACTTTCATAGAAGTCTCTTCTTTTTTACATAGGAATGGTAATCACAATTTGGGAGGCAAAAGTTACATCAAAGGAAGGAATTTCACCAGTCATCAGAGTGAAAGGAGGAAATAGCTCTATCGGTAAAGACTGCTCAGAAATCACACAGATCAAAAGGAAAACTGGGGCAGGGATTTACTGTGGCTCCAGAGGATAAGGATCTGGTTGGCCTTGTCACTTCAGGGGCTCTGGTTGCTGCAGTGGTGCCAGTATGATCTCTAGTGAGGGAACTTCTGCATGCCCTGGGTGTGGCCAGAACAACAACAACAACAACAAAAGAGGAAATCTGCAGTTAATATTTCATAGTTTTCATGATACCTTGGTTAGGCTTAGATATTTTGACTTAGATCAGTGGTTTCCAAATATTTTATTCCCTGCAGTGACAATGCAGATCCTTAAACCACTGACCCACCAGGGGACTCCTACATTAGATTTTTTTACAGGGATACGAATGGATTGACAAAGTCACATAAAATCTAAAGTTTTATTCAGCATTCCCATAAAAAATAAGTCAGTGAAAACCGTCATTTTTTTTTCTTGTGATTTAAATTATAGGCTTCTTTCATGACAAAGAAATGACTTACAGTTGATAAAGACAACTGTGTGTTTCAGAATGACCCATAGCAGAGGAAGGGAAGGAATAATATTAAATCCATAAGCCTTTTCTGTCCATCCGGGCTCATATTTTTGTAAATGTATTTCAGCCTAAGAGAGAACATGTTTTCTGAATAATCAGATCCACCAAAGTGTAGTAACCCATGATTTCCCATTTTCAAAATTTACGATAACTAGTTACTGACAAGGTTTAACAGTGTATGCATCAACGGCATTGATTTCTGAACTTGAATTTTCTATGATTTCTAAAACACAGAGTTGCTGCCCTGTATTTTCTATTCTCTGTTCATATGCTGAAATGTCTTTGCCTCAGTAACTTTACTCTTTTTAGGTACATTAGATGAGTGGATTGCAACTGTTTTTTTTTTTTTTTATTTTATTTTCTCCAGAGGTGTTTGTTACAGATTGAGGGCATTTTTGTTGTCACAACTGAGGAAGGAGGTATCTAGTAGATGAATGTCAGAATGCCACTGAATATCCCACAATGCAAAGGACAGTCCCCTTCCAAGAAATGATCGCCCCATTGTGTCAATAGGGCCAAGGTTGACCAGTTTGCATTAGACGATACATTACAAATTCCTGTCTCATTACCAGTTCATTATGGACTTTTAAAATCACTAAGTTGTTTCACTGAATAATGGATATAAAATTCAGTTTTATCTTTTTTTGGGGGAGGGGTGTGCTTACAACATGTGGAAGTTCCTGGGCCAGGGATCAAATCCAAGCCACAGCAATGAATTAAACCACTGCAGTGACAATGACAGTTCCTTAACCCACTGAGCCACTAGGGAAGTCCATCAGATTTATTCCTTCCTAAGCAGTAAGCCTGAAGGAAAGTGACCTATCTATAAATGATAATTCAAAGAAACCCTTTCTCATCACATGATTTTTAACACTTGGGTGATATTTAGCAATAGATCTTTCCCCTTTTCATAGTATCACTGAATACTTTTATATTAAGGACTATTTTATAATAGTGTTATTTTAGTAAACCATTCATATTAGAGTGCTGGAGATATTTTATTTAATTCATTAACTGGCAGGATAAATTTGACTACAGCTAGCTTCTCACCGAAGGACTAAATGGTACCTTATATACGATGATTGGAGGGACACTGCCAAGAACGTGTCTACATGAAAACTATTTCCCCTGCAGTCCTCTTCTAAGAGCTAGCATTCCACTACTTTTGCCAAGACTTTAAAGAACCAAAAGAGAAGGTATGATTCTGTTATCATTTTTTGATTGTTTAGTCATCTAGAAATGTCCTCTGTAATGGAGAATAGGAGTTTTGCCATAAAAGAGGGCTAGGTCTCTAGTCAGCTGTGTTAGGAAATATAAGGGGAGGGAAGCATTGAACCCCTATTTCAAACCCTTTCTTCTAGCTTACCATTTTCTATTTCAAAAGCTAGACTATCCCTTGTGGTGCAGTGGGTTAAGGACCTGGCATTGTTACTGCAGGGGCTCAAGTTTCTGCTGCAGCATTCAGTCCTTGGCCTGGGAACATCCATATGCTACAGATGTGGCAAAAAAAAAAAAAAAAGGAAAGAAAGAAAAAAGAAAATGAAAACCTGGACTATATCCCCCTTAACAACATAAAGTTCTGCTTCCATTCAAAACCTTTAAAAAAAGATTTATAGACCATGACTAATTTTTTAAGAAAAAAACATTGTATAATAATGATTCACTTGTAATGAATCTACTTAAAACTGGCTGAAATATATCATAGTACATTAGAAGCACAGAAACATACATGTGGGACCAGTAATTAGTTGTTTGAGTCAGTTAATATACAGAATTATTAAAATCGATAGATATTTAAGACTTAAGAAGCATCAGTATAAGGAAAATATTAAAATTTGGTATATACTTTAAGTATTTTTTTTGTTTATTTAAAACATTCAAACATGATCACTCCATAATCTTTCACCTAGGGCCCAATCTTCCTACTACAATAAGATTGAAGCATTAAACCATATTTCTTGCATAAGCATACCCAAATTTATCTCATACAGTGGTTATTTCCATTTTTTTAAGGTGGAATGAAAATTTAAAGATAATTAAGAAGCAATTTAAATGCAATATTTTTTCCCATTTTTTTCTAATTGTTCATAATGTCTAGTCAACATTTTCATTAATCAGTACAATAGAAAAGACCTTGTTAAAATCTCTCTGATTTACACATTCAATAGAATATCAAATATTAATGTGATTTATCTGTCAACCTCAGTCTTAAATGTTGGAGAAATGAAAAATATTATTAAATGTGTGTATTTAAGAATAAAACACATTAGGACATTAAATAGTAGTTTGTCATAGTTTACCAAACACAAAGACTAAAAAAGAGACAGTTTTTCTTATTTTTATATAAAAATCTAATTTAGTAAGATAAAAATGCCCTCTCATGACAAAAATGAGACTCATTAATACAGTATTGCCAGATTTAGCAAATAGAAACACAATGTAAGTACGACCCATATACTATTTGGGATATATATATTATATATATATATATATATGTATATATATATATATATACACACACACACACTAAAAAATACTTTTTATTTCTAAAATTAAAATTTAACTGGTTTTCCTGTGTTACACTAGAATAATAGCCTTTACCAAAAGGAGGAATATATTAGTTTTTCCCAATCATTGTGATAAATATGCTTTTAGTGATAAACTTGCTTTTATCTTTTCCTTTCACTATCAAAAGTATACTCATTGATAAATAATTGTTCCCAATATATCATTGTAAGTAACATTAATTTCAAACCACTTAAAGCTTAAGAGATATAAAAAATATAAAGCCATTTTTAAATTAATACATATCACTAAAACAAATATTCCAATTGAAACATTTTGCTAAGCTAATATACATTTTCACTTTTTTTATATTTAGGACATCTAAGAGGTTTGGAAGGCAAAGAGGTTAAGTCAAATAGCATGAAAATAATTGGTGATGTTTTAGATATCATTTTACTTTATTAGGGACACTTTTTTGCAAATGTATCCGTATTGGATCCCAGCAAGTATCCTTTGAGATTCCAGGCTGTTGAAATCCTAGATCCAGTGACTGTAAGAACACAAAATTATTTGAAGATGACCCTCAAAAATAATTGAGGAAATTTTCATTCAACTCTATTTCTCCTATTATTTTTAAAATAACCTACTTTGCTTGAATTTTCCAAGATTCCATTGGCTTCTAAATTTATAATTTGTGTTCTTAGGAAAGACTCATTCAAAAGTTACCATTCTCCAGAGGACTTTTGATACTACAGTAAACTTCAGTAGGACAAAAAGTAAAATTCATACGCTATCCTCTTGAAAGGAAAATAGAATACACCAGTCCTATTCTATAACATTATACATCATTATACATATTTTTCCTTTTTTTTTTTTTTTGGTTGGTCTTTCCGTGGTCACAGTTGCCACATATGGAAGTTCCCAGGCTAAGGGTCAAATTGGAGCAGCAGCTGCCTGCCTATTCCACAGCCATAGCAACACCAGATAGGAACTGCATCTGCGAGCTACACCACAGCTGGGGCAACACCAGATTCTTAACCAACTGAACAGGGCCAGAGATCAAACCCACATCCTCAAGGATACTAGTCAGGTTCTTAACTCACTGAGCTACAATGGGGACTCCCTATATTTTCCTATCTCCAATATTTTCTGTAGAGTTTATCACATTTTGTGATTTTAAAATATATTAAAATTCTTCTGTTAGAAGGTGATGCCAGATGCACAAAGAATTGGTTTTTGAAACTATTTTAAAAACTGTTTTAAAACTTATTTTTAAAACTATTGCCTTCTAATGGTTAAGGATCTGGCATTTTCACTGCTGTGGCTCAGTTCTCTGCCATGAGCACAACCAAAAATATAAAATATAAAAACTGGAGTTCCCGTAGTGGCGCAGTGGTTAACGAATCCGACTAGAAACCATGAGGTTGCAGGTTCGGTCCCTGCCCTTGTTCAGTGGGTTAACGATCCGGCGTTGCCTTGAGCTGTGGTGCAGGTTGCAGACGTGGCTCGGACCCCGTGTTGCTGTGGCTCTGGCGTAGGCCGGTGGCTGCAGCTCCGATTCGACCCCTAGCCTGGGAACCTCCATATGCCATGGGAGCGGCCCAAGAAATAGCAAAAAGAAAAAAAATAATAATAAAATAAAATAAAAAAATAAAAATTAAAAAAATAAAAATTAAAAAGCTATTGCATTGTATGCTAAAGCAAACATAACAAAATAATGACAAAGATGTCAAAAAGAATGAAATTCAAACAAAAGCAAGAAAATTTAATTTTATCTAGAATTTTTGATTCAGTATTTTAAGTTCAGTGATTTACTGAAGTCTAAGCTTCCTTAGAACTGGCCTGGTCATCTATTCCATCAGGTTTTTCTTTCATCAGCTACAGATTATTTTTTCTACAAGTCAAACTTGCTTTCCAAAAATGCCTCTTCTTTCTTCAAAATTCTCTAGAACCACATGTTCAAATTCTTCATTGTAGTGACCATTCTTTTAAACTTAGTTTTGTTTGCTATAAACTTAAGAACATCTGTCAGAGCTCCCAAGTATAGTGTTTGGTGGCTTCTCAACTCTTTCTCAAGGTTGAAAAGCTTAAGTTCTATTGAAGCCATGGAGGCCATCCATCATTTAAAGCAATACCTGTAAAACGTTGATTTTGCCAACCACATGGTTTACCTCAGTCTAGAGATAAAAGAGAGAAGGGGCATTCCTATCTTTTTGCTACATAAAAATTAAATATAAAGTGAGTTTCAGGACTCAAGCTATTTGATAATGAGTAAAGTTATTAAATAATTCTTATGATGAAACAAACCAAATTCCTATGAATTATGATATTAAAAAACAGTTGTGAAAACATCACCTGTCAAACATATGAATTGAACCAAAAGCTGTTACCAGAAGCAAATCAACAAATTTTAGTGTTTTAATTATTAAATAAAATATTGTGGATTTAAGTGGCACAAGGAACTAGAAAAGGGAAATAAACCTGTGGAAATTAATAAAGTAAGAGAAGATATTTATGAGTAATAAACAGAAATAAGCTTGAGTTTATAACTGCAGTGAAGAGGTTTATAAAAATCAACATAAATATAGTCAAATTTAGTTGCAAATCAAATGAAAATTTAATAAAAATAGGGAGGTTAAAAATAACAATGCTATTAAGCTCTATTTAAATATATTTTAATAAGATAGGTGTTTTCTAAAATCTTTGACTCAGGAAATGAAAAATCTATACAGAAATATAAATACAGAAGGACTGCTTTAACAAAATATCTTCAATTCAGGCACCCCTGATGCCTGATTGTTTTCTTTCTATTAAGAAGAGCCAATTCCCACATTATAAAATAAAATTTGAGCTGAGAAAATGATTTATAGATTATATAATTATTTTATGAAAATTGCATAACAATAATCCCAGAAAGCAAGCATACAAGACAAAAAAGCATAGTATAAATATCATCCTTTACTAATAAATAGGAAAAATCCTAAACAATATTCTAGGATATTTAATATGTAGTATTTTAAAGTTAAAATATATGAAAATCCAGTATTTTTATTCTAAAAAGATAAAGTTTAATTGCTATTTTAAAATCTATTAATTTATTTTAACACAGCAATTGGTCACATCGAAAAATTATCCTCTCTGGAGTTCCCGTCATGGCGCAATGATTAACGAATCTGACTAGAAACCATGTGGTTGCGGGTTCGGTCCCTGCCCTTGCTCAGCGGGTTAAGGATCTGGTGTTGCCTGGAGTTGTGGTGTGGGTCACAGACGCTGCTCGGATCCCGCGTTGCTGTGGCTCTGGCATAGGCTGGTGGCTACCACTCTGATTAGACCCCTAGCCTGGGAATCTCTATATGCTGCGGGAGCGGCTCAAGAATAGGCAAAAAACCAAAAAAAAAAAGAAAGAAAAATTATCCTCTCCTTTGCACAGAGGGAAAGCGAATGGAAAAAGTGTATACATATTTAACATGATAAATAAAATCTATATCAATCCAAGAATCTAAAATACATTTACAGGTAATTCCCCAGCACTATTGCCACTAAAATACTGACAATTAAGATTGTCTTTGCTCATCCACATGATTAATAATTTTATGAAAATTATAGAAAATAATAATCTATATTATATATAAGCTTATAAAGACACTAAAAAGAACAAAAAAACTCAACCCACTGAAAAGTAAAGTATTAACAATCAATCCACAGAACCAGTTAATTAGCAACAACTTAAGTATCTCAGAATCAGAGTTCCCTCTGTGTCTCAGTGGTTAACGAAAACAACTAGGATCCATGAGGATGTGGGTTTGATCCCTGGCCTTGCTCAGTGGGTTAGGGATCCAGTGTTGCAGTGAGCTGTGGTGTAGGTTGGCAGCTGTAGCTCTGACTTGACCCCTAGCCTGGGAACTTCCATATGCCATGGGTACAGCCCCAAAAAGAAGAAAAAAAAATGTATCTCAGAATCACTCATAATCATTAAATGCAATTTAAAATCGCAAGTAACAGTTCACATGCGTTATTTTGATAAAAATATGAAATCTGACAATAATCTTCAAATCTGACTCGAAGATGAGCAAGGATGTGGCCTCTGGAACCTCTTGTGGAAATGTACTTTACACATCATCCCCTAGGGAGTTGACATCACCCTCATGACCTAACACAGACAAGATATTTAGAGCAGTTTTTGAAGATATTAGAGACCAACCCATTCGTTATGGCATTTAAAGGGTAGCACCATGTTTTAACAAAAAATTGACATTTTGAAATTCTCTTGTGCTGCAGTGGGTTAAGTATTTGGCACTGTCATTGAAGCAGCTGGGGTCAGGGTTGCTGTTTTGAGGTGGATTTGATCCCTGGCCCAGGAACATCCACAAGCTTTGGGCACGGCCAAAAAAAAAAGAAAGAAAGAAAATTTGACGTATTATCTTAAAGTGAACCCTTAACATACCCTGGAGTTTAACATAATTCCAAGGAATCATCACCTTTGTCTTATGAAATAAGATAGGAAAATGATCCAATATGATATTAAATGAAGATTGATAAATTAAAATTATCTAGATCCTATTTTTGTCTTTTCTGCTATAATATATATACATTTTGAATGACCAATATCATTAATTCATTCTCTAATTCCCTGTTTATATTTTGCTTTAATATTTAGCAATATAATACTTTCCATTTTAATTTTCTCAAGTACTGTAATAATAGAAATATTAAAAATGTTTAATCATGAGGTTGAAGTTATATTAAATGTGACATATTAAAGAAATTAATCTCATTTAATATAATTACACTATTATTTTCTTGTTTTTTGATTTTTATTTATTTATTTATTTATTTTCCACTGTACAGCATGGGGACCAAGTTACACATACATGTATACATAATTTTTCCTCCCATTGTAGTGTTGTGATGTAAGTATCTAGACTTAGTTCTCAGTGCTACACAGCAGGATCTTTTTTAATTTTTTAAACATTTATTACTTTAATTCAAATTCCAACAGCCACATATGGCTAGTGGCTACCATTTTGGATGGTGAGTTTCCAGAAAAGTCTTGGAGAAGAGGGATTTTTTTTTTTTCCAATTTTGTTTCCTTTCAGATTTCATAGTTCCTAGAACAATGCCAGGTGCATAAAAGGCTTGCAATAGATATTTTTTATTTATTTTATTTTAATTTTTTAATTTTTTAATTTTTTTTTATTCTTCCAGGTTTATTGAGGTATTATTGACTCAAAACATAGAAGTTTAAGGTGCTCAATATCATGATTTGATACACATATATGGCAAAATTAAGGTTAGTTAGCACTGTATCCACTCATATAATTATGTTTTTAAACATTTGTTGGTGAAAGCATTTCAGATCTATCCTCTTAACTTCCTTTTCTTTTCTTTCCTTTTCTTTTTTTTATATTACTCAATGATTTTATTACATTTATAGTTCTACAATGATTATCACAACCCAGTTTTATAACATTTCCATCCCAAACTCCAGCACATCCCCCCCACGCCCCAAACTGTCTCTTTTGGAAACCATGGATTTTTCAAAGTCTGTGAGTTGGTATCTGTTCTGCAAAGAAGTTCATTGTGTCCTTTTTTCAGATTCCACATGTAAGTCATAGCATTTGATGTTGGTGTCCCGTTGTCTGACTTCAATTAGCATGATAATTTCTAGGTCCAGCCATGTTGCTAAAAATGCCAGTATTTCATTCCTTTTGATGGGTGAGTAATATTCCATTGTGTATATGTACCACCTCTTCTTGATCCACTCCTCTGTCGATGAACATTTAGGTTGTTTCCATGGCTTGGCTATTGCAAATAGTGCTGCAATGAACATTGGAGTACATTTGTCTTTGCGAGTCATGGTTTTCTCTAGATAGATGCCCAGGAGTGGGATTGATAGATCAAATGGTAGTTCTATTTTTAGCTTTCTAAGGAATCTCCATACTGTTTTCCACAGTGGCTGGATCAATTTGCACTCTCACTAACAGTGTGCTAGGGTTCCTTTTTCTCTATCACCCTCTCCAGCACTTATTGTTTATAGACTTTTGGATGATGGCCATCCTGGCTGGTGTAAGGTGGTACCTCATAGTGGTTTTGATTTGTGTTTCTCTAATACTGAGTGATGTTGAACATCTTTTCATGTGTTTTTTGGCCGTCCATGTGTCTTTTGATTTTTAAATTTTTTTAAATTTTTTTTAATATTAAATTATACGCCTTCTGTTTCAGGTGTTACTACAGTTTGAATATCTTTATGCTTTGTGTAATTAGTTATGTCACGTGGTATAGGAACCACCAATTACATTCTTTTTTTGTTTGTTTTTTGCTGCTCCTGCAAAATGCGGAAGTTCTCAGTGAAGGGATCAAACCTGAACAAATATAGCTTAACTATTAACACAAAAGTGATTGTAATTAGTTATGTGATTTGTTACATCATTACACATGTAATTACCTAATGAATAGTATCTGTTTGCTTTGTTAATTTGTCATATAATCTGTGTTGATATACAAACAGGGTTATACAAACAGTTCCTGTCCAGTGAACGGCTTTGGCCACATATCTGGAGCTTAAGGGACACTTCCAATTATACAGAAAGCATCAAGCTCAGTATAATAATATCTAAGTTGTTACAGAGCTAAGAAAACTACAAATAAAATCTAGCAACTGGGGACAGGAACAAGTATTGTATGGAAAGTGGGGGGAGAGCTACAACATTCTACTAAGCATGCCTCCTGAGACTAAAACAATTGTTATTGTGACACACGAAAGCCAGTGCTGTTTGAGTTTTCATCTATAATGTGAAATAGAGATAGAAATTAATAATATCTATTTTGCCACAAAGAAAAAACATTTACACACAGGCGTGTACACACACACACACACGCACACACCACGCACTATATAAAGACTTACCTTAAATGATCCACAGCCATCTGCTTGCAATAGCAATGGAGATTCCATTCTGCGAGAGTTAGTGAGACACTTGGCCTGGGGGTACTAGCCATGGTTGTTAGGATGGGCATGTCACGGCAAGTATAGCCTGTGCCTTATTGGGCCAAAAAAGGCCCTGGAGGCAGAAATACGTTAATCAGAGCAAAATAGGAAGGAGACAAAATATGTGGTAGCTGAGAATACTTCCTTATGTAAAAATATCTATAGACCCCTGAAAATAGTTCTAAGATTTTAGAATTCCTACAGTAGACAGTATAGAAAAAAGTATGAAAGTTGTGTAGCTTTAAAGGTGAGCATATGCGCTGATAAGGTGACTGCTGTGTGGTTGGGAAGGGTGTAACAATATTAATTACCTCTAACCAATGAAGTGATTGTAATTAGTTACATAATTGGTTACAACATTACACATGTAACTACCTAATGAATAGTATGTTTGCTTTGTTAATTAATTTGTCATATAATCTGTTTTGATATACAAACAGGGATAAGAATTTACATAACAGTTTAGTGTTGGAAATGCGACCTTTGAAGTACCTAAATGCCTTGAAATGTTGCTCTCTTAGTTAAGTTTAGAGAAACAATTCCATTCACTTACACATGTAGTAGAAGAGGAAAGTTTGATATCTCTCCTTGAGATCTGGGTGGAAAAAAATCAATCCTCTGACAATTTCTAACTAAGGAACTAATTCTTTTTTTAATTTTTTTTTCTTTCCTTTTTTTTTTTTTTTGTCCATACCCACCCATGGCATGCAGAGGTTTCCAGGACCACGGATCAAACCCATGCCATAGTAGTAACAATAGATCCTTAACCCACTGTGCCATAAGGGAACTCCAAGTAACTAATTCTAATACAGATTTACAATATCCCTATTTTATAGAAATTATAAATAAACTAAAATTTAAAATTATCCTTAGGAAAGTGATAATTCTGACTATGTAGATGAGAGAAAAAAAAAATCACTGTAAAGGGAAGCATACTCAAACAAAGCTGCATGGGATTCCCAGGAAAAACATAGTCATAAATCAGGTTCAATTAACATTACAGGTATACTAGGAAATAATTATATGAGTAAAGTTTGAATGTTAAACATATTGTGAGGTTTAAATAATAAAATAGGAGTTCCCATTGTGGCCCAGAGGTTAATGAATCTGACTAGTATCCATTAGGATGCAGGTTTGATCCCTGGCCTCACTCAGTGGGTTAAGGATGCAGCATTGCCATGAGCTGTGTATAGGTCACAGACGTGGCTCGGATACTGAGTTGCTGTGGCTGTGGTGTAGGCTGGCAGCTATAGCTCTGATTCAACCCCTAGCCTGGAAACCTCCATATGCTCTGGGTGCGGCCCTAAAAATGACAAAAGACAATAAATAAATAAATAATAAAATAGACAGATAGAGTCTCTGAAATAAACAGATATAAAGTCCATAACAGGAATATTGTGAAAAACACATAGAAAAATATGGTAAAGTTACAAATTGACACCAAATAGAAACTTGCTGAAGGACAGAAAAATAGAAGCACACAAATGGAAATTCATGCCATTCTTGTTCAGAGATTTGACATCTCAACAATGTTATTTTTCCCTTAGTTAATTTATTAATAAAATATATTCTCAGCAAATCTTTAAAAGATGTTTTTCTATATGGATTGATTCTCATGTTCATATGAAAAAATAAGCAAATAAAAATAACAAATAATAAGTTATTAAGTAGAAGAACAACGAGTAAGCATAAGCTGTAACTGATATTAAAAAATTGTATAAAGCCTCAATAAGTAAAACACAATTGGTTTATGAATAGGTAGACTAGTATGAAAGAAAAAGAAAGTTCATATAAAACACAAACACCCCTGGTGATTTAGTATTGTAATGAAGACAGCATCTAAATACTGTAGCATAAAAGTGGAGCATTTAATTGATAATATTGGAGAATAACACATATGAAATAATTTTGTCAATTATGAAGACATAAAATTGCTAATGAATTCTGGTTTTGTAAATGGTCTTATGAGTATAACTATTATAAGATTAAAACACAAATCATTTAAACGTTTCCTATTGCCGTGTTAATCATAAATCAGCAAATTTAAAAAAAAACTTTCTCAAAAAACTAATAACAAAATATAGGAAATGTTTAATGCTTCCAATTTACTTACTGAGGAAGTAAAATATTTTATAGTCTGTTTTTGACACTAATTTTGCTAAAACAATGAAAATCCATCATCGATTCACATTGTACGCTGAATACAGAGTTTGCCAATCATAAATTGTTAAAAGCATTCAACTGCTAGAAGTTCCCTTTGTGGATCAGTGGTAACGAGCCCAACTAGTATCCATGAGGTTGTGGGTTCCATCCTTGGCCTCGCTAAATGGGTTAAGGATCAGGCATTGCCATGACCTGTGGTGTGGGTTGCACATTCGGCTTGGATCCTGAGTTGCTGTGGCTGTGGCGTAGGCTGCCAGCTGCAGCTCTGATTCTTCTTCTAGCCTAGGAACTTCCATATGCTGCACCTGTGGCTCTAAAAAGACAAAAAAAAGTATTCGACTGCTCTAGAATTTACGATATTAGTGTTTTAGCAAGCAATTGTTGATTTATGTACTCAGTTTGAGCAATAATATTTCAATTGACTAAACTTGTATTAGTTTGGTATTTCTTTTAACTGAATTTTAATGTTTGTTAATGAATGATTTACAAGTCTTAATCTTAAAATAATAAAATTTACATGGAGAATTTAAGTATCTGTTTCTCATATCAACATCCTTATTTTTCTTGTATTACTTATACTTTAAATCAACTCTCCAATATATTTTCACTTTTTTTCTCTGTGTTTGTTTTCTGCTTGTTAAAATCAAGCTTTGTTCATTGAAAAGAATACTTTGTGGAATATAATAAAGAAAAATCTTTTAAAAAGAATTTACTGTATCATCAAATGACTTGTAAATAGTGTCTGTTAAAATGCCAGTAGTTAGAAAGAAAATCAATAATTTGAGTTCTTTCCTTTGCTAAAACATCAGGAAAAAAAAATAAAAAATAAGAGCAATGACCCATGGAATAGCCTATTCAGTAACAATGATTGTAAAAACAAACAAACAATTCAACATATTTGATTAATACAAATTGCACAAAGGTTTAGAAATTAAAATTTAAAGATTGAATGTTCTCAGAGAATAAATGTAAATATTTTATCATCTACTGATTATAGTGCTAATGTTGCCATGTCACAAATGACAAATACCTGCAGCTCTGAGCCTTCAGAAGAAATGTCTTAAAAGCCACACACCTTTAAGAAAAAATATACTCAAATATACGTTGTCACAGTTTGAAATCCTCTTTAGAAGAAACTGCATTCACTGAAGACAGGAACGCTTGGTTCTTGCGTCCCAGTTTATTTACTTTGTAGTAAGTTTATAATGTTATACTCACAATACTCCTCTCTTACAAGTCACATTAGGATATACACATGAATTAATATCAGGCATTTTAACAAAGAGGGGGCAATCATGGTATTTTTTTTTTACCATTCTGAGGGTTATTTTTAAATCACCTTGAAATCCAAGTTATTCAAAGTCCATTTCAAAGTGAATCCTTTGACCTTTCTTAAAATGATGTTGGAACCTGAGGAAGGTAAATCAATTCTTTCAGACTTCTTTGCATCTGGTTTATTGGTGGCATTGGTGTAAATTTATAGTTCAGGCTTGTGGTTAGCTTCCATCCATATGTGCTTCTTATATTTTCTACCTTCTCCCATCTTTCAGGGCCCAACATCAGCTCATTTTCACTGGTTGCTTTACCTGCGAAAACGTAGCCAGCACATGTGAGGCCCTGTGTTAGCTCTCTTTGTAATTTATACTTACTGAGAAGAGTCACCCAGGCAAAAGCTGATATGCTCTTGCTTACTGAAACCTAGACTGTTGAGATTATGTCCTCACAGAAATATGGGAGGAAACTTTGGACAAAAGCAATCAAGATTGCAATTGCTTTGCCAAATTGTAGAAAAGGTTACTTCTTAATGCAGCAAAATTTGTCAGCTCAGCATTCACCTTCTAAGTCATCTTCAGTCATGGGTAACACCGCTTCAATATCTTCATCTGCTAAAGCAGATCGCTTTATGTAGAATGAAAGTTTGAAAATGTTTCTAACTTGCCCTAATCAGCTTAGTTTTTAATGTCTTTTGCAGTTATATTTTCTCATGTTTAGATTCCCATAGTCTCTGTAAATCACTTGTGTAGCAGCCTAATCTGTGCTTTCTGATTTGGTCTTCTAGATATTATTGAGAATTTGAAACCTACACAACTTTTTTATTTTTATATTTATTTATATATCTTACACATATATAAAGCAAGAGGACCTAATGATTTCTCTCTTTCCTGAAAAAATACTGACTGAGCATCTCCTATGCTATAGCACCTGCTTTTAATCATCTGCTTTAGAACACAGGAAACCCATTGTCTATTATCATGAATCTTACAATCTAGCTGAAGAAATAGAATTTAAATGAATAAACAGATGTATAATATAACATCATGTGGAGAGAAATTCTATGAGGAAAAAAATGTAATAAATAGGACAAATTTAGTCAACGATACAGGATATCCAGTTAAATTTGAGTTTCAGAAAAAGCTATGTTTTTTTTTTTTTTACTGTATATAGAGGTCATTCCACACAAATCCAAAATAAAATATTTTAGGCATACTTTTACTAAAAAGTTTATTACTTATCCTACTAGGCAACACTAGTGCAGTAAAAGAACCAGATATTTCAATTTAGGAAAGATCTCAGAAGACTCTCTGAGATGTGACATCTGAACAGAAACTTAAATGCAATGAGAGACTATGTGCAAATATTTCTGGGAAATAATTCAAGCAGAGGGAACAATATGTGTAAAGTTCCTGAGATGAGTCACTGTTGTATTTGAGGAAAAAAAACAAGGAAGTCAACATAGCTAGAGTGCAGGGAATGAGTAAGAGGGTGGAATTGAATAGAGCCCAGTAACTCCAGGGTCCTTGTTCTATTTATTATAAGAAGCTAATGGGTTGTTGAGAAACAGGGAAGTGTTACCATTATACCCTGACAGGTGGTATAATCACTGGCTGTTATATGAAGGCTAGATTGCAAATGTGGGGACATGGGAGTGAATTCAGAAGCTACTGAATAATCCAAGTAAGAGTTTTTGTAGCCTTTGGTGCTAATGGAGGAGGTGAGATATTTTATTCGTAATGCTTTGATGGAAGGTCTAATAGGATTGGGTATGACAAAAAGCCCAAGGATGATCATGAGCAATGCAGAATGAAGGTCATTCTATTTACTGAAAGAGCAAAGAATGGTGAGGGATAACCCACTCTCTCTCTCTCTCTCTTTTTTTTTTTTTGCCACACCCAAGGCATGCTGAGTTTCCTAGGCCAGAGATTGAGCCCAAACCACAGCAATGACAACATTAAATCCTTAAACCACTGAGCCACCAGGGAATTCCAACACATCTCCTTTTGAATTACCTTGTAACCAATACTATCTAGTCTCTTGAAGGAGGTGGTATTAATTGAAATGTTTCTCTGTATAAAATTACTGAAAAATAATTATGGGAGAGTGGATTTTGAAATCTGGTATTTGAATGAAAAGCTCATTATCTCCAGGTCCTGTTTGGTCTTCTCTACTCTAACAGTAATAAAGCAGTTGGAAGTAGTCCCTAGGATTTATTTACATTTCTCTCTCCCCTCTAAAGTGAATTTCAGGGGGTCATAATTTTCTGGCTTAGCATCCCCATTACTTAGCTGAGTGCCTACCACATTCTATTAATTTGAACAAGAGGAAACTTCCATTTCTATCTGTCAGAATATATATGAAAGAATATCAGACATTTCTTGAGGTTAACCTAAAATGAACTCAATCCGCGTTTGCTCAATAAATAAATTGTTATGTGACTGGAAGTGTTTGAAAGCAGCCAAATATTTACAGCAATCTTCAAATTCACATACAGAAATTGCCAAGCAATTAAATCACTGCCTTGTCTTGTTTTGGGGTTTTTCTTTCTGAATTTCCTGTAGAATAATATAATTAAGTTAATACATCTCACAAAACTGATTTATTTGATAATAGGCACTGGGGCATATTTATTTTAGATTACAAATGAAAAGAACAGGAAATTTTCAACTGGAATTTTCATTCCACGGAAGGTCATTTTTTGTGGACCTGTATTACTATAAATGGGAGAACGTTTTCAGCAAAAACTTATAGTTTTATTCATGACATGAAGCCAATCAACTATTCCAAAAGTAGAGGACCATAGATGTGCTGGAAGGCTACATCACATACTCTTGATAAAGCAGATAAATCATGTGCTAGCCTATAGAATTCAAATTCATATTAACATGTTTTACTCTGGTAACAGAAATTCAGTTATTCTGTTTGTCCTCATCTCTGGATCCTGTAACTTAACTTCCTTCGATATTTACCTGCAGAATGAGCTTTTTGAACATTCCAACTTCTAACAACTGAAATATAAACTCTAGCTTTCCTTCTAGCCTCTGCTTCTATGCTATGCCCAAGAAGAGTCACAGAGAATGTATGCAAGTTTTTCTAATGCAAATCTAGGCTATGCTGCAGAGTACCCAGATACAGAAGTTGTGACTCAACATTCCAGATTCTTCTTGTGTAGAATTTTTCTTCTAGGTAGTATCTGTGCATATCTCCTCTTTCTGCTCAAGGCCACTGGATATCAGACTGTGGAAATCTTTATAGCAATTAAGTTTTTTCTCTTGGGCTAGAAGCTATTTTTTTTTTTAACTTCTATGTTTATAAACACCAACTGTAAAGAGAATCCACTTTGTATTAATGTATTTAGTTTTTGTTTATCTGAGTTCTTTCTCTCTCCTTCTATTCTAAACAATGTTTTGCTGGGTAGATTATCCTGGATTTCAGGCTTTTCCCTTACATCACTTTGAATGTATAATGCTACATACTCCTTTAGGTCTGCAAATTTCTACAGAAAAATCCACTGGTAACCTCACTGAGATTCCCTCAAGTATGATTCTGGTTTTCTCTTGCCGCCTTTAGATTTCTCATTATTTTTAACTTTTGCCATTTAAATTATGATATTGTCTTTGTGTGGATCTGTTTGGGTTCATATTTTTTGGAACCCTCTTTGCTTCCATATCTGGATATCTTCTTCTTTTTTCAGGTTTGAGAAATTTTAACACATAATTGGGAAATTTTCACACATAATTTCTTTAAATCAATTTTCTATCTATATTGCCTTTTCTTCTCCTTCTGGAACACCTATAATGCAAATGGTATATTTAATGTTATGCAAGAGATCTTATTGATTTTTTTTTCCATTTTCTCTTTCTATGTACTGCTCTGATTATGTGACTTTCATTATTCTATATTCCAGATCATTTATTAATTCTTCTGTGTCAGTCTTCTAGTCATTCCTTCTAGAGAGTTTTTTTTTTCCAGATTTTGAATTTTTATTTTTGATTTGGTCTTCTTGTATTTTTCAGTTCCTTATTTAAGTAATCTGTATTCAGATTAGTTCCTTCCTCAAATTCAATTAGCATTTTTATTACCAATGCTCTGAATTATTATTTGGTAAGTTGTTTATTTTTGCTTCATTATTTTCTCAGCATTTCTCTCTTGTTCTTCCAAATCTGAGTAATTCCTCTGCTTTTTCATTTTACTAGAGTTTTTCTGTCCTTAAAAATTTAAGTGACGTAATTATCTATGGTCTTGAAAGCATTTCTTATGTGGAAACACCCCTGTGTATATTGCATAGCCCATTGCTTTTTGTGGGCAGACTAGATTCTATGGGGATACCAGTCATGTCTTTTCTCAGGGCATGCTGACAGCTGTCACCTAGATGATGGAAGAGCTGGAGGCCACACAAGGTATGAGGCAGGCAGATTTCCTGTTTGCTCAGTGACCATCACTGATCTGTCAGGATGGACTATAATCTCAAGTTGTTGGAATGGAAGCCCTGATGGTGAGGCTTGAGCTGGCTCTGTTTCCTTTAAGTGTGTGTTTTTCCTTCTTCCTGCCCCAAAGGAGAGGAGTCTGGAAGCAAGTGGGGGTTGTGCACCTATAAAGGTTTGATGCTTTGCCGGTGTAGGTGTTTGCAGCTCTGTTCTGATGAAGCCCACAGTCACATATTTTCCTGGGTCATGGGTGCCATAGCACTAATGTGGCATTGCTGTGTGGAGTTGTTGGGGCTGAATTTTTCACTTGGGCTGAGGTGTAACAAAGCAGTGATGAGAAACCTGGCAGGTGCCTTGCTGCTGTAGTCAGAACTCTGGGCTCCCTCCTGGGCACCAGGTGAGTAATTGCCAAAAATGTCCATCACTGCCCCACTTGGGCTCCACTCAGGGACTAGGTTGCTTTTGGATTCCAATGCTGAGTCTTTTCCCAGGTCCTGGCTACCCTATATCCAGTGCCATGTTGTGATGTGGAGTGAATAGAGCCAGAGTGTTTGTTAAACTCAGACTAAACACAGTCAGACATTTTTGTGGGTCTATATCTTTCCTTTTAGTATGTTCCACAGATCTAAGTTCCTATCCTTTTGTCTCTACCACACTGTCTTGATTTCTATAATTTAAGCCTTAAGACTGAGTGAAGTAATTCATTCCACTTTTCCCTTCTTTTCCTAGATGATTTTAGCTATACATTTTAAAATATGTTTAACATTTTTAAAAAGTTCTTGATAGAATTTTGATAAGAATTACATTAAATTCATAGATAAATTTGGGAAGTATTAACATCTTTAGCATATTTATCTTTAAATACATGAAAATAATGTTACTTGATATATTTAGGTATTCCTTGATCTTTTTAGTAACATTTTATAATTTTCGGGATACTGATCCTATACATATTTTGTATAATTATACCAAAGTATTTCACTTTATTTGGAGAAGTTGTAGACAATGGTTTGTTTTCAATTTTATTTTCCATGTGTTTGTTCTTAGTATATACAATTTTGATTGTTTTATGTGTTCTTCTATATTATGAATTTGTTGAACTTATTTTAAAAGAGTTTTGATTTTCTTTTCTCTTTTCGGATCAGTATGCATTTTTAAAATTCACTTTTCTTTGGATTATTTTACTATTTAAAAATTGCAGGGCTGGATTTCCTGCTGTGGTGTGGTGGATTAAGAATCTGGCATTGCTGTAGCTAGCATATAGGTCGCAGCTACAGCTTAGATTTAGTTCTTGGCGGGGGAACTTCCACATGCCATGGGTGCAGCCAAAAAAAAAAAAATCAAAAGGAAAACAAAGAAAACCCCAAAATACAAACAAACAAACAAACAAAACCCACAAAAAGAAAATAAAACCAGGGGTATTTGGTAAAAGAGTGGTGAGGGCACATTTCCTTGTATTCCTAATTTTAGGAGGAAAGCATTTAGTTTTTCACTAGTAATCTTTTTTTTTTTTTTTTTAGGACTGCACTGGTGGCATATGGAAGTTCCCAGGTTAGAGGTCAAATCAGAGTTACAGCCGCCAGCCTATGCCACAGCAACGTAGGGTCTGAGCCGAGTCTGTGACCTACACCACAGCTAATGTCAATGACAAAGCCTTAACCCACTGAGCAAGGCGAGGGATTGAATCTACATCCTTGTGGATCCTGGTTGGGTTCGTTAACCACTGAGCCAAAGGGAACTCTTCACTAATAATCTTAACTCAAGGTTTTTATTAGCTGCTCTTCATCAAGTTAAGTTAGTTTTACTCTACTCCTAAATTACTGCACGTTTTTGTCATGAATGGGTGTTGGATTTATCTAATGCTTGTTCAGTATCATATGATAGGGTCATAATATTTGTGTTCTTTAGCCTGTAGTGGATTACAGTTTACATAACAGATTACAAACTACAGATTACAAATTACATTTGATTGATTTTCAAATGATGAGACAGACTTACCTACATGGAATAAATCCCATTTGTTCACAATGCATAATTATTTTTATATATCACAGGATTCAATTTGCTAATTTAAAAAAAAAATGTGGCATTTTGTATTCAAGTTTTGTTCTGGTTCAAAAGCTTTAGAAAATGTAAACTTGTTTTCTGTTTTAAATATTTTTTCATTCAATAAAAAATTGATATTCTGGGCTTTACAATTTAGTTTACATTTTTAGCCTTAATGTGTATTATAGACTAAATATTTGATTTGCATTGTTATAGTGTTATATCTGGAAATATAAACTACTACATCTTACTCTATGTCTGAAGTAAGTGATTAAAGACACTTGTCCCCTCTGCTAGCTCTTAGTTCTCTCTTTCCTCTTTCTTTCTGTCTTGACTTTTTAGGTAAGCTACTTCTTTTATTTTTTTTCTTTTTAGGGCCGCACCCGCGGCATATAGAAGTTCCCAGCTAGGGGTCGAATAGGAGCTTCACCTGTCAGCCTCTACCACAACCACAGCAACACCAGATCCCAAGCCGCTTCTGCAAACTACACCACAGCTCACAGCAACACCAGATCCTTAACCCACTGAATGAGGCCAGGGATCGAACAGACATCCTCATGGATTCTAGTCTGGCTTGTTACCACTGAGCCACTATGGGAACTCCAAGCTACTTCTTTCATTCAACTTATTTTTGATAAGGCTTACTGCACTGTAAGATTATCCCATGAGTAATTAGGAAGTAAAAATAAACAAAACCATGGCAATTTAATGCATGTTAAGAGATAAATCTGTTTATCTTTTAAAATCATTTTTCTTTCATTTGAACATGTTTGTACACATTATCAGATTTCTGACTGTCAGCATGATGGCCCAGAGAGAGTAAATGAATATATGAGCAAATGCATGAAAACGGACAGAAAGATGTAGAGATGTTAACAGGCTAGAAATAAAACATCCTTTTATTTCAGTCTCATGCAGGCTGCAGTTGGTCTCTCCTACTCAGGACATAGAAGGTACAGAGATTTTTGCTCTTTTTCTCAAAGTACCTCCACTTGCCCTAAGAAATTCTGGCATCAATTCTTCACACCAAATATGTGCCAAATGTGAACTTTAATAGCAAAACTACTTTTCAACTCTTGAAGTGTATTAAAACTGTTGGAACAATTTCTTAAAGTTCACCCTTAGATAACTCAAAATGATTTACTGGAATTTTACTAACCTTTCCAAATATTGTACCTTGAAGCTGAGTGTGAGAATGAGAAATTTTAGCTTAAAGGATAATATTTCAAGAAAAGTGTAAATGCTCAAAAGTAAGGGCTATAAACTGTGTGTTTTCTTTTTCAAACATAGCTATAGATTTCTTTCCAGTAATATAACAATTATTTGACTGAATTCAAAATTAATCATTATTTTTATTCTTTTTTTTAATATTTATTTATTTATTTATTGCTTTTTAGGGCTGCACCTACGGCATAGGGAAGTTCCTAGAGGTCGAATTGGAGCTGCAGCTGCCAGCCTATGCCACAACCACAGCAACTCGGCATCTGAGCCACGTCTGTGACCCTATACCTGAGCTCATAGCAATGCTGGATCCCCAACCCCCGGAGGAAGCCCAGGGATCAAACCCGAATCCTCATGGATACAAGTCAGATTCGTTTCCGCTGCACCATGAAGGTAACTCCTAAGTATTTTTATTCGTACATAAATACTTTCAGTTCATATTTTCAAGCTTTTATAAATTGTTCATTAGACGATATCCCCTCAATAGAAGACTGTCAGTAGTTCAAATAGTGACTTCCATAGTAATTATGTATAAGTTAGCTATAATAGAATACTTTTTTTTTTGTCTGTTTAGGGTCACTCCTGAGGCATATGGAGATTCCCAGGCTAGGGGTCAAATTGGACCTGTAGCCACTGTCCTCTGCCACAGCCACAGCAACACGGGATCCGAGCTGCATCTGCGACCTACACCATAGCTCATGGCAATGACAGATCTTTAACCTACTCAGCAAAGCTGGGAATGGAATCTGCATCCTCATAGATGCTAGTCAGATTCATTTCTGCTGAGCCACAATTGGAACTCCCACAGTACCTACTCCTAGAGTACTTATTAAGAATAATTCAATTTATTTAGGACCTGTGAGCAACGCAAATCTGATAGGATGATTTCTTACATGATTTTGCTAATAAAAAAATAATTACAGTCATGCAATAAAATTTAAATAAAAAGCAAAATATCACGATAAAAATTTTAGTAATTTTACATTCACATTTACTTAGAAATGCACATTAGGCAATTGAATTTTATTCAACTGAAGTCATCATTTTTGCTCATCCTCTATTAACTGCAGAGACAGAAAGGGAAGATGTTCAGGTCAGCATAGATATTTCCTTTTGTTCATTTGAGTTTACAAGAAAATTCTACAAGCTTGGACTTTATTTTTTTTAAGGCTTTTTTTTTCTTCCAATGCATTTGAGAATGATACCGCTAGATAGAACATGAAATTAGTCATAAAGCACTACGTGAAAGGAAAATATGATAGCATGAAATTAGTCATAAAGTACACTGTGGGCAGATGCCAGAAATTAAGAGGACCCAAGAAATATGATAAGCAATAACAACAATTAGGGAATTAAGAAATACATTATTTTTGAGGGCGTTCTCTTAGTTAAGGATCTGCATTTACTGAACGATGCACCTGCTATTAATACCTTACTTATTCAGTGATGTAGTGGAGTCAGCCTTAACTGGGTTACAAAATTCAATTTGGCCCCTTTCTACATTTCCACGGGTGGTTGCATGAAATTGGGAACTTAAAATTGATCAAGATGGAGGAATTTTCACTAGAGTAATTAGCAAATGATGGAAATCGACACTTCAGCTTTTTTTCCCCACCTTACAAACTAGTTGTTAATAATTTTACCAGTATATCATTGCTTATAGTTCTTCATCATCCAATCCTACTGGTGGTGAAGTCAATTTAGCACTTGGTTTGTATTATAATTTCTTTATTCCTTGTAACTGTGAAACCATTTGTCTTATGACCCTGCAGTCTACACTTCTTTTTGTTACATTGTTATCCTAACTTCAGACCCATGACCACCCCACAACCACTTCTATACTGGTATTCATAATATACTTTCCCAGACTAAAAAAGCTCAATGTATAAATATACATATGTAACCAAATATCACGCCTTTGTTATTCACATATATCTGCCAAAATATGTGATAATTGTTTTTAATATGAAAATAGTGATTTATGTCTTTTTCTTCTGTATTCAAGTATATTAAGTACTTTGTTGGATATGTAAAAATTTATCATAAACCAACACATTTTAAGTAAATATAATAAATTTTAACATTTTAGTCAAATTTGAAAAGAATTAAGAATACAGAGTATAGAATAAAAATAAAACAATAGAGAGCCTATAAATATGGGTGCATGTACACACACATACAACTTAATGTGTGTGACAATATATACTAGGATGAACTGAAATTTAGTGATTAAAATAAATTGAGTTTAAATCACTGTTACACACTAACATAAATGTTGAAAATACTCAGCTCTAGTTTTTCTTTTGTGAAAGAGAAATATTGTACATTGATTAGGATGGTTGTAAAGAATAACAGGAGAATATATCCAAAGTTCCTATCTGCCAAATTACTTGGCACATGTTTATGATTGATTGATTTTGATGACTTCCAAATCATTGTTGTCATTTTCCCTATTCCTCTAACAATCAACAATAGAGTTCATCTTCCAACTAACATAAAAAATGCAATTAGAAAAATATCAGCCTTTTGAGGATTTTTTTTTTGAAATTTATGCAAACATTTTCCAGTCTACGGCACTTTATTTCTTTCACCCTCCAGCTTTTGGTTATGTTACTACAAATCCTGCCTGCATTAAATCTCCACTAACCCTGTATTGCCAAGGCAGGAAAAGTATTAATTCCAGTAAACCAATTCAAAAGAGGAAATAAGTAAAACCAGCCTGTCATTATTATGAATGTAGGAATCTGGAAGTGATAAATTAACAAATATCATGGCCTAGATATATATGCATATTTCTAAAGACATGCGCTAACCCCAAATCATGTATGAATGCATTGAATTCAACTTCATGTTATGATCAGTTATTCAAAACTATTACTATACTTTAGGTTTAGGATAATATTGCTCTCAACTCAATTCAGAGCATTTTCACATATAAAAATCTTAGGCTTCTTTGTTTTTTTTTCAATATGTGAAAAATATGATCATGCTTATAAGAAAAAAGAAATGCCCCTTATTAGAGCCTCTGGGGTAGAACTAGATAAGAAGTAAAATATGTCCTTTCTTTTTGCCTTGATATTTGTTTTAAGAATTCAGGTTCCAAGTGCATAATTGATCTCTATTTCCTTCCACACAGCCAATTTTGATTTGTATAAAGAGCCCATTCAAATTCTACATAAACATACTGACATCAATTGCTAATGGATATTTTCTGTATACCCTTGGCACAATGACAATTTAATTTTCACAGAGGCAAGCAAATACCTAAGCTTGTCATCCTGGCTTCTAATCAGCTGGTTCTTTGGGGTTGGAACATATTAGAGAAACAACGTTTTATCTTGCATACCAGATGCTGTCTCCCTACAGAAATATGACAGCATCATTTCTTAAACTCAAAAGACAGGTCAAGGTTCCAAAATATCATCCTGGCTCTATGTTACCTTTAGTAATTTTTTTTTTTCCTTTTAACTGTAGAGGCTTAAATGATTAATCAATCTCTAGGTGATTACACTGGAATGCTGACCAGTGCCATGGATGATAGGTCACAGCTAAGTGAGGAAAAGGGGAAATTGCCATTAGAATATTTCTATCTAGGACATAAATATTTTCTGAGCTGCATCTTCCATCCCCAAGGTGGTGTTTATCTCTGTTCTTTCCTTATGTTTGTTTTGATAACATAAAACAACAGGTTTAAATGATACAATGATAAAGAGTCTTTTTGTTGGGGATGGATTAGTTTAAATGGGATAATCAAATATCTGGGAGTAAAATTTTAAGCCTGAATATTCCCTGAGCCCCCTGAGGAGAAGCCAGATTTGTCTGAAATTTCAATAGTCAGGCTGCCTCTAATCCTGGGGAAAGAGTTTTTATTGTAAAAGTTCTGGTCAGCAGATATACTTATTCCAAGATGTCTCCATCTTGGAAAGCTTTTTTGAAAGTGAGGAATCCTCTTTTTTGACTAAGACTTTCTTTTATATATTTATTTTATTCTCCTTTATTTAGATCACTGAAACTTTCTTTTCTTCTATTAGATGTAAACTCTATAAAATTTCCTACTGAGTTACCAATACATGCTGATTTCTCACAAAAAAAGCACACATAGTGGGGGCTACATAATGTTGATTTAACTAAAGAGATAAATGGAGGCAAGTTCATCATTGCCAAAAAAGATGAGTTTATTCAGGAATTGCAGTTCGGGACATGCAAACTGTGGCTAGCTACATTCGAGTCACTTGAGGATTTGAGGTAGGCTGTATTTATGGGCAAGGAATATAGAGGGGAGAGGTCAGTTAAATCAAACAAGTGGAGACCAGCTTAGAAAATTCCCTGAGAGACAAAACCAGGCTCAATTCAGCTCCTTTTTTGAGACCAACCAAAAATGGGTCATTTGTTTCTTGTTCATGTCTCTAAACCAAAGGCAAAACTTCCCAAGGTTGATATTGGGTAACCCTTGACCAACTCCATATCATTTAAGAAAATTTCAGTATTATTGACTTTCTGTAAATCAGACATTCACAGGAAATCAGTCTTTCAGTCCTTAAATTTTATTTTTCACAGGGCGCACCTGTGAGATTTTCCATTTTATCTCTTCTAGTTCCATTTTTGATTTAAACTCTCTCACAACAATGTTCCAAAACATGATGGAAAAGTATTTTTGATGAAAAAAATTATTTCACAAATGTAAAACTTTAAACTTAAACCTTGAATAACCATTTACTGTTTTCAAGATGTAACTTTAGAAAATTTTATATTACAAATGATGTTTCTATCAATACAACTATAAGAATTTAATGTACATACACACACTAGAGCATTTAGAAATGCAAATATGAGTTCATTTGATATAGACTAGTCAAGTATTTAGGGATGCCTACTATATTTTTATTTGACAAGTTGGTGCTTGAGATAACAGATGAAACATTTATAAAAAGGGGGTTAATATATAACTTTTGTGATAATGTGTATATGGACAATTTTCACCCCATGTGGAAACATAGAACATAGAAAACATGCTTGAGACATGTCTCAAGATGGCCATTCATTCATTTTGGCATGTTTGTTGAATTCTGATTGTATGACAGTCACCAACTGCACCGGATGCTGAGGCTATGTAGTTGTGACCACATGGTGTCTCCACCCTCATTGAGCTTCTGCATTCTATTGAGGGAGGGATAGATAATCAAGAAATTAATTATATATTATATGATGTAGTGATAAATGGTATGGGGTAAATTAAGATAAATTAATACAACATACAGTGCAATGTCAGATTTCTAGTTTATGTAGGGTGATGGGGAAGGTAGTACTGATAAGACAGCATTTAGTGAGAGAATAAAATAAAGAAGGGAGTCTTGTGGATATCTGGAGAGAACACACACCAGGCAAAGGGACTCTAAGTAAGCCAACATATGGGGGAATTTTGAATATGTTTAAGAAATAGCAAGGTAGCCAGCTCTAGCTTCCAGGAGGAAAGAGAACATGAATAGTGTGATCGCAAATGAAATCAGTGAAATAGACAGCAGAGAAATCCCCCCTTATTCAAGCAGAATACGTTCCAAAGCTCCCAGGGGGTGCCAGAAATCATGAATACTACAAAACTGATACATACTATGATTTTTCTTATATATGCACACCTATTATAAAGTTTAATTTAACTTAATTTGACTAAATTAGACACAGTAAGAGAATATCTAAATTGCCACCATCCTCACTCTTGTGCTATGGGGCCATTATTAAGTACAATAAGGTTCACTTGAACACAAGCATCATGATGCCATATACAGTTGATCTTATTATCTAATCTAATAAGCTGCTAAGGGACTAACAGGCAGATGGTATATATTGTATATGTGCTGGACAAAAGGATGATTCTTATCTTGGACCGAATGGAGCAGGATGGTGGGAGATTTTAAAACTACTCAGAACAGTGTACCATTTAAAACATTATTTATTTCTGGAATTTTCCATTTACCATTCTCAGACCACAATTGACCAGTACAGCAAAGTGAATCATTTTTACCATATAGATTATTACAGAATCTAGACATAGTTCTAAGGTAATGGGGAAGCACAGAATCACAGAAACTGGAAGGAGAATTCTTTGCAGATAGACCAGGTAACTAGGACCTCTGGACAGTCAGAGAGCACTGTGCCTTTGACATTATACTTGGGATCTTTTTTTGACTTTTCTTCCTTTGGATAACTAAAACAAAACATGAAAGGGGTGCATACCATATTATGACTTATATTCCATTGTAAGGCTGTGGTCAGTGGTGATGGAAATGATACTGGGTGATACTGGGTGTCAATAAATGTGAAATTAATTTCAGGCCAAAATCAAAAATGGAAAGAAGATGATAGGTACAGATCCAGGTTCGCTTTGGCTGATTGTTATTAAATATAGCCTTTGATGGGAGAACTGCCCCTTATTTTGAAGAATGTGAAAGGACCCACACTAACACATAGTCCAGCCCCGTGGCAGCAACTATAGCAGTGGTGGCAGGTAAGCCCGTAATGACGAGTGTCACTAAGGACCTGGGTACAGTAGATCAAAGAAAAATGCCTGCCAGGTAGGGAGGAGTAAACAAGCTTCGTGACTCTAGGTTCTAGAGAAAGAGCATACTTTTATGTGTTGGAAGTCTTAGGCTGTTGAAGAGAGAACAACTGGGACTCATTAATCTTATCACCATTGCAAATGTCATTCAACTTTTCTATTAATTGGGGTTTGGATTAAGACATCATTTAATTTCTAGTGGTAATTTTTCATGGATAGCTCACCTCAATATGATAACTAGTGCCACCTATGGGCTGGGGACAAAAGTAAGTTATCCATGAGAGAAATGAAGCTATGGGACCCCAAGTCCTTAGGCAAAAGAAGGAAAGACTAAAAGAGATCCCAACTGTAATCTGTAATGTCAAAGGCATAGTGCTCTCTGACTGTCCAGAGGTCCTAGTTACCTGGTCTATTTGCAAAGAATTCTCCTTCCAGTTTCTGTGATTCTGTGCTTCCCCATTACCTTAGAACTGTGTCTAAATTCTGTAATAACCTATATGGGAAAAAAGTCAACTACACTCCAATAAAATTTTAAAAGCAAAATGAGAAACAAAACAAAATGAAACTGTGTTGGATGTCCTTCTATTTAGTTATGATTTTGATTGTGATTCTGTTCAGCTATAATTTCTGCTGCTGGACACTTCTGGCATGGACCGCCTATGAGTGTGCCAGTTTTCATCCAGGAAATTTCATTAATTTTAGCAATGGCATTCTGGTGGTTTTCAAGTATGAATTAAACTTATATAAGCACCCATTCTCTCTTCTACAACTAGGTTCGATTCATTGAAAACCAGTAAAAAGCATGAGTCTAAGGAACTTAACCAGTGTGAGTTTATTAATAGAGACTTTGTGGCTGATATTATGATGCATATCTTTTATAAATTATTCATTCAAAACCATGCACAGTTCCTGATCTAACATTTTTATCAGGTCATCAAGTCCCAACAAATACTTTGGGGTTAAAGTTCAAAATCATAACTACATTGTTTTTAGAGAAAATATCACCTATGAGTTTTGATTTCAATGCGACATTCTTGAAAATATTTACATTCCTTTTTTCCTATTTCCTTCCTATAATTTACTTAAGTCAGTGCAGACATGTGATAAAAATAAGCCTCAGCTGCTAAAACTTTTCAAACATTTATTTCATTCAATTTGCTTATATAAAAACAGAGTAAGGCCTGACATCTTTTGAGGTGGGGGAAAGCATGACTGCAATAGTAGTACTACTGTATTAAATTGAACTATATAATTCAACCACCTTTGACCTACAAAAACCGTTACATACAATTCAAAAAAATAGAACAAGTGACATCATAATATTTATCTCATAACTTTCAATCTGGAATCTTACTTAGAATAAGAAAAGACTTCAATTAACTGCTAATCCAGGGATTTTTCAGGGATATTTAATAGTCAAAATGATCTGTTAAAGGAATTTTACATCCAAGACCAATATATAAAACATGTAAGTGAAACTGCTGTGGTTCCCACAGGGAGCAATTCTATAGCCTTGAGCCCCCAGGATTTTCATTTTTTTCTACCCAGTAATTGTTGAGATGGCTGAGAGAAGGCAGTGTGAAATGAGTACTCTAGTAAATTAAACCCATTTATGATTCAAATTCTGAGGTTCTGGGGGATAAACTGACTAGACCAAATTTGTAAGATATATCAGAGGCAGATTAATGGATAAAATACAATCATTCTGATTGTGGACTAAACAGAAAAAATGGAGTAAATAAAATTTAAATTTCTTAAAAGCATTTATCCCATAGACACTTAGAATGTTTAGGTTGTTTATATACTTATATAATAGGATATCAGGAGGCAAAAATATTCTTAAAAGTTCACGCAGCAGCCAGTTATGATGTGCGTAGTGTATTCCCCTGTTGCCTTTTTATCAGAGTGTTTGAGTCCACCACATACTTACTTTTATTATTTTTTAACCTAGTAATGATGAAGCAGTTGATGGTTTTGGAAGATGTATTCTGATTATAGAGAATGCCATCTCACGGAGGAGTCTAGTTAATCATTGCAGAAGTGTGTCACCAAAGCTTTTTTGAAAAGAGTTGGCTTATACCACTAGGAATTACTGCCCAAAATTTTAGTAACTCAAGAACCATGAGTTTAGAGTAAGGCATCAACCCATTTTTCCAATGAACTCCCTCAGGAATGAGCAGGAGAGAGAATGGGTACCATCCAAACTCAGTCTGATATTGCATCAATTAATTTGGAAGAGATAATTGTCACATAGCTCTAAAGAAGGTAAAATCAGAAGAAACTGATTTGGTTTCTTATCAAATGAGCTGCTATCTTCTGCTCCTTTAGATATCCATAGTTGACTGTATTAATATTCTACTGGTAATACCTGAAAGTGGTGAAATTTTGTAGGGCCTTTGTAGAGCTAACAACCTAACACCCGGAAGACTTCCATTATTTTCTCTACTTCACTTCAAATTCCTCTCTCTCTTCAGATAGCTTGTAAACTCTGGACTTTGGGCAAAGTAGTGGAATATACACCTGAGCCACATTCTCCAATCCATTTTTATTGTGATAAATCTAATTCCTGTATCACTGGTATGTTGAGTTTAAATTTCTTTAGTGCTGTTGGGTGAAAGTCAATAACTGCACCACAGAGTTCTCAGGATAGCAAATGATCTATCCTGTACTCTGGTGGTTTTTTTTTTTTTTTGGATGCTGCACTCATGGCTTGTGGAAGTTCCCAGGGCAGGAATTGAACCTGCACACAACACTGACAAGGCTGGATCCTTAACCCACTGCACCACCAGGGAACTTCTATTTCTCCCTCTAGAATGTCAGCTCCAGGAGGACAGACTTGGTCTGTCGTTTTTTTTTAAATGAAAGTTTAGTTGATTTAGAATGCTATGCCAATTTCTGCTGTAGAATCCTAACAGCATTTTGTTTTGCAGTAGTAGATTCTAAAATATTTGGTTAATGAATAAATATTTACTGGGAATGTGTTGCAAATACTTTAGGTACCCAGGACCTGTTGCTGACACTTTTCTGTACTAGTAATTTTTACTCAAGCATTTCAGTGAAAAAACTCAAGAAGTTTTTGTGATCGTTCAAGCTAAACATCAGTTATTATGAGACAAAATTTAAATACCTTTTATTTGAAATTCTCATTTACAGCTAAGAACTTATAGCTGCTTCCTTATGACCAAGCTCTGCCTAAGTTGAAGTCTCAGTGGCCCCCACAGTCTTTGGTATTGGGGTTCTCTAACCCAACAGACCTGTTTCTCAGGACTGTTATATTGTTTATCAGGACAATTGAAATGCTCACACTGGTTCAAGCCCTGCTACTTCTGCTGGACCTAGGAGAAACACAGGTTATGCCTCTGCTGCACTCTCACTTTACTCTGTCTTATGCTCTAGCCAGCCTCCAGCCTTTCAGACTACAGGTGAGTACTGGCTCTTCCCCACACATTAAGGTAATGTTTCTGAAATTCCTCCATTCCCATGTGGAGGAATGAATAGGGTATTTTGTTTTTGTTTTCAATTATCACAAACTCAAACTATGTAAAACCCAGTAAAAATAAATAACTAGAAAAATAAAAATCCAAAAATTCACACAGAAAAATATAATATCAATCTAATTATTTATTGTTATTAGATATAACAGACATTGTCAAATTTCCAAAATTTATGATCCATTTCTTTACTTATCCATCCAAATTAAGGTTCTCACATAAACTCTATTTTTTTTTTTTTTTTTGGTTGCCATGCCCATGGCATATGGAAGTTCCTGTCCAGGGATCAAATTCCCCACCCTATGACAGCTTGTCCTAATGTGTTGAAAGCTTTGTATTTTGGTGACTCTTCAATTTCCTTTTATTTTTTTTTTTGTCTTTTTAGGGTGGCACCTGTGGCAAATGGAGGTTCCCAGGCTAGGGGTTGAATCAGAGCTATAGCCACTAGCCTACACCACAGCCAGAGCAATGCCAGATCTGAGCCAAGTCTGTGACCTACAGCACAGTTCATGGCAACACTGGATCCTTAGCCCACTGAGCAAGGCCAGGGATCAAACCTGTGTCATCATAGATTTGTTTCTTCTGAGCCATGATGGGAACTGCTCTTCAGTTCCCTCTTAGCAGTTTTCATCTTTCATGAGTTAGAAGTGGGTGATAGAGTCGGTAGTGCAGCTATCTTTTAAAAATTTTGCCATACATAGTCCTAGCAGACTTTTATAAAGTGATACATCTCACCAATTTTCTCCAGTTTTTAACTTTCACAATATTCACAAATTTACAATCACATTTACTTTTCTGTTACCCTAGCATAAAATTAAAAGGCTTTAAAAGACGTCTTACATGTCTCATCAGGTATTATTGGTTAACGTACAAGTTCATTAGTTAATATACTTTAGTTAAAGAAAGAATTTATAACAAATGACAAATACCTAACTAGGTCTTTAAATTTGAGACAGGTATGCATTCATTCACCATTATTTTTCCATATGGCCATGGCCTTATTGTTGACCATGTTTCCACTGAGTATTATTTCCTATATTTACTTTTACCATAAAACACGGCCCTATTTTTTCAGCAAGTTGCAAAATTTTTCTTTAAAGCAGAGTGATAATTTAACAGCATGTGAAAATTACATGTGTCCAAATAGTCCACAGTTTTATAAAATTCCTCTTCATCTCTCTTCACTAATTTTTATCATTTGTTTTTGTCCATTTCAAGTTTTGCAGCATTGTGAAGCAGCTCAATAATTTTGAATAGTTCGCAAGCATTCAACCTAGTTTTACTGAAAGAATTTTCTCATTCTTCTCTCATAGGTTTATTTACTATTTAAGCTATAAAACTGACTGATAATCACAGATGGAAACCAAATGTATTCTCAGATTAATATGACTTCAGTAGGGGCTGAACTCTGCTGGTATCTACAGAAAGGTCTACTTGTCAAAAGTTTTCAACATCCTATGCTATCGTCATTTTGGTATTGAGTACTGAGAAGGAAGAACAATTGTTAATCTTCCTAATCAGTTAAATGGAGACCAGTTCAATGAACCTATCCAATTAGAATATAGCACTGCCAGTAGTGATTTTTTTTTTAATAATGGCAAATGTGGGTCACTACAGGAAAAAAAAAATATGCTACTACTTAAATATTGACAAATATATTTATATAGTCTACCATATCTCTACATCCATGATTACTTAAATACCCAAGTTCCATTTGAAAAAATTTATATTACTAAGTGTTTTTTTACTTTATTAAACTCTTCAAGATTTAATTGTTTAATCTATGCAAATATACATTAACATATTGTGTAGTATATGAGAAGCAATCAGTGGAGACTTTTTGGCTTTTTATTTTTACAGATTGTTTGTCAATGTCAGCTTTACAATGGAGTCTTTGGAAAATAAACAATGGGAAGACTATGTGAATGCAGAGGGTCACCATGCAAGGCTCTGAGGAGCAACCACTGAGGGGAGTAGAAGGTGGAGGACTGAGCTGAAGGACAGCTGAACAGGGAAGCAGTGGCTACAGATACCTCGGTGGGTCCTTGCAAAAGTTCTGAGCAGGGATGGCCACATGGTGTTACCAAAATGGAGGCCTGGGGGGCAAGACTACATCCTGACTTCCACACAGCTCTGGATACAGGTTATTCCATAGAGGGGGCATGATCTTTGATGAGAAAGTCCCCTTCAGCAGAGGAAAATTTCCTGTAACTCACTGGTGACCTCACACCAGTGGCCAAGACTTGGTAACTGGTGGAGTCTTTTCTTGCCTTCTGGATTCAAGGCCAGTGATTGGTGGTAACAGTAGCTTAGCATTTCCTGTGATTCTTTTTTTTTTTTTTGTCTTTTTGCTATTTCTTGGGCCGCTCCTGCAGCATATGGAGGTTCCCAGGCTAGGGGTCGAATCGGAGCTGTAGTCACCGGCCTACACCAGAGCCACAGCAACGCAGGATCCGAGCCGCGTCTGCAACCTATACCACAGCTCACGGCAACGCCGGATCATTAACCCACTGAGCAAGGGCAGGGACCGAACCCGCAATCTCATGGTTCCTAGTCGGATTCGTTAACCACTGCACCACGATGGGAACTCCTCCTGTGATTCTTACCGTGTCCTTTGACAGAAGGGGGTTTTCTCTTTGGAAGCACAAAGCCCTAAGAGCCCAAGGTTGTACTTTCACAAAGTAGAAACTGCCATAATGTGTTACTAAGTACAATAGAAATTGGTCATCCTTACCTTCCCCTTTTTTGGTGCTCCCCCATGTGTTGTGGTGCTCCATCGTTAAAACAACAAAATAAATAGTCATTAACTAATGGTGTATAGTATATCCTGGGGGAAAGGCACTCCATCCCACCAGGAGATGTTTTCAAAGCTGGCACCTTACCTGTGCCTACAAAGGTTACCCTATTCTATCAGGCTAGTGACTTCTGGATTGGACTTTGTATGCTAGGGTGAGCAGATGCCACTGTGATGAGCACACTGCAACATCTCCTTTCCTGGAGATGGTCCTTTGTTCTGAATATTGGATTATAGTCTTATGTGTTAGGAAACCAAATACTGCATTCCCTAGCCTAATGCTGGCTGAATCCCTGAAAACAGAAAAGAAAACCCATATCCACAACAGAGTAGTCCTTGTTTATCTACTGTTTCTCTTTCTTGCAGTTTCATTACCCACAGCCCAAAAATATTAAATGGAAAATTCTGCAAATAAACAATCTGTCAGTTTTAAGTTGTGCATAGCTTTAAGTAGTGTGATGGAATCTCATGCCCAGCACAGTCCCACCCAAGAAATGAATCATCTTTGTGTCCAGGAATCCCCTTTTGGCCACCTAGTAGTCATCTGGCTTATCAGCTTGACAGTGTCACAGTGACTGTGTTCAGGTAACACTTATTTTACTCTATAACGGCCCCAAAGCCCAAGGGTAGGTATGCTGGCAATTCAAATAAACAAAAGAGAAATAGTAAAGTGTTTCCTCTAAATGAAGAAGTAAAGTTCTCAACTTAATGAAGGAAAGCAAAAAAATGTAAGCTGAGGTTGTTAAGTCTTTTGTCCATGAAATTGTGACGAAGGAAAAATAATTTGTGGCACCTCACAGTGCAAAATTTACAGCCACAGTGTGTGATAATTACTCAGTTACAGTGGAAAAGGCATTACATTTGAACAATAAGATACTTTGAGAGAGCTAGATACCACACTCACATAACTTTTGTTACAATATTTTGTTTTAATTATTCTCTTTTATTAGGAGCTATTGTTGTTAATATTTACTGTGCCTAATTTATAAATTAAATTTCATCATAGGTATGTATATCTGTATAAAAACGAAACAGCATAATAGGGTTTAGTACTACCTGCCGTTTCAAGCATCCACGGAGGGTCTTGGAATATATCCCTTGAGGATAAGGGGAAATACTGTATATGCAAATTCCAGGCAAGATGAATCACTATCTTTTTGAAGGTGGAAGAGTTTAATTGTAATGAACTTTCAACAAACTGGCTGTCTTTCTTAAGAATGGTACCAAATCAAGGACTCAGTGTTGGTCTCTAATTCTGAGACAGATGGAAAGTCAACAGCTATAGTATTCAGGCTGCCCAGGGTAAATGGGTCATTGGTGGGTTGTCCTTGTCTGGCTCTATCCCTGCCACCATGAGTCCTCTGTTCATGTGTCCATTTATGCCCCCATTTATCCCAGAAGGGAGATGGCTGACTGAGAAGTCAATGCCAAAAGAATAAGATTTTAAGTCTTGATTGTTTAGTACTTCATCCGGGGTGCATGATCTCTGAAGGGCATTTACCATCAATCCAGACCTTTACAACTTATACATACTCCTATAAGTCCATTGACAAGGCTTGTCTCCAGATCTGGAATCTTTTTCATTTAGAGCCTCTGACCAACCAGCCATGTCACTTGCTACTGCATGCAACTCTGTGGATAATCTCACCTGAGATACTTTCTTTTTCACATGTGGTAGTTGATCATCATAGGCAGTTCTTGAAGCTTGGCCCAAGAGGAAGATTTCCTTCCACTGCTGAATCACATTAGAGCACAGCTATGCACAAAGTCCATTCTTAGCTTGTACAAGCATACTTACCTGAATCACCAAGGAATCAATGTCATCCTTCATGTCCTATTTTAGCTAGTCGAAAGGGGCCATACATGAAGTCCTCTGTATAAACTAAAAGAGGGGCAATAATGCAAAAGTAATGGATGACAAGTTTTCAAGGCAGCTTACATGAGCCCCCTGGTTTTGTTTGTGCTGATTCCTAATATACTTTCATCTACCAATGAGTTCTAGGGTCCACTCAACCCTCTAAACTGGTAAGGTTGCTCAACCCTGGCTCCAGAAGGACAGCACTGCTTATATGGTTCTGTGTATCCCGTGGTGAAATTCTCCATTGTACTGGGATTCAGTAGATGGCCAGCAGTTCAATTATGAAAATTATATAGTCGTCCAATGTAGAAAGGGAATTTTGCTGTGATTTTCTCTTTGGCAAATGATGCAAACACTGCCTACTACAGATAACTTTAACACAGCAAGCAATTCTCCAATACAGAGAATTTCTTTTCAACCCAGAAAGGCTCTGCATTATGTAGCTGTGGACATATAGATGATATTATCTAGATACATTCATTGAATTCAAAATTAAAATTAAGAATTAAAAAATTACATAATTAATTCTAAAATAATAATAATAATAGGAGTTCCTTCTGTGGCACAGTGGGTTAAGAATCCAATTGCAGTGGCTTGGGTTTCTGTGGAGGTGTGGGTTCAACATAGTGGTTTAAAGGATCCAGCATCACTGCAGCTGAGGCGTAGGTCACAGTTGTGGCTTGGATTCAATCCCTGACCCAGGAACTTCCATATACAGTGATTGTGGCCATAAATTATTTTTAAACTAAAAGAAATTATAAACTTATTTTGTGCTAACATATATAACATGTTTACGAAGCATAGCTATCTTTTCCTAAGGCATTTATTGATGTGGTCGTCATCATTCTATAGTTTTGTATATATTTTGAATAACTGATTTAGTAGATTAAGTTGGATTTTTGGATCGGTTTCTGCATTGAATCTGTTGCCATATGTGATTTTAATTGAAATTCATGAAATATACCTATCTGATCTCAGAAACATGTAGTTGGGAAAAAGGAAAGTATCCTCATTAAATTTTCATACAATTTTGGATATTCTCCTTTGTTACTACCCCACAGTACAACCCATGGTAGTATCTTAAAGCTCAGTTGCAATACAGGATATGACATTTTATCAATGATATTTCATGTGCTATTACAACAAAAATAACTTGATCTTTCATTTTAAGCAGATCTTTTATCTATGAGTGATTCTATAAGGCCATCCATTGATCACTTGGGAAATAAGATTCAGGGAATTATTCAATGAGGTTTTCCAGATGTTGAGACATTCTTTATCAGTGTCAAAAATTCACATTCATTAATATCACCAAAAAACTTATAAGAAAGTCTTTGAAGTGTTGAGAAGCTGACAAGCTCATAGTTTAGATACAAGTTTTCCAAAACTCTAATTAGGGTTTGACATCTTGAATGTTATCATTGGTAATGAATAACATCAAGGAGTTCTTTTAAGTATGAACTATAAGAGTGCATAGTTCCCCTCACACCATGCACCAAAATAAACTGAGAATGGCTGAAAGACTTAAATATAAGACCAGACACCATCAAATTCCTGGAAGAGAACATAGGCAAAACATTCTCTGACATCAACCTTACGAGTATTTTCTCAGGTCAGTCTCCCAAAGCAACAGAAATAAGAGCTAAAATAAACCAATGGGACCTAACCAAACTGACAAGCTTTTGCACAGCAAAGGAAACCAAAAAGAAAACAAAAAGACAGTTTACAGAATGGGAGAAAATAATTTCAAATGATGCAACTGACAAGGGCCTAATCTCTAAAATATACAAACAGCTTATACAACTCAACAGCAAAAAAGCCAACAACCCAATTGAAAAATGGGCAAAGGACCTGAAGAGACATTTCTCCAAGGAAGATATACAGATGGCCAACAAACACTTGAAAAAACATCCCTGATCATAAGAGAAATGCAAATCAAAACTACCATGAGATAGCACCTCACACCAGTCAGAATGGCCATCATTAATAAGTCCACAAATAACAAATGCTGGAGGGGTTGCGGAGAAAAGGGAACCCTCCTTCATTGTTGGTGGGAATGTAAGCTGATACAAACACTATGGAGAACAGTATGGAGGTATCTTAGAAAACTATACATAGAACTACCATATGACCCAGCAATCACACTCTTGGGCATATATCCAGACAAAACTCTACTTAAAAAAGACACATGCATGTGCATGTTCATTGCAGCATTATTCACAATAGCCAAGACATGGAATCAACCTGAACGTCCACTGACAGATGATTGGATTAGGAAGATGTGGTACATATACATAATGGAATACTACTCAGCCATAAAAAAGAACAAAATAATGCTATTTGTAGCAACATGGATGGAACTAGAAACTCTCATACTGAGTGAAGTAAGTCAGAAAGAGACAGACAAATACCATATGATATCACTTATATCTGGAATCTAATATATGGCACAAAAGAATCTTTCCAAAGAAAAGAAAATCATGGACTTGGAGAATAGACTTGTTGCCAAGGGGAAGGGGAAAGAGTGGGAGGGACTGGGAGTTTAGGGTAAATAGATACAGAATGTAGCCTTCGGGATGGATTAGCAATGGGATCCTGCTGTGTAGCACTGGGAACTCAGCCTAGTCACTTATGATGGAACCCTTAATGAGAGAAAAAAGAATGTATACACGTATGTGTGTAACTGGGTCACCATGCTGTACAGTAGAAAAAAAAATATGTAAATAAATGATAAAAAAATAAAAATAAAAATAAAAAAATTTAGAATAAAAAATAAAAGTGAATAGTTCAAATGATTAACAAGTGATTATAATATCCTGTATATAAACTAAACAAGTTATGAAATAGTTGCAATATAAGCAACTGTCAAATTTTGATGCTCTTATTATACAATATAATTTATAAAAATCATTGATATCGGAGTTCTCATCTTGGCTCAGCAGAAATGAATCCGACTAGGAACAATGAGGTTGCAGGTTTGACCCCTGGCCTCACTGAGTGGGCTAAGGATCTGGTATTGCAGTAGGCTTTGGCGTAGGTCGCAGACTCGGCTTGGTTCTGTCATTGTTGTAGCTCTGGGGTAAGCCTGCAGCTGTAGCTCCATTAGACCCCTAGCCTGGGAAACTCTATATGCGGCAGGTACAGCCCTAAAAAGACAAAAGACAAAAAAAAATCAACATCAATAGTGTTAATGTGTATATTTACATGTATAAAAATAAAGATGCCCAATAATATGTATAATACTCAACCCACTAGTACATCAAAATATTAATTCAAAAATAGTAATCATTTTAAGCTATCCAAATTGCATGAGAATCATATGTATATGATTATATGAATATATATATTATATATACATCAAGGAAAACACACGTTGGTGAGAATTTTGTGAAAATTTGATTTACACATTTGTATTGGGTTAAAATGATAAAACTCTTCCAAAATCATGTTCAAAATTTGTGGTCAAACACTAAAACTATTTTTACAATTTGATCCATTAATTATTTGAAAGAAAATCATATATTAAAATATGACATTGTTATGTATGTTCAATATTAATGTAATATAATATTATCAGGTCTTTAGAAATTTTAATTTCAATAGACAAATTTTTATTAAATACATATAAGAGTAAAGAATATAAAGAAGTGATCAAATATCATTTCCTCAAAAGAAATACTTTGATGTATATAAATAATAATTACCCTAACCATCTTTGTCATCTATTTACTTTTGACAAAAAGCATATGCCTCTTTGCTTATTTTAAATATCTTTCTTTTTCAGCAAAATATAAGTTCCATGAGAAAAATTACTATTTATTATTTACTCCTTTATTCCTAGCAGATACATAGAACCTGGCACATGGTAACCATTCATGAAATAATTATTATATTAATGAGTGAATAAAATTTAAGATGATATATATTTGGGAATGATTAACTTTTGTATAGTTCTCTCAGTTTATATGGCAAATTACTTTTTAGGCCATTTTTGCATACTGCAAGTACAAAACTTTTATGTTTGGTAAAGGAATCTTTTATCCAAAAGGTATCCAATGTCTTTTTTTAATTTTGTTGTCATATTAGAAATCCTTTTATTACTCAATGTGAAGGATGTGCAATTCATAGAGCAGCTGTTCCATATTCAAAGCACGCACTTAAGTCTGTCTATATTTACTCACTTTCTACCATTTTTTTTTGTCTTATTTCCTACAGGAGACAATTTCGTGTCATGGGGATAACATTTTCTATAGCTCTGGAATTGCTCTCCTGAGTATGCTTTCTAGAATGTCAATTTATTATTGATTTCTAAGACCGTGCTTGTGCATTTTAAAGCACTGTTCCTTTTTACTATACTTTACCCTATGGTGCCTTTACTTTGCTTAGAAGGAATCCCAGATGGCATAAGGGCCCATTGTTCTCTAAGCATTCTCTAAAACACTGTTACATAACAAAAGAAATTTCACACAAAATTGACAAATAATTCTTATTTTAATAGTATGGTCAAAAGGAGCATTTTTCAGCTTCATTTATTGCTCTGCCATTATAGTTTCTCATTAAGTATAAGATTATTTTGTAACTCATAAAGATATGATGTGCTCCCTAATTATGTCTTTGATGAACAGGGCATAGATTTAAAGGAAAGTCTAAGTTTATACCATTGTGCCATGTGCCATTTTGGCGTTCAGATTTTACTGTGTTCCCTTCTTTAAAACACTGTTTCATATACCCCTGCCCACATAGAAATTCTAGTTGTCTATATATTAAGTGTATTGGGGGATGGAGAGGTCAAAATACTGTAAAGTGATTTGCCTCTTTCCTTGCAGAATTTCCAGTTATAAGCAGATTCATTTTTGGTGTTTAAAAATCAAAAAAAGAGATCCTTGAGTTCTGGGATAGTGGACCAAGAACCATCGTGAAATTGTTATCAGTTTTCGGCAGCGTCCTTAGGGCAAGTTTTTTCAGCCTCCATTTTATGTGTGTGTGTGTGTGTGTGTGTGTGTGTGTGTGTGTAGAGAGAGAGAGAGAGAGCTTCCCAGGCTAGGGGTCCAAATTGAATTGTAGCCACCAGCCTACACCACAGCCCCATCAATGCAGGAGCCAAGCCACATCTTCTACCTACACCACAGCTCACAGCAATTCCAGATCCTTAATCCACTGAGCGAGGCCAGGGATTGAACCCGCATCCTCATGGATCCTAGCTGGGTTCACTAACCACTGAGCAATGATAGGAACTCCCTCAGCTTCTATCATATTAACTTTTCTTTTCAGATGATTCTTTTTTGTGGGTCCTGGATTATGCGTTTTAGGATATTAAGCATCTTTACCCACTAGATATAATAGCACTGCCTATCACCTCCTGCATGAAAACCAAAATTGACTGTAGCTATTGCCAAAAATATCCTGGAAATATCTTATCTCACTCCAGTTGAGAAACATAGCTTTAGGTATTAAAACAAAACCTACACTAACAATAAAAACAAAAACATTTAATTATCACCGGAATTCTCAAATTGAAGAGACAGTCATTTACAGGCAAAATCGTTATTGTTTCTTCGCTAAGAGCATTCTTTATAACGTGGGTCCAATTATAGGGTCTAGGACCCTAGTTTTGAAACTTTAATATGCATACAGCTTATCTGGGTTTTGATTTAAAACAAAGATGCTTGGACTCCATTTCTAAGAAATTTTATTCAAAAGATTTTCGTTGAAGTCTATCAAATAAGAGTATTTGTTATTTAATCACGCAATCTATAGAATCACAGGCAAAATGAGGTAATGCATAGAAACTGTAGAGATTGAATAAGAGCTATCAAAGACTGAAGATAAAAATTAGTGCAGTCAATAAAATGTGGATTGTGTGAAAGTTTCAGAGAGGAAATGTCCTGCTTCAGTGGGTATACATGTCTCTCTCTTTTTTTTAACATATACATAAAGAAGCCTCAACAAATATGTTTTGTTTCTATCCCTCTGAAATAAATGGTTATCTAGGTCCCTGAGGTGATTTAAAAATAAAGGCATGAACCAACAATGAAGGATAGGGGAAAATTTTGTCTCTTACCTTGAAAGGTAAAAGGTTTTCTTGACTACATTTAAAGTAACAGATGGTGAATTGTCTTTTATACATAGGATTAGTTAGAAGCCATAGCTAGTCCTTGCAATAGATTTTGAAGTTGAAAAGATACAAGTGAGTGTAGCATTTGCCAAGTTAGTTACTTTTCCATGCAACATAAAAAGAAACCTGTGGAGACTTGATATTGATTTTGCCTGGGCATTCTCAGGAAAGAACTCACTGACTCGATCTAGAGGTATTTGGTGTTCCTTTCCAAATCTCTGCAGACACAATCTCATCAGTTCTTTGCAAACAGTGATTACCAGACACAATCATCTCTGTCAGCAGAATAAGGAGTTCTTTTAAAAGAAACATTACCCAAGCTGTTTCTTTCATGCTGCTTTTTCCAGCAAATAGTTACACTGAAATTTTCAACAGAGACAGCTAGGGCCACACTGAAGTGATTTTCTTTTGAGATACTGGACAAAAAACTGTAGCTTTTTCTTATTTTTCAACTCGTTTTTCAAATTTGATAGGTTTGCTAAAAGGCAAACACCATGAAGGTAGGGCTCTTTTTAAACTGTTTTGTTCACTACTATGTTGCTGTCTATTAAAAGAGTTCCTAAGGCCTAGGAGCTGCTACATAAATATTTGTTCAATGAACAAATAAAGAGAAATGAATTGTGTTGTATTTGAATTGAGAGAAGTATTCATGCTTTCTCTCAAGTATTTCTGAGCAGACATAAATGGATAAATACATTATGCATTTATCTAAGGCCCACCCTCCACTATGTGCCTGGCTAAAGCCATTGATTCCTGCTCGCTGGTGCATCACCATTCTTTTTCCTCTCTAGGGGACCATTTAGCTAACATACATGCAGGCTGTTTTACATTCTTCTGGAAAAAAAAATAATAAAAACAATTTTAAAAGGAAGAAAAAACAAACCTCTCTCTTTTTCTCAATTTATTTTCCAACTGTATTCCCATTTTACTTTCAATTTACAAAAAGAATGATTTGCCCTTTCAATTTTAATTCCTCCCTATCTGCTTTCCCTTGATCTTTCTCTAGTCAGTTATTCATCCTGACAAATGCACTGAAAGTGTTTGCGTTAAAGTCAGCAGACATCTGTATGTTGCTAAATCCAGTATTCAATACCATTTCTCATCTTGCTTGGTGAAGTAGCAGAAACATTGGACAAAGTTAGTTGTTCATTAATCCCCTCCTCCCTAAAACACTCCTCACCTGGCCTTTAGTTCACAGAATCATTGCACCTCTTCTTGGTTCTCTTTAACTCCTCAACAGTTTAAATGTGCAAAGTGCCAGACCCCACTCCATGGACATCTCATCTTTTCTATTTGCATTCAGTACTTTAACATCTCTCTCTTCTTGGTTTTCAAATCACTTGTATACCAATGTCATCACAGTTTTACCTACACCAAAGAGCTCTCCATGAATTCCAGCCTGCCTAGTTGTGATGCCTACCAAAGACTCTGCGTGCTTCCAATTAAACTTCCGACTTAGGATAGTGTCTTAGGCCTCAGTTGGCACCGACCTATACACAAAGATGTGGGTCGGTTCCACAGCCAGCCGTCAGGAGGGTCAAGCGTCCTCATCTGCAGAAGTCCAAGTAGCCTCCCTTCGCAGCAGATCATTCAGTCCAGGTTCAAGGACAGAGAATCCTTTCCAGAAGGAAGCAGAATCACCTAGTTTTAAAACTTTCTCTACCACAGGAGCAATATTTTTTTTTGTAGCAATTCAACACGTATAGCTTCCAGGGTCTCCACAAGGGATGTGCCCAGTTAGCCCCCTTTCTGCACTCAGGGAAGAACAAAGCTGGTTCTTTCCTGAGAGCAGTTATAGGCCCCCCAGCGCACATGCAATTCACTAATCTTCATCAAGTGCTTTGGCCATCGGCAGCATGGCTTTGGGTTAAAGCACAATTGTCAAAGCGCACCAATGACAAATTATGAGTTCCTTGCAATAAAGGGCACATGTGAGGATTAGTAGGGTGTCTCAAAAAGGGGAGTTAATGAAGGGACACTTATAAAAATTTGAGGTCTAGAGTTAATAACAGGATGATCTTGCTAGGGATGTGTGAGTTTTCACAAGCTAGGATGTTGTCAGAACAGTCAGTGGTCTCTATATTTAGAACAGATGAGTTCACCTAGAGTTATTTTTAGTTCTTGAAGCACATGGTTCTGAATTGGCTGATGTTAAAAGAGTTTGAGAATGGAGGTCCATAATGGGCATCACGGTTTTGATTTGGTGCCTTTATCTGTCCCATGTGCCACACCACAGCCTGCTTTGAAATAATATTCATTTCAATTTTCATTTGCACCTATTATCTGGCGGGACATTAACACCTTATTATTAGTAATATTATTAACATATTAGCCTTATGAGATTCCCAGGAATAAGAAATAGTAGAGAGCCAAACAAAAATCAAATTGTCTTACCTTATAGGAAAAGATCTGTTAACACTTTCACATAACATCTAACTGCCTACTTTACATTCCTCATGCAGGTTGATTACATATAATACTCAATTAAATTTAACATTCCATGCTTCACCAGAAAGCAAACAAGCTAACAAATATCCAGGCCAAATGAAACACGTACAACCCAAACATTGCATTCATGAAAAGTTCATGCTTTCAGTTTTACAAGTTAAAAACTTGAAGCCCCTTTTGCTTCTCCCTTTCTCTCATAACTCATACTCATTCAAGTATCTTATTCTGTTGCTTTGCCTTCAAAGCAAATCCAAATTCAGTCACTTGTCCAGAAGGCTGTTAAGAACCCCTTCAATCTATTGTAAATATGGCTGCTACAGTGATTCCTTTAAAGTATACTCAGATTTTCCCTCTTCTCAAAAGTCTCTGACAGCTTCTCATGTCACTCAGTGTAAAAGCCTGAGCCTTTAAAGTGACTTTCAAGGCCCTAGGGAAACTTACTCTAATAGAAAAGAGCAAATCTGACTCCATATTAGATCTGTCCCTTTTACTTCACTTCAACTTTGTCCTCTGTCACTGGTGCTTGGTCATCCTGGCTCTGCACCTTTTCCAAAAGGATGCTGCTTATATACTGAAATATATATAGGATGGCCTATTCTTAAAGCTATGACCTTTAAGAGTATTACATTTTTAGATAAAAAGCTACAGAAAAGAGAATAATATCTGTTTTGTGGGAGGTTTGCAGGAGCATCCTGACCTGACCTACATGGACAGCTACAAGAACAAAAGATTTCTGCACCAAAAAGTCTGCAACAACTAACCACTCCTCCTCCCCTTTCTGGAATAAAAGGAATCTGAATTCTGACTGAGGGGAGATGATTCTTTGAGATGCTAGCCTGCCATCTTCTCAGTCTGCTGACTTTCCAGAATGAAGTTGTTATTCCTTGCCCCAACAACTCTTCTCTGGATTGATTGCTCTGTCATGTGGCTAACATTACCTCCAAAACCTCTTTACCCTTAGCTCTTATGTTGGGAATAGGACATTTCCCTCCCTACCCTTCAGAGTTCTTTTTGGATAATGTAATAATTAAATAGACACAAGATATATCAACAAGAGAAAAAGAAAATTTAACTCCTATGAATGGAAGTTTCATAAAAATCTGACCCTCGATGTGGCCAAAACAGGCTGGGTGTACATCATTTTTAGACAAGGAAATACTTATTTGTGAGTATTTAGCATAAAAAAGGGGGCATGTACATAGAGTAGCAGATGAATGTTTGTTTATAGTTTTCTTAGCCTTGAATTCTCTAACTGATAATAAGGGTGCTTTCATTCCTCCTGGTATAGAGAGGATATCTCCATTGAGGATATCTCTTGCTTCCTGCTTTCAGGGGGACAGAAGAGGGACAGAGGTGTTTTTGTTTGTTTAATTTAAGAAAAAAAAAATTTGCTGCTCCCATGGCATGCAGATGTTCCCATTCCATAGGAGTAACCGAAGCCATTGCAGTGACAATGCTGGATCCTTAACCCACTGAGCCACCAAAGACCACACCCCCCCCCTTTTTAATGTCACTTTTCCCCACCAGCTGTTCATCAAGTAAGTTTAATTCAAAACAGTTAATAGCTGCTGAGGCATATTTGCAGGAGAGCTTCCCTGGACCCCAACATTTCCCTCCTATGAAACTTCTTTGGAAATTTCACATATTAGCAGCAGAGCTGGTGAATTGTTCCATCTCACTGAGCCAGTCTCCTAGTCTTGAAAATAGGTCAGAGTTCAGATAATATTTTAGGAGGGGGTGATGCAGGTGACACCAAATGTTAGGTCCATAGTACAAGTGATCAAGTATTTAATGAGGCATTTCTATGGAGACAAAAGAAGAACGATAGTCAATAATTAGAGAAAATTATGAATCAATTTTTGAATTTTGGGGGTAGCCAGCAGAGAAGATTTCTAGATGTCATGGTTGAAGTATCTTTTTCAGTTTTAATGTCCCTGATGTTGTCACTGAATGTGCAAGCAAATAAGAAGATTGTCCAATTGAGAGCTATTGTGATGATTTCTCAAGTTTATATGAAGACATCCAACTTCCTTTTGTAGGGCTTCTGGAAAAAGGGCAGTATAAGTTCTTGATGATTTGAGTAAAAAAGTGTGAGAAATTAGAAACATTAGTTTAGCAAATTGTAGCCAGATCTTGGAAGAAACTAGAAAAATTGAGTATTCAGTCTAGTTTTTAGGTAAATTACAAAACCTCAAGAAAATTTAATAGCACTGGAATCTAATATCCACAACTGAGTATTATAGTTTCTACTAAAACATATTTTTTCCTACTAAAATCACCCCTGTTTCTACTAAAAATAGACCAAACAAGTCTAGATTCAATAAACTTGGCCTTGTTATTTATATAAGTTCAGAAAGAATAGCAATTGACCATATAGGCTTTTTTAAATCCCATTTACTAGAAATTTTTGTAAGGAATTTCCAGATTGAATTTTTAATAACCGCTCAAGGCTAAGAGGCCAAGCCAAATATTTGCTATCAGACTTTTCCTGAAATACCCATAGACATGAGTGAATTGAACTCTTCTCGAGATCCCAAGAATATCCTGAGGTTTATTGGCCTACCAGGAAGGGATCATCCTTACTTAACTTGGTTAGATTGCTGGGAGTCTTGTTAGCAAGACTTACTTGGTAAGACTGTTTTTCCAAGGGGCTGTATTCACTCCATAAAGTCAAGCTTAGTTCTTAAAAGTTACTGGTAATATCTGAGTCAATGGCTATAATATCTGAGTCCTATGTATGTCTCTTTCAAATATAACATTCCAATCAAAACTTTGGTAATATAATCAGTTTCCAATTTTGTCCTGTTATAAGGAGAACAGATTCTTATTAAATTTATATGATTAATTATATTGTTAAGAAAATAAGAATATTCACCAAGAATTTCTGAATTCTGGAGGCATCAGGTAGACAAAAAAAGAGAAATGTTTCAATATTGCTTATTAAAGGTATAATTTGCAAAATTCCATAAGTCATTATTGGCTAAAGAGTAAAAAGATTTCCTTAAATATGGGGAAACAAAACATTAAAAAAATGGTAATATTTCACGTTAGAAAATTCATAAAACTTTGTAATCATCTTCCTCAGTAATGAACTTTGTTGTTTTGCTGGATTTTTCACTTGAAGTTTTACAGAGTCATTATTTTTTTCATTAGAGTATTGTAAATTATTACTCATTTCAGTGGTATGATTTGAAAGTCATTAGGAACTTGTATTCTAAAATATGTATTAGACTCTTTTTTTTTTTTTTTTTTTTTTGCTGACCCCCTTAAGTTCCCAGGCCAGGGATTGAACCTGCACCATGACAGCAACCCAAACCACAGCAGTGACAATGCTAGATTTGTAACCACTGTGTCACCAAGGATCTCTTGCAGGAAGATTTTGTAAAAGCATCTAAGACAATATCTATCTTTAAATTGTAAAAGGCTTAAAAATGTCCATTATTAAAGATCTGATTCATTGTAATGGAATTAACAAGGAAATTTGGTTATTTCTATGACACACAACATTTTAGAGTAATGACCAGAATTATGACTGATAACATTATATCAGGATATATTCATAATTTAGGAATTTAACATATTTCTGGGCCATTTTTATTAATTTGACAATGTTTTTCATGTAACTTAACATATCAAATGAGGCTAATTAGTTTAATATTTCTTTTTTATAAGGAGAGAAAAAAATTATTTTTAGGTGTTCCAAAAGATCTCTGGAAAAGCCAGAAGTTATTTCTAGGTCAATGACTTCATTTAGAATTTAACTTTTTTTTTTGTCTTTTTGTCTTTTTAGGCCCACGGCTAAAGGTTCCCAGACTAGAGGTCTAACCAGAGCTACAGCTGCCAGCCTCCACCACAGCCACAGCAATGCCAGATCCGAGCCCAGTCTGAGACCTACACCACAGCTCAAAGGCAACACCTGATCCTTAACCCACTGAGCAAGGCCAGGGATTGAACGCGCAATCCCATGGTTCCTAGTCAGATTTGTTTCTACTGTGCCATGATGGTAACTCCATTTTGGAGAACTTTGTCAAAAAAATATAAAAAAGGTTTTAAAATGCTTGGTCAAATAGGATGATATATCACTATGAAATAATAATTAGTTATCTATTTAATCAAAGTGACAAAAACTTTCCAGGCAAATAGAGAGGTTGAAATATAGTTGACTTTGCAACAACATCGAGATTAGCAATGCAGACCCATCACACAGTCAAACATCCACATATAACTTAATGCTGGATCTTCACACAGGGGATTCCTCTATAGCTACTGCTCTATATTCATGGATACAACAACTGAGGATTATGTAACACTGTAACACTTACTGTTTTAAAAAAAATCTTCATATAAGGATACCCCTGCAATTCAAATCCATATTGTTCAGGAGTCACCTGTAGTTGTAAAAAGCCTTAACTCTTTCAATGTTAAAAAACTCTTTTTGTCTTAAGTAATCAAAGACTTGATAAGACAAAATGTATAATTTTTGTTATTCTGGATGGAATATATTAAAGAAAAAATTTGTTTATAATTTCTGATTAAGAGCAGACTAAGGGAGTTCCCTGGTGGCTCAGAGGGTTAAAGGTCTGGTAGCGTCACTGCTATGGCTCTGGTCACTGCTATGGCATGGGTTTAACCCCTGGACCCCTGGCTTGGGAGTTTCTATATGCCATGGATTCGGCAAAAAAAAAAAACAAAAAAAAAAAAACTCAAGTTATCTCAAAAAAAAGAAAATTGTTTTATTAACAAAGGGAAAAATCAAATTTTACTTTTATAAAAGCTTACTTTTGATATTTAAGCTCATTTAATCAACTAAATTTGTTATAATCTTAGCCTTAATAATACAAAAATTACTTTCCAAAGATTTCATTTTTCATAAACATACAACTTACATGTCCATTTTATTTAGTCCCTTATTTTTTCCCATTTATAAATAACCTGCTTTGCTTTAGTACAAAAACACTTTCCTTTCTCTCAAAATGTATTTCCATACACCACATTATTTTTCTAATATACATTTTTCTTTTCCCTGTATACAGAAATATTTTTCTTATTATTTTTAATAGCTTTAAGTACATATATTAATAAGAAATATTAACCATTAGAAGCCTCAATTTCTAGTAAGAACTAAAAGGAAAATCATTATAAACTGTTACATAAATGTTCTTTAGATTGGCAAATTTCATGATTTTTAGCAGCATACATTTTTTCATAGAGAGGATTTTTCAATATGGTAAAGATCTGTTTATTAATAAACCCAAACATCCTTAGTTCCGCTGTAATAAGAGGTTAAAAGTAGGTAAGCTTAAATTTATTTATTAATTAACATCTCATTATTTTATCTTATTTGGAAATGATCTAAACATTCAATACATTTTCATCATTTATTTAATTTAATTCTAAGGGAATAAATTACTGAAGAGACCAATAGTAGACATATCATAAAACAATCATTTCTAAAAAGTTCACTGCAAAATTCTGTATCTCCTTTATATCTATTTAACTTATTTGTTCTTAACAATCATAGTTAGATTACTCATGAAAATTGCATAAGACAATAAAGCAGTTAGTCATTCTCTTAAGATTTTTTTTTCTGACAAACTTTGCAACAGAGACAAACATGAGCTCATTTTCTAGTAAAAATGTAGAATGAAAGATATTTATCTGCATTATATTTAACACTGATAATCTGAAGACACACATGCATTAATTAAACCAACAAAATTAAAGTTAGCTGTTGTTTACCAAATATTATCCTAGATTGAATAAACTTGAAAAAAAATGGGGGTTAGCTTTTATTATATCTCTGAGATTTAGAAATACTTAATTTGTAACTTTGTTTTTATGCTAAGTAAATGAAGCTCTTTTACAAATTAATTTTGGGTATACTAACTGAAGGATGGATAACAGCAGGGTAAGGGAACACAGGAGCTCTGCCACATGGCTCATTGTCTCTGATTTTATGGGAATGGGGTTAGTTTCTGGATTGTCTCTGGCCAATAGTCTTGCTCTGTCCATACTTGATCTGACTCAGGGCCCTTCCTATGGGCACACTCACCTCTCAGCCAAGATGGATTTCAGTGCCAAGGATTCTGAAAGGCTGGTCATCTCCTCCCTCTTACTAGCCCCTCCCCAATCCTTCCAGTTAGTCTCAGGGCAGCACCATCTTCCTCAGGGCCTCCTGTTGTGAGAACTCCTGCAAGCAGCTATTATTGTGCCTGGCCAAGGTGGGTGGTTTCACTCAATGGTCCCCTAACATTATCATAAGTATTAGCGTAATTATTACTTAATTTTTTTTCTTAGGTATAGAACATATCCTGCTCCCATATCCTGATCTTTTTATATCTACCAGCATTTTGAGAGCAACAATTGAGGATTTTGTCTTGGTAAAGATAGGTGGGCCCTGACTTATTTCTAGAACTGCACTTCTGGTTTTATAGAGATTTTTTTTTTTGTGTGTGTCTTTTTGCCTTTTCTAGGGCCGCTTCCGTGGCATATGGAGATTCCCAGGCTAGGGATCTAATTGGAGCCGAAGCCACTGGCCTACGCCAGAGCCACAGCAACACGGGATCCAAGCCGCGTCTGCAACCTACGCCACAGCTCAGGGCAACGCCGGATCCTTAACCCACTGAGCAAGGCCAGGGATTGAACCCGCAACCTCATGGTTCTGAGTCGGATTCATTACCCTCTTCGCCACTACGGGAACTCCCTGGTTTTATAAAGATTTTTAAGACAAAGAAAGTTATTTTTATTAACTATTGAATGTTGGCTTCTGCTGATATAATCTTTGATTATATGTAGGAGGGTAGGGAGGCCTGTGGATTTGCTGAGGAGATGGTGCATTTTTATTTCAAGAAAGGGAATTTATTTTGGATCTTTCCTTTAAGACTAATTTCTATGTTTTCATTTTAATAAAGCTTTAAACCCTAAGGCCAGTCAATATCCTGTGTGTGTGTGTGTGTGTGTGTGTGTGTGTGTTCTCTTTCCAATTTAGTCCTCCCATAAGTACCAATAGAATAGCATTTATAATAAGAGCTCTCAAGGTTTTTGTTTTTTGTTTTTTGTTTTTTTCAAATATAGCCAACTTAAAGGAGCCACCATCTGGCCATTGAGAACTGGAATCTTATATTCATTTCAAATAGCAACTGAAACCAATCTGCTTCTTTATGTTTGTTTAATCAAACAAATAAGAGATCACACAAGCCAGTGTGTGGCCCTCACAAGATCCAGAAAATTCACTCCCAGAGTTAGTCTAAGGGAATAAAAGTCCTTCATTGCTATAGGTAGGTAGTAGTGAAAATATTTGTCCAGTTTCCCAGAGTAAACTGTGACACCTCCAGTTACAGAGCCTCTAATCTGTGACACTGAGCAGGCATTACTGGAATAGGAGTTTTTCAGCACTAACAAACAATAAAGGTTGAGATGATAAAGATCCCTTATGGACTAGGACACCTAGTGACAAATTTCCTTAAGAATTGACACAGCTGGAAAAAAACGGTGCTGCTTATGACTTTTTATCTTGGAATCCCAGTCTATGTGTCCGGTCACAAGATGCACACTGGTAAGTGAACTTTCTAATCGTGGAGAACGAGATAATATTCTCATTAGTTACAAAGCTGGGCTCTCAGGACATAGAACAAAAATATACATTGGCAAAACCACTAAGGAGAGCAGTATGGAGGTTCCTTAAAAAACTAAATATAGAACTACCATATGATCCAGAAATCCCACTCCTGGGTACATATCTGGAGAAAACCATAATTTGAAAAAAATACATGCACCCCAATGTTCATTTCAGCACTATTTACAATAGCCAAGACATGGAAACCACCTAAATGTTTATCAACAGAGGGATGGATATAGAAGATATGGTACAACTATGCAATGTAATATTACCCAGCCATAAAAAGAATGAAATAATGCCGTTTGCAGTAACATAGATGGACCTGGAGATAATCATACAAAGTGAAGTCAGAGGAGGACAAATATAATATGAGATCACTAATATGTGGAAACTAATAAAAATGATACAAAAGAACATAAAAAACAGAAACAGACTCAAAGATTTTGAAACCAAACTTATGGTTAGCAACGGGGAAACATGGGGTGGGGGGATAAATTAGGAGGTTGGGATTGATAAATACACCTCGATATACACAAAATAAGTAACAAGGACCTATTCTATAGCACAGGGAAACTTACTCAAATAGTGTGTAAACCTATATAGGAAAAGAATCTGAAAAGGAATGGGTATATGTATACACACAACTGATTGACTTTGCTGTATACTTGAGGCTAACACAAATTTGTAAGTCAACAGCACTTTAATAAAATAATAGTAATAAAAAAAGATGTAACAAAAAACAATCTAGTTTTCACGTAGGGGACCCAAAGCACACTTGTCCAAATAGACACTGGTTGTGAGCCTGGCTTGAATAGCAGGCCCATAAAAGGCCGCTGCGTGATGTTCTTCCCTGTGGTTCTTCCACCTTAGGACAAAGAGCACAAGAGAGATGAAGGAAAGCAGTGACCCTTTCTGGAATAAAAGGATCATTAAAAATCAAGAGTACACATTTACCAAAAAACGGAGTTCTATGTCCCAAGGAACCAACTCCACAAATATTTTCTCCTGCTAATCTTAAGTTTAGAAAGCAAGAAAAAGGACTCTCACCACTTTTCCCTTCCATCAAAGGTTGCAAGCAGAGCCCTGGGAGGCTGACCAAGTGAGAAATCTGACCTCCTGCTGATCTTTGTCAAAGGTCCCAGCATTTCTAAGCTGCAAGCCTCAGGGCAGGAGACAGTGGACACACAAGTTTGTTGTTAGGGAGAGGACCTTTCCTCCCTATCCCTCTTAAGTTCTTTGACTGGCCTAATAATTAAATTTTCAGATTTACAAGACAAATTGACTGGAGGAAAAAATTAATTTGTATGCATGTAGGTCTTAGAAAAGAGACACTTGACGTGATCAAAACGGGCCAGAAATATATCTTTTTTAGACAGAGAAACAATTATTTGTGAATATTTAACCAAGCAAAGGGGCCTGTGCTTAGGGTAGCAGACTAAGGAAGAAGTAAAAAAATTTGTTTGCTTTCTTATCCTTGATTTCCCGAACACTGGCAGTAAGGATGCTTTCTATCTTCCTGCTGTAGGATGAGGGATTTATTTTGCACTTTCAGGGGTAAGTGATGCTCAGAATTCTGTATTTAATATTGTCATTTTCTACTGTTGTACCTCAAGTACATTTAATTCAGAATGATTAAGGTGCCATTGAGTCTTATTTGGGGGCAGCCTGCCCTGTGCCCTGACACTCAATTCTGTGCCCTTCCACCCTCTCCTTCAGCCACATTGACTTTCTTGCTTGTCTGGAATAAGCCAGGCATTCTACTGCCTCAGAGATTTATGGTGGCTCTACTCTTGGCCTGGGAAGTTCTTCCAGATTTAAGCACAGCTGGCTATTTCACTACTATCAATGGCATCATGGCAGGTGAAATTTTATCAGGTGTCAGCAATGAAGTCTACACATCCACATGGACGATAAAGGTATTTTTCTGGGCAAGCAGAGTGCCCTGGCTTCCAGTAAAAAACTAGGTTTCCTTCCCACACCAGATTGATGGTGGTATATCTATGGGCTTCCATAGAAACTATGACATATCTCACGTTGGGCCTCATTATTCTCTGGATATAAATCTTAATGAGGTATTGCTGCCAGAGAACACGATGTATCTGATAATCCAGGTAGGACCTGGATTAGCTGGATATACTGTATTATGGACATTTTTTTATGATATATAAACCTGGCTTTAGGCCATGTCTATACAATGGAATTCTACCTCACTGAACAATTCACTTGGTATGATTTGTTGTTACCTGTCTACACAGCTCTTGAGTAGTGGATGTTTTAATGAGCCACAGCAAATTGGAAGGGCCATTTCATAGCTGCTGTCACATACTATAGCCATGACCTCAATTAAAGTTATAGATTGCTTCTAAGCATTGTTCATTGTTAGTGACTAAAACTATAGCATAGAATACTCTCATTAATCCCTTGATCAAATTGAGAACATACATAGACATTTCTGCACTAAAGGTATTACTTTACCTACTGGGATGTTGCATAATTTGATTGACAGTAATTGCTGCCATATGCTTCCAATTATCTAATTAGTAATTGCTACTACATATGCTACAGATTACATAAAGCTAACACTGCTTTAGAGCCTCCATTCACAACTGTCACTGAGTCTCAGAATGCTGCACTACTTGCCTTGAAAAATGCTTCTTGAATTGATGTATATGCAGCTTATAAAGAACTTTATGTGAGGTTATAATAATAATATTTTTAAGTTAATATGACTTTTAGTTAACATCAAATTATTGAAAATAAAAATTAAAAAGAGAGGGAAATAAAACATGTATTAGAAATAAACTCCAGGAGTTCTCATTGTGGCACAGTGGAAGTGAATCCTGCTAGGAACCATGAGGTTGTGGGTTTGATCCCTGGCCTCACTCAGTGGGTTATGGATCTCGTGTTGCCATGACCTGTGGTGTAGGTCGCAGACATGGCTCAGATCTGGCGTTGCTGTGGCTATGGCATAGGCTGGCAGCTGTAGCTCTGATTCGACCCCTCACGGAAACCACCATATGCCGTGGGTGTGGCCCTAAAAACCAAAAAAAGAAAAAAAAGAAAGAAACTCCAAACAAATTCCAATATCTAATTAGCAATCTATAGCACTAAGTTTTTTGCCTCAGTTCCTTTAATTATGGATGAGGACTAAGGAGTTTTAGAATGTCATGTTTTTCTTTTATAATTTATCCATTTGTTAAACAAATATCAACTCAAGACTATTGCATGTAAAGTATTAGAGATAAAGACCATGGAAAATAGAAAGACGAAAGGCATCTTTGACTAAAATATAGAGGACACCAATGTCCACATAGTATAAGTCATGATGCAATAATTTAAAAGAAAGAAGTACTAAACTCTATAAATCATTAAAAAAGAGATTAGTTTTGGCTCTATGGAGAAAAATACAAGCTGATAATGCAAAATTTTAATTTATGCTTAAAAAACAGAATTTCATCTAGTACAAATAGAGGCAGATGAAGGTTGCTTCATAATGAGGGAATGCTAAGAGCAAAGGGTTTCTTTTACATATGATATAACAGGGAGTCATGTGTCCAACCTAACATTCAAACAATTAAATTTCAATGGTCTGCACAAATAACACTGGTTCTTTGAGAGCTTTTTCCTCTTTACCTCTACTGTGTCCTGGGGAAATATAGAAAATACACAGTTGATATTTCAAGGCAATATCCAGTAAAATATATAACACACATATTAAATATTGCCAGAAATCCTTGGTAGTAACTACATAGATTTATTTTTCCTTGCTGTTTGTGTTTTTCACTTTTCATTGGCATCTACTTATATATTTCCAGGGTAGCTGTATATTACAATTCCATCATTTCCCTATTCCAGTTCTTGTTTGATTCAACTTCCTGAATTCTCTTTTAAAAATAATTTATGCAGGGAGTTTCCGTTGTGGCTCAGTGGATAATGAATCCGACTAGGAACCATGAGGTTTTGGGTTCAATCCCTGGCCTCGCTCAGTGGGTTAAGGATCTGGCGTTGCCGTGAGCTGTGGTGTAGGTTGCAGACACGGCTCGGATTCTGCATCGCTGTGGCTCTGGTGTAGGCCAGTGGCTACAGTTCCGATTAGACCCCTAGCCTGGGAACCTCCATATGCCACAGGAGCAGCCCTAGAAAAGGCAAAAAGACAAAAAAAAAATTATGCAGTTTTCCTTTATACAACATTTATGTACTGACCATCAGCCATGTGCAGCTCTTTGCTAAGACTGGGAGGATTATAGCCCCTGTGGACTAAACATTCTATAATTTGAACCATGCCATTCTCTTATACAGAAGGCTAAATGGCTTATTCTTGCCTAGTGAAATATATTCCAGTATCAATTCCATTTTTAGCCATACTCCTAAAAATGTGCATTTTTAACAGGTATACTGGGTATTTTACTACCAGCATATCAGAGCCCTCAACTAATTAATGAGGTCAAACTAGGCCTGTGTAACTTTTAGAACTTTATGTACAGTCGGGTGTTCCATTATGTTGTATATATGAAATAAATTAATCCAGTGTAAGTTTTAATTGATGGTTTAAAAAATGTCAGTGCATAAATTCTATCAGAAGGGAAATCTAATAATGCTAAATTTTTTGAATCGATGGTAATGACAGTGTTGAACAATAATCTTTTGGACCTGCAACAAGTGACGGACTTAGATTGGTAACGGATTTATATTGCAATCCATATTTCTATCATTGCTTCACATGCTGTCAGCCCAAAAGGATGAAACAGTGGTTTTGAAAAGAACTTTATAACACAGCATAGGCATATTAATTATAAGACAGGAGAAAAAGCTCAAACAAATGCTTTAATTATTTGGCGATGCTGAAACACAATTTCAAGAAATCTGAAAGAGCAGAAATAGCATGAAAGTAAAGGTGTTACTGTGGGCTGAATTGTGTGCCCACAAAATTATATGTTGAAGCCCTAACCCACACTTTACCCACTTTTAGAGGTAATTAGATTTAGATGAGGTCATGAGGCTGGGACCCTCAACATTGTATCAGGCCCTTATAAGACGAGACACCAGAAAGCGCTTTCTCTATTCCCTTCTCTCTCTCTCCCTGCCATTTGAGAACACAAAAAGAAGCTGGATACATGCTAATCATGAAGAGAATCTTCAACAGAGCCTGACCATGATGGCCTGATCTCAGTCTTCTAGCCTCCAGAACTGTGAGAAAATAAACTTCTTTTGTTGAAGTCCCCAGTCAATGGTGATTTTTATAGCAGCCTGAGCAGACTAATACAATCTATACAATCTGGGATAAGGTAAATGCCCTGAAGCAAATATGCCACATGCTGTTTAAGATAAAATCTTTTGACTGAAAATAACTAAGATACATAGATAACATTATTCCAGTAACTGCAAAGAGAAATCCTCAGCTGGATAGATTGGAGAGAGAAGAATGCCTGACTGGCCATTAGTAGAAACACAGGGCTTTTTTTGGCCAAGCTCACATCATGTGGAATTGCCAGAGCCAGGGATCAAACCTGAGCCACATCAGTGACCTGAGCTGCTGAAGTGACATTGCTGAATCCTTATCCCACTGAGCTACTGGAGAACTTTGAAATACCTTTTTTTTTTTTTTTTTTTCGTTTTTGGTTTTTTAGCTCCCAACCTGCTGCATATGAAAGTTCCCAGGCTAGAGGTCAGATCAGAGCTGCAGCTGCTGGTCTACATCACAGCTCACAGTAATGCAGTATCCTTAACCCACTGAGCAAGGCCAGGGATCAAACCTGCGGCCTCATGGATACGAGTTGGGTTCATTATCACTGAGCCATGACAGGAACTCCTGAAACACATTTTTAATATAAGGAAAAAAATCACAGATAATTATGCTCTAGAGAGCATAACAGCAACAACTAAAACTAACAACAAACTAAAAGGCAAACCAAAAATTACTTTATATAATGATAACAGCAACTAACATTTGCTGACTCTTAAGTTCATGAATATACTGCAGAAAATTATCATAGTTACATGTGTTTGAATATCCAGTATATTTGTTTTTCATTCAAGATGCTAATCACATTTTATCACCTTTGATCAAACTATAATGCATTCAAGTTATAATTTAGATTTTGTTATTGAAGTGTGTTGAAAAATGACATGGGGTACTATTTCAACTTTATGCAGTATTAATAGATTAACATTTGATTTTTAGATCTACTGCTAAAACAAAACAGATGTTTGTTAAAGTGTATCCCAAAAGTAAATCCTCAAACACTGTAAAGGATTCTTGTTTGAATTATTATAAAACTGTTTTCAAAGGTTAAGTTGTCATTGGGGATAAACATTCTGTGTAATGGCATCTAAGTTTGTCTACTTTGTCTATACTCAAGAGTAGGCAGTGCTGAAAAACCTGTGAAAACTGCCTGAAAATACAACACACAAGACAATAAATTAAGCTCTAAAAGTACTACATGCTGATTACAGCCTCTCTGATATTTTGTTCAGAAATTGGAAGAATTGAAACTATGCATAGCCTTGAAGTCAGCATTATTCTCAGGAGAAGAAATATGTCATCTCCAGTTGGAAAAGTGTTATAAATAAGTACAGTAAGTGTGAATCATGTATTCTAAGAGAAACAACTCTAGAGAGCTTGAAAGTGCTCTCTCTGATTGGAGAAACACAAATTAAGTTCATGGGTTAAAAAAAAAAACTAGTAATGTGTCTATTGCATTTAATGGGTTTCTTTTTCATGTGATAATGCAAGGAAAGTGCCATTCCTTGTGGTCGTTTTTATTAGCATCTTCAGTTTTTTGCAAGCACATGTATTGCAGCTTTTTGCCTTTAATGCGCCGACTGTGTCTCATGTTATGAAAGTGTAATGAATGGGTAGCTTCAAAATTAAAAAAAGTAATTTGTCCATGAATCATAATAAATTGAATTAAGACAAAATGTACTTGTGGAATTACTCATCTCCAAAGTAAATAAGACCACAAAAAAGGAAAAGAAAAAGCAGGAGTACATATTGTAATCCAGTAAATTCTATATTCTTAAATAAGCCCAAGTTCAATTCTGAGATGGTTGAATCTGAAAACAAAGTTATAATATGTGTAATGAGGAATTTTTTTTTTTTTTTTTTTTTTGCTTTTTAGGGCCACACTTATGGCATATAGAAGTTTCCAGGCTTGTGGTCTAATTGGAGCTGTAGCTGCCAGCCTACACCACAGCCACGGCAACTTGGGATCTGAGCCACATCTGCGACCTACACCACAGTTCAAGGCGATGCCAGATTCTTAACCTACTGAGCAAGCAAGCCCAGGGATTGAACCCCTTCCTCGTGGATTCTAGTCGGGATCGTTATTGCTGAGCCATGACGGAAACTTCAGAGGAAAAAAAATTCTTGAATCAGATTTTATAATGGAAATAAAGGGAAAGAAAATTATTAATATTATATGTCTACAAGTATAGCTTTTGCTTATGGTGTCTATATTGTTTAAAAACACCATTTTCTTGATTTATTCCTTCCTTTTATCTGGGGGAGGGGAGTTTTAACTAGTAACACATAAACATCAGATGTCTATGATTCCTTTAGACTAAAGATGCACAAGTCTAATACCAGCATTTTTCCCTCACTCTGAAGCATTCGTTTTCTTTTGCTTTAATACTTTACTGTGATTAACTTTAATAATTCAAGAGCTTTGTAAATGAAGTATAAAAAAATTGTTTTTCACATTTTGTGAATAGAGCTAACTTTCCCCAAAATTATTATGATTAAATCTAATTTAAGGCTGAAAAGCTTTTTTTAATCAAAATGAGGAGGCTTTATTAGTTATATACATTTTATTATAAACAAATGACCCATTTTTTACTAAATAATATATTTTGTCAGTATTTTATGTCATTTTCTTCATCAGTTCTGCAAACTCACAAAGTATAATGTAAATATTTGAATAGAAATTGTAAAACACAAACTCATTAAACATGCTTAAGTTGGCGCTCAGTTTGAGAGTAAGTGTTTCTGGGTGTATATGTGTTAAAGGAGAGTGGGAGGAAAGAGGAGAAAGACCGTAGAATCATACACTAAAGGGTGAAATTTTGAGATTCAAACTTTAACTCACTATGCATTGTACATGGAAGAAAGACCCCAATAGATTAAGTGACTTAATATCACAAAGGCAGTTTGCAAGTGCTTGCATTTAGTTTGCTAGAAATGGTTTGCAGAAATTACTGAAATATGCCAAAGCAAATACAGGAAAATGTTCTCACTGAAAGTACTATCTTGAACAAAAGAAGGCACTTAGCTAATGCCCTCTCTCCCTGAAGTGAGTAGGATATTGGACCACAGAGTCCATTTACTAAGCACACAAAGATGCCAGGAAAGAGGAGGGGAAGGAAAGTGGCTGGGTTTTGCTTTTGACATTAACTTATCTTTGCAATAAGGAGCTCTCTCCATGTAGACTTTAATACACAATAGCTTTATTGAAAATAACTAATCCACAAGAAACTCCAAGGATTCACCATAAGATACCATTTAAAATGCAGGAGAATTACAAGGTGCTGAGGAACAAATAGTGGACATAAAACAACCTTGCCCAAGACTCTTCCCCTTTCTTTCTTTGTAGGGATTCTTGCTGGGTTTAATTCAATCACAGTGAAACACCAACATTTTAGGTTAAATGATTACCAGTTGCTTAATGTCTTGATAACAAAGTATTCTGGTAAATTAGGAAACTCCAGGCTAAAAAAATTATGTTAGTTACTTGATAGTAATATTGTATGCATTATTGACTCTTTGCTTAAATGGAGAGTTTTTCCTCTCCAATTCCACTGCTTTATTTTTTTTCTTTTGAATTATGTTTATTATTATTTATTAATTTACATAATTAAAATTCACACTTTTAGAGTTCCCATTGTGGCTCAGCAGTTAATGAACCAGACTAGTGTCCATGAGGATGCAGTTTCGATCCCTGGCCTCACTCAGTGGCTGGGGATAAGGCATTGCTGTGAGCTGTGGTATAGGCAGGGGCTTGGATCCAGCATTGCTGTGGCTGTGGCTTAGGCCGGTGGCTACAGCTCTGATTGGACTCCTAGCCTGGGAACCTCCATATGCCTGGAGTGTGTCCCTAAAAACACAAAAAACAAACAATCAAACAAACAAACAAACAAAAAAACAAAATAACTTCACTCTCTGTAGTGTAAACTAAAATGGGCTTGAAAAATAGTTATGGGTTCATCATTATAGGAATGGTACAGAATAGTTACATTAAAAATTCACCTGTTTACCCCATTTTAATAAGCCTTGCCCCAATATCCTACTCCCCACAACCACTAATTTTCTTTCTGTTCCATTGTTTTGCCATTTGGAATGCTAGACAAATAGAATCAGACAATCTGGAGTCTTTGGTGGTTGGCTGCTTTTGGTGAGCAAAATGTACCCAGTTGCCTGCATCAGCAGTCCTTTCCTTTTTATTACTAAAAATGATTACAATGTATAGATGTATCACAGTTAGTTAGTCCTTTCAGTGGTTGAAGGACATCTGTGTTGTTTCCAGATTTTGTTGACTATGAATAGAGCTGCTATAAAGATTGAAGCACAGGCTTTTTGTGTAAATATGTTTTCATTTTTTCTCAAGTAAATCTCTGGAATGAGATTATAGGGTCATGTAATAGGTAAATGTTTAAATTAATAAGAAAGTACAAAATTATTTTCCCAAGTTACTGTACAATTTTGTATTCCCACCAGCAAAGTAGGAGAATTCCAGTTACTCCATGTTCTTATATGTACTTGCTATGGTCAGTTTTTGGTTTTAGTCATTTTACTTAACATCTTACTGGTCTTATTTAGATTTTTTTTTATTTTCCTAAAAAATATATGATGTTTAGCACTCAACATAACAACTGGCACCCTGTCCAGCTCTCTGTATTCTGAGTACATGAGAGAAATTCAAGCTATTGTTTTTATTTTTTATTATTAAAAAATATATTGATTGGCTAGGGGTCTAATTGGAGCTGCAGCAGCCAGCCTCCGCCACAACCACAGCTATGTGGGATCCAAGCCATGTCTGTGACCTACAGCACAGCTCACAGCAATACCGGAGTCTTAACTCATTGAGCAAGGCCAGGTATTGAATGAGTATCCTCATGGATACTAGTCAGGTCCTTACTGCTCAGCCACAACAGGAACTCCAGTGATATATTTTCAAGGGAGTTCAGTGTCATAAAAATTATTAGATCTTTAAATTAATGTTGATAATTATTTAAAGAGATAATATAGTCAATAGGAAAAATGATATATTTTGTCATTGTTGCTTAAGTGAATATAGTTTTGATACACTCAGTCTTAAGTTACAATAGTTTAAAGACCTAATTTCCCAGCTATGGCAAAAGTACTCACTGGGGGTTGATTCTAATAGGAAAGTAGAAAGTCAAAAGACAATAATGAGAACAAGCCAAATAGAATCCAAAATCAAGGACTTTTTCAAAATCCATTAAAAAAGTGAGAAAACAAAGCTATCTAAATGAAGAAAATTCAAGAAATAAAATTCGGAGTTCCCACTGTGGCTCAGTGGTAACGAACCTGACTAGTATCCATGAGGATGAGGGTTTGATCCCTGACCTCACTCAGTGGGTTAAGTATCTGGCTTTGCCGGGAGCTGTGGTATAGGTTGTAGAAGCGGCTCAGATCCTGCATTGCTGTGGCTGTGGAGTAGGCCAGTAGCTATAGCCACGATTGGACCCCCAGCCTGGGAACCTCCATATGCCATGGGTATGTCCCTAAAAAGCAAAAAAAAAAAAAAAAAATCCCTGAGTAAACTGAATTGAGAGGCAAATTACCATTGTAAATAGTGCTTATAAAGAATACCTTCCATTCAGAGTAGATTGGAATTGTGCACTTGACTGACCAGCATATGCCAGATGGCTTAGGTTGAGACAGAATTTTGGGAAAACAATAAATCGAAGAAAAAGAAGACCAGAACACAAACAACTCAAGTATCCCCTTATTGGATAAGGCAGTGTTTTAAGAATGTCCCATGAGTGTTTAGATAGAGGAGAGGCAAAGAATAGAAAGAGTAAGTGCCCACTTCTGTGGATATAATTACCATTCAGGTAGTCTTCCCAAGATGTGCACTAATAACTCAATATTATGATAAACTCAATGATGTTACTGTCGCCTTTTTTTTTTTTTTTTTTTTTTTTACCGTAAAGCAAATGATGCATTGTTATCTATTCTTGGGAAATGAGGTTTATTTCTAACATAGAGCAATGATTGAATGCCTATACAAAAGGTTAGTATAGTCTCAGATGCTTGTTAGAGTGTTGAATAAAGCAGGCATGATATCTGTCTTCTGAGAACTTTACATCTCAGAAGAAGAAAGAGAAAATGGTCGCTAAATCATTATACAGAGCAAGAGAAGAGAATATAGAATTTGAAATTTACCCTTACATATTATTTCAGTTTTTATCCTTCACAGGTCAATCCTTGAATTGCCATTTGGACTTTTCAGGGGTAAAAATAATTGAATGAGGGAGTTTCTGTCGTGGTGCAGCAGAGAGGAATCTGACTGGGAACCATGGGGTTGTAGGTTCGATCCCTGGCCTCACTCAGTGGGTTGAAAATCTGGTGTTGCCGAGAGCTCTGGTGTAGGTCGCAGACGTGGCGTTCCCGTTGCTTGGCTGTGGCATGCATGGGCTGGGGGCTTCAGCACCGATTGGATCCCTAGCCTGGGAAGCTCCATATGCGGGCGGGTGCGGCCCTATAAAGACAAAAGACCAAAAAAAAAAAAAAAATGGAATGAGATTTATTTCTCACTCTGGTGATATTTATATATGGACAAAGTTTATTACACAGTTCTGTATTATAACTTGGTATTTACTGAAATAAGGAGAAAAGACCATTTAAAAATATCTGAGTGTATTAAAAATTCATGTAAGGAATGAAAGGTTTTGGCAAAAAGCATGTAGTGAAAAGATTTCCCAGTTTTCTGAATAAAATAAGGAAAAAACAACACCACCAAGAGCACACATCTGCCCTGGTACTCCCAGGCTGTATGATGTCTTGAAGAAACAGAAGCCTATTTCACAATAACATTTGATGGAAATAAGATGTCCTTTGCCCAGAGTCAAAAAGAATATATCTATATTTAAACAATGGCAAGGAGATGCTTGTTTAATGAGGCAAAGCTGAGGAGAGAAGATAATGAATTTTGATGCTGGTTACTAAGAAAGTTTATTTCAACTTTCTCTGCCTTCATTTTTCCTCCTATTCCATTCAAACATCGATCTTACAACTTCTAGATTTACCAGCAATTTTCAGAATATCTGCGGGGCAAAACCTCTGAATTTGATTTACTCAAGGCTATTCAAAGACAAACTCAGGGAGTTGGATCTCAAATCTCCCTTTCATTACGTTTGGGTGATGAGATTTATTCAGAACTTCAAAAACAGAATACCACAAAATTAGATCTTGTTCTCTGGGATCTCTGAACTTTTTATTGCCAGGTTAAAATTGGAAAGAGTTAGTGCTTGAGTACAAGATAAAAAGTGAATTTCCATGGATCTTAACTCAATTTGTATAGCATTTTCTCCACTCTGATTCTCCACCCTATGACTCTCTTTACCCCGTAAAACTGTCTCTAGCCATTCCATCCCCAGGAACCTTGCTCTGTCAAGGAATCTAAGAGCATTTACCATCTACATAGCCTTTAGAATGTACCCTTAATCTTGCTTCCACCATTTTGTAGTCGTTGCCTCGTATGTAGCAAAGTGATTTCAAATCAAGTAGAATCTATCATTTACATTTTGAGGACTTACTTTTACCTATTAAACAGGTATATTAATGTTGATCCAATTTTTGAAATATAAGTAGGAGTCTATTTGCTGTTACAAAGCTAACCAACCTCATTTCTCAAGTTTAAGTCTCTTAAAAATTGTATTCATTCTCACTTTTATGTTCATCTGATTTATGAAATAAATTACTTGTATTCATATCTGATTTATTGCAATATAAGTATGGTAGATTACTTGTGACAACTGCTGCCCCATCAGTTTTGCAATCATAAATAATTAAAGACAGGTTTATGTTTTAATAATACTAGTTAAGTATTTAAATACCTGTTCTCATCGCTTATCCAGTACATCTAACATCATGGTAATTTGTTCTGTTTTTTTTTCTTATACAAAGAGTATATTTTTTCCTTTCTTTTTCTCAAATGGTAAATTAATTAGAAAGCATACATGGATAGCTGCATACTCCATTGGAGAGAAACTTGAGTATAGTTGTAATTTTCTCACTTTGTGAAGAATTTTTAAATTCTGAATAATTATTTTCTTAAAGTGGGGCAAGCAGCAAAAAAAAAAATCCTCTATATTAATGACTAAGTAATCACAGATGTCCAAACATGATTGATTTATGGTGGCAATCTTGTAATTATTATTAAATTATTAATAAATTAAATTGTTATTAAAATAGTTCTTTTGGTTTGAATCTGCTTTCATAATAAGTTTCTTTCTTTTTTTTTTTCGTCTTTTTGTCTTTTTTGTTGTTGTTGTTGTTGTTGTTGTTGTTGTTGTTCTTGCTATTTCTTGGGCCGCTCCCGCGGCATATGGAGGTTCCCAGGCTAGGGGTTGAATTGGAGCTGTAGCCACCGGCCTACGCCAGAGCCACAGCAACGCAGGATCCGAGCCGCGTCTGCAAGCTACACCACAGCTCAGGGCAACGCCGGATCGTTACCCCACTGAGCAAGGGCAGGGACCGAACCCGCAACCTCATGGTTCCTAGTTGGATTCGTTAACCACTGCGCCACGACGGGAACTCCTCTTTCTTTTTTTTTGATTTTATAATGGTTTTTATTTTTCTATTATAGCTGGTTTACAGTGTTTTGTCAATTTTCTACTGTACAGAAAGGTGACACAGTTACACATACATGTATACATTATTTTTTCTCACATTATCAGGCTCCATCATAAGTGACTAGATACAGTTCCCAGTGCTATACAGCAGGATCTCATTGCTTATCCATTCCAAAGGCAATAGTTTGCATCTGTTAACCCCAAATTCCCGATCCATTCCACTCCCTCCCCGCCACTTTGGCAACCAGAAATCTATTTTCCATGTCCAAGATTTTCTTTTCTGTGGAAAGTTTCATTTGTGCTGTATATTAGATTGGAGAGGGTGTGGAGAAAAGGGAACCCTCCTGCACTGTTAGTGGGAATGTAAATTGGTACAACCACTTTGGAAAACATTATGGAGGTACCTTAGAAAACTATACCTGGAACTACCACAGGACTCAGCAATCCCACTCTTGGGCATATATCCAGACAAAACTTCTTTGAAAAAGACACATGCACCCGCATGTTCATTGCAGCACTATTTACCATAGCCAAGACATGGAAACAACCCAATGTCCATCTTTCTTTCTTTCTTTCTTTCTTTTTTTTTTTGGCATGTGGAACTTCCTGCACCAGGGAAGGAACCCTCACTACAGCAGTAACAAGAGTCATAGCAATGACAACACCAGATCCTTAACTGGTGGGCCTCTGGAGAACTCATTAGTTTCTTGTTTTAATTATGGGGACAGAGGGGTGTTTCTTTGGTTAGAAAAAAATATAAAATATATTTTATCTGTATTTTATTTTGTTACTTTGCCAAAGTTAGCACATCTCTAAAAAAGTTCTTCCTCATAGAGAAATGATTCTGTTGTATCTAGGTTTGCAATGTGAAGTCTGACATATTTATAAATGCTTGTTATAATTGTGGCACATATTTCAAAGTGATTATGACCATGCATTTAAAGTATGTTTTACTTACTTGGGGCTCTCTGTGACTTACAAATAATAATAGAAATGCAATAAAATTCTTTCTTCAGCACCTTTTCTGGAAAGAATGGCTTATGTTGAGCTATAACAACCAAATGAATCTGAGAGACTTTGTTCAATGGAGGAGAACTTAAAGAGTCATCCCTTGCTTAACATGGTCCTATGGGGCATCACATTACGTAATGAGTAAGGCTGATCTTCAAACTTGTCCAAAGTGGTTTTTAATCTCTCCCAACCAGCCTTGGATAACTTGAAGGGAAAACTCTACCAATGGAACATGGCTTCAGCTCCCCTGTTAGGGTTCACCTGGGAAGGAGCAGAAATGCAAGGCATTGAAGGGAAGCCATACACAGATGACAGTTGTAAGTTATTTGATTTCAGGCTATCCTGGACCAGTTTTGCACAAGGATCACCTTATTGGCATGTTGATGAAGTTGAAGCAACCTGCCAGATATTTTTACTTACATTCAAAGCTCATTAGAATGGCCAGAAGTTTCTTGTATTAAGATCGATTACAATCTTTGGAAATGATAGACTGTATTTCACAGAGTAGTCAGTATTTTTTATTTGATGCTTGGGTGTGCTATACATTTATGGGAAATAATATTAGACATACCTTAGTAAATATATGAAAGGAGAAAATATGGTTAACTCAGAAATGATTTTACCAATTTACTGTCTGGTTTTTTTTTTACATTTTTTAAATCAACCCAGCAACAACACAATGTAGATTAAATAAGTAACATTCCATTTGCTCATACTTTTAGAATAGATAGCACCATAGAAACCAAACCAATACAAAATAAATTTGCAAGTGAAATTAGTTCTTAAAGATTTTTTTCTGCTAATAATGTAGAGATATTTACTATTTTATACCTTTCTTACTCCACCATGAAAAATCAAAGCCCTGGGATTTTTATCTCAAAGGACACTTTAGCAAAGCCAACATGGTAAAACTCCAAATATTTACATAAAACTGAATAGTTCATTCTGGATTATAGATCATAATTAAGTGGTTCAGCTTTGATCCTGAATAACAGAGCTTTGCCCAACATAGGGCTGCATTGATGCAGATATCAGTTAAGGATGGAAAAACTCATTCCTGAAAGCAATAATTTATTTCAATTAGCCAGGTTACTGTGGTTAATTATATGTGTATCAGTGTGGTACTTTGTAAAGTTCCATGGATTTCGTTGCTAATCAGAGTTTAGTTCTACCTCTGGCTCAGCAACTTTTAATATGAGTGTTCTTGTTCAAATTTTCTTTCTCATTGTTTAGTTTCCCCAGTGGTGAAGTTGGAATAATGTTACCTTCCTTAAACATTTTTATACAGGTTAAATTCTATAATATATTTAAAATGCCAAGCTCAAAATAGGCTTTTAGCAAATAACAAAACGCTTTGTTTTTACTTTATGAACATGTATGTATATTTAATAATTATATTCATTACTTTCTAGATCCAATTAACAGTGATATCTTCCAATTAGCTTCTTTAAAAAAAAATGTAAGTTATTTGTAGTAGATATTAAAAACTTCCCTAAGCACCTGGAGGCAGTTGTTGGAATTCAGTAGCTGCTAAGATGTTATAAACCTGAACGAAGGGGAGAGTAACACTCTTGGAGCTGTTGTGTCCACAGGACAAGTAACTCCATTGTAGCACAGGCATCAATACCTCATGGGGTTTTTTTTTGTTGTTTTTGTTTTGTTTTTTGTCTTTTTGCCTTTTTTTGGGCTGCTCCTGCCACATACGGAGGTTCCCGGGCTAGGGGTCCAATTGGAGCTGTAGCCGCCGGCCTACGCCAGAGACAGCAACGCGGGATCCGAGCCGCATCTGTGACCTACACCACAGCTCACAGCAACGCCGGATCCTGAACCCACTAAACAAGGCCAGGGATTGAATCCAAAACCTCTTGGTTCCTAATCGGATTCATTAACCACTGAGCCACAACGGGAGCTCCAATACCTCATGTTAAGAATAAAAAAACCCCAGCAAATACGGATATTAAGAATTTTATGAAAATATTTTATTTTTACATGATACTTCTCTGTTTGAATTAAAAGTAATTCCACTTGTGGAAAAAGTAATCTGTAGAGAATCAAATGGTTATTATTTTCAGATGGGTATCAACATTATAACAAAAAAACACATATTTTGGCAAGCTAGTACTTTTCCATTATGTATAAAGTGATCAAAATCATGGAAAAACTGAAACTAAGTCAGTTAGAAATTTTTCAACATTCTCTTCAGTTTCTTTTCTGCAGCCTTTTTTTATCCTGAGTACATAGACTGTGTGAGTGGAAGCATGCAAATGTTCCCCTCTGAGAGCTGTAATTCAGAGTAGGACATAATTGTAGTGTCCATCTGGCGTAGTCTCACAAAAGCACATGTAGCAGTTTAGTTATAAAAATATTCAGGTGACAGGATGCCAGATGTTTTGCATGGTTGTCATCTTTGAATTTCCTCTTATTTTATCACCTAAGAGAAGCTTAGTGTAATGACCTTCATGTTCATGTATTTTCTACATTTTCTTCTGACCTCCACAAAATCAGAAAAACAAGCACTACAAATAAAAAGGATATAAATGCAGACTTTAGCCATATATCCTTACAGGGCAGAGAAATAATGTAGCTTATATAGCACAACTATTTTTAATCTTATGTATTTTTGTATGTATTTAGCCATCATCATTAAGAACTTTGATTTTCCTTATATGGAAATATAAAATGAATTAAATGTGGTAAACACTCTCTTACATATCAATATACCCTTGTGAATTCCCATGAGTCTAGAATACCTGGCAGTAACATGTAGAGTAAGTTTTGAATATGGATTGTTTGACTTTTTCCCAAAGTCTACTTTTTTTCTTTTTCACTTTGATATCTGTGATCAATATGAGGGAATTTCTTTGTTTTTTTGTTTGTTTGTTTGTTTGTTTGTTTTAGGGGCTCACCATGGGCATATAGAAGTTCCCCTAGTTCCCAGGCTAGGGGGTCCAATAGGAGTTACAGCTGCCGGCCTGAGCTACAGCTGCCGGCCTACGCCACAGCCACAGCAATGCGGGATCCGAGCTCCATCTGAAACCTACACCACAGCTCAGGGCAATGTCAGATCCTTAACCCACTGAGGCCAGGGTTGAACCCACATCCTCATGGATCCTAGTCAGGTTTGTTACCACTGAGCCAGGACAGGAACTGTAATACGAGGGAATTTAAATATCCGTTGCTGACTTTAAGAGCCAGATCTACTCAGTGCTACTACTCCTCAGTCTGGGTCATGATATACACTTTGCACAAAGTACCATTTGCATGGATTTCACTAGAACAGAATTAGCTGCTTCAAAGAAAAGGACAAACAAATATAATAATCATAACTTGTGGTTCTGTGTATTTTGATCAGAAATATATCTAGGAATGTCTTACTATAGAGGTTTCCATGTTAATAGTGATGGAACACTTCTGAATAACTTGTGTCATATTCAAACTCTTGCTTCCCATCTTCATTCTTTTTTTTTTTGTCTTTTCTAGGGCCCCATCTGTGGCATATGGAGTTTCCCAGGCTAGGGGTCTAATCGGAGCTGTAGCCACTGGCCTATGCCACAGCCACAGCAACGTGGGATCGGAGCCCTGTCTGTGACCTACACCACAGCTCACAGGAACACTGGATCCTTAACTCAGTGAGCAAGGCCAGGGATCGAACCTGCAACCTCATGGTTCCTAGTCGGATTTGTTAACCACTGAGCCACAATGGGAACTCCTTACTCTTTGTTTTGACACAAAATTCCACATGAAATACTTTGAGTTACAGAAGATTCCTGAATGCCTTTCAACCTTCCATTTTCAGTACTGAAGGTGGTGGCTGCAGAAGTCACTGAAATGTTGAAAGTAAAAGTGATCCATACATCAAAGAAACTGATGCTGATAAATTTACTTAGGCTGTTTCTCAAGTATCTATCTCCCTGATTATCAGACATTGGTCCATAGGAGGACAGTAACCTTGTCAGTCCAGGCAGGAAAAAAAAAAGAGTCCTATACCCATCAGTGAAGGGCTAAATATTATAGATGATGAGTTTGGTCTTTCCTTTCTCTAATGTCCATGTTCAAATTCCTTAGTTATAGAACCAACTATCCTCCTGGCACCTTGATTACTTATGATCACCATGAAAATCTGGAGAAAAACAGCGTTTTTTAAAAATCAAATACCAGGCTTTACTAAGTAAGATTTTTTCATCATCAACAATAGTTAATCAAGATAAATACGTTTTTTGTAAATAAATTTTTATGTAAATTATGTGTCCAAATATTCATTAGTAGTTATACAGAAACATTAAAATAGCTCCCTGTGCTCATTATACTTTCATTAGATTGTTAAGAGTTAATGAGAGAGAAATGTCAACCTGGGGCAAATGATCACATTTCTGGAGAAATTTCAACTTGGGGAACATAAGTATCAACTGTGAGTTGAAGTGATTTATATACCTATGGAGTATACTGAGCTAACATGCATTTGATCATTGTGAAACTGAAGATTAATGATATTATTCCAATCAATAACAATTGATCTTTCAATAGAGGTTAGCTAATCATAAATACATATATGGTCTAGTGCTTCTTAAATTCATTTTGAGAACAAAACTAGTTTATTCAATTACAATGCAATAAGGTAGGCTCCAGAAATGTTTTACATAAGACAAAAATTAAAACCAAGGGAAGCAAAGGATTAAAGCTTGGTACTGCGGTATGGAAAGGGACAGTCAAGTTAAAAACTGAGAAAAGTGCTGCAAGACAACAGGTCTGTCAACTAATACTCTACTATTTGGAACTAAGTTACAGCTTCAAAGACTGAAAATTTAATTCTTGAACATTGTAAGTTTTACAAAGAAACCTTAGTCTAGAATAATGTACTGGTTTGCCCCAAGTTCTAGAGCTAATAGTGACAGGATTGAAAGGATCACCTATCAACCAATTTGTATTTTAGGATACTCTCTACTAAAGTACAGACCATTACACGCGCAGAAAAAGAAGTAAAACTCCAAAAGGATCCAACCCAAGCCTGCTACATGCTGGGGATCCTAAGTGGTGATCAGTTTGATGAACACAGGAAAGCCTAATGCAGACAGCATAGGAAAGGCAAATAACATGAGAGTTATTAAAGGAACTCTGCAAATACACCAAAAATTTTACCAAGACTGTTCACTTATCATCTGTCAGAGACTGAAATACGGTTTTATTATTCACTTTCCTATACACAGGCAAGCTGTGAGGACAAAGGCATCTTTGATATTTTCTCCAGATATGCTCAATGAAGTTGCTAGTTCACGGTATTAACACAAACACCAAAACACACACACTCATTTCCAACAATATTTTTTGCCTTTTACGATAATATTTTTGTCTGCCTATTGGTATATTTATAGCTGAAATTTCTTTTTTACTAGATTTATACCTGTGACTCTATAGAAAGGAGAATAATGTAATAAAATATTTTCTTACGTCAACATATGTAACATAATGGCAAGTATTTGTGCTTGAGTGAATGAATGTGTGTGTATGTATGCATTAATAATTATCTGACATATGCTAAAAATGTATTTTTTCTAGTTATCTTTTATATTGCATTTTTGAAGACAAATAACTTTGAATATTTATATGGCAAATAAATTACTTAGTTTGTATCTTGTTATATTGCAAATATTGTGGAGGAGAGTGTAATTTGGGAACATAATTACACTGAATGTTAACATTTGAGACTCTTAAGTTGCCTCATTACCATGTAAAGAAAGAAAACTAAATAAAATAATTAACTTTTACTGGAGAAAATGGAGCACAATCACACTCTAAGCACATTTTCTAAATTTTTTTAATTGTTACCTCCCCAATACAATTTTTTTTTCTACTGTATGGCATGGCGGCCCAGTTACACATACATGTATACACTCTGTTTTCTCACATGATCATGCTCCATAGTAAGTGACTAGCCATAGTTCCCAGTGCTACACAGCAGGATCTCATTGCTAATCCATTCCAAAGGCAATAGTCTGCATCTATTAACCCCAAACTCCCAGCCCATCCCACTCCCTCCCCCTTGGCAACCACAAGTCTATTCTCCAAGTCCATGATTTTCTTTTCTATGGAAAGGTTTATTTGTGCCACATATTAGATTCCAGTTGTAAGTGATGTCATATGGTATTTGTCTTTCTCTTTCTGACTTAGTATGCTCTAAACACATTTTTATGTGGGAAAAAAATTGAGCAGTTTAAATCATTTTGAATGTTTAAATTTGTTTGAAGGTACCTAAAATATATATTTCAAAATGGAATTTTGCTTATCTAAAACCAGGAATGATCCTAAATATGTAAATAAAATCATGCCATTGGATAAAGGAAGAACTGTCATTAAAAAAATATATATGGGTTATACTGAATGCCAGGTTTACCTAGTGAAAATCACTTAATTCTTAATCTTCAAAAGCAGAGTAAGGACACTAGGGAAGTAGTTGTCTATATTTTGCTGATCCAAAGGCAAAATATAAAGAAGTAGGAACACCTTATGAATTTGTAAAACTGAGTGGAGTTTCAGTTATATAAAGCTAAAAACAAATTAAGGCCACGTAAAAGCAAGACACTTCTGTTTTTAATTGCCCATATTTAAAAATATAATTTTATCTGTAAGCTTTTCTTCTCTTTTTTTTGACACTGCCCATGGGATGCGGAAGTTCCCAGGCAAGGGATCAAACCTGTGACACAGCGGTGACCCAAGGCACTGCAGAGATAATGCCAGATCCTGCTAAGGCCACTAGGCCACCAGAGAACTCTGCGGAAGCTTTAACAAATCAGGGCAGTTAGTTTTATAGAACTAAGCACTTTTCATAATAACATTAAAATTATTAAATTACAGTATTTTCTGAAGAAATCTAATGCTTTCATTCTTTTTTTAAAATATTTCCAAATTTAAATGAATTGTGAAGGAAGGGAGGAAGGAAGGAAAGACAGGTAGATGATGTAGCATGGCTGTTTTGAGATAAATGTTGAAATTGATGACTTTCTAAGTCTAGAGTTGAAGGAGATAACTTCAGGAAGAACAGTTTTCAGGATAAGAAAAAGACAAATAGGAAAACATAGGGTAGACATAAGGTTTCAGATGGATTAAAATGTCATCCACCCATGGACAGTAATTCTGAACTCAAGAAGAGGTTAAATTTTTAAAAATCAACTTCTATTTTCATTGCCAATGTATAGCAAACGTAAACAAACTCAAAGAGCAAAAATTTAAGCAGAGAGTAGAATGGCCTGAGTGTAAATACAAATCACTAGAATTACCAAGATCATGGCCAATAATAACATTTAGTGCCAGAATTAAATCTATTATTATATTATTAAGACACAGAAACAATTACACATAGGATTAGGAATACTGCCTGTAGAATCATGTAAATTCATAGTTATCTTAAATTTTATTGAATCAGTAACATTCATTTCTTTCAGATATGTGCCTCCTTTTTAGTTCTGCTTCTTTAATCTATATTCCGAGAGGTCTGTTACAAGATTAGACTGGAAAACTAAATTTCTTTGTGTAACCAGCAACCCCAAAGTGCGGATAAATTCCCTATGAAGAGCTCTGAATTAGGAGTTGTCAGGAAGCTACATACATTTAAAATTTATCAGACAAAAAAACAGAATAACCGGAATCATTCCAGAACATGATTCCTCATCTGAATTCTGAGATGGAAAAAAGATTACTCTACAATACTAGATGACCAGTTAGAGTGACAAGAAAAACAACAAAACAAAACAACAATGGAAAATGAAACGGGGAAGTAATTTTATAGTGAGGTTATTTTCCATGCATAAAGAACTGTGCTGTTTCTAATACTGTGAGAGGATCTGCGGACACATCTTGGTCTATCGAGTATGTGAAATGGAAATATTTGTGAATATTTGGCAACAAAATACACAGGTACACACACTTAAAAGGCAACAAAAATTGGTTTTGAGGGTGTATGTTAAAATGTTTGAGTCAATAATTCTAAAAACTATGCAGCATAGAATTTCATGGTCTATATATTTTCTGGCTGTGGAATATATAGTTTAAACATTTATTATTCCAGATGTATGTAGAGATATGCTCACACCACACATTTAACAGACACACAGCAAGCACACCTGTATACTTTACATATTCATATACACAAATATATGCTTTAACAGAAATCCCACTGTACATATTAGACAGAGGATATGGATCATATTGTTCACTGGATCCCTTGTAATTATTGATCTTATAACTGGAATTTTTACACCACCTTCATCCTATTCTCCCTTCTCCCACTCCCTGTCTCTGGTAGCAACAAATCTGATCTTTTTTTTCTATGGCTGTGTTTGCTTGTTTGGTTGGTTGGTTTTGCAGTATAATTGATCTACAATACTATGTTAGTTACTGTTATGTAACACAGTGACAATATTTTCCTATTTAAAAATGACAATTACTGTATGTCTAGTACCATCTGTTACCATACAAAGGCATTACATAATTATTAACTATACTCCCCACACTATACATTTTATACCCATGATTCATTTATTTGTTCATTTATTTATTTTGCAACTGAAAGTCTGTACCTCTTGATTTCTGTCATCTATTTCTCTCTTCTTCCAACCCACTGCTCCTCTGAAAACTTCCTATCTGTTCTCATTATCCATGATCTGTTTTTGTTTAGTTATGTTTGTTCATGTGTTTTGTTTATTAGATGCACATACAAATAAAACCATGCAGTATTTGTCTTTCTCTTACTTATTTCACTTAGTGTAGTGAAATATATATCTCTCACACCTTCTTCATCCATTTACCTATTGGGTTGCTTCCGTATCTTGGACATTGACTATTGTGAATAATACTGCAAAGAAAAGTTATAGGGATGCCTATATATTTTCAAATTAGTGTTTTAGCATTTTTCAGACAAATACCCAGGAGTATAATTGCAGAATAATGTGATAGTTATATTTTTTAACTTTTTGAGGGAACTCCATACTGTTTTTCATAGTGGCTGCCCCAATTTACTTTCCCACCCACAGTGCACAAGAGTTCCTTTTTCTCCATATCCTCAGCAACACATGTGATTTGTTGTCTTTTTGATGTTAGTCATTCTGACAGGTGCAGAATGATATCTCATTGTGGTATAGATTTGTATTTCCCTCATAATTAGAGATATTTAGCATTTTTTTTCATGTAAATGTTGGATATCTGTGTGTCTTCTTTGGGAAAATATAAATTAATATCCTTTACCCATTTTGTATTGGGTTGTTTGTTTTTTCCAATCTGGAGTTGTGTGAGTTCTTTGTATATTTTGTACATTAATACATTATCAAATATAATATTTGCAAATATCTTCTGCCATTCAATAGGTATCTTTTTTGTCTTATAAAATAATTTCCCTTCCTATGCAAAATCTTTTTATTTGATATAATTCCATTTGTTTATTTTTCCTTTTGATTCCCTATCCTGAACAAATGTATCCGAACAAATATTTTTAAGACTGATGAATTAAGAGGTTAAGGCCAATTGTTTTTTTCTCCAAGTTTTATGTTTTCAGGTCTTACATTGAAATATTTATTCCATTTGAGTTTATTTTTTTGTATAGGGTGTGAGAAAGCAGTCCAGTTTCATTCTTTTGCAAGTAGCTGTCTAGTTTTTCCAACACATTTATTGAAGAAGCTATCTATTCCCTATTGTGATGTCTTGCCTCCTTTGTCACAGTTTAATTGCCCAGGTAGGTGTGAGTTCATTTCTTGAATCTCTATTCTGTTTCATTGCTCTATGTAACTATTTTTGTGCCAGTATCATTCTGTTTTGATTACTGTAGCTATGTAGTAAAGATTGAAATCAGGAAACATTATACCTCCAATTTTGTTCTCCTTTTTGAAGATTGTTTTATCTATTCAGGGTTTTTTGTGTTTCCATATAAATTTTAGAATCATTCGTTCTCTTTCTATAAAAAAAAAATCCATTGGTATTTTAATAGGCATTCATTGAATCTGTAAGTTGCCCTGGGTGTTATAGTCCTTTTAATAATCTTAATTCTTGCAAACCATGAACACAGTGTATCTTTCTACTTGTTTGAGTCATCTCTAATTTTGTTCATCAGTGTTTTAGTTTTTCAAGTACAAGTCTTTTACTTCCTTAGTTTGATTTATTCCTAGTATTTTATTTTTTGATACAATGTAAGTGGGATTTTTTTTTGTTATTCTTCTACCAATTCATTGTCAGTGTGTAGAAACACACTTTTTTTTTATCTTACAACCTTACTGAATTCATTGATGAGTTCTGGTAGCTTTTTGATGATGTCTTTAGGATTTTCTATGAATCATATCATATGAAGAGTACAATTTTAATTCTTCCTTTTCAATTAAAATTAACTTTATTTCTTTTTATTATATGATTGCTGTGGCTAGGACTGTCAATACCGTGTTGAATACCAGTCACAAGGTTGGGCATTCTGGAGTTCCCATCATGGTGCAGTGGAAAAAAATCAGACTAGGAACCATGAAGTTGAAGGTTCGATTCCTGACCTCCCTCAGTGGGTTAAGAATCTGGAGTCACCATGATCTGTGGTGTAGGTCACAGATGCGGCTTGGGTCTAGTGTTGCTGTGGCTAGGGTACAGGCCTGTAGCTGTAGCTCCAATTAGACCCCTAGCCTGGGAACCTCCAGGTGCAGCCCTGGGAAAAAAAAAAAAAAAGGAGGGGGGCATTTTTTATTCTTTTCTTGTACCTGTCCTTAGAAATAATGCTTCCAGCTTTTCACCTTTGAGTATCACATTAGCTGTGGGTTTGTCATACATGGTCTTTATTATGCTGAGGCATATTTCTTATATACTCCCTTTGTTGAGAGTTTTTACCATAAATTGATGTTTCATAGTTCCTGTTGTGCCTCAGCAGTAATGAAACTGACTAGTATCCATGAGGGTGCGAGTTCATTCCCTGGCTCCACTCAGTGGATTAAGGATCTAGCGTAGCTCTGAGCTGTGGTGAAGGTTGAGGACGTGGTTTGGATTCCCTGTTGCTATGGCTGTGACATAGGCTGGCAGCTACAGCTGTTTCGAACCCTAGCATGAGAACTTCCATATATCATGAGTGCAGCCCTTTTTAGTAGGAAAAAATTAGTAGAACTTTACTCAGACAAAAAACAATGTTGCATTTTGTCAAAAGATTTTTCTGTATCTGAGATATCATGCGATTTTTCTTTTTTTGTTTTTTTGCCTTTTCTTGAGCTGCTCCCATGGCATATGGAAGTTCCCAGGCTAGGGGTCTAATAGGAGCTGCAGCCACTGGCCTAAGCCAGAGCCCCAGCAAAGCGGGATCCCAGCCGCGTCTGCAACCCACACCACAGCTCACGGCAATGCTGGGTCCTTAACCCACTGAGCAAGGGCAGGGATTGAACCCGCAATCTCATGGTTCCTATTCGGATTCGTTAACCATTGCGTCACAACGGGAACTCCTGATTTTTCATTTTTCAATTTGTTAATATGTGTATCACATTGAGCGATTTGTTGATATTGAAACATCCTTGGATTTCTGGGATCAATTCTACTTTATCATGGTTGATGATCCTTTTATTGTATTGTTGAATTAAGACTGCTAATATTTTTATTTTGTTTAAAATTTTATCATCAGTGATATTGATTTATCATTTTCTTTTTTTTTGCAATATTGATGTCTTTTTTTGTATGAGAGTTATGCTTGCCTCAGAATAAGTTTGGAAATGTTTCTTCTTCTGCAATGTTTTGGAATATTTTGAAAATAGTAGGTGCTAGTTATTCATTAAATGTTTCGTAGAACTCACCTGTAAAACCATCTGGTTCTAGATTTTTGTTCATTGGTAGTTTCATTGACTCTATTTTATTATTGATAGTCAATGTGTTCATATTTTATATTTCTTCCTGATTCAATCTTGGAAGACTGTACACATCTAGGAATTTGTGCATTACCCAAGGCTGTTCATATTGGAGTATAATTGTTTGTAGTAATATCTTATGATATTTTGTATTTCTGTGGCGTCAGTTGTAACTTCCTTTTATTTCTAATTTTATTGATTTGGGCTATGTCCCTTTTTATCTTGATGAGTCTGGCTGAAAGTTCATCAATTTTCTCTATCTTGTCAAAGAATCAGTTTTTAGCTTTATTGACATTTTATATTATTTTAGTCTCTTTTTAATTTATATCTGCTCTGAGCTTTATGACTTCTTTCCTTCCACTCTCTTTGGGTTTTGTTTGTTCTATACACATCTATTAACTTTATTATGTCTAATGTGTCATTTAATGACAAAGCTTCCTTATTGATTTTCTGTCTAGATGACCTATTCATTGATGTATGTGGGGAGTCAAAATCCTCTACTATTATTGTGTTGCATCTTTTTCTCCCTTTATGTCTTAATATTTGTTTATGTATTTAGGTCCTCCTATATTATGTGCATATTTATTTATAATTATTATATCTTATTCTTGGAATTATCATTATGTAATATTCCTCTTTGTCTCTTGTTACAGTTTTTTTTTCAAGTCTATTTTTTGTAGTATAAGTATTGCTACCCTAGAATTTTTGTTTCCATTTGCATGGAATAACTTTTTCATCCCTTCTCTTTCAGCGTGTATGTTTCTTTAGATTTGAAGAAATTTTCTTCTAGGCAGCATATTTATGAGTCTCATTTTTGTAATGATTCAATCACTTGATATCTTTTTATTGGAACATGCAGTCCATTTATATTTAAAGTAATTATTGATAGGTATGTACTTATTGATATTTTATTATTTTTCAGTTGTTTTGCTGTTCTTTTAGTTCCTTTCTTCTTCTTTTTCTCTCTTCCCTTCAAGATATATAATTATTTTATTTTACTGATCTCTTAACATGCTTTAACAACACTATTTTTACTCTTACATTTACCATTTTGACATCATATTTAATATACTTTTGCTTTATGTATACTTATTGTGGCTATAGATTATTTCATTATTTTTGTCTTTTAACCTTTCTATTAGCTATAAAGGTGTTGATTTAGTACCTTTACTGTATATTTTCCTTTACCAATGATATTTTTCCCTTTGTAATTTTTATACTTCCAGTTGTGGCCTTTTCCTTTCTATTTAGAGAAGTCCTTTCAACATTTCTTGTTAAGTTGGCTTCATAACACTGAACTATTTTAGCTTTCCTTGTCTGTAGAAAGTTTGATCTTTCAAATCTTTCACAGCCATACCAGGGAAGTATTCTTGGTTGTAAGTTTTCTCCCTTTATCACTTTAAATATATCACATCACTCCCTTCTGGCCTTCAGAACTTCTACTGAAAAATCGGCCTCATGGGAGATCCCTTGCGTGTAACTTGTTGCTTTTCCCTCCTTGCTTTGAATGCTTTCTTCTTTATTTCTTATCATTTTAGTTACGTGTCATGGTGTGGTCCTATTTAGATTGATCTTATTTGCAACTGACTCTGTTCCCCTGAACCTAGATATCTGTATTTTTTCTCCAAGGTTAGGGAGTTTTTCAGCTATTAGATCTTCAGTTATGTCCTCAGGCCTTTTCTCTCTCCCTTCTCCTTCCAGAGGCCCTATCATTCAATTGTTAGTGTGCTTGGTGTTGTCTCAGAGGTCTTTTAAGCTGGTATCATTTATTTTTATTATTTTTAATTTTTTCTCTTCAGTGCTAGACAACATGAATTTTATCCCATTAGTTCTATCATTAGGATACTGATGATAAGAGGAGGTTCATATAGTTCGTTTTAGTAATTATTTGATTCTTTTGCATAGCTAACTTAAATCATTCCAGTAACTTTGTTAATTTCTTTCAGCATTTGAAAAACTCATATCCCTTTTTTTCATATACATCTTATAAGATTTAAGATGCAAGATATTTATTTAAGATTTACCATTTTCATTAAAGATTTACCATTTTTTGTTTCCAGAATCATGCTTCTCTTCATTTTTATATTCTTTCAGCTAGAACATTATTCAGATGTCTTTTGGAGAAAGTCTGCTGGAAACAAACCTCTCATTTTTCCAATGACTAGCCATACATATTTTTTTTGCTTTTTAGGGCTGCACCTGCAGCATATGGAAATATGAAAGTTCCAGGTCAGGGATCAAATCAGAGATGCAGCTTGCAGCTTCTGGTCTTTGTAACAGCCACAGCAATCCAGGATTTGAGATGCATTTGCAACCCACACCACGGCTCATCCTTAACCCACTGAGCAAAGACAGGTATTGAAACGACACCTCATTGGAACTAGTCAGATTTGTGACCCACTGAGCTGCAACAGGAACTCCCTTTAGCAATATCTTTAGTTTCACTTCAAATGAATAATATTTTCCTGAATATAAAATTCACATTTATGTATCTTTTTTGCAACATTTTGAACATATATTATGGCTTGTATGGATTTTATGAAACATGGACAATCATTCAAATATTGTTCCTACATATTTGTTGAGTTGCTTTTTTATGGATACTTTGAAGATTTTTAAAACTTATTTACTCTTTATCAATTTGATTGTCATGTGTCTAGACATGATTTTCTTTGAAATTAATTATGCTTGGGGTTCACAGAACTTCTTAAATGTCTACATTTTTGCCATTCGCTGTATTTGGGAACTCTATTACATTTTCAAGTATTTTTTTATTCCCTATCTCCCTTTTCTTTCCTTTTGAAACTTCCATTATGTGAATGTTAGATCTTTTTAAATTGCCCAAAAGATACCTGGAACTTTATTTTTATTTTTCAATATTTGTTTCCATTTATCTTATAAGATAATTTTAATTTATCTATATTTAATTACCTGACCCTTTCCTCTCCAACCTCAGTTTTGCTATTGGGATCATCTACTATATATGTATTTTAATTATACTTATAATTCTAAAATTTAAAAATGATTTTGGGGCACATATTCTATTGAATTCTGTTGAGGACGTCTATTTTTCCACTTTTTTCAAGTGTATTTCCTTTACTATGTGAAGTTTAGTTGTAATATTTGCTTTACCCCTTTTTTTTTGATAAATGGGTCATATAAATGTTGGCATCTGTTAATTTTTTTTGGTCAAATTTCCCTTTTTCATTGTTTGTTGAGTAATTCTGAATTGCAATTTTGAATAATATAGTGCATAGTATCTAAATTTTATTTTAACCCTCTTGAGAAAATAAATTTTGTGTTTGTTGTTATTGGTGGTGTTTAACAAGCAGCCAATTTTGTAGTATTAGACCATCATGTCTGTCTCATCTCTTGTGGTTGTTCGTGTAAGACTCAGTTCACCTTTTAAAGCTTTTTCCCTACAGCTCTGAGTTTTTCCTGCACATTCAGTTTCATGGTTTAATCTGAGATGTGGCTTGTGGTTTAAATTACATTTATATTTCAAAACCTCTGGTATGCTGCCATGGATCTTCCCCAAACCTGAGCCCTGGGGTGAGCCCTGGTCTTCTTCCACAACGCCACACTTCCACACTGCAGAGGATCCATTTTTAGGTTCTCTGACTGACCATAAAAATGAGATTTCTGTCAGAGGCCTAGCCATCCACTTCACAGCTTTGTTTTCAGTTCTCAGACTTAGGTCTGTTCTCCATGCAGTTTACAAGGTAAAGAAGAAAAACACAAGAAATAAAGAAACTCGTTTTTGGCAGACGTCTTCCATAAGTTTTTTTTTTTAATTTATTTTTTGGCTTTTTAGGACCACACCCACTTCATATGGAGGTTCCCAGTCTAGTGGTCTAATCAGAGCTACAGCTGCCAGCCTATGCCATAGCCCCTGCGACACAGGATCTCAGCTTCATCTGTGACCTACACCACAGCTCTGTGGCAACGCTGGATCCTTAACCCACTGAGCAAGACCACAACCTCATGGTTCCTAGTTGGATTCATTTCCAATGCACCATGATGGGAACTCCCCACAAGTTTTGACTCTCTTTTCCAATCTACTTTTTTAAATTTCTTTTTCAAAGTCCTTGAGTGATTGCTTCGTTTTGTTTACTTGTTCTTTAGAGAATTGCTTCCCATGATTATTGCAAACAGTGGAAGAGATAGTCTGTATGTGGTTTGCTTCATCACAATGAAAGCAGGCCACAGTTATTAATTTTAATATAGCCAAATATATCTGTTGTTTTATTTATGGCTTTTGGGATTCCTGGGATGATTCTGAAAAATCTGCAAAACATCCATAATCTAGCTATTAAAAAAATGTTAATATGTAACTATATTACATTGAAATATATGAAATTCCCTCAAAGTCAAAAATTGTTTATGGATTCTGTCTGTCTGTCTATCTGTCTACCTATGTGGGGTTATAGGTTACCTAGAAATGCTTTCATATATGATTAGATATATGAATCTACAACCTTTCTGAATTATTTCATTGACATGAAAATCTGTGGTGTTAAACAATTACCCTTTAGATTTTTCATCATTGTAATATGAAATATTTATTATATAGAGAGAACATTTAAGAGCATTTTAATAAGAAATTACTTGTCTCAAGTTTTCTTCATTTTCTCTTAGATTTTTTTATTATACATTCTAGGATAAGCCCTTGGCTTTTTATTTCTGTGTATATTACAAAATTCAATTAGATTCATACAAGGAAAGAGTTAACAGTCATATTAAAATATTTTTGACATCTTTAGATGTAATAATTCTATAAGTCCACATGGTAATTACATAATTACAAGCTGTCAGTATATGATTGCTGATACTTGTAATATGTGGTAATTACATAATTTGGCATGATTACAATTATAAAAAGAGTACATAGTAATTGACTAAAATTACTTTTTAGTTTTTTGAAACACAAAAGTGTTCTAAATTAAGACAGGGAACAAAATGTGTAATTCCGCCTTCACAGACAAAGGAAGAAAATTCATATGGATTATGTATTATATGTATTCTCAAAATGTGGGAAAATTATATTTTTGTCTTTGTATAGTATTTATTATAATGTATAACAGTATATTATATCTACTTGAGCCTATGTGTAATGTATTAAAACAGGTATAATATGATTATTCAAACATTTTTTTATGGAGGTATTATTATTAACTGCCTTGATTTTATTTTTTTCTCTAATTTGAGGTTATTTGGCACCTTGAGTCACAAATAATCCAATGGAAAAAAATCATTAAGGTGACATTGTAATTAATAATTACATGTTTTTTATTCCTTTTATGAAACTCAGAATCAACTAATAACAGAGATTGAGCTTTTCTATATAAGTCCTAGTTGACTCTTGATCTTATAAGTTTGATGAAGTGGATGGTATGCTTTTTAAATAATATAAATTAATTTTTAAATATATGTGATATATTTGTGGTATGCAACAGCATGATTCTGCATGATTCAGCATGAAACTGCATGATTCTGGCGTGTAGGGTTATAGAAAATAAGCATAACAAAAATTATTGGTTCATCTAAAATACTATTCACTTTTTTTTTTAAACAAACAAATAAAAAACTACAATATATATATTTTTAGAAATTTTTTGGCCATGCTTACAGTATGCAGAAGTTCCTGGGTCAGGGATTGAACCTATGCTATAGCAGCAACTGGAACCATGGAAATGAAATTCCTGGATCCTTAACCTGCTGAGACACTAGGGAACTCCAGAATGTATTTTTTAACCCAACAAAAATGTATCATGATTATTGATGTGTATGTATGTTTTCTTTCAAGGTTAATTGCAGCCAGTAGGACTAAAACTTTCCCAAACCTCTATCCTTCATCACCTCTATGGATTCCCTAGAAGAAAGCATAAAACTGACATGTATTGAGAACTGACTCTGTATCAGACACTGTATATTCTACATTCCTTGTCTCAGTGACAGTAACTTTTCATCACCTCCCCATATCACTGTCCTTCTTTGACACATCACTTAAAGTACTAGTCAATATTATAGGTGTATTTTTCATTGAAAAAATTATGAAGGTTTACATATTATAAGTTGATGTCTAATAAATCTTTTAAATTAATACTATGATATACTTATTTTTGTTGAATGAATTGAGTTTTTAAAATTTCGTCCCCTTTCTAAGAATGCATCTGCAATGGTCTGAATGTTTGTGTCTCCCTAAAATTCATACTGAAATCCTAGTTCTCAAAGTGATGGTATTAGGAGGTGGGCCTTTGGGGATGGTTAGGTTATGAGGGTAGAGCTATTATGAATAGGATTACTGCTTTCGTAAGAGGGCTTGCACAGAGCTCCCTTGCCCCTTTCACTGTGTGAGGATATAATGAGAATTCTGTAAGCCAGAAGAGGGCTCTCACTCTGTCATAGTGGTACCATGATCTCAGACCTCTAGCTTCCAAAGCTGTGAGAAATGTCTCCTGATTTTTAGCTTCACAGTCTGTGGTATTTCATAATCTCAGCCCAAGTGGATTAATGTCTTTATTTTATTTCATTTCATTTTTAAAAACAGGTTAAATATGCAAGATGACTATAATGAATAGAACTGGAGTGTTCCTTTTGTCTCTGTTTATTTTTAATAAATACTAGATACACACAACACCAAATTATGTCATTACCTGAATATAGTACAAGGGTTTTATTTTAGAACTAAAGTAGTTTACTAAAATGCATATGAAAGTCAGTCTTAAAAAAGTAGTCTTTTTTTTTTTTCCTTTTAGCTCATAAGAGGTCTAAGACTCACTTCCTGAGCAAACAATGGATTTAGCTGTAAAGTCTATAAACTGGCAGTCATTTTGCAGAGAGATTGGAAACTTGATCAGAGAAAGTAGTCCTGATCTTCTTACAATCATTTAAAATTCTTACCTGTTTTAAAAATACTCATTCTCAGCCATGGAAAGCACCTTTTGAATGGCTCCTGTCCTGGAGGCAAATTATCAAACATGATGGTTGCTAGGAAACAATTATATTTAAATTATGACATCAAAGATCAGACTTCCAGCCCATGAACATGAAACAAAACAAAACAAAGCAAAACAAAGAAAATATGATGGTACATCTCAATGTTTTAAATTGAATTCTAAAAAATAAGATTTAATGTAAATGATACTTTTCTTTTTTAAATTTCACATTTGAAATATTTAAAATACATGCTTTGAACCTCAAAGCTTTTTACATCATAGCTAGAATAGTTATTTTAAAAGTGTTTGGTGTTGACTTCAAAGGCATCAATTAAGTGAATGGTGATTGTATGATATTAACAAATTGCAGGTAACAGAATTGTGGAAATCATCTGTGTTTATCTTAAAGGATGATTATTCAATTGAAAATATCAGACAAAAATATTACTTTTAGTGAGTTAATTTAAAAATGGTATTATAATTAAGTATGCCTAATTACTACTGTGACCTGAACACACTGTATTTTGCAATATTTTGCAAATGGGATTTCTAAAAATGTTCCAGGGACCCTGAATGAATTTTGGATAACAGAAAAGGTGAATAAAGATTGAAATATACTCCCGTAGTTTGGATTTTCAAAAATAATTTTCTGAAGTTTAAAAATAAGTTTGATACTTTTGTTTCAGAAACATAGAGTAGATTTTTTTCTATTACTTTGCTGCACAATTAAAAACTTTAAAGACTATATAAAACAAAAATAAAAAAGCTGAAAGTTTGCGAGAAATAAACAGATCTCCTGAGAACATCAGGACCAGGGGAACAAGAAGGTGGTGAGTTTCCCATGTATTTTTTTTTTTCCTTCATACATCCCAGACTCAGAGCTAAAGAAGCTGACAATTTGAAAACATCAGTGGGCAGAGTCAAAATAAGTACCAACAAAAGGATACTTTCTCCAACAAAATGAACAAGAAAGGGACAGTTTAGCAAGAGAAGAAAATGTTTAGAAAATAATTGCTTTACACCACATAAAAACATATTGTGACACATAAAACGAAGACCAAATGGGAAGCACAGGTTGCTGTTCCTTTTTTTTTGGGGGGGGGAGGGCATGTTTAAAAGGACTTCAATTATTTTATTTATTTTTTTATTGGTATATTTTCCCCATATCAAGTCACACGTTTTTTAGTATATACTTCATGCCTGATGCTTGATCAATGGGTAATTTTTTGTTTTCTAGCTTTATCTTTCAAAGAGTACACATTTTTAATCTTGATGATTTCTCTTTTGCCAATTATGTCTTTTATAAGTAGTCCTTTTCATATTATTTGAATGAATTTTTGCATGCCCCAGTGTCACAGATTTCTCCTTTATTTATTTATTTTTCTTTTTTTTTTCTTTTTTTTGTCTTTTTGCTATTTCTTGGGCCACTCCAGCGGCATATGGAGGTTCCAAGGCTAGGGGTCGAATCAGAGTTGTAGCCACCGTCCTATGCCAGAGCCACAGCAAAGTGGGATACAAGCCACGACTGCAACCTACACCACAGCTCATGGCAACGCTGAATCGTTAACCCACTGAGCAAGGGCAGGGACGGAACCCACAACCTCATGGTTCCTAGTCAGATTCGTTAACCACTGCGCCACGACGGGAACTCCAGATTTCTCCTTTATTATGTTCTACTTTGAATCCCTTAGCTCTTAAACTAGGTGTATAGTCCATTTTGAGCTAATTTTGTTTATGTTATGAAGTAAGTTTAAATGTATTTAATAAGCTATCTCATTAGCCTAGCTTCATTTATTAAAAAGTATTTTTTTTCCTTTAAATATCTTGTCACCTTTGTCAAAAGTTAATTGACCATATAGGCATGGGCTTATTCTGCACTGTATATTATGCCCCATAGATATATATGTCTATCTTTCTGACAATATCATATATCCTCCACCTGCCCTTTTTCTTTTTTTCTTTTCTTTTTTTTTTGTCTTAATATATTTGGTTTTTCTTTCTTTGTTTAAGTTGAAGTATAGTTGATGTATCAGATCTCCATTCCTACAGGGCTATGAAAATATACCACAACAGCCTCACTGGGGTAACATCAGATAAGACCAAGTAGGGAACAAACACTTTTATCTCCATCAGCTGGTAACAAGGCCACCATCTACGGTATCACTGGAGACCCTAAAGGGAGCCTGAAATCACAGAGTCAGGATTTTCACAATTTTCCAGCACTAATGAGGACACTCACTGCAGTGTCTTTGGAAAGCACATATGGAATGAGAACTCTAACTTTAGTATTTAGGAATCAGTGACGGCCAAGTCGGGAACTTAAACGTGTGTCTAGCTTGCAGTGGTGATGTTGAATTTCCCCTTTTAATGTCAAAGCACTATCAGTAAACGTTATCTGAAAGAGACGGTTTAAGACCTAGAGTCCCAGAACATAATATACACATATCTATGTTTCACTCAAAAAATATTTATTGTACCAAGAACCAAGAAGTCTCAATATCAATAAGTACAATAATGATATGACAGAGATGATAGAACTATCTGTCAAATATTTTAAAAGTTATGATAAAGATGCTTCAACAATTAATTATGAACATATTGGAAACAAACCAAAAAAGCTTTGGCAATGATAATGGAAAGTCTTGACAGAAGATAAAATATATGAAATAGAATTAAACGGAAATTTTAGAACTGAAGATATAAGCAAAATGGAAAAAAATATAGCATGGCTTCAACATTAGAATATAGGAAATAGAAGAAAAATAAGGGAATTGGCAGATGGAAAAATAGACATTATCCAATCTGAATGACAAAGAGAAAATAGACTAGAAACAAAATGAACAGAGCCTCAAGACTTATGACACTAAAATAAATTATATAAAATTACTTTTATGGAAGTCCCAGAAGCAGAGGAATACAGTCGAGTTAAAGAATTACTCAAAGAGGGAGTTCCCGTTGTGACGCAGTGGTTAACGAATCCGCATAGGCACCATGAGGTTGCGGGTTTGGTCGCTGCCCTTGCTCAGTGGGTTAAGGATCCAGCATTGCCGTGAGCTGTGGTGTAGGTTGCAGACGCGGCTCGGATCCGGCGTTGCTGTGGCTCTGGGATAGGCTGGTGGCTATAGCTCTGATTCGACCCCTAGCCTGAGAAGCTGGAGCAGCCCAAGAAATAGCAAAAAGACCAAAAAAAAAAAATTACTCAAAGTGAATGCTCTTTCCATATTGACAAGAAACATAAACCTACATATTTAAGAAGTTATTGAATCTGAAACCCAATGACAATCCATATCAAGAAACTTCATAATTACCTACCTACCATAACTACCTGAAAACCAAAGACAAATAAAAATGCTGAAATAAAACAGAAAAAAATGACACATTGTCTATAGAGAAAAACAATTTGATGACAACAAACTTCTCAGAAGAAACCATGGGAGTCAGAATGAAGTGGCATAACATTTTTCAAGTGCTTAGTGAAAACTCAATCCAGAAATCAATACCCAGTAAAAATATTTTTCTGAAACTAAAAGGAAAGCCAGAGACTTTGAGAAAAAAAGAGATAAAGAGAATTTCTCAGTAATAGAATGACCTCAAAAGAGTGGCTAGTGGGAGCTCCCCTAAACAAAAAAGAAATAACTAAAAAAGGGACCTTTGGAACATCAAGAAAGATGTAAGTACATGTGAGAAAATCATATTCAAGCAAACTTTTTGAGGTTTTTACATTATATTTGAAAGCTGGAGTAAAAACTATTACTGTCTAAAATGGTTCTAAATGTATGTAGAGGAACTATTTGACAGTTTTAAACTGGAGAGGATAAATGCAGCAAAAGGCAGTAACTTTTTGTTGTGGTGGTGGTGCGTTTTAGGAAAGCCCCTGTGGTATATGGAAATTTCCAGGCTAGGGGCTGAATTGGAGCTTCAGCTGTCAGCCTGCTCCATAGCCACAGCAATGATGGATCCAAGCCGCATCCACTGGGACACCACAGATCACAGCAATGCTGGATCCTTAACCCAGTGACTGAGGCCAGGGATCAAACCTGCATCCTCATGGATACTACCTGGGTTCATCATTGCAGAGCTATAACGGAAACTCCAAAAGGCAGTAACATTTTTTGTATTTCAACTGAACTAAAAAAACTGTAACAGTTCACTATGATAAATAGTTTATATATAATACAATATCTAGTGCAACCAATTAAAAAATTACACAGAGATATGCACTCAAAATACTATATATAATTAAAAATAAAATTCTAAAAAAAATTCAAGTTACCCACAGGAAGGTAGTAAAAAGTTGATGAAAAAAAACATAGAAAATAAACAAAAAATTAAAATTAGCAAAGTTGTCATAGCATATCAATGATTACACTATATGTAAATGGTATAACTATACTACTTGAATTGCAGGTTAGCAATTCAATGTGTTGGTGAGGGTGTGAAGATAAAGTAAACTTTGTACACTGTTGGGATTATAATTTGGTATAGCTATTGTGAAAAAACAAAAAACAAAAAAACAACAACAACATGGTATTTCCACAAGGAAAAATAGAACTATCCTCTGATCCAGCTGTTCCACAACTGGGTATATAAACAAAGGCAATGAAATGACAGTCTCAAATATCTGTATTAGTATGCTCATTGCAGCATTATTCACAATAGCCAGGATATGGAGAAAATATACATTTCCACTGTCAGATAAATGAAGAAAATGCAGTATGTACATGTATAGACGTCAATTAATTATTAATTTATATATAGATAAATATTAGCCATTACAAAAGAAAAATTTTACTATTAGTGATAAAATAGATGATTCTGGAGAACATTATGTTAAATGAAATAGAGAAAGAGAAATACTGTACAATCTCATTTGTATGTGGAATCCAAAATAGTTGAACTTTTAAAGCCAGAGAGTAGGGATTTCCCATTGTGGCTCAGTGGTAATGAACCTGACTAATATCCATGAGGATGTGGGTTCGAGCCCTGGCCTCAGTCAGTGGGTTAAGCATCTGGTGTTGCAGTGAGCTATGGTATAGATATTAGGTGTAGCTAGGATCCTGCATTGCTGTGGCTGTGGTGTAGGATGGTAGCTGCAGCTCCAATTCAACCACTAGCCTGGGAACTTCCATATGTTGCAGGTATGGCCCTAAAAAATCAAAATAAATAAATAGTTAGATAGATAGATAGCAAGCCAGTAGAGTGGAAGTTACCAAATGTGAGAAATGGGAAGATGCTTGTTAAAGGATATAGACATTCATATCATAAAATCAGTAATTTCTAAGGATCTAATATATAGAACAGTAAGTATAGATAATAATAGTGTATTGTGCATTTGAAGTTTATTAGAGTGGATTTTAAGTTTTTTACATAATTAATTTTTAGTTCAAAATATAGTTGATTTAATTGTTGCGCTAATTTCTGCTGTACAGAAAAGTGACCTAGTCATACATATACATACATTCTTTTTCTCATATTGTCTTCCATCATATTCTATTATAAGATACTGGATATAGTTCCTTGTGATATACAGTAGGACTTCATTGCCCATCCATTCTAAACATAATAATTTGTGTCTACTAACCCCAAAGTCTCAGTTCATCCCACTCCTTCTCCCCTCCGCCTTGGCAACCCCAAGTCTGTTCACCACGTTTATGAGTCTATTTCTCTTCTGTATATTGGTTCACTTGTGCCACATTTTAGATTCCACGTATAAGTCATATCATATGGAATTTGTCTCCTTTTTCTGACTTCATTTAGTGTGAGAATCTTTTTTCTGTATCCATGTTAGGTCAAATGGCATTATTTCATTTTATTTTTATGGCTAAGAAGTATTCCATTGTGTGTATATACCACGTCTTCTTAATCCTTTCATCTGTCAATGGACATTTAGGTTGTTCCCATTTCTTGACTACTGTGAATAGTGCTGCTATGAATGTATTTTATTTATCAGAGTTGAATTAACAAGAAGTTACTGAGGGGAAGGTTCAGGAGCCCTCATTTGCAGGGGCCCCTTCTCAAAGCATCAGAGCGCCCTTGGTGGGATCACTACAGTTTAAAACTTCAGTCCCTCAAGATTATTGTTTCTCTCCACTCCAGTGTCCTTCCTATATAATTGTTCCTTGGCATTCAAATTGATCAAGATTTTTTCTGATATGGCAAGGGGAAATTTAGTTTGGTTTTCATTAGATGTCATTTGTAGTTCAGCATACTTTTGTTTTTAGAATTCTATTAGAGTACACTTGTTTTACAATGTTGTATTCATTTCATGTTTACAGCAAAGTAAACAATATATATATAATATATACATTTCTATATTGTAAATATAAATATATATATAAAGAATGGATATACACATATATCCATTCTTTTTCCTATATATATCCATATATATATATGCCTATATCCATTTTTCCCCATATAATTTATTACAGAACCTTGATTAGACCTCCCTGTGCTATACAGTAGGTTCTTGTTAGTTATCTATTTTATATATAGTAGTGTGTATATGTTAATCCCATCCTTCCAACTTATCCCTCCCACCCCCAGGGTTTCCCATTTGGTTTCTGACTTACTTCATTTAGCTTGATAATATCTAGATTTATCCATATTCCTACAAATGGCTTTTTTTTTGTCTTTTTGCCTTTTCTAGGGCCGCACCAGTGGCATGTGGAGATTCCTAGGCTAGGGGTCAAATCAGAGCTGTAGCCGCTGGCCTACGCCAGAGCCACAGCAACACGGCATCCGAGCCACATCTGCGACCTACACCACAGCTCACGGCAATGCCAGATTCTTAACCCACTGAGTGAGGTCAGGGATCGAACCTGCAACCTCATGGTCACTAGTTGGATTCGTTAACCACTGAGCCATGATGGGAACTCCACCACATCTTCTTTATCCATTCCTCTGTTTATGGACATTTAAGCTACTTCCATGTACTGGCTATCATAAATAGTGCTGTGTTGTACATAGAGGTGTATTATCTTTTTGAATTATGATTTTCTCAAGATATAAACCAAGGAGTGGGGTAGGTGAGTTATATGGTAGTTCTGTATTTAGTTTTTTTAAGGTAATTCCATACTGTTCTCCATAGTGGTTGCACCAATTTACATTCCCACCAACAGAGTTTACACTTACTTTCATGAGTAGTTATTGCTAACTGTGCAGGGCCATCCTGGATGTCCTCCAGGATACCTTGGAACTCACTGAGCCAACTCACCTAGCATCCTGATACAAAAGTATAGGACAAGAGATACTAAAGGGATGCTAACCTACCCTAAACCTCAATATACCTGTGTATTATTTGCAGGAGAACTAAAGTCTGAAAGGTATGGACTCTGTAACTATCTTGTGGAAATTTTTTCAATATTTAGATATAGGAAATTGCAAGCAGAAGATAACGTTCCCAGCAAGACCTAATCAAACTGAAAGTTCTCTCCTGTCAGAAAAACTTAGCAATGTAGCATAAGCAACCATATTTTTCTTCACTTTTTAATAGAAATTTCCTAAAATACAATTGATAATTTCCTATGCTAGCAAGGCATTTGAAGCCATACTCTATACAGCAAATATGTTGGTGTATTAAGTTATATATTTTATTCAATGCTAGATATCAGAATTATCATGTAGAATAATTGACATATCTTGCATTGGTTCAGTATGGGCATTAAAGAAGAGCTAGCCATGCAGATTGCCCTTAAGGATCCAAATGACCCAAAGAAACAAGTATCCCAGTAAAAAATATTCTACACATATTTATCAGGAATTCAATATAAGAGTATTTTAATTACTCTGAACTTAGTACAACACAGCTTAATTTTAAAATTCACTATAATTATATTAAATCACTTACAATTAATTTAATATTAATTTTGTTTTTTTCAGAGTTATAAATGTAGAATTATTTTAAGAATTGTAATATGATAGAAAAGAAGAATCCTAGCGAAAGTAAAAATCTAAAGAAAATACCTATGATATTTGTCTCCTTTTAAATATTCTTATAATTATTTTGTGAATTATCTTCATGCTGTAAAATAAGTATTTACACTTGTACACTAACTTCATATTTTTTACTTTGAATAATTTCACTTTAAAAGCATTCCTGCAAATTGTGTGTTAGTTCCACAAAACCTGGATTCAACTCTCCCAACTATATATGTTTCATATCTGGAATTAAAATAAATTAATTTGGGGGGGGTTCCTGTTGTGGATCAGAGGAAATAAACCCGACTTGTATGCATGAGGATGCAGGTTTGATCTCTGACATCACTCAGTGGGTTAAGGGTCCAGCATTGCTGTGAGCTGTGGTATAGGTCAAAGACACGGCTCAGATCTTGTACTGCTATGGCTGTGGCGTAGGCTAGCAGCTGCACCTTCAATCAACCCTCAGCCTGGAACTTCCATATGCAACATATGTGGCCCTAAAAAGCAAAAAAATAAAAATAAAATTAATTTTCAAACTTTGACGGATACATTAATTCAATTAGAATAGTGGATAGAAAAAACACAGTAACTCCAATGAGTTAAAGGAAATGGAGTTTTTGGCACATTAAATTTGTTTGACATATCTGATAGCAGTTTTTCTGAAGATCAATCATAGAATAAAAATAAAAGATACATATACAATTAGTTTTTTTTGATTTGTCAGAATTGTTTATGAATCTTTAACTTGAATGTAATCTGAGAAAATGTTAAATTATAGTATTGGTTACCTATTAAAGAGCTTAAGTAAAATTTCAAATTAAATTTAAAAGTACATTATGTGTTTTAAGCAAGTAAGGTATAAATAGCTTAAAGTCATTTGATTAGGAAATGTTGATTAATTTATTAATTTGGTTTTAATATATAAATTATTATCAATGTCATATTTTAAATAAATAGTTTTCTGGATCCTTTCTTCATTTAATGTTAAAGTATTTTGGTTCTTTTATTTATTACTCAATGAATTTATTACATTTATAGTTGTACACTGATCATCATGATCCAATTTTATAGGATTTCCATCCCACAACCCCAGCACATTCCCCCACCCCCAAACAGTCTCCTTTGGAAACCATAAGTTTTTCAAAGTCTGAGTCAATATCTGTTCTGCAAAGAAGTTCATTCTGTCCTTTTATCATATTCCACATGTCAGTGAAAGCATTTGATGTTGGTGTCTCATTGTATGGCTGACTTTACTTAGCATGATAATTTCTTGGTCCATCCATGTTGCTAAACATGCAGGTATTTCATTCCTTTTAATGGCTGAGTAATAGTCCATTGTGTATATGTACCACATCTTCTTGATCTACTCCTCTGTCAATGAACATTTAGGTTGTTTCCATGTCTTGGCTATTGCAAATAATGCTGCAATGAACATTGGGATACATGTGTCTTTTGTAATTGTTTCATTTTTTTTATTTTCTATAATGTCTGGATAAGAAGCTCTATTTGATATTAAAACTAATTTGAACTATAAATAATGTTATCTAATTTTTTCAAAACTTAAAAAAACTCAGAAGAGTTCACAATTCCAAACTAAAACTGTACTTTTCAAAAATCACTCATTTCCATTTGCTCCATATATATTTCATTATGCTGACCTACTTAAGACAGTAACTTGAAGGAAGAGATGTAAAAATGCAGGTACCTAGCTAAGGTGAAGCATTACATTTAAAAGTAGTATTAAGTTCAAGAAGGTTATATGGGAAGAATTGTAAAGAATGATTTGAAATATGAATCTAGGTCAAGAATAAGATACTTAGAAAGATAATTTATTTTTTATGTCCCTCATTGACAGGTTTTAAACTATGACACACTGACCAAGCTGAAGTGTCTTCTAAAAATCAAGTACATTAACCAAGGATTCTCTTAAAATGTGTCTATACTGAAGGACATAATCCAGATACCCAGGAATTTATGCCACACCTATGTGTCCTCTTTTTATTTCCTCCTTTATTCAATTGTAATTCCTCCCCCACCTTCTTGTCAGTTCTTCTCATTATCCTGAGCAGTTACATACCTCTACATTTTATTGGCTAAAGTCTGTGTTTTCAAGGCTTTCATTTTAGAGCATTCAGTAACTTTTGTGATTATAAATGTTATTGTATAAAATGATTATTTTAGAGTTTAGACATATTGGGTCCCAGATCTTGTACTGACACTTGGCAGAATATCAGAGATGTTTCCTATCCCCTCCAGATGTCAGACCCTGGAGATTCATATTTTCTTAGTTAATTTTTGGCTTTGTTTATAAATCAATTACCTAATAGTTGATTATCGTCAACATATTGTATTACTGATGTTGTTGCCATTGTTATTATGTTTTATTTGCACTTGTATTTTTTTTCTTAGCTTTTAAATTTGAGGTGTATTTTTAAGGGTTAATTGTGAATAAGAGATGAAAAAATTGTGGTGTGTAAGTTGATCTCTATTTCAGCTAACTAAAAGATGACATTGATAATTGTGCCAAAATTTAAATGCAATGTTTTGGATGCATACCATAAATTTTTCATGGCAGTTAGGAACAAACACTAGAGGCACACATAGATGGGGGCAGATCTTAGAAACCAGGTTTTCAGTTAAAAAATAAGAAAGAAAACAAATAAGATATAAAGCACAATACCATTTACATAAATTAATGCACATAAAACCATACTATTTTATAAGAATGCATATAAAATGACAGCCATTATAATATTAGAATCATTGCTTATAGAGATGGAAGTGGGGAAGGGAGTAAAAAAGAGTCAAATGATCAATTAGTCAATCAATACTATATTACCAAGAATTTGAACAGACTAGCGATGAAAATATGCCATGAACTGAACAATCAAATTAATTTTCTTCCCTTGTGTTTCAATTGGACAAAAGAAACTTAGAGCAAATTTTCTAGACTTGAAATAAAGGGAAAATAAGAAAATATGTGATGAGAACAAGGTATAAGCATACAATCTTGGAAATAAATGTTTTTTCAATCTTATTTTATGAACTGAATTGTGCCTTCCAAATTTATGTTTAAATTCTCATCCCCAAAGTGACTATAATTTGGAAATGAGACGTTCCAAGTGATAATTCAGACTAAATGAAGTGAGAGAAGAGTGAAGAGTGAAACACTAATCTAACAGGACTGGTGTCCTTATCAAAAAGGAAGAGAACCAGGGGCCTACAAGCACAGAGGGAAAACCGTGTAAGGACACAGCAGGAACAGGGTGTCTGTCTACAATATGTGGGTAGTAGCCTCAGTGAAAACCAACCCTGCCTACACCTTGATCTTGGACTCCCAGACTCCAGAGCTATGAGAAATACATTTTTGTTGTTTTAGCTATCCAGTTTCTAATACACAAATAATTTGAAATTAATGCTACTTCTTTTTCTGAACTCTCAAATTTTCTAATTGATTAGAATAAAAGAGTCGGTAATACTTTCTGAAATTGGTTAGCTGATTTTTCTCTTTTGCATTTCCTCATATTACATATTTTTCCCTATCAGCCAAGACGTCTATCTCTCTTAAGGTTTGTTGTGGAGGGCATATGGAGATAGGTGTGAAAATGGGAGTATGAGTGATTTGTTCTGATATAACTGGAGTGTTAAGAGCAACAAAGAGTCAATGTTCAGAGTTCATTTACTAAAAGAGGGTGTTGGTATAGAAAGAACAATCTCTTTTGAAAGTGAAGCCAAATCAACATAAAAGGATTTTATAAATTATTGTAGTTTTAAGTTAGTCCATTCTGAGCTGGGTCTGCCTAGATTGATATTACAACACAGGGGTAAATTAGGATATTGTATAGGAGAGATACCCTCCCCACACCCAGGGTTCTGGGGGGCAGTAAAAATAAGATGAAAATCAGAAGTGAGGCAGTGAGCCTGGGGGACATAACCACCTGCACATCTAGAGAAGATACCATGAGAAGCAAGTGAGAAAAGCAGAGAAAAACAGATGAGCTTTGGCCTGGATTCTCATTTGATTGTCAGATGGACAACTTTTTTTTTTTTTTTTTGTCTTTTTGCCTTTTTGAGGGCCGCTCCCAGGGCACATTTAGTTTCCCAGGCTAGAGGTCAAATCGGAGCTATAGCCGCCAGCCTACGCCAGAGTCACAGCAACACGGGATCCGAGCTGCGTCTGTGACCTACATCACAGCTCATAGCAATGCTGGATCAGCATTGGTCACTGAGCAAGGTCAGGGATCGAACCTGCAACCTCATGGTTCCTAGTCAGATTCGTTAACCACTGCACCATGATAGGAACTCCAGATAGGCAACTTTATTGAAGGCTGCACTTTCCTCTCTTCAATTTGAGCCAACTGGATCCAAGTACAATGTGGTTTTTCTGTGTGTGTGTGTGTGTGTGTGTGTGTGTGTGTGAGAGAGAGAGAGAGAGAGAGAGAGAGAGTTTATTCAAAAGAGAGGAGCCCTGGAAGAGTGGAAGAGCTTGAGATTTGTTTTCCTTCATTTATGAAATGGGATAAAAGATGTTCAAATTTTTCACATGCTCAGAGGAACCACATTGAAAAGATTTCAGTTGGATGGGGGGCCATGGTGACAACTTAGTGTTCCTGCAGCCTAAGCCTCTTGAGTTGACCACTCAAGGCCAAAAACAAAATAAGATATATAATCCATAGTATGTCAGGGTCAGTAAGAACTGAAGAAGTTCTGACACTTTTTAAGAGGATCATCAGTGGATCACAGAAGGGTGGAGAGAGATAATGCAACTATCAGAACTTGCACTTACACATGCTAATATTAGGCATGAGAAGAATCTATTTGTACAATTCAGTATCAGACACCAGAGAACTCCCATGGCGGGAATACAAGCAAATCACAAGTCGACCAAACCGATTACTTTTACACTAAGATCCAGGGATCCACTGAAGAGTCCCTCTACTGGGCCAGTACATACTGAAAATTTTAAATAAAAAATACTGAGTTATCCAAGAGATTGCTTATATTACTCACAGGGCAGTTTGCAGAGAACTGAAATTGTTTTATTTGTTTGTATGTTTTGTTTCGTTTTCCTCCAAAAACGAAGGGACAGAAGCTCTATAAAAACTTCATGTAAGTTCCTGGAGATAAGAAGTTGTGCTTACTTCATTAAACTGGCTGGAGTATATATAATTTTCTGAATTCAGCATAAAATTTGTCTCAGTTATTAAATTAAAAGCTATAAAAAATCTTTCCATAATAGGAAGGGAGCTATCTAGAGAAAATATTTAATTACCTAGACTTTTTATTATGAAGATGATAATCATTGCATTATTATAATTATTTGGTTCTGTAGTTTAATGTGAATGTACAGATCTCTTGGAAAATCTTCTCTTTTAAAAAGGTGCAAGTTTCCAATTATAAAATAAAAAAATACTAGGGATGTAATTAGTCTATATAATATATTAGAAAGTAGTTGAGAGTAAAATACTAAGAGTTATCACAAGGAGAAATATTTTTCTTCCTTTTCTTTTTGTTGTAATTATGTAAGATAATAGACATTAGCTGGACATTTTGTGAAAAGTATTTCACAAGAAATGTAAATCAAATTATCATGCTGCATTCTTTTTCTTTTTCTTTTTTTTTTTTGTCTTTTTAGGGCCGCACTCGTGGCATATGGAGGTTCCCAGGCTAGGAGTCTAATTGGAGCTGTAGCTGCTGGCCTATGCCAGAGCCACAGCAACGTGGGATCTGAGCCACATCTGTGACCTACACAACAGCTCACAGCAAAACCAAATCCTTAACCCACTGAGCAAGGCCAGGGATCAAACCCGCAATCTCGTGGTTCCTAGTTGGATTTGTTAACCACTGAGCCACGATGGGAACTCCTCATGCTGCATTCTTAATCTTATATAGTAATGTATGCCAATTATTTATCAATAAAACTTGAAAAATATTTCTGATAGGTATGTAAATCATATGCAAAACAGTCAGTTCTAAATTAGCAAAGCAAACTTTACAATAGAAAAAAAATAATTGAATGGTGAATTAAAAATGTCTCAAAAGTGTATTATTACTGGTAAGAGAGATTTTTTTTAAGTGAGGGTAAATTGGGCCCTAAGTAATTAAACACAGCCTCAGCTTTTTAGAGCTAACAAAGTTTTTAAAAATCCATTTTATTTAAACAAAACAAAGCAAAACCAAACCAAACAAAAAAGACTGGCACTAATACTGAAGAGAATTTTCAACTATTTTTCAAATTGTCTTCCAATTACTCAACAAATAAAGGCAAATGGATGTTTACTTTTCATTTGTTATTAAATGGTTATTTTTAAAGAATCCTTAATTCAAAAGAGGAAGCACATAGCGTAATACAAAGGATGCCGCTTAAGTGAGTACTCCCTGGGGAGGATGGACAGCATGTTTATTCTAACAAGTGATTAATCAGACTAGAACCAACTGTTACTGCTTTTTTTGTGTGTGTGTGTCTTTTGTATTTTTAGGGCTGCACCCTGACCTATGGAGTTTCCCAGGCTAGGGCTGGAATCAGAGCTACAGTTGCTGGCCTATGCCACAGCCACCGCAACATGGGATCAGAGCCACTTCTGCTACCTACACCACAGCAAAGCCAGATCCTTAACCCACTGAACAAGGTTAGGGATCGAACGCATGTCCTCATGGATACTAGTCAGGTACCTTAAGCACTGAGCCACAACGGGAATTCCAATGGTTATTGCATTTTAAATACTGCATGTGTCAATTTCAGTACTTATTAGTAAATTGAAAGTGTTTTGATGGATATATTGATTTTTAAAGTATTTATCAATACAAATAATAAGAGGTCATGCAATTTTTGAAACCTAAAGGGAGAGATAGGGGACTTGGTGAAAAGACTAAACCTTTGACTATTCAGTATTCCGCACTCCTGGCAGTCATGCAGTTCCCTGAAAACAATTCCCAGTGGGACCACACTGCCTTGTTCCTTCAATTGTCCTCCCTCCATCTTTCCCTCTTCCCTCTCTCCCTCTTCTCTCTTTCTCTTTCTTTTCTCCTTTCTTTCTTTCTTTCTTTCTCTTTCTCTTTCTTTCTTCTTTCAGCAAATGAGTACTGACTGTCCTCTCTTCCAGACGGGCTAGATATTGCATATGAAGATAGAATCAGACCTAGCTTATACCCCCTTGTATTTCGGGATGAAAGATAAGAAATAAATCAACATATATCAAACACATTAAAAAATGTAACAAGTAATACTGAATATCTGACTAGCAAAATATTTCCTAGAGTGTTATCTAACTTGACACCTAAAGATAAAATTATATAGCCAAAAGGGATAGTGCATCTGTTCTTTCCCTCCTTCTCTCCTTCCTCCTTCCCCTCTTTCTTCCCTCCTTCCTTAACTCTTCTTCCCTTCCTCCCTCTTTCCTTCCTTTTTTCTTTCTATTTTTCTCTTTTTTTCCCCATTGAAAGCAACAGAAAGAAAATGACTAATTAAACACATCTAATTTACTTTTGAAAGTCAGCTTCTAAATTTCATAAAATTTATCCCTGGAAACATTTGCTTCTCATTTTCTCTTGTGGGATAATTCAGAACAAGTATGACAACAATATTTTGAATATTCAATGGCTTTATCATAGCTTTTCTGTATTTGTTTCCTAGTTTGCCAAGGATGCCATAACAAAATACTTAAGAATGGGATGCTTAATAAAAGAGAACTATTTTCTCCTATTTCTTGAGGTTAGAAGTCCAAGATCAAGGAGACAGCAGAGTTGTTTTTTCCTAAGGTAAGTCCCCTTTGTTTGCAGGTAGCTCTTCTCTAGCTTTTCTGTCTTCACTTATTCTTCTCCTGTGCATGACACTTCCCTGGTGAGTCTTTCTATATCCAAATTTCCTCCTCTAAGGTCCTAATATTAATTACATCTTTAAAGACCTTATTTCCAAATATGGTTACATTCTGAGGAACTGAAGATTAAGATTTCAACAATTAAAATTTTAAAAGGACACAATTCAGCCCCAAACTTCCCTGCTTAATTTTTTCTCCTGCAGGTTAATCTCCTCAGTGCTTCCAGCCATTCAGAGTAGAGTTTTAAGGATCTACCCTCTTCCCCCACCCCCAGGGAAGCTACTTCTTCTATGCACATTATTATTGCTAGTGTCTCTCATTTAGATAAAACTATAAACCATACTGATGATTGCTGAGGGAACAGGAAGCCTGGGACTCTTCTACCAGAGTCTGTAACTCTCGATTTTGTAGAGATAAGCGTATAGATAGGATTTCAGTCAGACTTGATTTTGAATCCTTTCCCAGCAATGAAAGACTTAAAGGATCAGCAAGCCACTTGGCTTCCTCTGGAAAACAGGGTGTGTATCAGCCAATGCCATGTGGAGAGTGTAATCATAATACCTGCCTTTGCACTGGGCACATCATGAAGATGCAAAAATTAGTTACTTCTTCCATTTCTTTCTCCTCCCCTAGGGTGGTTGCAGGTATACTATGTTTTCCCTAATATTTGTGGCCAGCTCCTCCTATCCTCCATTTTATTTACATAATTGTAGTTAGGTCAAGCCTTCCCAATCATGAACATATTGTTCTCTTTTTTAAAATGGAAGACAGCATTTTCTTTTTTCCCTTTGTTTACTGGTATCTAATGCTATGATTTATTTTTTATATCTATATGGCTCCACTGAGATTTGAATATGCATATGATCCATCTGTATGAATATAATTATAAATATGTCTTAATATGAAATCATACTCTAGATTTTTTTGTTTTCTTTTCCCAGATTGAGCAAATTCCCCCGTATTTCTAATTTGCTGTGAGTTTTTAGGACATACTGATACTGGTTTTGTATTTTGTCAAATATTTTTTAATTTTATTACTTTTTATGGCCACACTCATGGTGTATGCAAATTCACAAGCCAGGGATCTAATCTGAGCCTCAGCTGTGACCTACACTACAGCTGCAGCAATACCAGATCCATTAACCCACTGTGCTGGGCTGGGGATTGGACCCCTAACTCCACAGTGACCTGAGCCACTACAGTTGGATTCTAAACCCACTGTGCCATAGGAGGAACTCCTCAAATGATTTTTATATGTGGAACCATCCATGCATACCTAGAGTAAAGGCCACATGGTCATGATATATAATTTCTTTGATAATTTGTTAAATGTGGTTTTCTTCCTTCCTTCCTTTCGCTTTCTCTTTCTTGCTTGCTTGCTTGCTTTTTAGGGCTGCACCTGCAGCATGTGGAAGTTCTCAGGCTAGGAGTCCAATCAGAGCTACAACTGCCAGCTAACACCACAACTCATGGCAGCACTGGATCCCTGACCCACTGAGTGAGGCCAGGGATCGAACCTACAACCGCATGGATGCTAGTCGAATTCATTTCCACTATGCCACAATGGGAACTCACTAAATATGATTTTCTAATAGCTTGTTAACAAATTTGAGATTAAAACCATTCCATGTATCTTTCCTGACCACACTAGAATAAAAATAGAAATCATTACAAATGGAAAACAGAAAACCCATCAAAGAAAAATATGTAACAGTGTGGTAGAATGAAAATATAGATTTTTAGATAAAAAATTATGCTTTTGTATGGCTGCAACTTTTCACTAATCATTCAATAAATCCTTTGGCCTTTTAAATTTACAACCATCTTTGCATGAACATGTTTCCCTGCCATGTGTGCAATATAGACCACCCATGAGATCTCTAAAAAATGCTCATCTGTTTCTCTTAAGAAAATTCTAATGCATTGCATCAAATCAGTGTGTTTATTAGTTTCATAAACTCATTTCTTCAATTTGATGCAAAGCTTGTCTCTATCATTGATAAAATAAATCTTTGAATGCTTTAGTTAAGACATTTAAAGATGCTATAAAAATGTGTTATAAAAACTGTATATTCAGTTGAAATTTCCAACTCAATTGAATAATATCTTCTTACTGTGAAAATAAAATTGCTATGATTCAAATAAAAATACCCATCATCACTCTGGATTTTTCCCTTTGCTGTGACCCACATTCCCATCATGGTACTCTGCCCAGTTTTGAGTCCTACTGAGTAAAACTTTTCAGAAAAATCTCCACATAAGAAACTTGCTTTGATATCAATCCATTGAAAACTAAATTAAAAATAAAACCACAGTCTCTAATTGTCTTTACATGCACAATGCAATATCAACTTGATTGAATATGTGATAAAAACCTATTGTAAAACCTGAAGCATAATTGAGGATATTTCTTTCCTCAAACTATTTGGAAGATAAGTTATCCAAATTTGAGTTCACTGCTTCACTTAAGATGTCAAGCTTCTTAGGTCATTGACTTTGACATGAAAATATATAGCACCTCTGACAAATATGTCAATCTAAAATCTGTATTTGTATATTTGAAAACAACAATCATTATTTTAAAACATATACTTCAAAACATATACAGGACACGCTTTTCTGCTGGTTTGAGTTAATTGTAAAGGTATCAGATGTAAGCCATATTAGCATATATTTGAGAGTATGTATCCTCACATAGAATGATTTTACGTTTCACTTTCACACAGCTGGTATTAAACAAATTGAGATTATCTTTAGTGTGCAAATCTTAAGCTTATTTAGGGAATCCTCATCAATCTTACCCGTCGAATATTAGGGAGTCCCCTAAGGGTGCTTTTTAAAAAATGCCGACAACAGGGCAGCTCAGTCATGGCAGTGAAGAAAGGAACTAAGCATATTTTCATGCATTGTGGTGCCTGATGAATGTAGAATGAGTAATAAGGGCAGTTAACGCTCACACATTTTATGCCTTCATTGTGTCTTTTACAGCAGTGCTGCATAATTTAACTATTATCTTCACCTTCATCCCTACTTAAAACTTTAGTGTTTCTAAATTTTTGTTCTGAGTTCATTAGATTTCAGTAAACTGAAGTGGGGATCATTTGTAATCAGAGCAGCTGTCACAGTTGGAGCTGAATGAACACATAACCTTTCTGGCAAGATCTATTACTTTTACATGTAGAGACTAAGGGAAACATGCCAGTGTCTTTATCAAGAATAGGTATTTGTGGGTTTATAAGGTTAAGGTGAGTTTCTTTCTATTTTTTACAGAAGTTCCTGGGTCAGGGATCAAATTTGAGCTGCAGCCCTGTGCCACAGCCACGGCAACACCAGATCTGAGCTGCATCTACACCTCTGCTGCAGCTTATGGCAATGCCAGATCCTTAACCCACTGAGCAAGGCCAGGGATTGAACCTGCATCCTCATAGAGATGGGTCCTTAACCCCCTGAGCCACAACAGGAACTCCTCAAGGTAAATTTCAATGGATGTCAAATGCTCCAGTTAATAGAATAGTTTGCAGAGTATCAAGATTTCTTTTGGTACAGGCTGATCATTTTGAATAGACAAAATTTCTCAAGCATGTCCTAGAAAATCTGTATTACACAACACATTTAGAAGGAATTTAGTTTTGAATTTGTTAAATAATGCAACATTAAAGTATGTGGCAAATTTGTAAATTCAGATCATTAGTTCTACCCCTTTTTATGTCCTGATTCATAGGCATAAACAGGAAAACAGCTCAGATTAGTAACACAGGATGATTTTTTGCATGAAAAGCTATGTACAGCACTCTAGATTCAGGAATAGTGTGAACACACATTCCTAGCGGCCCTTGTTCCCCTGGAGGCAACAAGTATCTTCTGGGTTCCAGTTGTAGCTTCATAGCTGTCCCCAGACACTGGCTGAGGAACCCAGAATCCACTGGAGGACCAGACTTGCCTGTCTTCACAGCCTCCTCTGAGCTTGAAAACCTCTTTATAACTACTTCTGGGTTTCAAACCCACATACTGTGCCATCCTATGGGTATAATTAGGCAATCTTTATATATATTTACATATCCAATTCAACCATAATTCTAGCTAATTGGCATTAGCTATGTAAAAGATGTATGATGCAAGGTATTTCCCAAAAGGGATCCATCATTTCGGTTAGTTCTCAAACTCTATGAACTCTCTTCTTTACACAACTCATAATTTTATGCTCTTGATGTGAACAAAGGGGTAAAAGTTAGGCCTCTGGGATATTAGTTAGAGGAAGCTCTTGTAAGCACTTAGATGAATAATGCAAATCATCTGTAATGAAACTGCTACCTGGTATTTCCTGGCCTTGGTAGCTCAAATGATATTGAACTATGTTAATTGAGTGGGGGTAGGTTGTTACTATAAAAAGTCAAGTCATGCATTAAAAGTCATACATTAAATATTTGATTAACTCTGACATAAGTCTTCCAAGGAGATTCTACAAAAGTAAACAGGCAGTGCTTTCTATCTCTTCAGGGCGAAAAGCAATATAGAGTAAGGTATAATATATCCAGATACCAATGCATTAGCCCCCAAAATCCAGGGGAGACTTTTGAAGAGCATAGTCATGCATTATATTATGGTATAAATAAGAATTGAGAACTTTGATGCAGAAGTAGAAGCCCTGTTTTCAAATCTGGTAACCATTGTGAAATTAGGCTGCTATTTAACCTCAGAGCTCTAATCACACTGATTTTTTTTTCAGCCAAAAGGGTCCTCCATGAGGCTGCAATTGTAACTTATACACACATTCAGGGTCATATAGCCTTTATTCATAAATGCCATACTTTTAGACCACATGAACAATGTTCGGCACTCATAATGTCCTTGTGATGCATGTATTAGCTGCATTTTATTATGAGGAAATTGAGATGGATATGAATATCGTAGTGTCACTAGAAGGGGAGCTGCAGGTTTCCACTGCTAGCTGCAGTGTTATTTCTATTACTCCGTATTGTTTCAAGTGCCAGCAACCTAAATGTGTACACCTAAAATGAATGCAAGCCTTGCCTTAAACATTGATTATAAAAGTGTTTGAATTTGCATTATATTATAAACAAATTAAAAAAGTGTTTGAATTGGCATTGTATTATATACAAATAAAATGATTATATTAACATTTATGTTGTATGGTATAAAGCATATAATTGAATATATAAATATTTATATATAAAGTATTTATTGTGGCTGAGACTCAGGGTATGATCCTTTTTTTTTTTTTTTCTTTCTTTCTTTTTAATTTTGCCATGTGGAAGTTTCAGGACCAGGGATCAAACCTACATCACAGCAGTGACTGGAGCTGCTGCACTGACAACATGAACTCCTTAACCCACTGCTCCACGCGGGAACTGCCAAGGGTATGATCCACTTTAAGGCAGATTTTTTTTTTTCTTCATGTGGACCTGTGAAACCATGAAACAAATTATCTGCTTCCAAATTACAACAGTGGGACAGGCATAGAACAGGCATTCCTATTTCAAAACAAAAATCTGGAGGGAAAAAACCAGATAATAGGTCCCATGCAAGTCCAAAACCCAGCAGGGAAAATCATCAGATTTCGATGCCTGAGAATACTACTCTGTAGATTGACTGTCTGTCCTCTGGGCCCGCCCTCTCACCCCAAAGAGGTGTTGTCAGTTTAGCTCTCAGCATCTGCCTTTCCAGTCATTCTTCCTTTATTTCATCCAAATCTCTGTCCCTTTCACTCCAAGCTGCCAGGGTTGAAAATTCTCAAAATCCTCTCATGCCATTCCTGGGAATCTATGCCATCAGACAAAAGGGTCCTCCATATATATTTCTGGGGTAACTGATTTTTCTATCCCAAGCTTCTGCTGAGATGGTCGATCCTATCCATGAGTAACTCATCTATCACTTTAACAAGAGATTTTCCAGCCTCACTCTTGGCCCTCTTTCTAGACCATGCTTTCCAGATAGGTAAATGATTTTCCAAATCATCAGGTAATGATTCTTTTTATTTACCAATTCATTCCTTAATTTGTCATTCATCTTGCATTTCACTCTAGGCAACAAAGAGGAATCAGGTTGCACCTTTTACATTTTCTTTGGAAATTTCCTCATTCAGACATTCTGTTAATAAGGGTACATGTATTCTCTAAAACAGTAAGAGCCTTCTTGGAGTTCCCACTGTGCCTCAGCAGAAATGAATCTGACTAGTATCTATGAGGACACAGGTTGGCTCCCTGTGCCTCACTCAGTGGGTTAAGGATCAGGCATTGCTGTGAGCTGTGGTGTAGGTTGCAGACATGGCTCGGATCTGTTGCTGTGGCTGTGGCATAGGACGGAGGCTACAGCGGTACAGGTCTGATTTGACCCCTAGCCTGGGAACTTCCTTATGCATGTGTGCAGCTCTAAAAAGACCAAAAAAAAAAAAAAAAAAAAGAAAGAAAGAAAAAAAAAGAAAGAAAGAAAAAAAAAGGAACCTTACCAAAACTGTTTTAACAACTATGTATCTACCAATAGATACATTTCTTAAAGAAATGTTTTATTGTTTTAACATTTGTTAGGTTCTGATAATACTTGACATAATAAAATAACCCTGGATAGAAGAAAGACAGAATTGTTTATTACTTACTCCAGGGAGAAGGCTGCCGCCTAGACTACACAGCAGGATTGCACCAGGGAAAGAGTAAGAGCAAGCTGCAACTGTAGGCTGCTTGTTGTGGCAAGTGGGGTATATTTAGCTAGGTTTTGTAGGCTTCTTGTGGACTGGTTATTCTGAATGATTCCATAGGCCCAAGGAAGAAGGAGCATCTCGAGATGTTTGGCATCAAGGCCTCTGGCACTTGAGTTGTATTGTTGAAACTAAGACTGCTAGAGCCCTGATAAGGCAAAACATTGATGTATGAATTTGGCAGACTGCATGAAGAAAATTGAGAATTGTTCGACCATGATCACAAAATAGGATCAAGACAGCATACCCATTTCCTGATATCAAAATCTTTACTAGTTCCTGAGGACTGCCTTTATAATATATCCCAAACTGGGTTGCTTAAACAACAGAACATTTTTCCCATATTTAGGGAGCCTAGACTTCCAAAATATGTTGTCTACAGGACCATATTCTCTCTGAAGGAACAGAGGAAGGTCTATTTTGTGCCCTTCTCTTAGCCACTGGTGGTGGTCCTTGGGTTGTAGCTATATTATGCCAATCTCTAACCAAGTCTTCACGTGGCATTCTTTGTATGTTTCTCTCTCTGTGCCTATTACCTTCTATTGTCTTTTTATATCATTGGCAGTCATTTAATTAGGACCCGCTGTAATGATCTCATCTTAACTACATTTATATAAAGACATATTTCTAAATCAGATGGTATTACAAAGTTTTGGAAGGGCATGGGTCTTGGGGGGACATCATCCAATCCAATATACCTATAAATAGATATTTATCTATGAAAATACTTTCTTTATTCTTGGGTCTTTTCAAGAAAGTAATTTCATTGACATGACTTAATGGATCCCTATGTATATGGATAGATAGCTGGTGTCTACCAATATGCAGTTTTCTTTTATTAAAAAATAGAGAAACTCTCAGGAGTTCCCACTATGGCACAAGGGGTTAAAAATTTGAGTGCAGTGGCTCAGGTCACTGTGGATGTTCAGGTTTGATCCCTAGCCTAGTGCAGTGGGTTAAAAGCTCAAGCAACAAAAGCAAAAATAAACAAGTGGGACTGCATCAAGCTTCAAACCTATGCACAGCAAAATAAATAAATAATTAAATGAAACACAACCTATGGAATTGGACAAAATTTTGCCCACCTTTTTTTCTGTTAAGGGGTTAATATGTAAAATATATAAGGAAACTATGCTATTCAATAGCAAAAAACAATAAAAATCTAATTTATAAAGAATGGTCAAATTACTTGAATAGACATTTTTCCAATGACATACAAATGGCCAGCAAGTACATGAAAAGATGCTCATCATCACTAATCACCTGGGAAATGACAATACTAAGCTGAGATATCACCTCCTACCTGTGAGATGAGAATAGCTATTATCAGGAAGACAAGAAACAGGTGTTCATGAGGTTGATGAGAATGTGTAAAAATTGGAATCTGGGTGCTAACTTATGGGTGAATTTTTTAATCACAAATTTTCTTTTTTTTAATAAAATTTTAAATAACACAATGAGGGCAATTACTTCTTAAAAAAATAAAGGTAAATGAAATAAAATTTATCAAATCTATACATTCAGTTGTACATAGTACAAAGATTTATGATTTATTCAGATAAGACAAATATCCTTATGTTGTTAATTAGGATATGCAGGTAAATATAGGCAATTGCAATTGAATAGTTATTGTGACTATCTATGTTATGAACCTATCAACTCAATACCACCCCTTAGGTGTCAAGAATTACTAATAATCTGAAACTCCCAGTTTTTATTTGTGAGGAAAAAGATGTTAGAAAGTGAGATGATTTCATTGATGATGGTTCTTATTAGGCATTTCAAAATGAGATCAAGAATCCAGCAGTAATGAAGTTTCCTGGGGGCCTAGAGGCTAGGATCTGGCGTTGCCCATTGCTATGGCTCCAATCATTGCAATGGCGCAGGTTTAATCCATGGCTGGGAATTTACATATGCTGTGGGTATCGCCCCCCCCCAAAAAAAAAGTATATCCTAGTAATAAATAAAAAATATGATGGTATTATTTTGTTTCAAATAGTGTCAACACTTTGGATTCAGCAAATGGTCACCACCTTGAATCATTACTTTGTTTAGCTTAGTTTTGTATTTTTGGAGGTGATGGCTATGTTTATCACCTTGATTATGGTGATGGTTTCACGAGTGTATTCATACGTACAAACTTCCCCATGTTTTTGTATGTCGATATCAATAAAATTGTTAAAATTAAAATAAACAGGAAAACAAAGAGGATGGGTTATATAATTTCTAAGACTAATTCCATTTCCAAAATTCATTTAACATGTGATTCTGTGATTCTATTTCTGTACTATTATGTGTAGGCCAAACTTTCCCCAGATCCCATAAAAACCTATCTTCCTCTCTGCCATTATTAAATGTTTCCAGGTATATTCAAAACTTATTAAGCCCCCAGGAAGTGTATTGACATTCACGAACCCTTTTCAGTCCTCCCATCCTATCATACCAGTTCCCTCCCCTAAGCTCCATCATTAATTGCAAATCCCTTAAATCACTTTTGGAAAACTTTTCCAAAGGCCAGTTTGAGACTAACAGGCAGATTTATTTTATCTATGCATTTATATTTCAATTTTATTGATGTACTTGGTACACCACATTGTATACATTTCCTGTGTTCAGCATAATTGACTTACATAGATCATGAAATGATTGTCACAGTAAGGTTAGTAACCATTTATCATCTCATATAGATACAGAAGTAAAGTAGAAAAACCAGATTAAGATTTATTCTCTTAAGAACTTTGACATATAGCACACACGAGTGTCAAATATATATATAGTGTTAAATATATATAGATATGTATATGTGTGTGTGTGTATATATATATCATGTTGTACATTACATCCCTAGTACTTATTTACCTTGTAACTGGAGGTATGTATATTTTGACCACCTTCATCCAATTCCACATCCTCCCACTCCCTGCCTCTGGTGACCACCAATCTGATTTCTGAGTTTGTTTTTGTTTGTTTTTGAAGTATTGTTGATCTATAACATTGTTAGTTTTTTTGTGTGTAACATAGTGATTTGATATTTCTGTACATTTCAAAATGATCACCAACTTAAGGCTAGTCTGACACCATACAAAAATATTATGTAGTTATTGGCTATATTCTCCATACTATACATTTCATATTGATGACCCATTTGTTAAGTCTGTACCTCTTAATTCCCTTCACCTATTTCCTCCCCCCACCCTCCCCTCTGGCAAGCATCTATTTGTTCTCTGTATCTATAACTGTGTTTCCATTTTGTTATCTCAAATCACTTTTTACATAATGATAAATCATTACCATACCATGCATTGCAGCAGAAAGGAAATGGGAATGTACTTTCAGGACCAATCATTCATATTTTTCTTCTTTTGGTGCCCATATACACACTGAACAAGTAAGTTTGTTAGTCTGATCAACAATGTTTTTAAAAAATGCTGGCTCAAGCCACGTGCGTAATGTGTGCACACAAATGTCTTGCTTGAATGAGTATCTGATGGACAAAATGACTCTCTAGACTTTACTTTTTAAATTACCTTTCCAATCCACGGTCCAGTTTATAAAACTGGAGAATGAATGTTGAAATATAAGTACATAGTCAAATAGTGTTTTCCCCTTAAGCTAAAAACATTGCTTTTTTTACCAAGGCTATTTCTTACAAATAAACATCCATATTCTATCACATTCATTCTCCTGAGAATGATTTTGAGGCTAGAGTAACAGTTATACTGTTGGGAAGAGTGAAAATAAGAAATAATCCTTTAGAAGTCCTAAAATAGATACTGAAATTTAGAATGGAGAGGATAATAGGTGGTCCACTGATCATACCTTTAAGCCAGCCCTGGAAACCGAAGCATCCTCTTCTGTTTGCCATTGGGAAGTGGGTATGTAACCTAAGGAAACTAGATGTTTTTTGTAGAAAGTCTGACAAAGTATATGAAAAATTGAGATTTTGTTGAGGATTTATCTTAAATTTCTATCTCTGCTTACCAAAGAAAAAGACATTCTATTGTTCTGCTTATGACTTTGGGCTTTATTTTGCTATGCTCTGTTACCTGCAAAAACAAAAAGTAGGACTCAAAATGGCACTTGGTTAGCTGGTTATATTTGTTTCCACACAAAATTTTTCTATGATTTACAAAAGGCCAAATGATTCTAGGGTGAGGAATCTCAACATTTCAATAATGTTGAGATAAATTGTTGAATGGGATAGATTATCTCAGCTAGATTATGTTACATTGCTATATATTATATTCGATGTTTTCTACTCAATTTTGCTCCTTGTACTATATTGCTATTCAGAGCTGTCAACCTGAAATGATCACGATTGAATGAACATGGTAAGAAATGAAAAAAAAATCATTTCTGTTTAGTGTTTACAAATGAAATACTCTCTGAGAATTCAAGGAAGAATTTTATTATTTGTCACAAAAGTGATTTCCTACCTTGACACATTGGGAGCTGTGAGATGTGTACTATATGTTTTTCTCTACATGTTTATGTATGTGCATTTGTCTGTGTGTGTATACACTCAAAAAATTTTATATATATATATATATATATATATATAATTGACAACACTCCATATTTTACACAAAGATAGCTGACAGTTATTTTCTCATCAGTGTTATCGTGAATAGAAAGATTAACTTGGGACAAAGAGAACAGGCACAGGTTAAGAAATTCATATCACAAAATATTTGATTAAGTCAGCTGAAAATGTTTTCTTCCTTTTTTTTTTTTGGTTGGTCTTTTTGCCATTTCTAGGGCCACTCCCGTAGCATATGGAGGTTCCCAGGCTAGGGGTCAAATCGGAGCTGTAGCCACCAGCCACAGCCACAGCCACAGCAATGCGTGATCTGAGCCATGTCTGCAACCTACACCACAGCTCACGGCAACACCGGATCCTTAACCCACTGAGCGAGGCCAGGTATCATACCCGCAACCTCATGGTTCATAGTAGGATTCATTAACCACTGAGCCACGATGGAAACTCCTGTTTTCTTTCTTGTTAACGGAAAAAAAAAAAAAAAGAAATCTGCTGTGCTAGTGATGTTATAATTATATATTTCCAAATCAATTGCGCATATTTGAGCAACACAACCATACAATGAAGGGGGGAATGTAGATATATTTCTCTGTGTATCTACGCATATACACATATCGCTATACTATACATACTTGCCAATGTACATACAGTTTTTTGTTGTTGTTGTGGCCTAGATTTAATCTGTGGAGGAGTCAAGTTTTAACAATAACATAAAATACAACTTCTGCTCGACTGTGGGAGTCCTGACTGAGTCTTTAGGGAAGAATGCTGATCTTTGCTTGTTTTCTGCTGCCTTATTGGAAAAAAAGTAACAAAAAAAATTAAAAAAAACATTTTGTGGGATACTTCCTGATATCCCCAAATAGTAAGGATTATCATAAAGCAAAAAGTTTTCAAGGTCTTTGAGATCCAAACTGGATTTACTTTTTCTGTAACATCTTGGAGATGCACTTGCCATACTGGGTCTTTCATAGTTTCATAATTATCTAATTTTCTTGAAATTTCTTTTATTTCAAATTTTATAGTGAATTATATTAATACCTTATAGAGAAACTCATCTTCCTTTAAATCATTTTAAAATTAATTAAATCTTAAATACTTTTTTAGAGTAGTTGTATGTTCACAGCAAAATGTAGAGGGAGAGAGATATTCTATGCCCTATACTTAAGTAACCTCCCTCTTATCAACATGCCCTATCAGAATATTACATTTGTTATAACCAATGAACCTACATTGACACATCATTATCTTTCAGATCCTATGGTTCACATTAGGGCTCACCCTTGCTATTTTATATTCTCTATGTTTGGACAAATGCATAGTGAGTTACATCCAACAAGAGTATCATATATAGTATTTCCTCTGCCCTAATATCCTAAGTGCTCACCTGATTCATCCCTCCCTCCCACCTAAACACTGGCAAAATCCCTATAGTTCAACCTTTTTCAGAACATCATAGAGTTGGAATCATATAGTATATGGTATTTCAGACTGGTTTATCTCATTTAGTAATACACATTTTGGTTTTTATCATGGTTTAATAGCCTCTTTCTTTCTTTCTTTCTTTCTTTCTTTCTTTCTTTCTTTCTTTCTTTCTTTCTCTCTTTCTCTCTCTCTCTCTCTCTCTCTCTCTCTCTCTCTCTCTCTCTCTCTCTCTCTTTCTTTCTTTCTTTCTTTCTTTCTTTCTTGATTTTCTAAATTGAATTTAGAAATTATTTTGGTTCATTTAGTTAGAAATATACATGAGGAAGGACCATGGTTTTCAATCATAAAACCATGATTTTTTGGTTGCTGCACGTGCAGCCTATGGAAGTTCCTGGGCTAGGGGTCAAATTGGACCTATAGCTGCTAGCCTACACCAGAACTCACAGCAACACCAAATCCCTGACCCCACTGAATGAGGCCAGGGATCAAACTTGAATCCTCATGAATACTAGTCAGATTCATTTCTGCTGCACCACAATGGGAACTCCATAGCTCATTTCTTTTTAGTCATGAATTATATTCTATTACCTGGATCTATCACAGTTTATTATACATTCACCTTCCAGAGGACAACATAATTGTTTATGCTTGGCAATTTTGAGTAAACCTGTTGTAAACACCATGTGCAGGTTTCCAAGTGAACTTAAGTTTTCAACTGCTTTGGGTAAAAAAAAAAAAAAAATGAATGAACAGAAACCTCCCTTAGACAGAATTAGGAGACCAGAAGTGGGAGCACTCACACTCTATGATGATAGGAAAGCCAAACAGAAAGAAGGAAAACTTCCTCTTATTTCCTGGCAAGAATTCAGCAAATGAGGGAACATCATAACTCAGCCAATAGCCTTGAACTTTTTTTCAATCATAGCCTTCCCCCTCCCACTTCCTTTTCCCCTCTGTAAAAGGGATCTACTCTATTGGGGATTTGCACCTGACTCGCCATCATGGCAGACCTCAAATGGCAATTCTTTGCTGATCCCAAATAAACTAATTATTGCTGGTGGAACAACTGGCCGGCTATCTGCTTCACATCAACATTTTGGTGACCAGTATAGGAATCCAGAAAGGACTCCCAAAGAGTCTGAGGCTGGTGATCAAATGGCTGCAGTACCTACACTGAGCCCATCACAGCTCACCGCTTTTCTCACTGACTCTGGGTTTCAAGGGTAAGTTTTTGTTTTGTTTTGTTTTGTTTTGTATTGTTTTCTGAAATAAACTTTCATTATTTTTGTACTATGAAACTCTCTAGGCTTTATTTGTATTTAGGATTTATTTTAAGTTCTCGTCCTTTCTGGTTAAAACTTGTTTTGTGTGTGAGAACTCGTTCTGCCCTTTGGCCTGTTTTTGAAATTGGATGTTTCCATTTGGAACTGACTAGGCTTTTTGGCTATTCCCCTTGGAATAGAGGCTGTTTCTTTATAATTGTTCTGAGTACAGCCTTCAGCCTGGCTCCCTGAGACCAATCTGTTCCCTTAGAACTGGTGGTGTAGGCCTGCAGGCTGTTTGGAGTGCTTAAAATCTTTGGTCTATTTAGGCTGTTGGAAAAGTCTCTTTTCTGGATAAAAAAAGAAAAAAACAAATCTCTGAGAATTGGGGTCCAGTTATTTAAATATTTTAAGGGTGCTCCCTTTACAGGGACTCCAGCTGATTTTATGATTGAAAACCATGGTCCTTCCTCATGTATATTTCTAACTAAATGAACCAAAATAATTTCTAAATTCAATTTAGAAAATCAACAGTCATTACACACCTTTGTAATTAGAGTCCTTTTGGAAGAGTTCACTCCTATTGGGGAAACTCATTCTCCAACCTCAGTGATTATGGAACACATTTTACTGACCAAGTACTCTGGCAAGTCTGTGCTGTTTTACTGACTTTACAACACTTTCACAGTGTTTACTACCCTCAATTCCCCAGTTATTTGACCATAACAATAAAATTAAGACTCAGATAGAAACACTTGTAGAAGTCCTCTAAATACCTTGACCAAAATCATTGCCATTGATCCTTCTATAATTCAGAGCTAACTCCTTTTAGAATCCATAACCTGTCACATTTTGAGATAGTCACAGGATGCCCAATGCACTTTTCTCCCACTTCATTTTACCCCATGATGGTTAAAAGGAGAGATACCTCAATATTGCAAAAGCCTAAAGCTTTCATAAAATACAACCATGTTTTTCATGTTTTGGAATTCCCTTCATGGCTCAGTGGTTAATGGACATGACTAGGATCCATGAGGATGCGGGTTCCATCCCTGGCCTCACTCAGTGGGTTAAGGATCCGGCATTGCCATGAGTTGTGGTGTAGGTCGCAGATGCAGCTCGGATCCTGCATTGCTGTAACTGTGGTGTAGGTCAGTGGCTGAAGCTCAGATTCGACCCCTATCCTGGGAACTTCCATATGCTGTTGGTGCGGCCCTAAAACGCACCATGTTTTGATAGAGCAATCTTTTCAGTGTTCTCTCTGGAGACAAGTACATTAAGCATCACACCTTGCAACCTCTAGATTTAGTCTATTGAAAAAGACACCTTCGGAAAGAATCTCTTTAAGCTTACTGGAAAGACTTCTATTTGATATTGGTAACCAAGCCTTGCGCTATGAAACTCTAGGGATTAGGCTCCGATTCACATGGCACACTAAAAAAGTCACTAAACTTTGGCTGAAGTCGAACATCATTCAGTGACCTTAAAGGAAAAATTTCCTGTAATTAAAGAAGTTGGGGAGTTCCCGTCGTGGCGCAGTGGTTAACGAATCCGACTAGGCATCATGAGGTTGCGGGTTGGGTCCCTGCCCTTGCTCAGTGGGTTAACGATCCGGCGTTGCCGTGAGCTGTGGGTGTAGGTTGCAGACGCGGCTCGGATACCGCGTTGCTGTGGCTCTGGCGTAGGCCGGAGGCTATAGCTCCGATTCGACCCCTAGCCTGGGAACCTCCATATGCCAAGGAAGCGGCCCAAGAAATAGCAAAAAGTCAAAAAAAAAAAAAAAAGTTGGTATATCTAAAGAGGGAGTTTTCCTAATATTATTTCATATGTTCTCTAATGTCCAATAATTTGATAATGTATGGACTTTAAATAAAAAGTGTCTGAGTGTTTTCTTTACTTCTCCCCCTTGTTATTCAAACGTGACCTCAATAGATTTCTAATCTGTGTATTTTTCCTCTAACATGGGATTCTAGAGCCAGGAAATGTCCTTCCTGGTACTGAAGGGCAAAAACCTGTGTAACCAGAAAATCTTACTCTTGACCAGTGATAATTTTAGAGAAAGATCTTGATGTCAAAAAATAAGTAAATTAACAGAGACTTTGATTAAATAGATCATTGAAATCAGAGGTGAAAGCTTTCAAATCCTTTGATGACAGCCAAGCCCAACAGGAAGAAGGAAAATGTCTTTCCTGGCCAAATCTCAGGTATGAGAAAAACTGTCACAGCACAGCCAATGTAGAGTCACAAACTCGTTTTTTACCATAGCCCTCCCAGCTTCATTTTCTCCTTTATCAAAGAGTTCTCTCCATTTTTGCTGGGGACTTGCATGTTTCTAGCCTTGTTTGTTGACCCCAGATTGCAGACTCCAGGATTTGTGGTTCTGTGTCTGATATCAATTTGACAATATTCTTTGTCATTATTGTTTTATTTTATTTATTTATTTATTTATTTGTCTTTTTGCCACTCCCGCGGCATATGGAGGTTCCCAGGCTAGGGGTCGAATCGGAGCTATAGCCTCCGGCCTACGCCAGAGCCACAGCAACGCGGGATCCGAGCCGCGTCTGCAACCTACACCCACAGCTCACGGCAACGCCGGATCGTTAACCCACTAAGCAAGGGCAGGGACCCAACCCACAACCTCATGGTTCCTAGTCGGATTCGTTAACCACTGCGCCACGACTGGAACTCCTGTCATTATTGTTTTAAAACAAAGTGTCTGTTTTCTTTCTCTTTCTTCTCCTAGTATTCTCATTATGTGAATGTTACACCTTTTTTTTTTTTTTTTTTGGTCTTTTTAGGGCTGCTACAGCTGCTGGCCTAGGCCACAGCCATAGCCATGTGAGATCTGAGCCATGTCTGCGGTCTGCGACCTACACCACAGCTCATGGCAACGCCGGATCCTTAACCCGCTGAGCAAGGCCAGGGATCGAACCCTCATCCTCATGGATGCTAGTTGTGTTTGTTAACTGAGGAGCCACAGTGCGATTATTACACTATTTTTATTTGTCCCACAATCCTTGGATAGTCTGTATGGTTTTTTTTGTTTTTTTGTTTGTTTGTTTGTTTGTTTTTTGTCTTTATTCTCTTTGCTTTTTGGTTTTTGAAAATTCTATTGAGATATCCCCTAGCTCAGAGATTCTTTCCTCAGTCATGTCTATTAATAAACCCAAAGAGGAATCCTTCATTTCTGCTAGCAGTGTTGTTGATAGCTAGCATTTCCTTTTGGTTCTTTCTTAAGATTTCCACCTGTTTGATTACATTGCCTATCTGTTCTTTCATGTTGTCTACTTTATCTATTAAAGTCTTTAGAATATTAATCATTTTTATTTACATTTCCATTCTGCTAATACCAATATCTTGCCATGTTTGGTTCTGATATTTGTTCTGTCTCTTCTATGTGTTTGTTTTATTTTTTTTTTAACCTTTCGATATGCCTTATACTATTTTTCTTGTATATGGACATGATGCAAAAGAAATTGCTGTAAATAGGCTTTTAGTAATGTGATGATGAACTGTGTGGGAAAGGAAAGTATTTTAGAATCCTATGACTAGATTTCAGTTTTTTAGTGTTCTATGTCTTTGGACTGAACTTCACAATTGTTTTCCTACCCTTAAACCAGTTAGTTTCTGAAAATACTGTAATAAGTTAGACTCTGGTTACATACTTTACCCTGAAGGCAGGCATGGTTAAGAAAGGAGAGTTCTGGCAATTTCAAAATGGTTCTTTTTCCTTCTCCTGGAATGAGTGGATTTTTCATTGATTTTTACCATGGGAATGTGGTTGAGCCGCTGCAGGTAAATCTAACAATATTATAGGGGTCCTAAGGACTGGGTATCTCTGGATATTTTAATACTCAAACTTGTCCACATCTATCCTGCAGCAATCTGTCAATTAAAATTCCTTGTTTTCCTATCCCACCCCTGGAATCAGTGGAGATGTTTGCTCTTGCACTTTGTTTTCCTGTAATGCCTGTCTCTTCAACTTTGGGGTCAGTTGTTTGCCCTGTAACCTCACTTTTCTTATGATCTAAAAAAAAGTTGTTTATTTTTCAGTTTGTTCAGGATTTTACTTGTTAGGATGGAGTGACAACTTTCAAGCTCTTTGCATATGAAGGAAGAAACTCCCTTTAAATCTGTTTTATTGAGATTTAAATGTCATAGCATGCTTGTAAAATACATCAAATACAGAAAAATGTTGTTACGAGACATTTAATATTTATTGTCTCTACTTATTTTAACTATCTGAATAAAATAATTCATTAGACAACTATAGACAAAATATATATAAGCCAGTACTCCCCAATAAAGAATTTAACCACAAAATGGGAAAGTGTATTAGTTTTTTGCTGCTTCCATAACAAATTAACATAAATTTAGCAGCTTAAAACATCTTTTTATGTTTCACGGTCCTCTGCTATATTTCCCAAGGTTTTGCTCTATTTTTCACAAGGTGAAAATCTAATGTCAGTAGAATTTGCTTCTTTCTGGAAGTTCTGGAAATGAATCTACTTCCAGGTTCATTCAGAGTGTTGGCACTACTTAGTCTATTGCAGCTATAAGAGTGGACTTCTTTGCTTACCGATCAATGGTTAGGGTCATTTTCACCTTCAAGGCGCCAGATGCAAGTCATGAATCATGGCCTCTCCGCTCCAATTTCAATAGCACCTGTAACTAGTCAATCCCTTCTTATGCTTTGAATCTCTCTGGTCTCCTTTTCTACCTGTCTCTTCTGTCTTCTTCTTTTCATCTCTCTTATGGTTTTGCACTCCTCTTCTGTTTTTAAGTGCTCCTGTATTTACACTGATCACACCTGGATAATCCAGCATAGTTTTTTTTTTTAGGTTGACCGACTAGTAAATATAATTATATCAGCAAGAGTCCTTCACAGCAGAACCTAGATTAGTGCTTGATTAAATAACTCAAGGGATAGAAACTTTGGAGAAGACAAAGAATCTAAAGAATTCTGCCTACCACACATGATAAATTCTTAATTTGATTATTTACTTTAAAATATTCATGAACAATGTAGCAAGCCATTCTGATTGTGAATACACAGAAAACTGAAAGACTGACTTGCCAGACGTATTTTGACTTTGTAAATACAATACGTGGCATTAATTAACTAATTTCATTTTCAAAGTTCAGCTTTATTTACTTTCTTGAAATGACTAGGAAATTTGCAGTAGAATTAAAATTTGTCTATATTTCTAAAAGAAAATGATTACCCTTGTGGGGTTAATTTCATAAAATATAAAGTCATTTTAAGGTTTTGCAAATTCCTTAGTGTTTAATTAATACTATCAACTTAGTATGAAATTCTCCATATTATTTTTCAAATAAATCCACTAACCTGAAGAATCAATTGACATTGTCAAAGTAATATATTCAGTCAATGAAGAAAGGGAGATGATATTTCTGTCTCCTTTTTATTCCACCTTACATAGAGTAAGTACATTACTTTAAGACAGTTACATTTTTACTTTAATGAACTGAGCCCTCAAGTACACTCTAGGCATTTATAATAGAGGAGATAATTTTTGGAAAGATAATGTAAAGTAAAAAAAAATAATAAAATCCTACTTTGTTTTCAATATCCCTTGCCTGGAAGAGTAAGTTATGCTGTCCAAATTACTTTAAAGCCCTCACAGAACTTCTCAGATATTAGACATTTTATACATCAAAGAACTATTAGAAGCATCAATTTTATAATATAAAGCAAAAAAGAATAGAAACATGACTAATTTCAAATGAAAGTCTCATTGGTTTTAGAAATGAATAAAATGTTCTAGGAAACATTCTTAAATAGTCATTTAAATATAATTCAACATATTAATAAGCTAAAAATGCTGGAGAATTTATATTTTGCTACATAATATTTTAAATAACACACTAATCACCACCATTAGTAAGAATAGCAATTATTTTTCCTTCTTATCTAATTTGTGTATAGTAGTCTCTAGCCCTAATGATAAGAGATATTTATGATGTTGGCCCTGAAATTACAACACTGACAATTTAAAGATATGGAACCACATACACGAAATGAGTGTTAAAAAATTGTTAAAGTAGATTAGGACCAGAAGAATGTGAAGTAAGGCAATTCAGAGGAGAGAGTGATTGTAATCTAGTTGGTTTAGATCAGTAGTTCTCAAAGTGAGGTCCCCAGACCAATAGTATTATCTGGGCACCTGAAAGAAATGTAAATTATCAGGCCATGTCATAGATCTACTGAAGCCTACCAGGTGGTTCTGAGATACCTGAAGTCTGACAGAACCACTGATATGAAGGATAGGGAGGAATAAACATTTTGGAAAGCTGTGACTGTCACTGGGTTTGATTCTTAATACCAAGAAAATTTCAACTTACAGGATTTGAAGTGAGAATTTTAAGAGTTCAGTTCGTAACATGGATTTTGGGGGGGAAAGAGTATAGACAGATAAAAGACACAGATATTTAGACTGATTTTCCTTTTTAGTTTTGAAAGAGAATAATGCAGATTACCTAAAAGAGAATAATTCAGATGATCTGCACAAAAGACAGATATCATTTTGAGAATACTCTATGTGAGAATAAAGGATTTACCCTATGTATATTATATAGCTAAATGGCAGAGACTGGCTAATGGAGTTATGAGGAAAGAGCATGCATTATATTAGCTGTGGCTCTCACTTTATTATGCACAAGGTTATTATACACATGATCCTGGTATTTTGTGACACAATAATTAAGAGAAGACAGCCATATATTTATATAGGATTACTCTATTATACAGAGTATATATGGCAAATCTGCCTTTCCTCCAAACCTTTAAGTTTGATTACATCAAAAGATGTCCCTCCTTGCTTTCCTTAGAGAAGTGACAACAATTTATAAAAATATTTACAGAAAGCATCTCATTGAAAAATGTGTAGGTTATTATATCTCACTAGGTAAATGTTGTATTTCTGAAAGAAATTTTTAAATGATTATTCTGATTTTTTACCTTATTTTTTTGTAAATAGTTTTCTCTTTTATTATAAATCCTAGGCTATATATAAGACAATTGAAATGTCTAAATCACTTCAGTTATTATGAAAATTGTGGATATTCTTATATAAGTCCAGGTAAGTGTATTAGCAATATAATTAAATTTATAAACCTAGCATCTAAAAGATTAATTATTTAGAATTATTAGTTGTGAACTGTCGTGTCAATTGTGAGTTAACAATTTGCTCTTGATGAAGTGCAGAATACACAAGTTAACTGGTCATATCATAATCCAAACAGTTTAATGCACAAACAAAATTAAGCAGACTTAAGGAAGTGTACAAAAATTTCAAAGCAGAAATTCCTAAAGGAACATTTTCTGAAGAGTGAATTTTATGAAACATTTCCAGAAGCATGATAGAATATTTTGAGATTTTACTTAATATTGTTTTTTATTTGGGGACAAAATTAAAAGATATAAATATAGATTATATAGTTAGCAACTTTTTTAGCATGTTACCATTACAAGATTTCAGTGCCAGCATTTGCTTTTGTAACAACAATAAAGCTGGCATAAACAAGCTGATAAAAAATAAATTGAGGTGGATTTAATATGTAAATGATAACAGCTGGGCCAAGTAAAGCAGAATGAACTAGAAGGACACTTCTCAAAAATGTCTTACAATTTGTTGAGATACAAGCATCATTAAATTCTTGAATATAAAAACATGAAAAAATGCACTAATATCAATCAACAAATGTTAAGCAGTAATTTCGTCAAAGAAAGCATAAATAAATAGTCTATCCCATAAGGGCATAATAACAACAATATCTGTTGAGTTATTTCAGCATGATAGGTGCCAAGAATTGTTCTAAATACTTCACATAGATTAGTTAATTTAACTTTTACAATAATTGTTTAAGGCAAGACCATTTAATATCCCAATTTTACTGATAATGAACCAAAGATACAGAGAGGCCAAGGAATTTGCCTAGGGTCACACAGCTAAACAATGGAGCCAGAATTTGAAACTGAGAAATATTTTGCCAGCACTAATAATCTTAATCCCTGTACCATGCTTGTATGTATATAATGTATGGTATCCAAAACTTAAGCAAACATTACCATCATCATTTTTACTTAAGAATAATTTACAGGAAACTTATGTCAACTATAGGAGCAGCTGAAATTAAGTTTTTTTTTCTATTATTTTCAAAAACAAAAACTGTAGGGAGATGGTGGAGTAGGATATATGGAGCTCATTTCCTCCCATGAACACATCAAAAATACATTTACATGTGGGGCAATTCTCATGGAAAACTTACTAGAGACTGTCAGAAAGACTTTTGTACAACCAAGACTGTAATAAAAATCCACCTGGGATCAAATGGTACAGAAAAGAATCAGGTCAGAACTTGTGCCCCTGGGAGCATACCCCTCCTTGGAAATGAGTGGTTTAAGCCACATATTGGATGACAGCTTGGATGATTGGAGGTCACTGGGAATAACAGGAAGGCTATGGAAAGTCTGGACTCCACTTGTGAGGAGCACATGAATGCTGGCTTACTCCAGAGGAGGACAGAGAGGGGAGGCTGAGAACTGCTTGAGCGGCTGCCTGGTTTCCTGCAATCACCATGGTTCATTTCCCAGCCTGAATCACACAAACTCTCCAGCCCCACTTACTTCCTATTGAAGATATGTCCTGGAGTAAGGGTTGCCACAACCAGGGAGGGACCTCAGCTCTAGGATGCAGAGATGACCTGGACCCAGGATGGTGTCTGAGCAGGTCAGGGGCAATCATTTCTGGAGCTTACATAAGCAGCTCATCCTGAGCCATCCTCATCTCTGATGGAGGCCAGACTGCAATAGCCTTCATCCCATACATACTAAGAGCTCATGTGGGCCCATGTGGATCTTCTATACAATAGGCTGAGAAGCATAACTGGCTGTAAGGAACAAAGGAAACTTAGACCAAAATCTGCTTCTGAGCAGGGTGGGGGAAGCTCAGACCTCTATTTGAGTCCAGCCTGCCAGAAGCTGTGTCCCCACAGAAGCTGAGAGCACACAGCTCCAATACTCATCCCCACCAGGGCAGGATGCCAGTACTGAGAGACAGAAGAGCTCAGAAAGCCAGGTTTTATCTCACCAGCAACTAGGGATTAGATTCCATTTCTGATATGGGAATTAAAGTCTGTAAGGAAAGGCAAAGCCTCATTGCACACTTAGCTCCAGCCCTAGCCCCTCCATCTGCAGTCCCACCACCTACTGAGGTGATAGCTGCTGGCACATTCTGAGGAAATAAAGTGAGTCGTATTCATGGCAAATCCAGTTCTACCATCAAAGGCACTGGACACATGCAGACTGCTTAAGGAAGCTCCCAAATAAGGACACTAGTTCAAGACTGCCATTGTATAGACAGAGAAAGTTAAGCAAAATGAGAAGACAGAGGAACTAATCTCAATTGAAAGAGCAAAAGGAAACCCCTGAAAAAATACTGAATCAGAAATAAACAATTTATCAGACAAAGCATTCAGAGAATTAATAATAAGAATGCTAACTGAATTAGAGTAAAAGATTGTGAATGCTGTGAGAATTCTAACAAGGAACTAGACAATATTGAAAAAGTACCAGTTAGAACTGAAGAATACAATAACAAATATAAAAAGCACACCAGAGGAAATTAATACCAGATTGGATGATACAGAAGAATTAATAAGTAATCTAGGAGTTCCCGTCGTGGCGCAGTGGTTAACGAATCCAACTAGGCACCATGAGGTTGCGGGTTCGGTCCCTGCCCTTGCTCAGTGGGTTAACGATCCGGCGTTGCCTTGAGCTGTGGTGTAAGTTGCAGACGCGGCGCAGATCCCGCGTTGCTGTGGCTCTGGCGTAGGCCAGCGGCTACAGCTCCGATTAGACCCCTAGCCTGGGAACCTCCTTATGCGGTGGAAGTGGCCCAAAGAAATAGCAAAAAGACAAAAAAAAAGTAATCTAGAAGATAGAATGATGGACATCTCCTAGTAAGAACAGCAAAAAGAAAAACAAATTTAAAAATTAGACTGGTTTAAAAGATCTGTGGGAGAATATCAATTGTATCAACATTCACATTATAGGGGTTCCAGAAGGAGAAGAGAGAAAAGAGAGTTGAAAATGTATTTGAAGAAATTATCACTGAAACTTCCCAAACATGAAGAAGAAAACATATCCATGTACAGGAAGCCCAGAGGGTCTCACACAAGATGAACAAAAACAGACCTATGCTAAGACATATTATAATTAAAATGGCAAAAGGAAAAGATAATGAGAATTCTAAAGTCAGCAAGTGAAAAAAAGAATCATATATAAGGGAATTCCCATGAGACTATCAGATGATTTTTCTGCAGAAACTGCAGGCCAGAAAGTATTTGTATAACATAGTCAAATGCTGAAAAAGGAAATATGAAACATAGGTTGTGCTACCTAGTAAGATTATTACTTAGGAGGAAGACATGAAGAACTTCTTGGAAAAGAAAACACTAATAGAGTTCATCAATACTAACCTACCTTAAAAATATATTAAAGGTCTCCTCTAAGAGAAAAAGAAAAGTTAATAAGAAGAAATAGCCTATAGAAAATAAAAAATCCCAATAGTAAAGGCAAATATATAGTAAAGGCTGAGGATAAATGATTTAAATAAGCCATTACAAAGATTAAAAGACAAAAAGAATTTCAAAAACAACTCTAATAATAATAAAAAAATTAAAGGATAAAAATGAAATGCAAAATATGATATCAAAATACAAAATGAGGGTGAAGGGAGTAAAAAATGTACATATTCAAGAATGTGTTTGAACTTAAAGGACTATCAGTTTAAAATAAATAGAAATATTAATAGGTAAACATATATGAACTCCATGGTAACCACAAATCAAAACCCTACATTAGATACACCAAAACTAGAGAAAGAGGAACACAAACATACTACCAAAAAAATCTTTAAACCACAAAGGAATAAACACAAAGAAGAAATGGACAGAGGAAAACTACAAAAACAACAGGAAAACAAGTAATAAAGTAGTAACAAATATATAACTATCAAATTTTTAGAAACATACGACCTGCCAAGACTGAATAGGAAGAAACTGGTAAGCTTAAAAGACCAGTCACTGGGAGCGAAATTGAATTTGTAATTAAAAAAAAAATACCAGGACTGGATAGTTTCCCAATGGAATTGTACCAAACAAGTGAAGTATAGTTAATACCTGTTACTTTTTAGAGTTAATGCCAAAAAATTGAAGCATACAGAACACATCCATATTCATTTTATGAGCCCATCTGATATAAAAACCAAAGACAATACAGAAAAAGAAAATTACTGGCCAATATCTTTGATGAATATAGATATAAAAATCCTCAAAACATTAACAAACCAAAACTAACAATATATAGAAACAATCATGCAACGTGATCAAGTGGATGAAAGGATGGTTCAGTACTCACAAAGCAATCAATGTGATACACCACATTAACAAAATGAAGTATAAAAATCACAAATACTATATGTTATCACTTATATGATCTAAACATTAAAACAAACACTTGTATATAACAATATAGAAATAATTTAGGATTGTACAGTCTTGTGATTTATGCTTGTAATCTTTAAATAGTGCAAAGTCATTGGAGAATGTTTTTAGAGTATATTAATAATATTCATAATAATTTGCTTTGTTTTTTCATTTAGATATTCTAATTTCAAAAAGCAATGGAGAATTGTCTGTTTAGATCTTCCCATTTTTTGATGGGGTTGTTTCTTTTTTTGGTATTCAGTGGTAGAAGGTGTTTATACATTTTGGAGATTAATCCCTTGTCAGTCGATTCACTTGCAAAGATTTTCTCCCATTTTGTGGGTTGTCTTTTTATTTTGTTTAGGGTTTCCTTTGCTGCACAGAAACTTTTAAGTTTAATTAAGTCCCATTTGTTTATTTTTGTTTCTACTGTCATTACTCTAAGAGGTGGATCTGAGAAGATGTTGCTGTCATTTATGTCAGAGAGTGTTTGGCCTATGTTTTCCTCTAAGAGGTTTATAGTGTCTGGTCTTATATCTAGGTCTTTAATCCATTTGGAGTTTATTTTTGTGTATGGTATTAGGGAGTGTTCTCATTTCATTCTTTCCATGTGGCTGACCAGTTTTCCCCAGCACCACTTATTGAACAGGGTGTCTTTTCTCCATTGTATATTCTTGCCTCCTTTGTCATAGATTAGTTGGCTGGAAGTGTGTGGGTTTAATTCTGGGCTTTCTATCCTGTTTCACTGATCTATATTTCTGTCTTTGTGCCAGTACCCTATGGTTTTGATGACTGTTGCTTTGTAGTATAGTCTGAAGTCAGGGATCCTGATTCCTCCAGCTCCATTTTTCTTTTTTAGGATGTCTTTGGCTATTCTGGGTCTTTTGTGCTTCCAAACAAACTTTAAAACACTTTGTTTGAGTTCTGTGAAAAATGTCCTTGCTCATTTGATAGGGATTGCATTGAATCTGTAAACATATGGATGGCTAAAAACACATGAAAACATGTTCAACATCACTCAGTATTAGAGAAACACAAATCAAAACCACTATGAGGTACCACCTTACACCAGCCAGAATGGCCATCATCAAAATGTCTACAAAAATAGGTGGTGGAGAGGGTGTGGAGAAAAAGGGAACCCTATTACACTGTTGGTGGGATTGCAGATTGGTGCAACCACTGTGGAAAACAGTATGGAGATTCCTCCGAAAACTAAAAATAGAACTACCATTTGATCCAGCAATCCCACTCCTGGGTATCTATCCAGAGAAAACCATGACTTGAAAGGACACCTGTACTCCAATGTTCATTGAAGCACTATTTGCAATAGCCAAGACATGGAAACAACCTAAGTGTCCATTGACAGAGGAGTGGATCAAGAAGAGGTGATACATATACACAATGGACTATTACTCAGCCATTAAAAGGAATGAAATACTGGTATTTTTAGCAACATGGATAGACCTAGAAATTGTCAGGCTAAGTGAAGTCAGTCAGACAATGAGACACCAACATACAAATGCTTTCACTGACACGTGGAATCTGAAAAAAGGACAGACTGAACTTCTTTGCAGAACAGATACTTACTCACAGACTTTGAAAAACTTATGGTTTCCAAAGGAAAAAATTTGTGCGATGGGTGAAATGTGCTGGGGGAGTGGGATGGAAATCCTTTAAAATTGGATTGTGATGATCATTGTACAACTATAAATGTAATAAATACATTGAGTAATAAAAAAGGCATAAAGAAAGAAATAAAAAAATAAAGAAAAAAAATGAATATGCAAGGAAACTAAGCATGCTGTCTTGTACCCTCAGCTTCTACTCCTATTTTGACAGAATACTCAAACTGCAATAAAGCATTTTCTGAAGTGAAAAAAAAAGGCAATGGATAATTTAAAATCTGTATCTTTGTTATGAAATTCATGATTAAGCAAATACATATTTGTTTATATCTCAAAACATTACAGAAAATAAGGTAAATTAATTTATTTTCTTGGCACATACTGTCATCTGTGTATGCCATTCCCCCTTTTTCATTTATAGTCCTGATTTTGATGAAGGAGCTATATACCACCCCTCTAATGTCCTTACATCCAGGGTAGCTATTTGCCATTACATAATTAGAAGTTATTGTTTTGCTTAAGCTTGTTTTCCTGACAGAAGAAAAATGATTTGGATCTTCCTCATTCTTTTTTCATTCTAAATTGAAGATAGACCTGGTGGCTAAAGCTAAAGCAGCTTCCAGGGTTGCAGGATGCAACAGACATGAGGAAAAGAATCATAGATATGTTGCCCTCAATATTGTTGAGTCTCTCATTTTTTTTTCTGCTTCCCTGGGATAGTACTTCCCAATACAGTTAAATCATAGCATGTAAATTTTGCTTCCAAATCTATTTTCTTTTTTTTTTCATTTTTACTGGGGTATAACTGACAAATGTATCATGATATTTAAAGTGTACATCATACAACTATATTCAATATTCTGTTATAAAATATAATAGAAAATAATATAAAAGAATGAGTAAATGAATCACTTTGTTGTTCAGCAGAAATTAACACAAAATTCCTGACTTTACATGAGACTTCAATTTTGAAGGAACTCAGATATGTTATTGTGATTGCATTTTAGTAAGATTGAGTGGGTCCCATATTGTAGAATTCACTGAGATCTTTGTGGAAGATATAATATGATTTTAGGATTTTCTTTTACTGTAAGTCACAGAAGGAAATGAAACAAGCCAAAGGATGAGTAGATAAAACAAGATTGGCCAAATGTTAAAAATAGTTGAAACTGGTAATGTATGCATAGGGACTGACCCTGTTCTTCCTACTTTTAAGGATGTTTGAATAAATAAAAAATAAAAAGTCCTTAAAAGTTATATGTGTATATAAATATGTATATATATGTATACATGCATACATGGGTGTGTGTGTGTGTGTGTGTGTGTGTGTGTGTGTGTGTGTATCTTTGTTCTGACCTTTTCCTTATTATTGAATAGTGCTTTTCAATTAAGAATGACTTCCACATGGGGACATTTGGCAATGAATGGAGACATTTTTTGATTGTCACAACTCGTGGGAATAGATGCTACTGACGTTATTGAGATAGAAGCCATGGATACTTCTAATCATCCTAGAAGACACAGGACAACCACACCTCCAAATATCAATAGTACCAAGGTTGAGATACTCTGGTACCATTATCATCAAGCCAATAGCTGGTGGTAGCTATAGCTTTCTTTATATCTTTTCAATTTTATTTGACTTCTCCAGTAGTTCCAGTTATTGTTCAAATGAGTTACAGAATTGCTTTGTAAACATTGGGAAGAAAAATAAATAAATACAAGTATACTTCAGAGAAAATTTTAAAAGCAATATATTAGTTTTTTTTTTTTTAAACAAGGGCAAGGTTAATGTCCTTACTTTAAAAAATTGTTTAATTTTAATACATTTGAGGATAGCATAGTTTCCTTTAACTCTATATTGTTGGGTGCTATTTAAAATATTTCTGGGAGTTCCTGTTGTGGCTCAGCAGAAACAAATCTGACCTTTATCTATGAGGACACAAGTTTGATCCCTGATCACTTTCAGTGGGTTAAGGATCCGAAATTGAGCTGTGGTGTAGGTCAAAGATGCAGCTCAGATCTGGCGTTGCTGTGGTTGTAGTCCAGAGGCTACAGCTCTGATTCCACCCCTTGCCTGGGAACTTCCATATGCCATGGGTGCGGCCCTTAAAAAAAAAAAAAAAAGGACAAAAAAAATTATGAAATTAACACAAATGATGAAAATAACACAAAGCAAGAAGATTGTAAATACATATATAAAGTACTCTAAGATTCCAGTACTTTTTTTTTTTTTTGGCTTTTTGATTTTTAGGGCTGCACCTGAGGCATATAAATGTTCCCAGTCTAGGGGCTGAATCAGAGCTATATCTGCCTGCCTATGCCACAACCAGAGCAATGCAGGATTCCAGCCACATCTTCGACCTATACCACAGGCAATGCTGGATCCCTGACCCACTGAGTGAGGCCAGGGATCAAACCCACATCATCATGTTTAGTAGTCACATTTGTTTCTGCTGCACCACAATGGGAACTCCAGATTCCAGTATTATTAAAGAGATGGTAAAAATTTTTTTTATTAAAAAGTAATAACTCTAGTAAATCAATAGAAGGGAAATGGAATGATTATAATAAACCAACTTTGAATTAGAGAGCAAATCATTTTTTTTTCCTATCCCTAAGTTTATAGTGGTAAATGTATGGGTAGAGGGTGGCTATGTGTGTGTGTATGTCTGTGTGTGTGCATTTGTTATTCACACATGCATATGACCCTTCTCCTAGGATCTAGATAATTAAAGTCCCATAAAATGTAGCAGTCACATTTCATCATTTTCTATAATGTCTAGGCTGTAGAGTGAAACAGAAAGTAATCAGGAATAAAAATAAATAAATTTCTTTAAAAAAGTATCAAACACTGGGGGAATAATTCCAGGAAGGTTAAGCCTTGTCATATTTTATAGGAGATTTTGAATAGAAATCTTTATACAGAGCATAATTAACTTAATTCGAATTTAAAATCTTGACTCTTTATTGACCCCCTTAGTCTTAAACAGATTAGCTAAAGACTTAATGGATTCTTTTAAGTTAATGAGAATCTTTTAAACTGCACACCCACTCCCAGAAGGTAACCTTTTACAGGTGTAATGGATGAATTACCATTACATATTTTATAACAGCAATTTCTTACATATTGTGACTGTGTATAGAAGGTCACGTTTCTTCCTCTTACTCCGTTTGTCAAACTAGGAAATGTAAATCATTTAAATCAATCTGTTTGGCATGAAAAAACTTTTAGCCAAACATCTACAGAATATAAGGCAATGAGCTAGGGAATAATATCTATAAAAATAATCCAAGATTCACAGGAAATCTTAGAATTTATTGAGTCTACTATCTGATACACAAATTTGCTGCAATAATCTGTGAGGAGTCTTAACATTTTATATTGATATATTGAGGCAGTAAATTATAGTTTGTAGCTGTTCTAAATTGTCAGACATTAGCAACATTGTGCAGATCTAACAAAAAAAAATTTTTGATGGTATTCTTCCAACTCAGACATAACACCTTTTTACTTTCACAGTCAGCGCCATCATATATTGCTTAATAATGAGTACTTACTAAGTGTCATGCGTAATTCCAAGTTAAATATATTCAAATATTCAATTAGTTAATTTTATTCAAGTATTTCTACAAAGAAGACATTGCTTTTCTGAGAGAAAAAGAAGAAGCACAAAGAGATTAAGTTGGATGGTCTTAATCATCAGTAAATTCCGGGATCATATTTATTTTCAGACTGTGGTTCCTGGGTCTGAGCTTTTAAGTATTATACTCAATTTTACCTCTTTCCAACTAGTCATTTCTTGTAGGAATTTATTTGCCACCTCTCTAGTCTAAAGGAAATCATATTTTTTCTAGTTTTACCATTTATTCGTTTTAGACAAGACTATTTGACTTATTTATTAATGCCTGTAGACAAATTAAACTTTGATTTTTCCATTTTTTTTTGGACTTATTGTGGTATAATTGACATACATCCCTGTGTAAGTTGAAGGTGTACAGTATAATTGTTTGACTAACATATATTATGAAATGATTACTGAAATAAATTTAGTTTGTATCCATCATATCATTTAGATACAATACAAAGATAAAACAAAATTTTTCTTCAAAAATAAACACAGCATTCTTAAGAAAATGTTCAGTCTATTCTGAACTGAAACCACATACACACACACATTACCAATTTATTACCTATCTCCATGCCAGTGTGTTTTACGCAAGGTAAGAAAAGCCTCCATTCCATGAGTGAATGCTGGTAGGAAGAAGAAAACCTCATCTCTGGACCATGTTTATCCCAGTAGCCTTACAAACAGGTAACTGGATGAGAAATGTTGATGTCCTGTTCCTCCCAAGAAGAAAGCTCTCTGACTAGGAGCTCAGTGGGCACGGAGATTTTTGTTCCTCACAGATCCGGGAGAAGGGGTGAAGGGAGCCATCTTTGATTAAATACCAAACACACTGCTGCCTTTGTTACCAAGTTTTCATAGATTTTCTTAAATAGATATTTCTTCAGTTGCTGTTTAATTTAATGACTACTTATAGAGCGTTTACATGTTTTGGGATTTTGTATTTTAAAAATTTTCACCAGTTTCACAGGAAGCCATGTCAGTGAAACGTCATACACTGTCATGGCAGAAGCTGATATCTCCAAATTAGAGGTTTAAAGTGTCATAAAAGGACAATAATATCCCCACTCAGTCTGAATCACAGTTTCTCCATTCTGAGAACCTAAGCCAAATCTTAGTCTTTGACCCAGAGGTACTGGGAAGGACTATACTTAGATAGGTATTTCTGTCTCTTTCTCACAACTTGGTGAAATGCAAAAGCAGGTTATCTTTATTAGCCTTTTTTTCCTTTTCCCTCAGAAAGCTATATGATTTATCTCTTGAGTCCCTCAAATTCCCTTCTTTTTTTTTTTTTTTTTGTCTTTTTAGGGCTGTACCCATGGCATATGGGGTTTACCAAGCTAGGTGTTCAATCACAGCTATAGCAGCTGGCTACAGCAACACAGGATCCCAGCTGCATCTGTTACCTATACCACACCTCATGGCAACACCAGATCCTTAACCCATTGAGTGAGGTCAAGGGTCAAACCTGTGTCCTCACAGATATTAGTCAGGTTCATTAACCACTGAGCCATGATGGGAACCCCTCAAATTTCTTGACTTTAACCCCTCAATCATCAAGAAAGGGACAATGTATGTTGTTATTTCCTTATTTTGTTTTGATTTCATTTTTTAAAATTTTATTGAAGTATAGTTGATTTGCAATTTCATTTTAATTTCCACTGTACAACAAAGTGAATAAATTATAACCATATTTTTTTCGGATTCTTTTTCCCATATAGGTTGTCACAGAATATTGATCAGAGTTCCCTGTACCGGAAAGTCATCTTGGATAAAAGGTGTTAACTCAGCCTATGAAAACACATTTGCTGAAAAACTTAGTAGATAACTGGGTTCTTTTTAGACACAATATTTTGTTTTTGCTTTTATCTTTTATTTAGCCAATTAACTCAGAAAATAAATAGGATTTATTGGTTTATACAGCTAGGAGGTTCAAGTTTAGTGCAGGTTTTCAGTTCTGCTTGACTCAGAGGTTCAATCTTTAGATAAAGAACTTGGTTCCTTCTCATGTACTTGTGAGATTTTCCATAGTGTTGGCTTAATTGTAAGTCCAGCTTTCCTCTTTCCTCTCTGTGGTAACCTGACTCTAGCAGTTCCATCCATACTTCACAAAAACACTTCAAGTCAGGGAGAAAGAGGTAGAGATAGAGATGGAGCTAGAGATGAGAGGGAGATGGACAGAGAGGAAGATAGCTTCCCCCCAAGAATCTTCCAGCAAATGTATTTTTTCTTTTTCACTGAAATGCATTGTATTAAATCTCCTCCAGAAAGAACTAGTTTCCTTCTTTCACTTCATCCTACTAGCTCTGCCTCTCCTGTGGCTTATGGAAGTTCCCAGGCCAGGGAACAAATCCAGGCCAGAGCTGCAACCTATGCTGCTGCAAGGTGCAGCAACACTGGATCTTTAACTCACTGTGCCAGGCTGGGGGTCAAACTGGCACCTCCACAAAGACAAGCTGGATCATTAGTCACTGCACTAGAGCAGGAACTCCCCTAGCTCAATTTTATGGTTTATGCTATACATGTCTTCTTTTTTTTTTTTAAAATCTTTTTTTTTGTCTTTTTTGTTATTTTTTGGGCTGCTCCCGCGGCATATGGAGGTTCCCAGGCTAGGGGTCCAATTGGAGCTGTAGCTGCCAGCCTACACCAGGGCCACAGCAACTCGGGATCCGAGCCGCGTCTGCAACCCACACCACAGCTCACGGCAACGCTGGATCGTCAACCCACTGAGCAAGGGCAGGGACCGAACCCACAACCTCATGGTTCCTAGTCGGATTCGTCAACCACTGCGCCACGACGGGAACTCCATATACATGTCTTCTTGATATAGCTGTTTTGAGAGTTGAGATTTTGCAATTCTGGGAACACGTATTATCTCCATATTTTAACACGTTAGCCAAAAGTTGAAGATAACTTTTTTTTATTAGCAGAATATTCAGGAGTGTTTGCCAGAAACTTAAAATTAGATTTACTACTTTGCATATAAAAAGTTAGGGATTATCACGGTACCAATACACCCTAAAATATAGAATAAAAAGTTTTAAGAAAAATAGTTTTAATGCCAGAAATACTAAAAATTAATCACCATCATTATTCTGTAAAACCTTAAACAGTAATTTAAAACCTATTACTTAACCAAATATTTATAACTTAAGTCAGTCAAAAATTAGCCAAATTTTCCAAGTTCTTAGTAAAAGAAGTAACAGGTACATATTGCGTGGTCTTGGTTAAGCTCTTAAGCTCCCTATGAAATTTTCCTCATCTGAAGAACCCAGTTTTCATCTTCAGTGAGTTGTTAAGAGACTCGAAATCCATAATATACATAAAAATATATAAAGGCTTTTAAAGGATTGATTCTTGGCATTTTATTTTATTTTTTCCATTTTACTATGGTAGCAACAATTTAAGATTCTATGTTTTAAAATCATATAAATTCAAACTTAGTTTTAGACTATATTTTATAAATAATATTAGAATGTAAAATACTGATGTAAGTATTGTTATAAGGCAATATATTTAAATTTTCCAAAAACAAAAAACCTCTGCTCAAAAAGCTTGTCTCTATCCAATATGAACATATTCAATGAATTTATTACATAATTGTTTTAGGTTTGAGTTGATGAGGAATCATACGGATTCCTAGGTTCCAACATTTGATCATATTAGTATCAAGTATAAATTAAGGAAGTATAATACGATCATTAAAATTTTGTTTAATTTTGAAAATTATGTGTTAAAACTCCATTTAAGGTTTTATTAAACTTATTAAATGGAGTTTTTATGTAGTCCTAAAAATGAGCTATCTAATGATTGAAAAGTTACAAAAATACAAATCACTATTTTTCTACCATGATCAGTGTAAATGTCAATCTCTAAATATTTTTTTTACATTGCAAGTTATTAACCCAAAATAAAGCATATCATATTTTGCCTACTGATCTCACTTATTTGAGTTGTATATAGAGGATCAAATCATTATTTAGAAAAGAGTAAGATGGTATCACTTTTGTTTTTGGAAACTGATTTAAATGATCTAAGATATAAATGCACGTTGCAGATCCAAAGTGACCTTTAAGGCAGATTTATCAATAATTTTTATCCACTCTTATTCATCATAAGGCCAACTGTTTTTATGGCAGCACAGTTGGCATTGGCTCAAATGTATTAGTCTCTCTGTTAGGTTACTGTGTTGACAATATTCTCCTGTTGCTTGTCCATTTGTTGTGCTTGGCAAACCCCCAGGTTAATTAAAAAATTACTAACAATAAGATTGAAATGTTATGATGATTCTCATAAACTAATCTGAGGATAAATTAACATGAGCCTGAAAAGAATGACAGAATGTGCAGTTCAATATAAGTACTAAAAGATTATTACTATATGAGTAATGAAGAGAATGTTTTGGAAAGCACAGCAAAAGCAGCAATATATGGAAAAATCCCATGTTAACAATTTCTCCCTCCTTTTTCAGAGGAATATACTAAAGCATTGAAGTGAAATGCATAGTAAAAATATCCTATGTGGTCTCTATTTCTCATATATAAAATAGATATTCAATCATTTTACTTTTATAGTCCCACAATATGATGATATTATGGTATTAAAAAACATAGAGGCCAATATCTGTGATTGGCTGCTTCAATGGGTCTAAAATTAAGTTTAACATGTGTAGATCTTATATGGAAAATTCATTTGTCTAACAGTAAAGTAAGAAAGTATCTCAGCACTGAAACTAATAATAATGATTATGATATCAGGCATGTAACACACGTAAGAATTTAAAACACACTAGGGATTTTAAAGCTCATTTCAAGAGACTGATTTAAGTTCTGTAAAGCTTAAGTCAGTAATATGTGGAAAATAAACTTCTTTAAGGATTAAAAAAAATGAAAATCTAAAACAATAATGCAATTAAAGGAGGAAGTAGTAAAAATGCTGAACTAAATAGTAAAATTAAATTTAGACATCTGTCTTAGATGATCATATACATTATAAACTTACCTACTGAAAACAAAAGTAGTTTAGAATTAATATAAGTAAATTTGTGTGTGGGAAAATGCAAAGAAAGATGAAGTATTATTTTTCTGACAAACATCCAAACATCTTAGAGAAATTGAAAGCAAAAAATAAGGTGAACCAAATAAAGTTACACAAATATGAAGTTTATAGTATTTATATTATATTTTAATAATAAAAGGAAAATTATACAATTGTAAGTTTTGTGTTTTGCTTTTTGAAATTATGTATTTTCCTGATATAATTCAACTAGACCTTAAATAAACAAATAGTAAAAACAAAAGAAAACCTCTTTTCCCCCAACAAAAAAAAAAATCCAAAATAGAAAATAAATTTTAAAAACACATAGTTTTAAAGATATTATTGGAGTAAAAATTAAAAGAAATCTGAGATCAAAGAAATCAAGAAAAATCCACTGACACCTAGGAAGATCAAATAAATCATGCAGTGTTAAAGACAGACTTGTTCTCTAGGCAAATGCAAACTGAGGTATGAAGACCAAACATTTTACTTTAGAATAGTAAGAAAAAGGCATTGTTTACCAGAAATAATAACTAAAGGGTAAACATAAAGACTTTTGAATTATTGTTTGAATCTCTTTAAAAAATAATTGCCTTTTAAATTAATCATGAAAACAGTCTTATGAGTTTAAAACATGTTTAGCAGTCAAATATGTGATGGTCATAGCACAAAAGCAGAAAGAAAGAAGAGTGTCTGGAGTTCCCATCTGGTGCAGCAGAAACAAATCCGATTAGGAACTATGAGGTTGTGGGTTTGATCCCTGGCCTCACTCAGTGGGTTAAGGATCTGGTGTTGCCATGAGCTGTGGTGTAGATCACAGATGCGGCTTGGATCCTGTGTTGCTGTGGCTGTGGCATAGGCTGGCAGCTACAGCTCTGATTAGACCCCTTCCTTGGGAACCTCCTTATGCTATGGGTGAAGCCCCCCCAAAAAACAAAGATTAAGTGTAATATTGTGAGAATCTCAAGCTATAAAGTGATGTAACATGGCTTACAACAGAATGATACATTACAGAAGGCAATGAATTCTCAAATACCTCAAATAAGTATAAATAAAATAGTGTTATAGCTAATGAGTCAACAAATGAGATGATATGGAATAGTAAAAAACATGAAATTAATTCCAAAGTATGTCTTAAAAAAGGAAGAAAAGGACAAAAATAATGGAAGGGACAAATAGAAAACATATGGAAAGATGCCTGAAATAAACCCAACCATATTACAAACCACATTAATTTCAAACTGTTTAAGTACTCATTGAAAAGGTAAAATTGCCAGATGTAAATCAGTATAGAGCTATATAATGTCCATATATAGTTAGCATCAGTTTTTCCAAAATCAATTATAGATTTGACAAAATGTCAATCAAAATTTCAGCAGGTTTTTATTGCAGAAATTAACAGACTGATTTTAAAATTGATATAAAATTCAGGCTTGTAATATCTAAAACATCTTTAATAACAAAGAATAAATTTAAAAGATTTATACTATCTTATTTTAAACATAAAGCTATAGCATTTATTCAATAGAGTGTGTTATTGGAACTAAGATAGAAAAATAAATGAATAGAAAGTCTGGAAGAGTCCAGATATATATCCCTGTAGATGTAAGTAGTTGATTTTTGATAGAGGTACAACAAATAGGAATTCAGAGGATAAAAATAATCTTTTCAACAAATGGTGCTGAAAAAAAATGACCTTCAATCCATCTGTCATAGCATAACAAAAATTGTTTGACAATGAATCAGACATAAATGTTCATTATAAGAAAACTTGGAAAAAATTCTTCGTGATCTTAGCAAAGATTTAGGTACTAGCTCATAAGCATGATCCATAAAAGAAAAAAAATAAGCAAATTATTAAAATTAAGATCTTAGGCTCTTCAAAAGGCATTGTTAAGAGAATGAAAATACCAGTCACAGACTGGGAGATTTATAATATACCTTTAAAAGTATTTTTTATCTAAAATATATAATAAATTCTCAAAAAAATGGTAAAAAAAACAAATGAAGTCATGGAAATCATGCACAGAAGATTTGAGTGGACACTTTTCAAAAAAAAATACAAATGGCAAATAAATTCCTGACAGATGCTAAATATCATTAGGGAAATGTAAATTAAAACCACAATGAATTACAGCTGGATTAACTATTAAAATGTTTAAAATTAAAACAAAACTACGGACCTTTGACAAGAAGGTGGAGCAACTAAAACTCTCTTCTACCTTCCTGATAGGAATGTGAAATAACACCACCTCTCTGGAAATAGTTTCTTAAATGTTAAATGTATATCTACCATGTGATTCAGTTATTTTGTCATAGGTCAGCTTTTGCCTGATCGTGGGACTGGGACAAGCAACGTGTTCTTGTAGTAGGGCTCTTTCTTTTTTTGCCAGTAATGCACAAGGTGAGGCAAGCCTCCTTTATTCATCTAAACATTTTTGGGTAATTGGACTCGGTATATGATTCATGTTTATTCAACTCTTCAGTTATTTCTTCACTGTCATTCATATTCACTCTCCTCTGTCTCTGTTCTGTCTCGCCTTCTGTTCCCTTTTTCTTTTGTTTTCTTTTTTAGTGCTGCACCTATGGCATATGGAAGTTCCCGGGGGGGTCAATTTGGAAATGCAGCTGCAGACCTACACCACAGCCATGAAACACGGGATCTGAGCTGAACTGACACCTATACTGCTTAATCCAATGAGCGAGGCCAGAAATTGAACCTCTACCCTCACGGGCACTGTGTCAGGTTCTTAACCCTCTGGGCCACAATAGGAACTCCTCTGTTCCCTTTTTCTATCTCCCTTTCTCACTTCTCTCCACTCCCATCTCTGATGTACATGACTAGACTAGTTCTAGGGTAAAGATTTAGGTTGGAAAATAAACCCTAAGTTTTTTGGTGTGACGTGAGGTGGCTGGTGATCATGTGTTCTTTGTGCAGAAACCAGGACACTCAGAGATGTTGATTGAATTGACCAAATTATCTCAGTAAGTAAATGGTAAGGATAGTAAGCATATTTGTTTAACTTCTTCATGCTTATAATTACAGATAAATGTTATTGTTCGTATGCATATTAACAGAATTACTTGCTGATGCTAACACAGCTGAGCAAATTTTATGTTTTGGAGGTTTTTATATGTTATGAAATAGGAAAGCATTTTTTTCATATCTTTCCATTTTTGAGGAAAAAAACTTTCTTTACAGTTCTAATCATTCATAACTTTTAAATATCCATGCATGTTTTGTGTTTAATGTAATGAAAAGTTTGAAGCATTTTAAAGCAAATTCTAGCTTCTCATTTTCTTAGTACATATTACAAATTATTTAGGTATATTTGGAAATTTATTTTAAATAAGATTATGGTCAGCTTTCAAAAATAATAGTATTTATAGAGTAGACCAATAAATAACTCTGTGACATTATTTCTAAAATTTTATATGTCTTTTGAATAAATCTGAGAATGTCTATTTGATTTGTGAAACACTGACGCTTGGGAAATTCAATGCCAAAAAGAAAAACAGAGCCCAACTATTTATCTTAAGAGTCATTCAATGTTATCCAGATTTCCCATCTTAACCTTAGCCTAAGTTTTCCTGCTACTTTATCCACGTTGTATTAATGACTCAATGTTGGATAATCAGTTACCTTCTCTCAAACGTTCCTTAAGATAAAGAAGATTATAAGTTCTAAAAAACAGTACATTTCATAAAGACATGGCATTCGGAAAGTACTATAGAATGATTGTCTCATAATTTATTTCAGTTTATTACAGAACACCATGAACTCTAAGTAGAAAACTGATTTTTACAGCAGATGAATATCTTAAAAATAATGGCATTTGCGGCACACAAAGTTTATATATTTTATCCATTTTGTGGTGTATGCTGGTGTCAGTTATCCCAAGATGTTGCTTTCTCCCAGGAATAGTTGTTATGGGGACATTATATTTGCCAGTGTTTAGTTTGATGAAATTATTATGAGGGAACCACTTGTCCATCATATATACTTATGTAGGAAATTATCCACAAAATTATGTTGGAATAAAAAAATTGTGTTAAAAAGATAAAATGTACTTTATAGATAACTATATGATATGTAATTCATTTCAAAAGGAAAATAAAAGCAGAAATTGATTTTTAAAATATATTCCTGCTATAACCAAATTATATAAGATATTGCTCTCAACAACTTAATGTACTTCATTCCAAATAGTTGCTGAATCTGTCATCCTAAACGCATTTCCAAAGTAATATTGATTATGGTAATTTTAATTTTTTAATTTAAACAAACTATCCAAACTTCAAAAATTAAAAAAAAAGATATAAAAAGAAGAAAAAATATGATTATATATTCCATATGTGCATGAATGAGTGTGTTTGTGTGTGCATGCAATTTCTGATATTTCCCACTGGCTATGTTTTCATAAGCCTAAAAAAATGAGAATTACCATCACACAATTTACTAAGGACAGTTGCTATCATAATATTTCCTTTCAAATCATAGTTCCTCCTCTCCACATTATAAGACTAGTAATAGCTACATAAAAGCAAGATATATTGAAGTTCAAATGAAACAAAGTTAAATAAGCCTACTTATACATTTCATTTATCAAATTTTTATATTCGCATTTGTTTTGGAAAATATATGGTATTTAATAAATACATATAAGGTATGTATCATATATTATGTATGTTATGTGTGTGTGTATATACATATTTATAAATTTTTACCTGAGAGTTTTAAAGTCAAAGTATTTATATTATTGAGATGACTTTTTTTATTTTTATTTTTTTTTGGTCTTTTTGCCTTTTCTAGGGCTGCTCCCGCGGCATATGGAGGTTCCCAGGCTAGGGATCGAATCGGAGGTGCAGCCGCTGGCCTACACCAGAGATACAGCAACGCGGGATCTGAGCCGCGTCTGCAACCCACATCGCAGCTCACGACAAAGCTGGATCCTTACCCCACTGAGCAAGGCCAGGGATTGAACCTGCAACCTCATGATTCCTAGTCAGAATCGTTAACCACATCACCAAGACAGAAACTCCAATTGAGATAACGTTTGAGTTTGCCGAGAAGTCTGTTGACTAAATGCCAATAACGATGTTCGCATTGTGGTTCAGTGGGATAAGAAACTGACTAGTATCCATGAGGAAGTGGGTTTGATCCCTGGCTTCTCTCAGTGGGTTAAAGGATCTAACATTGACATGAGCTATGATATATATAGATCAAAGATGTGGCTCAGATCCTATGTTGCTGTGGCTGTGGCATAGGCTGGCAGCTGCAGCTCCAATTTGATCACTAGCCTGTGAACTTACATAGGCTCTTGGTGTGGCCCTAAAAACATTAAAACAATAAAAATAAATAAACAAATGCCAATAGTTTAGGTAAGATAAGATTTATCTTTAGGTATAAATTTTCTTGATAGCATATATTAAAAAATTAGACTTTCCAGAGGATAGAGACAACACTCTCAAAAGACATTGGTATATAAGTTAGAAATTAGCAGAAAAGGAAACCGTAAAGAATTATAAATATGGAAAGAAGTTCTCAGAGTCATTAATTTAAAAATGCAAGTTGAAAGAAAAACAAAGTTAAACTCTACATCTTTTGCCCTTGCAAACATTCAAATATCTGATAACACCAAGTTTGTATGGAGATATAGGATATAGAAATGTTTGTGCACTGTTGGGGATTGTGCTGCCTGATGTGACTTTCTGGAGGTTAATCTGGAAGTAATTTCACTCTGGTGTACATTATTAAAAATAAATCTCCCAGATGTCCATAAAGATACAAGGTTATAGATATTCAATGGAACAGTATTTTTATAATTATTAATTGAAGATAATTGCAGAGATTGTATAAGTACAATTCCAGTGTATATATAAAGTATATAATAAAATACTTTAAAGCAGCTGAAAAAAATATTTTAGCTGCACCACACATCTGAGTAATGGAAAAAAAGACTGCCTAGTGAAAGAAAAAAAATAATAAGATTATATAATATAATACTATTTATATAAATAAAGACACTATACACAGATAGCATCTGTATAACTGTGGCAAGAAGACATACCAAAATTTCATACATATTAATTTTTTTAAGACAAGGGAATGTGAGCAGAAAAAGTAGATAGGAGTTTCCACTGTGCCTCAGCGGTAACAAACCTGACTAATATCCATAAGGACACAGGTTCTATCCCTGGCTCTCCTCAGTGGGTTAAAGATGCGGTGTTGCCATGAGCTGCAGTTGCAGATGTAGAACAGATCTGGTGTTGCTGCAAGTGTGGTGCAGGCCTGCAACTGCAGCTCTGATTTGACCTCTAGCCTGGGAACTTCTATATGCTTTAGTTGTGCACTGCCCCACCAAAGTAATGAATAAAACAAGAGAAAATAAAAAAGAGGACTTGCATGGAATCAAAGGGAATTATGAATGTTGAACTGAAGGGTGTGCTTATTTCAGTTTTCTGCCCGTTGCTGGGATGAAGAATCTGAATAAATGAATGAATGAATGTGATGGAATGGGACTTTGCATAATTGGCTAATGACCTGTATGTTTAGTTTTTGAAGAAATAGCTTCTCTCAACTAGGATTAATAAAAAGAAACTTACTTATGAATATTGAAGTGAAGCAGTAGACCGTTAAAGGAAAACAAAGATCTCAAAAACAAGATAGGGCAAAAATACCTTCTAAAAATATCAGTAAAGGTTGCAGTAGACCTCTTAAACATAGGGCAGTGGAATGACATTTTCATGGTGATAAGAGAGAATAACTCCAAACTAGAATGGCATAGCCACCTAAACAATAACTTACTGCCACCTCCAATTACTTTTTGCCTTGTATTCATACCTCCTCCACATGCATACTAGTTCGAAATAATTTCCAATATTTTTGCATATCAGACACAGAATGTTTTTCAAAATATAAAACATTGGAGAGAATTATCCTCAAACAAATTCATTACTGAAAATACCAAAGCTCTGGGAAGCCACATGGGAGGATGAAGCAGCCACAGTGGAGCAAGAAGCCTCTGCCCTGTCCCCATCCATAGGATGGAGGGAAAATGAGGCAGCTGGAGCTCACCAGGAGTCTTGACCTGTGCCACTCCCAAGCAAATTGTAAACTCAACTCTGACCTGCCTGACTGGAGCAGGGACCAGAGAAATGAGAACTTGCCAAGAAGACCTGAAACCATCATCAGTGTATAAAAGCCAAGAAATAGTTCTGCATGTTTTTCTTAATTATCATTGTGCCTTATTCACAATGAATGCTGTTTATGCTATGAACACATATGAATATTGATCATCTATTTAGAAATTGATAGATATTTTAATCTGCGAAACCATGGCCAGTCCTTGTTTACAATTTCTCATAATTGGTTTAAATAAGGTGTGTATCTCTGCTTTTACAAAATTACATACCCAATAGAGTCATGAGCTTCTGTACAAGTTAGCTAACTATTTCTGTAAAGGGAAAAGCAGTAAATATTTTTGGCTTTATGGGTGACACAGAATCTGTTGCTACTACTCAGCCCTGCTGTGTAGGATGAACAATCATACACAATATATTATTGAGTGACCATAAGTGATTTTGCTCTACAAAAGGTGGCCCTCAGTTTGCTAGCCAGCCCCTGTTTTAGAATAAATCTTCACACTAATTTTGGCTTCAAATATTGACAGATTATTTAAAAATAAAATCCATTTACTGCATAAATGTGCAGAGTTTTATTTTCTTTCTTTTGCTTTGCTTTGCTTTCCATTCTTTTTTTACAGCTGCACCTGCAGTATATGGAAGCTCCTGGGCTAGGGGTTGAATCAGAACCAAGCTGCCAGCCTACCCTACAGTGACAGCAATGCAGGATCCAAGCCACATCTGTTTGCAGCAACATTGGATCCTTAACCCACTGAGCAAGGCCAGGGATCAAATTCACTGGGATAGATATTATGCCAGGTTCTTAATCCATTGAGCCACAACAGAACTCCTATAAACGTGGAATTTTAAAAATAACCATTTATTTCCTTTTGAATTATATATATATATATTTTATATATAGATAGATAGATTTTTTTTTAAATGGCCAAATAGCTGTGGCATATGGAATTTCCTAGGCTAGGAGTCGAATTGGAGCTGCAGATGGGGCCTATGCCACAGTCAGAGCAACACCAGATCCTAGCCGCATCTGTGACTTATGCCACAGATTGCAGCAATGCTGGATCCTTAACCCACTGAGTGAGGCTAGGGATCGAATCTGCATTCTTATAGAGAAAACACTGGGTTCTTAACCTGCTGAGCCACAATGGGAATTCTAGGTTTCAAAATTTTTGGTTTTTTGCCTTAACTTTTGATCAGTTATCCTCATTATCTTTTCTGTGCTGAGTGAATTATTTTTATTAAGACCAAAGAGGCATTCCCTAACAAAAATTTTTTGAAGCAAAGGAGAGAATATGGGGGCAAGTGACATTTTATAGATATGTAGCTATAGATAGATATAGTTCTATATATATATTATATTTATGAAATAAGTTGTGAGAGAGAGATTGAGTTTTGTGAAAGGCCTAAAGGACAAAGTTTTCATCATTGAAAGACTATTGAAGACTTAAACAAATTGACGTGTACAGTGCTTATCAATTTGGAAAAATAAATATCATTAATGTGTCAGCTGCCTTCACATTAATTTTTAAATTGTATTCAATTTAAATATAAATCTCAAAACAACTCTTCACAAAATTTCCTATTAAGAAGAATAAATGACCAAGATACTAGGATACTTTTAAAGAAGAGCAAAGCAGAAGGAATGCTCTACCAGATATCGTCTTATTACAAAGCTGTAATAAATAACAGCAGGTAGGTTTAGGAGGGAATAAACAATTGATCAATAAAAGCCAATTAAGTGTTCCATGGAAGATGCATATGTCTATAACAGAGGTAGCATTTTATGAAATTCACTGATGCATGGTGACTAAATCGATAGGCAACACATTGTGGAATTGGTTAGTCATGTGGAAAAACAAAATGCAACACTTGATCCACAGCTTTACATACAGCTTTTACGTATAAAAATAGTTTTTAATATTTTTTGATGTATAAAAATAGTTTTTAATATTTTTTGATATAAAAAACTAGCTAAAAAGTAAGGTGTGAAAAGCAAAATTTAAAATATTTTATGTGGATGGATCAACATGCTGTACAGTAGAAAAAAATTGTATTGGGGAAATAACAATAAAAAATTAAAAATATTTTAGAAACAGTATAGTGGAATGCATTTATGTCAATGGGTTAGAGAAACACTTTAAAAATAAAAAAACAAGAGTATGACTTTTGTTCCACATGTAAAGAGCTTAGAAGTTGCCACTCTTTCCTAACACTAAGTAAAAATCTGACAAAACTGAGAAATCAATAATTATAGATTCATAGGGGAAGTGAGGTCATAGGGTAAACAGCTACCCCTCCCAATCTAAATTGAAGAGACAGATATGAATACAGACACTCACAATATATCAGAGCAGAAACCCCTTCTGGAATCAGCTCTGGTATAGGAAAACCTGAGCTATTCCTGGAGGCTAGATATGGGCAAGTCTTAGAGTTACAGGGTCTTCCCATGGGGAAGCTTTGCACTTTTGGAGGTTTTACTTCCAGGAGCTTGATCAGGTTTTTACAGTTGATAACAGAGGGGGAGAAATGAACAATCTTGAAATAAATTTGACCCTTGAATAATGCAGGTTTAGAGATGATGACTTTCTGTGCAGTTGAAAATCCACATACAGCTTACAGTTGGTATTGTTCAAGGGTCAGTTGTGCATTAAACCACATTATTCTTAACAAAGTCTGTCCTCAAAAGAAAATAGTTAACCAAATCCTAACTTACTGGTGATTAATCAGAGCCTAACTAAACAATAGGAAGGGAAATACATAACTCCAGCCATCCTTAGCCTTATAAATAGGAGAAAGGAAATACCCATCTTTGCCTATTTAACCCTCCTGTCACACTTAAAGAGGAAAAAAAAAAATCCCTGAGGAACAGTTGTAAAGTTCACAGAGTCATAGGCTCACTAAAAGACTGAGACCAAATCATAGGACTATAGAAAGCGTCCCTTCCTGAATACCTCACCACCACAGTACTAAAAGAATATTTGTAAGAATTTATTTTACTCAATACATCATATTTGGCTGCAAAGGAAAGAAAAATTACAAGGCACAATAAAAGGCAAAAACACAGTTTCAAATGACAGAGCAAGCATCAGAGTCAGTCATGGTAGGAATGTTGAAATTACCAAACTATCAGACCAAGAATATAAAACTACTATAATTAATATAATAGTGTAGACAACATACAAGAACAGGTGAACAATGTAAGCACAGAGAAAATCTAAGAAAAAAAACCAAAAAAATGAATATTAGAGATATAAACCCTCTAATAGAAATGAAGAATGCTTTTAATGGACTTATTTGTAACAGGAGAAAGCAGACAAAAGAGTCTCTAAGCTTGGAGGTGTCTCAATAGAAATCTTCAAAACTGATAAGTAAAGAGAGCAAATACTGAAGAACCAAAAACAGAATAGAATATCCAAGGACTGCAGACAACTGCAGAAGATGTAAGATGTAACAAAAGATGCAATAGAAATATCAGAAAGAGAAGAAAAAAACTGAAGAAATATGTAAAACAATAATGACTGAGAACTTCCCCAAATTAATATCAGATGCCAAACCTCAGATCCAACAAGCTTTGCTACAAGTGAAAAAAAATTCTAAAAGAAGCTAGAGGAAAGGAACACATTATAGAGAAGCAAAAATAAGTTTTACATTGGACATCTTCTCAGAAAGAAACCACACAAGCAAGAATAGAATAGAATAAAATATTTAAGTGCTGAGAGAAAATAAATACCAGCCTAGGATTCTGAAGTTTGAAAAATTACCCAACAAAAGAGGAGATATAAGACTTCCTCAGAAAAATACAAATTGAGAGATTTTGTTGTCAGTAGCCCTATGTATGCTTATTTTATATAAAGTGAAATAAATGACAATAATGATACAAAGCACAGGAGAAAGGAATCAATTATTTTCTTATAAGATTTTCAAACTACCTACCAAGTTGTATAGTCTTATTTTAAAGTAGACTTGTATAATCTAGCAGTAAACTTATATTGCAAAAGAAAAAAAAAAAACTATAACTGTTACACTGAACAAAGGAGTAAAACTAGAATCATAAAATGTTCAGTTAAAACTACACAGGGTTGGAGTTCCTGCTGTGACTCAGTGGGTTAAGAACCTGACACAGAGTCTAATGAGGATGTGGTTCCAATCCCTGGCTTCACTCAATGGGTTAAGGATCTGGCATTGTCACAAGCTGTGGCATAGGTTGCAGCTGTAGCTGGAATCTGGTGTTGCTGTGGCTGTGGCTGGCAGCTGCAGCTCTGATTTGACCCCTAGCCTAGGCACTTTCATATGCCACAAGTCTGCCACCTCCACCCCTAAAAAAAACCACATAGGGCAAATGATGAGTGAATGAGTGGAAGGTAAAAATAGGAGAAAAGAACAAAGGCAACAAATATGAAATAGTAATAAGTATGGTAGATATTGATCCAGCTATATCAATAATCAGTTTGGATATCAGTAGTCTAAAGATACTTATTAAAAAAGAGATTTTTCAGAGCAAATGGCAAATATATATATATATTGTCAACTATATATTGCCTACAAGAAACTGACTTAAATATAAATAAATACAGAAATTAAACTAAATGAATCCTCTGCAGTTTTCCTTCCAAGAACATAGTCTAAGAGACTATGTAAAAATATTACACACATCCATATTGAGGGACATTCTATAAAATGTTGACCAATTCTACTCCAAACTGTCAAGGCCATCAAACACAAGAAAATTTTGAGAAACTGTCAATAGGAGCCCAGAACACATAATTAATAGTTACCTTGTGGTATTCTGAGTGGAGTCCTGCAAAGACACTAGGTAAAAACTAAGGAAATCTGAATGAGGCATGGAATTTGGTAACTATTAGCTAATAAAAATAATTTATAATTAATAAAAAAGTATCAACATTGGCTCATTGATTATAACAAATGTACAATATCATTGTTAGATGTTAATAATAGAGGAAACAGGTGTGTTGCTTAGGGGTGGGGTAGTAAATATGGGCAAGAGGGAAGTCTGGGGAGTAATAACATGGTCTAAAATTGAATGTGGTAATGGTTGTGTCACTATATAATTAATCAAGTGTAATTAATTGTATACTTACCATGAGTGAATTGTATGGTAAATAATACCTTGATAAGACTGTTTCATAATGCACTGGTTGGTATATTGTCAAAATGAGTGTAACCATAAAAAATAAGTCTAAATGAATAGAGGGAAATAGATGTGCTAGCACTATCAAAAGAAAGTAGGTGTTGCTACTTTCAGCAGTTATAAATTGAGATAGAGTAGCATTCAAAGTAATGGAAATTATAAAGGATAAAGAAGGCCATTACATAATGATAACATTATCAAGTTTCAAAGTAGACATAAAAATTCTTAATGTGCATGTGGCTAACAACAGAGAATCAAACTTTGAGGCAAAACTAAGACTAGTAGAGAAATACTGGCAGACCTGAGAAATACAGGTTTTGTTCCAGATCACTGGATTAAACAAATATTGCAATAAGGTGAGTTACATTTTTAAAATGTGTTTGTTTCTCAATACATGTAAAAGTTATGTTTAAGAGTTCCTTTATAGCTCAGTGGATTAAGGATCTGGTATTGTCACTGCTGTGGCTTGGGTCTCTGCTATAGAACAGATTCTGGCCTGGGAACTTCTGAATGTTGTGGGTGTAGCCCAAAAAAAAGAAGTTATGTTTCCACTATACTGTAGTCTATTAAGTGTGTAAAAACATTATGCATTGAAAACAATGTATGAATCTTAATTAAGGGGTACTTTATTGTTTAAAATGGCTAACCAATATCTAAACCTTCACCAAGTCATATTCCCTTTGCTGGTGGAAGGTCTTGCCCCGGTATTGATGGCTGCTGCCTAATCAGATTGCTGAAGGTTGGGATAGCTGTGGCAATTTCTTGGAATAAGACAGCAACAAAGTTTGCCACATCAATTGAATCTTTCTTTCATGAAAAATTTTTCCATAGCACACATAGCTGTTTGATAGAATTTTACACATAGCAGTACTTCATTCAAAATTGGGGTCAGTCCTCTCAAAACCTGCCTCTGCTTCTGCTTTATCAACTAGGTTTATGTCTTTTATTCTAAATCTTTTATTGTTGTTCCACTAATCTTCAGAAGTAGATTTTTCCTCAAGAAACCACTTTCTGGGAGTTCCCATCATGGCGCAGTGGTTAACGAATCCAACTGGGAACCATGAGGTTGTGGGTTCGATCCCTAGCCTTACTTATTGGGCATTGCCCTGAGCTGTGGTGTAGGTCACAGACAATGCTTGGATCCTGCTTTTCTGTAGCTGTGGTGTAAGCAAAAGCTGTGGTGTAAGCCGGCAGCTACAGCTCTGATTAGACCCTTAGCCTGGGAACTCCCGTATATGCCATGGGTGTGGCCCTAGGAAAGACAAAAAAACAAGAAACCACTTTCTTTGTTTATCTATAAGAAACATTTCTTCATCCATCTAAATTTTATTATGAGATTGCAGCAATTCTGTCACATCCTCAGGCTCCAATTCTAATCCTAATTCTCTTGCCATTTTCTACTACATTTGCAGTGACTTTCTTCACTGAAGTCTTGGACCCCTCAAAGTCATTCATGAGTGTTGGAATCACCTTTTTCTAAGCTTCTTTTAATATTAATATTTTGATCTCTTCCCATGAACCACAAATGTTCTTCATGGCATCTAGAATGGTTAATCCTTTCCAGAAGGTTTTCTATTAATTATTCCTATCCATCAGAGGAATCACTATTTATAGCAGCTATAGCATTTAAAACTGTATTTCTTAAATCATAGGAATTGAAAATTGAAATGACTTCTTGATCCAATGGCTGAGCACAGGCAGAGTAGATTGCTTCTTCAGCATTTGCAGTGTGGTAAATGAGCATTGTCTTCAACTTAAAGTTGTCAGATGCATTAGCGTCTAACAAGAGTGTTAGCCTATCCTGTAAAGATTTGAGGCCAGGTATTGACTTCTCTTTTCTAGCTATGAAAGTCCTAGATGGCATCTTCTAATAGAAGCCTGTTTCATCTTTACGGAAAATCTATTGTTTTGAATAGCCACCTTCATAAATTAACTTAGCTAGATCTTCTGAATAACTCTTTGCAGTCTCTACATCAGCATTTGCTCCTTCACTCTGTAATTTGATGTATGGATGCAGATTCTTTCCTCAAATCTAATGAACTAAACTTTATTAGCTTCAATTTTTTCTTTTGAAGTTTCCTCATCTCAAAACTCTCAGAATGGAAGAGAATTAGGGCTTTGCTCTGGATTAGTCTTTGGCTTAAGGGAATGTTGTGGCTGGTTTGGTCTTCTCTCCAGATCATTCAAACTTTCTCTGCATTAGCAATAAGGTTGTTTTACTTTCTTATCATTCCTGTGTTCCCTGGAGTAGGTCTTTTCATTTCATTCAAAAATATTTCTTTTGCATTCAAAACTTGGCTAACTGCTTGGCATGAGAGGCCTAGAGTTTGGCCTATCTTAGCTTTCAACATACCTTCCTCACTAAAGTTAAAACTTTTTAGCATTTGATGTGAAGTGACAGATGTGCAACTCTTCCTTTTACTTGAACATTTAGAGGCTATTGTGGGTTATTGATTGGCATAATTTCAATAGTTTTGTGTCTCAGCAATAGGTGGGCCTGAGGAGATTTGGGGAGGTGGGAACAGCCACAAAACAGCCTAAAATCTAGAACACTGATGTTGATAATGGGGACAAACATGCATGTGTGGGGGCAGGGGCTATGTAGGATCTCAATAGTGTCCTCTCCATTTTCCTCTGAACCTAAAATTTCTCTAAAAGTAATATCTTACAGTAATACCCAAGGATAGAAGTATGAATGCATAAAATATTTATCTCTTTGATTACATTAAAATTAAGGTAATCTCTTTGGCTGCATACTGAATAATTAAAAGTCTACTATTCAGACTAAATTCATAAAGTTTCTCCAAATGTTTGCATAAAAAAAGACTAAAATGAACAAACCAATATCATTCACTGAAGAATAAAAACAATGCTAATAAAATTTTCTTAAATGCTCAAGCTCGAAATCATCGAGAAATAAATCACATCTATTGAATTGGTTAAAAATGTATAATTTCTGGTAACTGTGTCAGGGACTATGAGGACTAATAAGAACTCTTAAACACTGATAGTTGAGATGAATATTGGTACAATCACTGGGGAGATATTCACTACTACAATGAAAATGGAGACATTCTTACCACATAATCATCATGGTTTCTATTCATAATCCTTGAGTAACACCTGCAAAAGTATGTTCATGAAACATAGTCTATATTAGAAAAAGTACAGAAAGAAATTCAAAGTCCACTAATAAAGGATAATTATTTATTTTAGATAATGGAATACTAACCTTCATTGAAAATGAATAAATATCATCTATATATACAAACCTATGTGAATCTCTGATGATAATAATAAGTATAAAAATAAATAAATACAAATAATATAAAGAATTCAGAGTAGACTCTTCTTTCTATTGAATTTATGTAAAAATAATCCTTCCTATTTTCATCTATATTAAAATATAAATAATACAAAAATATAACTACTGTAAAATATACACAGGAATAGTAATAAGCTAGATGGTATTACTATTAGTGTTGATGATACATGGTTCCTGATGCATTCTGCCTGGATTTCTAAGTCTTTAAAATTAAAAAAAAATACATATATATATATCACATTTTATTTCAGTACTTATTCTGCATACAAACTGCAGTACAAACCCTCTTATTCTCAGGCTTCAGAAATGTAAGAATTCCCTATTTCTTTTTGCCAGGCTCTTCTGTTTCATGTGTCAATAACATCTGCACCAAGTGTTTCAGCATTCAACTCTGTGAAAATAACTTTCAAATATACAACTTCAAGCTAAACCACTCCATCAATAATTTTGCATTTCCAATTTCCTATTGAGTGCTACCAGCTGGGTGTCCTACTGGCAACTTGAAGAGGGGTATTTTATTGCATGAGGATCAAGCAAGATTTAGCTAAAGCTCATTGAGTTTGACTACAATTAACAAACAATGATATGTAGTCTTTGCTATGTGCACTGAATTCTCCCATAGCTATACTGATTTAGGAACCTATTTTGGGATGCATACTACCTGGCAGATCAGATATTATAAATGTGTATTTCATGTATTTATTATTTTATTTACAAAGACTTTTTCCAGAATCCAAGAAGGAAGGATCTGTTTTTCTTAAATAGTAACATTCTAATTTTAAATGGAATAAAACAAGATCATGGTCCAACGATCTGAAACAATTTTCAAGTTTGTTAAATGTGTTTGCTTCTTTATTTTATTTTTTTATTTTTTATTTTTTAATCTTTTTGCCTTTTCTTGAGCCGCTCCCACGGCACATGAAGGTTTCCAGGCTAGGGGTCTAATCGGAGCAGTAGCCACCAGTCTACTCCAGAGCCACAGCAACGTGGTGTCCGAGCCATGTCTGCGACCCACACCACAGCTCACTGCAATGCCTGATCCTTAACCCACTGAGCAAGGCCAGGGATTGAACCCACAACCTCATGCTTCCTAGTCAGATTCATTAACCAATGCACCGTGACAGGAACTCCAGTGTTTGTTTCTTTAGAAAAATACAAAGGGTAAACTCTTTCTTTAACACATTGTGTCTTGACTTGAATATCACCAACCAAAAGGAACCTGAGCATATTTCTTTCTTTTGGTCTCTCCTGAGACTTTGTCCCATTGGGTCTTCAATCTTTCAGACTTAAACCCCAGGCAAATAAAAATAAAAACACAAACAAAAAGTTTATTTAATCTTGCTTTCCAGTACACAGATGTCCATCACTTACTTCTTCACTTACAGCTTCTACTTCCACTGAAAATATTTAATCCTTAACTCATTGAATTCTGCCTTCGACTATTCATGGATTTGGTCTTTTAAGTCTTTAATAAGTTCTGAATTAAAAATTCAATGTTTCCTTTTTTTTTTTTTTGTCTTTTTGCTACTTCTTTGGGCCTATCCCGCGGCATATGGAGGTTCCCAGGCTAGGGGTCGAATCGGAGCTGTAGCCACTGGCCTACGTGGGATCCAAGTTGCGTCTGCAACCCACACTACAGCTCACGGCAACGCCGGATTGTTAACCCACTGAACAAGGGCAGGGACCGAACCCGAAACTTCATGGTTCCTAGTCGGATTCGTTAACCACTGCGCCACGACGGGAACTCCTCAATGTTTCCTCTTAATGTGCACCTTATTCAACCTTTCGGTCAAACGTAATGCCATAACTGTATCTTTTTTCAAAACTCTCTTATTTTAAACAGTTTTTCTTTCTCTTTATTGTTCTTTTCTTCTATAATACTTCTACTCAATATATTTTTCTGATTCTCTTATTCTAACAGTTTCTAGAATATTATCTCCCAGAAGGACCTCAGAGTTAAGGGGAGTTTCATTTTTCTCTCCTGGGAACTAATATAACTAATAATGACAATACCTTACATTTGTTTGTTTTGGGGAACGAAGTACAAAGAAAGATAATTAATGGAAGAGACTATTTTAGATGACTTAAAATTTTGCATAAAAATCAGCATAAAATGAACCCAAGACAGAAGAATGGAATGTGTGTCACATAAAAGGAAGAGCCTTAGACCTGCTGAGTTCACTTCATGTTTAAGTGCACACCATTTTGGTAGTCTTCCTCCTTCCACTCTCTTCCCCTAGGCATCTTGTCATACATTATAGCAATGCTATTGGCTGGAAGCTGCACCCCCACCCCTTCCCAGGGGGCTTCTACATCCACTTAAGAGAATCAGAATCTCAGTCTCTTGACATTTTTTTTATGACAACTTTTAGAGCCAACAGGTTCTGCTGAATGTCTATAGCCTTCTTCTTCGACTGATTGACCATGCTTTCACAGAGAAAAGTGAGGATTTTTGTTTGTTTTGCAGCAAAAGCAAAATGGAACAGAAATGGGTACTGAAATGTGATATCAGGCTTTGGAATCATGCAGCAGGTAGAAACCTGCTGAGTCTCAACAAGGGGGCATTTTGAAGAAGAATAAGAAAGAATGTTATTGGAATCTAGGATTAGAGCTAGCTTTGTTATGTAGACTCAGATAGTTTGAAAATAATGTCATTGATGGTAATATGGAAAACAGGAAATGTACCAAATAAACTCAATGGAATTGTGATGAAGATTTCTGGATTTCTGCTCTCTGCTCATGATAAAATTTGGAAGGGGATAATTTAAGGAATAAATTTTTTAGTTTCAGTTAGAATTTTCAGGAAATACATAGGACTAGGACAGTCTTTCCTGCTAGGAAAATATTTTAAGTACTATATAGTCTCAGGACAAATATCAAATAAATCCAAAGTAATGCCAGAAAACTTGGTCCCTGAGAATCCAGAATATGGCTAAAAGGTCCTTTAAAGTAAATCTCAAAAAGCTTCTCAGTTTAACAGAAAATCCACTAAGAATCTAGGGGCATGCCTCGCTGACGTGCTTGGCTAGACAACAATGCTCCTAATTTCCAAAAAGCATTGTCCCATCGCTTCCTTTCAGGAGTCCAAGGTGAAGAAGGTTTGTGTTCAAGATATTTGTGGGCGTAGATTCTAATAGAGTGAAGTATAACATGACAAGAAATGCATCAATTTTTTTAAAGGAATCATATCAGCTTTAATGGAAAAGGACAGATAGAAGTCAGAGTGAAAAGAAGTCTTTGACTCTCTAAATTTCTGCACATAGAAAACCATCTAAAAATTATCTAATTTCAAACAGAAACTACTTTTGTTGAAAACAAAACTATGAATCAGTGTGAAAACACAAGAACACAAAAGTCAGAATTTACAACCCGGGAGAATTATTGCCAGGGATGCGGCCCTAATTAAGAAATCACCAACCCATGGTTAGGTGCATTTTGGAGTTGCTAAAAGCTAATCACTGATGTCTTCTTCCCTGCCCCCTTTTTGAGTGGAGAAAGGATGTCTATTACAGCTATCTTACCCAGACCACCATCATACTTTGAATGCATGTTGAGTAGATAATTTGTCTATTTGTTCAACATCCAAATACCTGAAGCAAAGATGAGTATCTCTATCATACCATCTCTGAACTTTGGACACTCGAATCCATGAAAATAATCAATTTGTATTATATGCCTTAAGTTCTCAGCATGTCTGAACTTAACAAACTCATGTATGAAGTGAATAGAAAAAGCCCTTGCATATCTTCTCTATGACCATGGAGGAAGATGGCAGGAGAAAGGAGAAGATTATAGATTTAAAAACAAACCAACAAGAAAACATGTGAATGAAAAGGACTTGCATCAGAGCTCATTCAACATTTCAAGACTGGTAAATCAGACCAGAAACAAAGAATAACCTGTGTGGGAAAGTAATCATATTTATCTAGTATACACCAAATGTGAATTTTTTCAATAACTTGTCTTTAATTATGATACCAGCCCTGAGAGTAAGTTTCCCTTTATAGACAAAGTAGTAAAAGTTTGTAGAAGTGGCAAAGTCAGGTTTCTAGTCCAGGTATGTTTGAATGTAAAGCTTCCGCAATTCTACTTCACCAACATATTAACATTCAGGAAGCACCTTGCCTAGAACATCACTGAGTCTCTGGGAATTGTGTTTCGGGAAGAAAACTAAATTTCTTAGAAAAAAAAATCTCTCCTACCTGTCAGCATGGAGATGTAGCCTTAAGGAGAAGAAACTTAAAAATGACAAACTTGGAACCTTCTGCCCTTTCAGAAATATGGTTCCCAGAGGATGTTATACACAGTGAGCAGAAGCAAGAGGTAATGCGAAATTGTACTATCTCTTTGATTCTATTGAATTTATTCTTGAGGTAGTAAAATTGGATCACATCTAGTTGTTTTTTGACTGTTTTCCTCACAATTTAACTCAGTATATATTAATGCCATAACTTTAGAGGCTATTATTGGGTTCTATTTCACAGGGATCAGTTTTTGGACCATCATTCATTATTCTTCCCTTAATTATGTAATAATGATTATGCTATACTTTCTTATATGAAATGCTTTCAGAAGTACAAGTAGTGGGGTATTATTTTTTAGCAGTATGTATGTGGCATGTAGTATGAAGCACAATGATAATAGGAATATTGAGGCATAAATTCATCCTTCTAACTTAATAATGAAATAAATCACCATCTTCCCTGATAAATCAAGTTATTTTTAAATAGGAAAACGTATTGCAAAATGATGATAGAAAATTAAGTAAAATTCCCTGCAAAATGAGATGGACCTCAAGTTTTACAAATACCACTAAAAGTATATGAAGTTGAAATGACTCTTTTCTATGCTGTCAATAAAGGCAAAATACCATATTAAGAGGTATTTTATTCAAATGTTTTTCAGTTTTCTTTTGTGCCTACTCTCTCAAAGCTTTTATTCATTTATTTTTATTTATTTATTTATTTATTTTTTAGGGCTGCACCCACAGCATATGGAGGTTCCCAGGCTAGGGATCTAATCGGAGCTGTAGCCACTGGCCTATGCAAGGGCCACAGCAACACGGGATCTGAGCCGTGTCTGCGACCTACACCATAGCTCACGCAATGCTGGATCATTAACCCACTGAGCAAGGCCAGGGATTGAACCCACAACCTCACAGTTCCTAGTCAGAATCATTAACCACTGAGCCATGATGGGAACTCATCTCAAAGCTTTAATTCAAGTTACTTTATGTGATCTTCAGTACTGTTGCAGGTTGGGTTCACTTAGAAGCAGTCTCTGAGAAAAGATTGGAGTGCAAGATGTCTGTTTATAAGAAGTCCTTCACCATTGTGGTTTGGTGTCTGGGGGAGTGGGATTGAGTTTAGACAGATGTCCAGCTGCGTGGGCCTCCATGACAACCTCAGCTGATCCTATGGAAAACTCAAGAGTTAAAATACCCCATTAGAAGCATTTGACATTGGATGAAATTGAAAAGATGAAGACTTTTTACTCCCTTTACCTGTCCGTCAATGTGAGCCAACACCAGGAATGTCACCCTAAACAAAGCCTCCCTCTGCACTTGAGGCAGTCCCTGAAGGCTGGAGGAAGTTTGTTCACCAGTGTTCTTCCTTAAAGTATGTAATTTATGAGGGTCTTGGGGTGGGAAAATCTTCTTTTACCAGTGCTATAGATGAGGATCTGAGTGGAATGATTTGCACAATGTTACATGGATATCAAGAAGTAGATTCTGGGGTAAACACTTGTTCTTCTCAACTCTCTCAGTCTTTTTACCCTGCCATGCACAGTAATGTTTTTATGGTAGAGTCAAGTCCAAGCCCAAATATTATTTGTCAATATTGCAAAGCAGCTCTTTCTTTTCTTAGAAATATGCCATGTATCTTATTTCTTCTCCTTCTTTTCTTTTATTTCTTCTCCTTCTTCTTCTTCCTCTTCTTTCTCTTCTTCTAGTTTGCTTTTTAGGTCCACAGCCATGGCATATGGAAGTTCCCAGGCTAGGGATTGAATCAGAGCTACAACTACCAGCCTACACCACAGCCATAACAATGCAGGATCCGAGCCAGGTCTGCGGCCTACAACACAGCTTACAGCAATGCCAGATCACTGACCCATTAAGCGAGGCCAGGGATTGAACCTGCATCCTCATGGATAGTAGTTAGATCATTTCTGTTGCCCCACAGCATGAAGTCCATTATTTCCGAATTTTAAATTAAACATATATCTATCACTTCCCTTTTCTTTTCTGGGGTTTCTAGATCACTTAATTAAGTTTTATTAAAGTAGTCACTGATCTCCATGATTCTGGGTTTATTAAAAATCCATAGAATTAAAAGAGATTTTAATCATGATGGGGCCATCCACACTGAAACAATCATAGAAAAGTCAGCTACACCAATTCTTGTATACAAGAGCTTTAAACATAAAGTGGCCAGAACAAGAAAGCCTTTGAAGTTGATTTAAATCTGTCCAAGTAGTCAATGAAGAACTGGCCTTTTTGTGTTGAGTGAATGACAGGTAATAATTAATTCAAATTGTAATTATATAATCACCCATACTAAATCAAAGCCCTTGTTACCTAAGACCTAAAATGATACATAAGGCATTTAAAAAAAACATGAGATCCTATATATTTTATCTCAACATCATTCCAGGGCACGTGATTATAAGTTTTAAAAATATATTGCCCCATAGACATTAAATAGTTTTTAAGTAAATAAAAACTCTTAATCAATATGGTGATGGTTACTTTTTTATAAAATGGTGTTATTTTGTATGATATAATCTAGTGCTAATGAAAAATTAATGCAGTCATATAAATTTGAAACAACTTTACCTTTTGTTCCAAATGAGATTTCATAAGATAGTCCTAGACAATATGATAATTCTGAGGATGCCAAAGTAATATAAATATTGGCACTTGTGACAGGTACACATTGAAAGAGTCTGTGCACACATGGGTGTATGGACAGGTAGGTGTGTGTGTGTGTGTGTGTCTGTATGTGTCTGTGTGTAAAACTGTGATGATCACTGGGACTATTCACCATGTGTCAGATTCTCCCCCATTCGGTACTTTGTAGGACTGTACCTTTGTAGGACTGACTGGTTCTAGCCAGTGAGATACAATGTGTCATTTCTTGTCCAAGGTCCTCACAATATGGCCATTGTGAGGACCTCCAAGATGAGACCACTTTCCTTCTGTGATGGTGACAGGAAGTGTTGGGCTGCTGCAATGAGCATTCTCCTGTTGGGGTGTGACAAGCATGTGGGTCAGTCAGGGGCCTCTGATGCACTGAGCTGTTGAGATTTGGTTCTTATTTACCATGGCATAACTAGTCTGTCCTGGATCTAACACTTGGAAAAGGACTTGGAAGAGAGGTGAAATTAAAAGGTAGAGGCAAAATGGATCCCTAGCACAAACAGGAATAGAAAACACCATGAGCTGTGGTGTAGGTCACATACACCACTCAGATCCCGCATTGCTATGGCTGGCTGTGTCATAGGCTGGCAGATGCAGCTCTGATTCAACCCCTAGCCTGGGAACTTCCATATGCCATGGTCGTGGCCCTAAAAAGCAAAAAAAAAAAGATCGTATAGATCCTCATTCCTCCCCTACTTCTCTAGAGAAGTTCCTCAGAGTTCCTAAGTGGCTATTTCCTGGGTTATAGTCTTTAGTAATGCCCCTGAATAAAATGTAAGCTCACAGCTCTCATGTTGTGCTTTTTTCTTTCAGTGGACAAGTCCTACTTCCAAATTTGCATGTAATCCAACCTCAAATGTACATGGGGTATGTTTAAGTAGGACTGAGGTTCAGGCATCCGTATTAAGGAAATGTCACATAAAGTAAAATTCCCACCAATTTGTTTAGGAGAGAAAGAATGACTTTACTGGATTTTTCTAGCAAATTAAATGATTCCCATGAATAACTTAATTCTATGGATATTACACTTGGGGACTTTTTTCCCCTAGATCCAGCTGTAACCTCTCTGCCCTTAAAGGCCCAGCCCTCTGGAGTCTGTTATCCAGCAGCTGATCCACCTACACAGAGAGGGAGTTGGGGCCTTTCTCCTGTAGTTGCCTAACTCTTTCTGGGGTTGCTTCTAAGCAGCAAAATTGAGACCATGCAATATACCCGAGCTTCCTAGAGTCAGTAAAGCTCAGGGCACCTAATTTATACACATGACACATTCTGCACACTGGAGTGATCATTCACAGCCTATACACAACCTTTTCTAAATCCCTCTCACAGAAATATACACTACCACACCACAGCCACAGCAACACCAAACCCAAGCTGTGTCTGTGACCTACACCACAGCTCACGGAAAAGCTGGATCCTTAACTCACTGAGTGAGGCCAGGAATGGAACCAGCATTGTCATGGAACACTAGTCAGGTTCGTACAGCGCCAAGACATATGAATTTTTTTAACTGGGAAATACATGTAGTAAAGCATAGATCTTGGTAAAGAATTACAGCTAACCACAAAGAGCAGACACTTCAAGTTAATGGCATTAATGTCTTTCTCTTCATGGAATGATGCAAGAATCTTAGTTATAGAAATTCTTTCTGAAGTATTCATCTAACATTCTAAGGACTTGTTTATTCAAAGCACAGGATGCTTCTTCCTGTCTTTTTCATCCTGAACTTCTCTCATGGCACACTGTTGGTGAATGACTGCAGTCGTTTATGATTTAACCTTTTGCATAACAGGATGATGAGCAACAATCCTTGTTCTTTCTTCTCTTTTTCCATAGACTTCAAATTAAATTTAGTCTTGGTAGGCAGAAGTGAGATTCTGAATGTGGTGTAAACTTCAAGTGTCCCTAATCCTAATCCTAATTCTAAACCTAACTTTATCAATCTGGAATGTGGGACTGTGGGACTATTGAAAAAAAGTAACAAATTAATTTGTATAATTGTATTTATCAAGATTTTATAAATATTTATATAAAATTAAAATCTGCACTGTGGGACTATTGCAAAAAGCAACAAATTAATTTGTATAATTGTATTTATCAAGGTTTTATAAATATTTACATAAAATTAGAAACTCTGTCATCTAAAAAATATGACTATAAGACATGAGGTACAAACAGACATATTATAAGTGCTCCCCTCTTATGTATAATATAGAAAATTACTAATTTTAAAATTAATTTCATTTTTGAGTTTTTAAAAATATATACTTAAAACACTGATATCACAATACACTTTTAAGTACATTTTTAATAGAAATTTTCAAAAAATGCGCATAATAGAGAGGACTGTATAACTGATTCTCAGGTAAACTACTATAAGCCTCAGTAGTTATTATTTTCACTTATAATCATGTTTAATCCACATCACAAGTTTTCTTTTTATTTTAATTGTTATTTCCCCAATACAATTTTTTTTTTCTACTGTATGGCCTGGTGACCCAGTTACACATACATGTACACATTCTATTTTCTCACATTATCATGCTCCATCATAAGTGACTAGACATAGTTCCAAGTGCTACACAGCAGGATCTCATTGCTAATCCATTCCAAAGGCAATAGTTTATGTCTATCAACCCCAAGCTCCCAATCAATCCCACTCTCTCCCCCTTCCCTTGGCAACCACAAGTCTGTTCTCCAAGTCCATGATTTTCTTGTCTGTGGAAAGGTTCATTTGTGCCTTATATTAGATTCCAAATATGGGTGATATCATATGGTATTTGTCTTTCTCTTTCTGACTTACTTCCCTTAGTATGAGAGTCTCTGGTTCCATCCATGTTGCTGCAAATGGCATTATGTCATTCTTTTTTTATGGCCAAGTAGTATTCCATTGTGTATATATACCACATCATCCTAATCCACTCATCTGTCAATGGACATTTGTGTTGTTTCCATGTCTTGACTATTGTGAATAGTGCTGCAATGAACATGTGGGTGCATGTGGACTTCCCATGTGGCTCAAACACCTCACAAGTTTTCTTAACCTCTGTCTCTCCTTCCATCTCTCTGTGTCTTTCTCCCTCTTGCCTTTTCTGCCTCTTTCCTTCTCTCTTTCATCTTTTGCCTATTTTTGACTTGAGTATTTTAAAATAAGTGAAATCCTAACCAAGGAAATCTATTTTTTATGTAAGAACTATGCAATTAGTGCAACAACAAAATTAGCATTATTTCCTTAATATCAGTCTTTTTACCCCATCTCCTTGATTGTCCTTTAAATAAAGGACAACACACTTTAAAATATTTTTTTAGCATTGCTTAGCAAGAATCACTATTCTAACAATATCTACACATGACATTTCATTGGTATGGTTAAGTCTCTTTAATCTATAATCATTATTAAACAGCTCCCTAATTCTTTGTTTATATGATTAATAAGAAACCCAGTAATTTACCCTCCAGAATTTTCTACATTCTGGTTTGAGTTGATTACATCCCTGTGCCATGTGATTGTTTCTCTGCCTTATACATTTTCTGTAAACTGGTCATTATATCCAAAGTCTTAAAGTAATTCAGATTCAATTAATTGTTATTTTGTACTTCCTAAAACATCGTATCTAGAGACATGCAATGTCCTCTTGGCCTACTTTTAATAGATTGATCAGTGGCGTTCTGAAATTGTTTAAATTCATCCATTATAAAATTCCACATCAATTTTCCACCTAATGATTTTTTGAGATAGTAATGATTATTTGCTGGATTCATTACTTTTTTAGGTGTTAGAGAATAGTGATATTTGAATTCCATTTTTTTTTACACCTCTTTTTTTTTTTTTTTGTCTTTTTGCCATTTCTTGGGCCGCTCCCGCGGCATATGGAGGTTCCCAGGCTAGGGGTTGAATCGGAGCTGCAGCTGCCAGCCTACGCCAGAGCCACAGCAACGCGGTATCCGAGCCGAGTCTGCCACCTACACCACAGCTCAGGGCAACGCCGGATCGTTAACCCACTGAGCAAGGGCAGGGATTGAACCTGCAACCTCATGGTTCCTAGTCAGATTCGTTAACCACTGCGCCATGACGGGAACTCCTTTTTTTACACCTCTTAGATGTTATTTTTAAGTGGATATTTCCTTCATTAGCACTTTCGGACCTTAAAAGATATTATGTACAAGAAATCCTCCCCCACATGCTTTAAATAAATTTTCAGAGCAATAATTTGTTGCCCCAACAACAGCTAATGATCTGACCTATGATATTTTTTAAATATTATTTTAAAATGTTCACCTTAGCTGTGATCTCCACCTCTTCCTCACTGATTAGAAAATTCCAATACAGTTATTTTTGTACCCCTACATTTTTTATCTAATTCCTATATCCTAAGCTTTCCCACCGAATTTAAAGGAGGACATTTTGTTTCATCTGCAAGTTAGAATTTTCAGTGGTTAGAAGCCATCAGGGAGTTCAGGAGTAGTTACAACAAGTTGCCTTCTGACTCACCACTCTGAATGACTAATGCACTAGAGTCATTTCTCTTGGAGGACATAAGCCAGCTTAACAGATAACACCTTTATCCACAAATACAGATGTTAGGAAAATTTATCAGCAGCTAAAAGTTTGCAGAGATGGTGAATACTATTTGAAACAGTAGACATAGTTAATGCTAAAGAAAGAACAATAATGTGAATGTTGGCAGACAGCTTTTAAAATATGAAAACTTATCATCTGGCAAGAACTTGAATGGCATCATCTAGAGAAAATTTGAATTAACTGATGTAGAATGAAATCTAAGATCAACCTAAATGCTCTATCTTTAAGTGCATCTTGCCTCTTGAAATAAATTAAACATTGAAATTCAAAGAAGATTTTTCTTCTCTCATTTTAAAATATGTGCATAACTTGTGATTGAATTATCTCTAAAGTTTGTTTTGAGAGCTTGAATAGATTAGTATCTTATAATTTAGAAAACCTGTAGCACTAGCATTTTGAATAACTAAAGTTCTTTACTGGGTTATAATTTCTCACATTCTTCTATCAAGACCATTCAAAATTATTTACTTTCCCTATGTTTTGAGTGCAGGATTTTTTACATCACTGCATAGCATAAATGCCAAACCATCGATGTCTTTACTCAGCATTTTCTTTCCCTTATCGCATGCTGAGGTTTATTTTTAAGTGCAGATTTACTCTCTTTCCTCATCCATGGTGGTCAGCACTTTGTACACTACTCTACTTCAGAAAAACCTTCACCAGCACTTCTTGCTTCCTCAGGGACCAAGTGTAATCAGAAAGAGGACATTGTTATCAACTAAGAGCTACTCAAAAATATAAACATTTCAACTGGTAATTTTGCTGCATTTCATGTTTCTACATTGGGGACTATTCTGCAAAAAAATAGTAAGATGCCAAAAGTATATCAGGATCATTTGAAAAGAAAAAAAAAAATCCTGATTATGCGTTTATGCAATTACTGTGACTCAAACAAACAGAGGCAGGCAGCTTAAAAGTTTAAGTTGTAAAAAACTGATCCTCTCTCCTACTGTCAGGATATTTCAAAGATTAAGAAGTCTTCCCTTTGATTTGATATTACACATGTAAAGAAACATTGCCAATGTTAATTTTTTAAAAAAGAAGTAATTTACTATTCACTCTATTCCTACCTTGGGAAAAAAATGTAAATGCTTTTTTCGACATTAAGACTACCTTTTCCTATTCGGATTAGCTTTGGTGTATGGGAATCCAGCTCCCCTTTGTGCCCCAAATTCTATCAACCTGGGAAGCTTAATTTGGTAAATCAACTTCACTATTGCTCTGAAGAACTTGCTGAGGAGACATATACTAATTCAGTAAAGACATTGCTTTTCTTGAGATATACGGAGGTGGGAGGGTGTGATTATCATTGGACATTATCAAAATTTATTTTTTAATAAATATTATTTCTTACTAAATATATAAACACAATTATTTTTTACTAAATGCAATACAATACACAGCAACAAACAATTGTGTCCAGTTCAATGATTTTTAATAACTGTTTACACTGTATAAACAACACAGAGAAAAAGAGAGTGTTACTATTATTTTAAACACTCCTTTGTGCCTTTTTCTAGTCTATTCATATGTCTGCAGACACAACCATTTTTTTTTGTTTGTGTGACCACAGATCAGCTTATATTGTTCTGTAATTGTATATAAATAAATAATGTATCATACACTTTTTGTTTTTTTTTTATTGTGGTTTTTTTGGGTTTTTTGCTTTTTAACGGCATATGCTGGGGGTCGAAATGGAGCTGCAGATGCTGGCTTACACCACAGCCACAGCAATACAGGATCTGAGCTGTGTCTGTGGCCTACATCACAGCTCACAAAAACACTCAACCCTTAACCCACTGAGCAAGGCCAGGGATTGAACCCGCAACTTCTTGGTTACTAGTCAGATTCATTTCCACTGCACCACAATGGGGACTCCTATAGTACATTGTTTTTGATTCATCTTCTTTCACTCAACACGCTAGCGAAATTGTGATGGGCCACTATATTTTTGGTGTAGTGGTTACAACATGCCCACAATCATCAACACTTAAATTGAAGAGCTAAAACTTGATAAACGATATTGATTTTGATTCGTAATAATGTTAGACTTTTCTAAAAAAAAAAAAAATAGTGTATTTGAGTATAAAAATCAAGCAGGTATGGGAGACCAGTTTACTAAATAGAATATTACGGAAGAAATAACATGTTTACTCAAGAATGATAATCAATATTATAATACTTTGAAAGTAACATGAGAATAAGTAATGCTCAAATCATACCTCTGTATTCGGCTAAACTACAATTTAACCATAAGGAAAATGTTAATACTTTCTTATGACAAGTAAAAACATAGTGTTTATCACTGAAAAAACATATCTTTAGGGAAAAATTATTTAAGAAGTATTGATAGAAATAAGTGGTAAACATATGATTTAATCTACAAAAACACGAAATGCTGAAATTTGTAACTAATTTGAATTTTAAAAATAAATTTATTAAAAATAGATGACAGTATAAATTCATAACAAATTATGATTTAAGCTTTCTAAGATTTTCCTACTGTTAAGAAGTAGGAAAGATATATTTCTCACTTTTACAATTTTTTGAGGTTAGTCTTTTTAAAAGCAGCTTAAGAGTATTCACTAAAGAAAATAGAGAATAATTTCTGAGTTCATAAGAGGAAAAGGATGAAAAATATCCATGATCTGAAAAAGCAATAAGGTAGAACAAATGAAGCATAGAAAAAGTAAGATAAGAAGAAAGCACAAATTATAATGGTAGAAATAAATTTAAGTATGTTAGTAGTTATGAGCAATGCATACGAACTTTTTTTCTTTAGTTAAATTGTAAAGATTGTGAGGTTAGTTTGAAAATGTGCAAATGTAACTCTTCCAAGCTATTTCAGGGCATCAAAACATATTAGTAAATGTATAGGTAAATATACTAAGCAAATACCAATGAAATCTTAAGAAGTTAAGACAGCATGACCATTTTCTCTATAACTAGTGTATGAATCACTTAGTTATGAGCATTGGAAGCTTAAATATCTACACAGCATGTAGGTAGAAAAATAATGTAAAACAAAATAAATAATACCACTACACCTGTTACAGTGATACATGTCAATCATTTAATCCCAACTAAAATGCAAATAAAATAAGATTGCATCAAAATAATTAATAATAATGGTGAAATATTACCAAATATTTGCTACACCCTAAAGCTTTTCTAAAAGAAGTTTACAAAGGAGGTTTGAAGGCATAAAAATGGGCACAGATGTAAAAAGAAAATGGATAAAAGTAAAGTTTGCACTATTCCTTTAAAACAATGTTTAATTAAGGTAAAATGCATTCAGTGGGACAGAGAATGTAATATTATATTGATACCACATACAAGATACTATCTACAATGAAAATATCACAGTCATAAAATTTTATGAACCAGATAACAGAGCATTAAAGTACATTAAGCAGAAAATGTTAAAAATTCAGATATATACAAAATACACAAATGTATTTGAAAACTTCAACACACCATTATCTGCCCATTAAACATTAAATGGAGAGAAAATTAAGCCATATAGGAGTCTTAGTATATATCTGAGTTATATACGGTGTTAAGAGGGAGAAACTAAACAACTAGGATGTGAGATTTTTTCTTTTCTTTTTCCAAAATGAATATATACATTTACTGTTGAGACATCATTTTTAGTATATGTGGAATGGGCCATTGGAAATCAAGATAATGACCCTTTAGTTACTTAAAAAAAAAGAATCTCACTTATTATGGATATAACCACATTGGGGATATCCCCAATCTAAATATATATACTTCACTGTGATATGCTAACAGCTGCATTTACATTGTTAAACTAACAGTAAAGTAAATTAGAAGAAGACTATGTCTCTCCAAATTTAGAAATCTTCTAGCTCCTATAAAATGTACAGTGAGGTGAAAAAGTTCTTAGAATTATTAGTACATTGATCAGAAGATTTGAATGTGCATTTTTCCCCCACGAGCTTTATTAAAATGGGACCGTGTTATAACAGAAAGCTTGGTTTATTATATCTTAATGTGACACTGAATAATATACTATAAAAAAGTTACTTCAAGTTTTAGTTGGTCAAGTACTCCAATATAGCTTTGTTTTGGTTTTGATTTTATATATCGGGGTAAGTTTACAGAACACTTAATGTGCAAACAGATCATCATTCAAGAAGAGTGTGTCTTATCACAGAATTTGCCCTCTTTTTGACCAAGTATTTTTTTTTTTTACTTTTCGCTATGTTGTAATCAACCCTTTGACATCTAAAAGAAAAAAAATAAAAATAGCAGTGACTTAAGATGAAAGTTTCATTCTTTTCCTACCTGAAAGATAGGTGGTTGCTGATAAGATAAGGCTACAGAGTCATTCGGGACTCTGGATCTTTCTATTTTTATTCTGCTATCCTCTGTGAAGGACAATCCAAGAAGGCCACCGACCTCAACCTTTCTATGATTCCTTTTTTATTCAGCTTTCGGTTTCTAGGGAAAAGACATAGAAAAGTTTGCTTTCTGCCAGTTGCTTATCTAAACCCTGAGTGCCAGAAAGAAATGCAGCAAATAAATGCACAAGTAAATAAATAAATAAATAAATAAATAAATAAATAAATAAAAATAAATTAAAACTTTGTCCCTTTTTAAGTTCCCATGTACCTGATGTGTTCTAGAATGTACGGATCTTCTTGAACTAAAAAGGCCAAGTGGCTGCTGGGCAATTTAGGATATTGAAAATGCATCCAGGATCAATACTGCTTAGAGGATTAGCACAGTGTACGTCCTAAAGCACTTTCTCACACCAGAAGGAAAAGCTCCAAACTGTTTGCAATTGAATTATTTACCAGTTGGTGACCCAATTCAAAGTTATATTGAATGTGTATATACACATATGTATGTTATTATGGACAAAGTGCGTCCTCTCAAAATTCACATTTTGGAACCCTAACTGCCAATGTGACTATATTTGGAGAGAGAGCTTTTATAGAAGCAGTTCAGGTTAAATGATGTCACAAGGGTGGGACCCTGGTCCTATGGGACGCATGTCCTTATAAGAGGAAGAAGAGACACCAGAGTGAACGAGCCCTCTCACAAATGCTCACAAAGGAAAGGTCATGTAAGACACAGGGAGAAGATGGCTATCTGCAAGCCAGGGGAAGAGCCTTCACCAAACACCTAATTTGCTGGCACCTTGATTGTGCAATTCTAGACTCAAGAACTGTGAGAAAATAAATATCAATTGTTTAAGACCCCCAATTGGTAGTATTTTGTTATGGTAGCTTGAGGAGACGAATAAGCGTCTGTGTATAAAACAGAACTCTGTGGCATTTTAGAAATATTTAAGTTGTTTAGGCAAATGATTATCATATTCCTATGCCAAGAATATTAATCTCAGTGCTCACTTCATTTTTAATTTTTCAAATTTTGATCTTTTATTAGATTTAAGTAATGGTTGCAAAAATAGCTCAGGCAGTTCCCACAATCCTTCACTCAACTTTCTTCAATTGTTTATCATAAGCATACATTACATAACTAGAGCTTAATTATCTCAACCAAAGATCTATGAAAATTTAGCATGAACAATGCATATTTGTTGAGTGTGTAAATGGCAACTCGATTCTGTTTTATATTAATAACTGTTTTATATTAATGAATGCTTCTCATTATAAAATATATATGCTTATTAATTCATTTCTTTGTGCTCTTTCTGAGAAATCCTACATATATTCCTGTTTCTGACATTGTAGACACTTCAGTCGACAGACTGTAAGATCATAAACAAAGAATTATGACCTCTTAATGTGCTAAAACAGAAGGACGGAAAGAAAACTCCTCAAATAAGACATATTTAACAATTAGCAATTTAGGGAAGGATATAACCATTATAAATGCATAATTTAATGCACTTTCAGAGTACAAGTCTGAATTATAAGGCCTAACTCAAACTATTGTAAAACCTTAAACAGCATCTCTGTTTTGCTTTTCTAAGCATTACCAGAGATTCATACCAGTGATGCTGTAAGCTGTGAACCCTCAGCACCCAGAACATTCTTAGTCTTATAGCTTATCCTAGCTTTTATGTAATAGCACCAAGACTTCAGTAAACTATAACTATTGGATAGTATCCATTTCACAAAAGAACAAGATTGAACTACATTTACCTATACTTTATATCATCATATGAAAGATAGGACTAATCAGTCAAAGCATCTGATTCTGCCAATTTATCAGAAGGGAAACTTGGATAGTTTTCTTTCTTCTGAATTGAACTGATATGAGAACAAAATTAATATTCAAAGAATAATGGATATCAGTGGGGCACATCAATTTTTAGGACAATACAATTTAAAATCAATTTTTTTAATGTGCATGTGATAATGTTTTTCTAATTGCATAGTCCATGCTATTTCAAATAATGTATGGAATCAATCTGAAAAAAAATCAGCAAATGTATCAACTTATTGTCTAATATTTTATTATCTACATCTCGTCTATAATATTTAAATGAGCTCATAGCTCCGCAAGTCTCTTAATTACATAGTTAACCAAATATCATTGTTAAAGAGAAGTATTTTCTAATGTAAGCTTAGTTCTTTGTATTTTAGTTTTAAATCTATTTATATGGAGAGAAGATTATGGGATATTAATGTGAGGTGCTTTAAATTTTTTTTTGCTATTCAGTTGGTGAATTTTATTATTAATAAAGAATTATTTTAAAATATTTTGTTTATTCTTTTGATACTACTTATAAATTATTTCTGAACTTATATGACATATTCATTATCTGTAGTTAGAAAATCATCCTTACCTTGTTATAAGAAGTTAAGTACAACATTTAGCAACTTCTAATACACAGCAGGTAATAACATATTTGACCTATTCATAGATGTAAAGAAGTGAAATAAATTACTAGCCACTAGTAATTTTTTTACTGTTATTCACTAAAGATGCAACATTTAGATGAAAAACTGTCAATCTGCAGAGCTGTGATATTTCGAAAATGACATTTCCTTTTGAAATAATGACTAAGTGATAATTAATAATTACCATTGTAGTAATAAGATAATTAAAACCCGTGTTTCCACATCAGAGTTTTACTGCCTATAAATATAATGCAGAATGATTTACTTATAAGTCAAATAGAATATGAAATAACCTGCTAATTGAGATAAACATTTATGTCACTTCGCTTAAATTATGTGGAAAAACTGGTACCGTGCTTAAAGGCTAACACTCAGATTTATATTTGGGGGCATCTTTAAAGGGAAGAACAATGTATATTGGAATTATATCCACATTAACCCTAGAATAGGGGGCTAAACAGAATCTGTTCTCTTCTACTCAAGAATCTAAATTTTTCCATATACACTTAAAGGATTCTAGCTATGTTGCAACTGTCATAGATAAAAGAAAATTTAACAAATTTCAGGGAATGCATCTTGCATTCAGGAAAATGTAGGAAAGAAAATGAAGAAAATCAACATACATTTAAACAAAACGTTCTTCCGAATTATTCAACTCAGAGAGAGGTCCTAATCAATATGAATCATGAAAGCCATACTGAGTCTTCAAATTTCAGCTGCTAAGATGCCCAAATCACTGACTAGCATCCCTTTCCTGCAGAAATATTTTTAGCAACATATAGAGTCACAGGCTTAGGGTAGTTATTGAAATTCGTAAATCTATAAAGCATTTGGAATAAAGTTTTTGAAGGTAGTCTAATGAAACTCTTAGTGTATAATCAATACAAGACAGCAGTAGCCAAGTAGCACAGTGATTCTTGATCAGTATATTGTAATGCAAATTGTAGGGCTTGCTGTGTAATGCTTTCCATAAATCTTTACAATTCAAAATGGTTTAAAATAGTAATTTTTTTCCTAAAAAAAAGAGCAATTAAAACCATATATGCTTGATACTTGAAAGAAGAAACAAGACAAAGTCAAATATACTTCTAGCATGTTGGGGGGCACACTATACCACTGGTATATTTTGATTTGGTTTTTTGGGTTTTTTGATCACATGTGCAGCATGCAGAAGTTCCCAGGCCAGGAATCAAACCCAGGCCACATCAGTGACATTAGAATCTGTAGTGACATGCTAGATCCTATACCCACTGAGCCACAATAGAACTCCTCTTATGTTTTGATTTTATTTTTTCTATTAGGTGTACCTTTACTCGCCTTCATAATTTTTTTCTTTTTTTCCTTGTTTTGAGCTTGTTATTTTCCTAATTGCCAATGATCTTTCTTCTAAGTCCCCTGACTTCTGCCTCATGAGTGTCACTGACACACAACAGTATTTTAAGGCCAAGGAGAAGGGAACTTCACTCTTCTCCTCCACTGGAGCAGAAGTTAGACTCCCACAAAGAGTGAGATCCCTATTGTGCTGATCTTTAAGAGAATCTTACCCAGGGTGTTTTTGCCTTCCAGAGGATGTTCCAAAACTGTCTAGAGATATTGTGGTTTGTCACCACTGCAGGAGGAGGTTGTCACTGGCAACTAGTAGGTAGAGACCAGGATGCTGTTAAGAATCTTATATTGGGAATTCCCGTGGTGGCTCAGTGGTTAACGAATCCGACTGGAAACCATGAGGTTGCGGGTTCGGTCCCTGGCCTTGCTCAGTGGGTTAAGGATCCAGCATTGCCATGAGCTGTGGTGTAGCTCGTGGAGGTGGCTTGGATCCCACATGCTGTGGCTCTGGAGTAGGCCAGCAGCAACAGCTCTGATTAGACCCCTAGCCTGGGAACTTCCATATGCCCTGGGAGTGGCCCTAGAAAAAGGCAAAAAGACCAAAAAAAAAAAAAAAAAAAAGAAGGAAACTTATAAGGCACAGAACAGATACCACAACAACTGGCCATCCCAGCGGAACCATCCCTGGAGGTTAAGAAAGTCAGGTTTAAATAGACTTTGTCTTGCTTACCTTTTATTTTTTTTTTTCTGGTATGCAAATATACTTTTTGTGAAATTGATAGACTTGCTTTTCCTGTTCAACTTTAGTTGTGACAGTTACATCATGTCTTTCTTTCTCTCTCTTTTTTTTTTTGCTTTATTAATTTTACTCTCTGTAGTCAGCATTCTTTTTTTTTTTCTTTCCAGTCTGGCTTCTTTTGCTTACAATAACTATATGTTCATTAAACTCCTTCCATATTCTATTTATTATCTCTCATTCACACGCCTAAATGTATACTCAAATAATATGCATTCCGTTATAACTGGGGGTTTTATGAAGCGTATGACATGCACAGAGTTTGTTTTGAATCTAGATGTGTTTGATATAAGGAAATATAATGTTTCCCTCTTCCTATTTGGGGCATTCAAAATTTGGAGGAAAGAATACATTAAGTGAGTAATATAACCTCTTTCTTTCAATGGAGAATCTCTGCAAATTCATGAATAATGGCGTATGTGCTTGTGTGTATATATACACATATATCTATGTACCTAAACTCCTACATATATATACATATATAAATCATCACTGAAATTCTTAAACTTTTCTGGATCACAGATTCTTTGAAAATTAAAGTCAATTAAAGAAAATATAACCTATTTTGATTTTGTATTATAAGTTATTTTCTTGAGATATACTATTTTGTACTATAGTTCATAATAAGGTATGCTTGTTTCACTTTTTTTTTAGTTTAATTTAATTCAACAAAATTGCATTGCATGCATTCCAAATGTTAGAAAGCTAGAGGTAAGAATAGTGAGAAATTGGATATATGAAATTATTACTCAAAAATAGAAGAATTTGGGTTAACTCTAAAGCCCAACCAGCCCAAAGAAGAAAGATTGTGAAAAATAGAAGATAATGTCATTGGAAAGAGGAGGTCAAGCAAGCAAGGGGCAGGGTTTTAGATAGATCATTTACAGATACAGAATGTTATTCATAATATAGGCTGGGAAGTCTTTAAAAAATGAGGGGGGATGACTAGAATGCTGTCATTTGAGGAAAAAAGTAGGGGTGCAGGATTTATAAACAAGTTGCATAAAGCTTAAAGAGCAGGAACTTGTTTATTCTCTCTCTTTTTTACTCCCAATGTACACTTAGATTGCTTCCATGTCTTGGCTAATGTAAATAGTGTTGCAGTGAACACTGGGTTCATGTATCCTTTCAAATTATTGTTTTCTCTGGATATATGCCTGGGATTAGGATTCCTTGATCATATGGTAGTTCTATTTTCAGTTTTTTAAGAAACCTCCATCCTAGTCTCCAAGTGGCTGTACATATTTACGTTCCCACCGACGTTGTAGGAGGGCTCTCTTTTCTCCACACCTTCTCCAGCATTTATTGTTCATAGACTTTGATAATGGCCACTCTGACAGGTGTGAGGTGATGCTTCATTGTAGTTTTGATTTACATTTCTCTAATAATCAGTCATGTTTAGCATCTTTTCATGTGCCTCTTGGGCATCTTTGGAAAAATGTCTATTTAAATTTTCTGCTCATTTTTAAATTTTTTTTGTTTCTTTTTTATATTGGGGCTGTATGAGTTGTTTGTATATTTTGGAAATTAATCCCTTGTCAATCACATTATTTGGAAATATTTTCTCCAATTCCGTAGGTTGGTCTTTCTGTTTTGTTTATGGTTTCTTTTGCTGTGTAAAAGCTTTTTAGTTTAATTAGGTCCCAATTGTTTATTTTATTTTTATTTCCATTGGTCTAGGAGATGTATTCATAATATTGGCTGAAACTTATTTCAAAGAGTGTTCTGCCTATGTTTTCCTCTAGGAGAGAGATAAATTAGGAGACTGAGATTCACATATATGCACTACTGTGTATAAAATGGATAACCAACAAGCACGTACTGTATATCTCAGGGAACTATACTGAATATTTTGTAATAACCTATAATGTAGATGTAAAGAAAGTATATGTGTGTGTGTGTATGTACATATATATATATATATATATATATATATATATAACTGAATCACTTTACCATACACTTGAAACTACCACAGCAGTGTAAATCGACCCTATTTCAGTATAATTTTTTTAAATATTCTTTTTTTAATTAAAAGAATGAAGGGACAATGGTCTCAAAAGACATTGATTCGGGAGATGAAGAGGAAAGTGATACTTCCCATCTATATGACTATATAGATTTTGATTAAATGATCCAATTTCACTTGGGAAAAGTTCAAGAAAGCAGAATGTCATGAAGCACAAATTTTTGTATAGGGCTAGGTATTATAGGGAACATTTAGGAAAGAGTTTGAGGATATTGAGGTAGCTCATTAAATACCTTCTACTTTGAAAAAAAGGGAAATTATAAACATAAATTTTAAAAGTCAAATTTATTCCTGCCCATATATCTCTATTAAAATGTTTTGTTTATCTTGGAAAAGAGGTTTAAATTATTGCGTGATCTTTTGTAAGGCAAAATGCCGTATTTGATCTCCAGTTTTTCACTTCTCATTTTATGGCACTTATGTTGTGATACCCTGAATCAAAAGAGCACATAGCAAAAGAATCAAAACTTATCCAATGAGAATAAGTCTGTGTCAAGCAACAACAAAGTTCTCCAAGACTTGTTGAATGAAATTTATGAAGATCATTCCCTTTGTCCTTAAAGTCAGTGAGGTCATTTTTGGTGAGGTCTGCATCATTGATTTGCTGTCCATGTCAACAAGAAAAGGATTACAAATCCATGTTTCAATTTTAAGGTCATCGAAACAAAAGTAACACTCAACAATTTTCTTCGGAGTTTCCAGATTTCCTCATATTTCAACCTGCAGATAAATTAAGTGGGGGAATCTGCATAGTTATCTTTCTCAAGTAACTTAATATACAGTGACAACTTAACTAAAGCAGAATTCATAAAGCTGAATTTACAGGACTTTGACTTTTGAAGGCTTTAACTCACTCATACATCCATAGAACCACAACAAATGAACCACAGTATTCTTTATTTTTAAATTGTCCTTTGAGTGTTCATTTCTTATCTTTAAAAGAGTAAAATTTCTGCTCTGTTTGAATAAATTCTTTTGTGAATGGTTAATTAGAGAATAATATATAGCTTAAAAACTTTGTAATTTTCACCTTAATTTTTAAAAGTCCACTTGAAAATATGATGATTCAAGGTTTAGCTCATAGAGATCCAGTTTCATAGCAGTAGGAAAAAAATTCAGAATCACATTATAATACAATGCAGAAACAAATAGGATGTCACAATAGGTGATATTTTTCTCTTCACAAATTTTATAAAAAAACCTATCAGTTGTGAGGAATCAAAACTGTGTCATAAGTGACTATAATGCCAATTTTTTTTCCAAATCAGCTTCTCTTTGACAAAAAAGAAAAAAATCACCCACTATTTCAAAGTTATTAGCTTTTACACCACTTTAAACAGGATTGAACAAGCATTAGCTATCTTGGTAGCCAACAGTAGTTTCATTAATTTTGTGTTGAAGAATTATGGAAAGGACGTGTTTTTAATAACCACCATCCAAATTTTAGAAAACGGTATTTTAATGTGGTTGAAATCATTTTGACAGATGAATGGTTTTGTTTGTTATATTTCCATGTATTTCAAATACACAAGCCAGTTGAATCTCTGAAGGCTTCACTAGATATCCTATAATTGTATGATTTTCTTTTTCAACAATATGATGAGCAAGCAGTTTGTTCATGTACATCTGGATTAAGACAAAGCTCCAGGTATATAGCCCAATTCTTAATTCAAAACAAAGATTTCACATTTTCCAATTAATTTTCTGTACTCTTTCACTTTGCTGGATGTATTACAAATAAAATTTTACTTAATGTTTTTTTGCTGTTTGATTTATTTTTATTCTATCATGATAAATTCAAATAAAACCAAAAGATATCTGCTTTTTTAGTATATCTATTTGCTTACATATTTACACAAAGCACCTATGTAAGAAGTGTGGCCCTATATCTGTAACAATAATGGTTAGGGTATATCACTTTTTTTTAATAATAATATATTTTTTAATCTGAACTTATTGGAGACTATTCTAGACATCATAAAATAGTAAAATTGAAGATCATGTTATGTAATCAAGGACTGCACTATCCTGTGTCTCTCTAAGTACTGAGGAGAAATAAAATAGTTAAAAAACTTAATTTGGGGTTCCAGGTTAAGAAAATGGATTGCAGATTTACATTTAATTTTGCCATCATGAAATATCCTTCTAGTTATTGGGAGAAAATTATTTTTTAAGTCATAAAACTTGCAGGGATAGTGATTATAGGGGATGTGACAACAATGACAGAATTTTGTCAGCTGGAAAACAGATAAACAATACCTGGAAGCAACTCAGATGGCTGACAAATAAACAAGAGTGGGCAAAAGATGAGAGAGCCTACTCTGTAATAGCAACCCTTAAAAGGATCAGGAACTGCTATCAACAAATGCCTTAGAAACTAGGGATAAAGGGCTGGTGGCTAAAATGAGAAGGGCTGATTTAAAGCTGTTTACTTATGAAGTAGTTTAATCCCTAGGTCCAGTTTAAACTTATTTGTATTATATTTTAGATTCCACATATAAGCAATATCATACGATTTTTTTTTTTTTTTTGGTCTGTGGCTTACTTCACTTAGTATGATAATCTCTAAGTTCATCCATGTTGTTGCAAATGGCAATATTTCATTCTTTTTTATGGACTCTTATTTATTAACAAAAGAAGTCTATAGGTAGACATTTACTGTTTCAACTACAATAATACCAGGCACAAAAAATCTGTGATTCTTTGGCTTTATCCTCAGAGTGGTCAGATGGCTGGAAGAGATTGAGCCATTATTTAAATGTTTAACATAGAAAGAAGGGGATAAGAACAATTCCAGGAAACTCTGGTTATTACCCACTGACGATAATTAGACAAAGTGGTCATGCACGCTGGGAGAGCAGATATTTAGGTAATAAAGCCTCTATCACTGGGGAAGACATGAGAAAAGGGAAGTTGGGTGCACTACCTTCTGTTTCTACCACAGCCTGAAGAGACGTTCCTATGTGATTACAAACTTTTGCCTTCTTGGTGGGCACATAGCTAGACCTCATTTGGCAGAATTTCAGAAGTTGTTTTAGACCTAAAAAATTGAAGTGATACATTCTATTCCTAGAAGTGGCCATCACACCATCCACAATCATTTTCTGTTTTCTGTCGCTAGGTGTTGACCTCCAGAGTAACTTGTATATTATGTGGTGAAATGGAGGAGTGTCCTGATCTTTGAATCACTGTTCAGAAATATGCTTTCTACTGCCCTTCACAAAAACCTACTACAGAACTACTAGGGTGAATTAAAGTTTTATATTTAACCTACTGAAATTTTGAGACATCTTTTATACCAACTAGCTTAATTAATATAATGCTTTGTCTTTATCTCTACAGCATTTAACGTTTCTTTGAAAATAACTATGTCCACCTAAATGTCCATTGACAGAGGAATGGATAAAGAAAATTGATATATACACAATGGAATACTACTCAGCCATAAAAAGAATGAAATGATGCCATTTGCAGCAACATGGATGTACCTTGAGGCTATCATACTAAGTGGAGTTAATCAGACAGTGAAAGATCTGATGGCAGGGCTTTGAGTGAAGGAGGAGGGAGTCAGGTACCAATATTTTCAGTAAATTAGTGGAATCCAGCAGGTGTTAAATAGATAAAGTACTGAAGTTAGATATAGTGTGAGGTTAACTAGTTAAGAATATATTATATATATATATAGAGAGAGAGAGAGAGAAATTTAACACATTTAAATCAATTGTGAGAAGAGACTATCAAGTTTGCAGAGTAGGAGGATGCGCATAAACATAAAAAAAAAATACAACTACATGTAGAACAATTTTCACTGAAAACTAACCGGAAACAGGCAGAAAGACTTATACAACCAAGGCTGTAAGGAGATCCACACAAAATCAGGTTGAAAAGAAAGAGAAGCAATCAGGTTGGGACAATAGATATATTGTAGAACTCAGGGATATACAGTCATTATTTTATAATAACTTGAAGTGGAATACAATATACAATATTGAATTATTGTGTTTGACACTTGAAACTTATATAATAATGTTAATCAACTATACTACAATAAAAAGAAAGAAATGACAGATTTATGTAAGCATGACAGAGATTAATTATTGCAATGGCATATTTTGAGGTGACGATGACCAAACTCACATCCTAATACTGAGGTATGTGGAATTTGGGTGAGTCAGCAGCCCTGAGAAGCCACAGAGTAAATGATATCCTTAAAGGTTAGGACAACCCTTGAAGTAAACATTCAGTAGTACATCAACTATTTACTAAGAGCATTTATCTACCACAGAATAAGATTTCCAGATGGTTCTGAGGTTACATTGGTCCATATGCTCATTTTCCTAAGGATTAAGTGTGAGGATGTGGGGCCAAGGAGCAGAAGACAAGTCCGTGTAGTAATGAATGTAAAAGAACATGAATGGTCAAGAGAATCTTATGTTAAGGTAGTAACCAAGACCTCTATCTTGTAAAGCATAGATGTTGTCAAGTCTTTCAGAGGAATCAATTCTCAATGCGCCATAACAGATGGAGTTCTCAAACACCTCCATAACCTTATTTAACTGTGCTTCTGAAGTATTGTGCAATGCACCAAATGTTTGGTTCGTGAACCTTGTGTGTGCATTGAAAAGACAGCTGTCTCACATGATTCCAGGCAACCCTGCCTTTTGGAAGTAGCCTCCTTTGGGTTTAGTTCTATTTCCAAAGTTTTGATTTCTGTTACTTAAAAATGTTATGATAAAATATGAGTTATTTAAAGTCTGATAATTTGCTGTTAAAAAATATGGACAGGCTCCATTGGAAAAGTAAGATAAACAATTTAAAAAGATCTATCTCAACACTGAAAAAGTCACCTATCATACCAAATCCTCAAAATGATATTTAAGCAATCAAATTTTATTTGCAAAGAAATACATGCATGTATACATAGATACACATATATAGTCTTTCTAATAATTAAGTTAAATAATATAATTTTTATAGAAATTAAGTATATGAGTTATGTCTTCTTTGGTCTATCTATGTAGTTAAAAATTACTTTATGATTTGTGCAGCTGTCCTTAAAGACCACAGAATTACCAGAGCAAAAGACTAGAAATATGATTTAATTATCCTTAATTCCTCTTAAAAATTCAGTTAACTTATGATTTACATACCTGCAGTTTATGCCAGTTTATTTTCTGTGATGAAATGAGCTGGATTCCAATGAGCTGGACTGGCAGACGAATGGAAGCTGAGAGATCGGGAGGTACTTCCTCTCAATTTTTAGCAAAGAGGAAGACCAAGGAAGATTACACATGCATGCTCCCAAAAGAACAACCTAAATCTTAAACCCAGTTCTGAAAAGAAGTCTAGAGTTCCTTTTATTATTGCGTTACTTACAATAGTGTAGCTGTAAAAAATGTTTGGCTCTAGCTAATACTTAACCATTATTTTATGGTGGGGCTGAGCTTTTCCCACCTAATTGAGCTTGATTAAAGCATCTGTATAGAAACAAGTATCTGAGAATCATCAACATGTACTTAACTATTTCAGTTGGTTTTCCTGACGGGTGGGAGTTGATGATGATCTTTTCCAGAGACAGATTTTGACCAGTAATATTTGGATAAAAGTTGAAAGTTGGGGAGTTCCCGTCGTGGCGCAGTGGTTAACGAATCTGACTAGGAATCATGAGGTTGCGGGTTGGGTCCCTGCCCTTGCTCAGTGGGTTAACGATCCGGCGTTGCCCTGAGCTGTGGTGTAGGTCACAGACGCGGCTCGGATCCCGCGTTGCTGTGGCTCTGGCGTAGGCCGGTGGCTACAGCTCCGATTCAACCCCTAGCCTGGGAACCTCCACATGCCGCGGGAGCGGCCCAAGAAATAGCAACAACAACAACAACAACAAAAAAAGACAAAAAAAAAGTTGAAAGTGAACAACAAGAAAATTGCAGACAAAATATAGAGAAAGAAATATCAGTTACAGCAATGACCTAGTAAGCATAAAATCTGGTAATTACTAACATTGTTGACCCTTGAGCAACTGAGGTTAGAGGCGCTGACCCCAGTGCAGTCTAAAATCCAGGTATAAATTCACAGTTGGTCCTCTATACCCATGGTTCCACATCAGGGAATCAACTTAGACCACATAGTACTGTAACATGTGTTTAGTAAAAACAATCCAAATATAAGTGGATCTGTGCAGTTCAAACTTGTGTTGTTCAGGGGTCCACTGTAATTGAAACATTCCCCAAAAGAGACTCATAAGAAGCAATATATTAGCAACCACTGAGAGGCAAAGGGCCAATTATATATAGTCTTGAGGTGGGACCCGGGTGTTAGTAGGTAAATTAGTGGCTTCCCCAAAATTAACCAATCCCAATTTCCACTTCAAAATGGAAAATGTAAAACCAAAAATTTTATCAGGAAAAAAAATAGCAAGGTCATATCTATTTGCCTTACTTAAATAAGTATTTAAACATTGGTCTGAAGTTTCTGGCTTCGAAATGTCTTTGTCAGGATAAACAAGTTGGCAATGGGGGAGAGAAAAGGGAAGGACATTTGAGTTTGAAGATTTGACAAAGTCTGCTTCAATCTGAGCTGTTTCCATCAGACTAATTTCACATAGGAAACTAGTGCAAGAATTCAGGTCTGAAATACATAAACATCCAGGTCACAGCATGAAATCAACATGAGCTATTTCTGGTAAAATCTCAGGCCCCTATTAAGCCAAAGTGAAACTCCGAGTCTGACTTAGTCTCTTGTCAGCAGGACTTGAAAAAAGGAGGCTAGTGTGTAAAGACGTGAAATAAAAAAATGCGAATTAAGGTAAATCATCAAAATTTCTATTAAAATATGAAGCAGTGTTTAATATTTTTTAAGGATTTATACTGCTATTTCTATTTTAAGCATATAGGACTTCTTTTACTGTTTTTATATATTTTTAACTTTAAGTTTCTCTTAATTTCTGTTGAGGTATAATTTTGTAGTATGCAGAATAGTGGCTTATCAGGATATGCCCAGATAATCACAGGTTTTGATAATTCCCAAGACCTGGGAATATGCTGCTTTACATGGCAAGGGAGACTTAAGGTTACAGATAGAATTAAGTTTGCTACTCATCTAGCTTTAACATAAAGATATTAGCCAAGATTATCCAGGATTATACATTGGACCACTGTAATTACAAGGGTCCTTAAATGTGCACAAGAAAGGCAGGAAAGTCAGTGCTAGAGTGATAAGAAGTGAGAAAGACACAGTAAGACAATGCTCACATTTGAATATGGAAGGGATTTCAGAAACCAAAAAAAAAAAAAAAGTGGGGAACCTCCAGATGTTAGAAAAAGTTAGAAAATGAGTCTTCTTTCTTAGAGCTTCCTAAAGGAGCACAGCCTTGCTAGCATCTTGTTTTCAGCCCAGGTAGACTTATACAGGGTTCTGACCTCCAAAATTATAAATAAGATAACACATCTCTGTTGTTTTAAGTCATTAGGTTTGTGATGATTTGTTACAGCAGCATTAAGAAACTAATACAACATTACCCAGAATGAAAAGTCTATTTCTTCTCTTAGTGCCTGAGAGAATAGTGCCTGCAATGATTGTGGATGTGTTTAATCCTCCCTTTCATTCTGTGGGGATTTTCTTTATGTCTTGAATTTTGATTATTACGGGCATACTAAATTTGATGTGTACATCTTCCCGATGAATTACTCTTTATAATGATTTTGCAATGTCTCTCTTTATGCTATGATTCTTTGGGGCTTGAAGTCCACTTTGGCACACCAGCTTCCAGAAGCTGTTTATGTTGTATGCCATTTTTTTTTAACCTTTTACTTTCAACCTATGTGTTTCTATAGATAGCATAAATTTGGGTCTTGCTTTCTTGTCCAGTCTAGTAATCTATATCTTTTAATCAGTTTTTCTTATTTCATTTAATGATTGATATGGTTTAAGTTTATATTCATGTTATTTATTGCCCATTGCCCAAGTTCTGTTCTGCAACTCTGTTGCTCTGTTGCTATCTTTCCGTTTAACATAATATTTTAATTTTTTCTTCCTCTCTTGGTTTGTAAATCTCACCTCTTTCAATAGAGGCATCCCAATTCATTAACATATATATAGCATTAATACTATACCATTGTAACCTTCTCACTCCTCAAGTCTTCCTCCTCGCATCTGACTCTATATATGAACATTCTTACTTTCCACATCTGACTTCACATTTTACAATTCTCACTTCCCTTTTCCTAAATTCAACTTTTTCCTTCCTTTTCTTACAATATAATAAATTTTTAATACAAATAAAATAAACATATAGTATAATTTCATTAAACTGCCCCAATTGTACAATGAAAACTTGAGAAAGTTTTCATTTATTTTATTTTTTTATAATTGCTAACTTTCTACTTGTTTTTAATAATTCCCTTTTTTCTTACTGAAGATACCTATACTTTTACTCATGAAGATGATGTTTCCCTTTAAATAGATTTATAATAGCTGTTATAAAGTCTTTGTGTGCTAAATCCAATTTCCCGAGTCTTCTGAGATCTATACCTATACCTATATCTATATCTAGATCTAGATCTAGATCTATATTTATATCTATACTGCTTTTTCTCTTAGCTTTGGATAGCATTTTACTTGTACCTTACACATCTAGCAATTTGTTGTTGATTGCTTAACATACTGGATGTTATATTTTTGAGTCTCTGTCTCCTGTTATCTTGTACTGAAAAGAGTTGATGTGAGTTCTAGCAGGTAGTTCAATTATTGTCTCATCACCTTGGACCTATGTGGACTTGATTTAATGCTTTGTTTGAGAAGATATGTAGAAAGTTCAATGAGTGTCCTCAGGTCATCTAGCTTGGTGGTTCTCAATGTAGAAATGCCGAATCCCTTGTAGATCTTATTAAAGTTTAATTAAAGAATATGTCCAGAATAAGTTCTTTCTTTAGGGTAGTCATCACTCCTGAGTATGGTATTTCTGGTGAATAACCTGGGCATTAAAATTTTTTTCTCTATTATGGTTATGTCAGTACAAAATAATTTCTCAGAATGTTTTCCCTTTAGCCCTGTTTTTCTGCTCACAGCCTTACAGCAGCTGCTGTTCTGTAAACATCATAGAGTCTTCCTCTGCACTTACATAGGCCTCAATCCTCAACCAAGAACTTGTGGGGAACCTCTATATAGGCTTCTTATGTTTCACTATACTTATTTTCTAAGTGGCCCACCTCCCAGACATCAAACTGATTTAGTAGACCCAAATTCTCATCTCAACTTCTTTCTCTCTACATGATGATAGCATTCTCATTTGGGAAATTATAAACAGGCTAGGATGGTCACAGGGTTTATCTTGTAAATTTGTCTCTTGTCAGAGATTGTCATTTTATGATATCTGTTTTTCAGGACTACAAACTTTGCCACATATATTTTGCTCAATTTTATAGTTGCTGCTGGTAGGAAGTCAATTGTAATAACAATTATCCTGTCATGTCCAGAAACAGATATTGGCTCTTTTTGTCTACATTTGTTCTATTCATCAAAAAAATCAATGTTATGATCTTCAAAACTTTTTATAAATCTTGTCTATTTGTTCCTGTATTTGTCAATTTTTGTTTCATGGTTTTAAAGTTCTCTCAGATCCATCTACTTTTATGATTATTGCATCTTTTTGAAAATTTGGTAATTTTGTAACTCTAAAATGTACCTCTTTATCTCTAATGATGCTGTTTGTTTTTAATTTTTTTTCTTTCTCATAACTGGTGTTTCCAATACATCTATTTTTCCTATCCTTTTACTCTTAAATTGCCAGTGTCTATATATTTCATATGAAAATATTAAATACAGTATAGATAGGGGTCTTGTGTATTTTAATCCATTTTGATAATCTCTCCCTCTAACACTGAGTATTTAGTCAAATTTATATTTTATATAATTATTGATATGATTCTATTTATTTACAGTATTGATATTTTTCTACTTGTTTCCTTTTTCTGTCTCTCCTCTTCTACTACTTTGTATTACTTTATTTATTTATTTATTTATTTATTTATTGCCTTATAGGGCCTCACCTGCGGCATATGAAAATTCCCTGGCTAGGGGCTGAATTGGAGCTATACCTGCCTGCTTACTCCATAGCCACAGCAGCACTGGATCTGAGCTGCATCTGCAGCCTACACCATAGCTCACTGAAACACTGGATCCTTAGCCCACTGAGAAAGGCCAGGGATCAAACTCTCATACTCAAGAATACTAGTTGGATCCCTTTCCATTGTACCACAATGGGAACTCCCTACATCACTTTTTAAATGGTTATTTTTCAACTTAAAATCATTAAACAGGAAGAAAAAGATAGTAACAAGAAAAGGAAAATAATTTTTTACCTAAAGTTTATTTCAAAATTTATCTAAAAACATTTTTCATCTGAAGTATTTATTCTCTCATACACACATAGTCAAAGCTGTGTTATTCTTCAGTCATGATTCTAATTAAAATATTTATTCAGTATCATTTAGGGATGGGGTATAATTGAAATCCATTAGGCCTGTGTTTGAATCATAGAGCTTACACTAAATAGCTAAATTATCTTGGGCAAGTTTCTTAAGTTTACTTAGTATATGGATCCTTGTCTACAAAATGAGGGTAATGGTATGTACTTGACTTGTTTTCATTTCTCATTTCTTGCTTATTTCAGGAAAAAAAGGTTTTTATTTTAAATTGATCACTTTCAGCAGTTACTTTTATCTTCTCTATAAATGTAAATACAGTTGACCTTGAAAAATATGGGGTTTTGAACTCTGACCCTCTGTGCCAACACAAATACAACTTTACATTAGCTTCTTTGCATCTGCAATTTTTCTGTATCTCCTTTCCTCATCCATGGATTCAGCCAACCTTGGATCTTGTAGAACTTAGTTTTTACTCTTAAACAAAGGCCGTATATAAGTGGACCCATGCAGTACAAATGTGTGTTGTTCAATGGTCCACTGTATATATATGTAGATATATGCTTTATATTTTTCCTCAGTAGCTTTCTCTAGGAATTGCAATGTACATTCACTTAAAAGAAAATAATTTGAATTAATATATCATTTAATCTATAGTATGTCTATCATTTCACTTATCATATGATAATATTATATCAGTGCACCCCTGTTGATATCCATCTATCTTTTGTTCATTATTAGAAACATCAAAATACATTTTTATTATCTTTTCATTAAATAACTCAATTCTTTATAAAAAATCAAGAAAATAGAAAAACAGTTTACATTTACCCATGTCTTTATTCCTTGGGCTATTCCAGATCTGAATTTTTATCCAAAATATTTTCCTTTCAGTCTGAAGAACTTCCTTTAATATATCTTATGCAGGTCTGGGACAACTACATGTGCCAAATTATTGACAAATATTACAAGTGAAAAATGTACGTTCGCAGTGATGTCAGGATCATTATATTTAGCACAAAGTAGTGGTTTAGCTTTTTTAAATCTGTACAGATTAAACAGTGTAGGATATTTCTTTCTCGTTCTGAAGGAGTTTATGCCAAAGTGATATATTGAGCACATACATATTTATGAAGTCAGTCATTTCTTTGGGGCTATAGGAATTAGCTCTCTATTGATTGTGCCTGGTTATCTGCTATGTGTGTGACAATATGAAGATGGTTACAAGTTGCTTCTATTGATTTGATGTCCAATAAATAATTACTTTTCATTACTTATTGATTATATACTTCAATAATCATTTCACTTCTCTCCTCTTTGTGGTATCAGTGTTAGTCTTAGAACCTGAACAATTTATACATAAAAATTAAAAGTCAGTTGTACAGACAATATGAACTGTCGAAGTGTCTCCCGGCTTGCCTATTTGTATGTGACAAAAGAAGGAGTATTCTGATCACTAGCATCAACTCTTCTAAATATATTGTACAAATCTCAAGAAAATAGACAGTAGAGGCTGTTATGATTGACCACAGAAGGTTTCAAATTGTGGAGTGTCAGAAACTCAAATTGCACGAAGTCAGATGAGGCAACCCAGAGGAAGAATACAGAGGACCCAGATTTCCAGGTAAGATAGGGGCCAGGGAGCACCTTAGGCAATTATCCTTATTTTTCATTCATCTTAGTATTCTTAACTGCCACTGGTGGAAATTACTGCTGGTATTCCTTTTTATAAAAGGAAAACAAGACAATTAAAAATAAAGAAAAAGAAAATCGGGGTTCCCATCATGGCTCAGTGGTTAAGGAATCCCACTAGGAACCATGAGGTTTTGGGTTAGATCCCTGGCCTTGTTCAGTGGGTTAAGGATCTGATGTTGCCATGAGCTGTGGTGTAGATTGAAGACACGGCTCGGATCCCACGTTGCTCTGGCTCCAGTGTAGGCCGGCAACTACAGCTCTGATTAGACTCCTAGCCTGGGAATCTTGATATGCTGCAGGTGTGGTCTAGAAAAGGCAAAAAGACAAAAAAAAAAGGAAAAGAAAATCGCTTATTCCTCAGATATTATTTCCCCAAGAACAGGGGCTGAATGTTTTCTTTATATTATCATGTCTATTAATGCAGCACCAGCAATTGAGGCTAGTCATTAAGTCAGTTTCTCCCTAACATGTTATCAGAATAAAACATTTTAAAAAATGAGAGTTCTTGCTGTGGCCGTGGCCTTGCAGGTTAAGAACCTGACTAGCATCCATGAGGATGTGGGTTCGATCCCTGGCCTCACTCAGTGGGTTAAGGATCTGGCATTGTTGCAAGCCTCAACATAGGTTGCATATGAGGCTCAGATCCCCGGTTGCTGTGGCAGTAGCATAGGCTGCAGCTGCAGCTCAGATTTGACCACTATCGAGGGAACTTCCATATACCACAGGTGCAGCCCTTAAAAAAAAAAATGTATTCACTTGGGTGAAATAAAGTCTTTCATCCAGGTATGGCATAATTCTGTGTGTTCTGTCACTAAGGACCATTTGGCATCAAGTCCTAAAGGTAGACAAATGCAGTTGACCTTTGAATAACAAGTGTTTGAAATTCAAGAGTGCACTTGCACATGGATTTTTTTTCAGTAGTAAATACTGCGGTACCATACAAATAGCAGATGTGAGGATGTGCAGAGGGCCAACTGTAAAGCTACACTCAGATATTTGATTATATGGAGGGTCATTACCCAACCCCCTAATCGTTCAAGAGTCAGCTGTATAATTGTCCCCAGCAAAGGTTTCAGATGTGTTTGCCATGGTTTTCATTCAGCATAATTAACTAACATAAAGTAACTTGGGAATTTTTATATTTTCTGTTGATGAAATTAAAAGTAAAGATTTACTTTACCTGGATTTCTGTGGGTACCAAGAGCAACTGCATCTCCATTCTGCTCTTAGTGATGCCACAGAGGATAAAAAGTGCATATTAAAGTAAAAAGGCTTAATTGGCAATTCAATTGTAATTTTATTAGGTTTTAAATAGTTGTAGTTGCAACAAAACTGAAACTATTTTTTTGCTTTTTAGGGCCGCACCCAAGGCATTTGGAAGTTCCCAAGCTAGTAGGGGTAGAATCGGAGCAAGTGCTGCCAGCCTATGCCACAGCCACAGCAATGACAGATTTGAGCCTTGTCTGCGACCTACACCACAGCTCATGACAATGCCAGATCCTTAACCCACTGAGAAAGGTCAGGGATTGAACCTGCATCCTCATGGATCCCAGTAGGCTTGGTTAACCACTGAGCCACAACGGGATCAACAATTAAAACTAATTTTGGTCTGTTTTCCTCTTTTTCCTTATTGTCATTATAAAGTATTTCCTTTGTATTAGCTGATCAAATAAAAACAAGCCCTATAATTAAATCAAATTAGTGTTGACTTCAATATCAAAACCCATACCTATTTTTATCCTAGTTCATATTCTGACTAGGAATTAAGGTGTCCCCTCCTAATTTACTCATCTTAAGAATAAATATGATGCATCTATATAAACAATCTTATGCATTTTACCAAAATTATTTCTTTATACTGCTTGGTGTCCTGAGAGCTGCCTAGAACTGCAGTTTGCTATCTGTTATTAACTTTGAAAATTTCTTCCCAGTATTACATCAAATTTTTCTTCTTCTTTTCTTCTCCTTTTGAGCTTCAAGTTATGTGTCTATCACACCTTTTGAAGTCATCCTACAGTTTATGGATATTCTACTTTATTCACCCTTTTTGTTCTTTCTTTATATTCCAGTTTGGGAATATTCTATTCACATATTTTTAAGCATATTGATTCTTTCTTCTGTCTCATCTACCCTACTGATGAGCCCATTAAAAGAATTCCTTGCTTCTTTTATGGTTGCTAATTTGTAGCACTTCCTTTTGGTATTTTCTTAGAATTTATTTTTTTTTACAAAGGGCCTACTTTTTTTTTTTTTTTTCTCTTTTTAGGGCCACACCCATGGCATATGGGTGTTCCCAGGCTAGGGGTTGAATTGGAGTTGTAGCTACGGGCCTAAACCATAGCCACAGCCACAGTAATGTCAAATCAAAGCCACGTCAGGGGCCCACACCACAGCTTGTGGCAACTCCAGATCCTGAGTGGGGCCAGGAACTGAACCTGTGTCCTCACGGATGTTAGTCAGATTTCTTTCTGCTGAGCCACGATTGGAATTCCCACAGTACCTAATTTTTACAATTAGCACAATAATATTAATTGTACATTAAATTTCTTGCCAGATAATTCCAAAGTCTGTCATATCTTAGTTTGGTTCTGATGCTTAATTTGTCTCTTTAGATTGTGTTTGTTTTCCTTTCAGCCTACTGTTCAATTTCTTCCTTCCTTTTTTTTCTTTCTTTCTTTTTTTTTTTTTGTTAGTTTGTTTAAAGCCAGATTGGATGTATTGGGTAATAGTAACATAAATAAACTTTTACTATGAGGTTTTTATGTTAATCTGTCTAGCAGTTGCTCTGTGTTCAATATTTGCTATAGCTGTGGATGTCAGAAGCTTCAAATTCCTTTAATGTCCTTCTTTTTTATTTCCCATGTAATACTTGGGCTTCTCTGAGAACTCCTCCTCAGATAGAGTCTGCACCTTGATGCTTTTTCAGCTGTGACACAATGTAATTAGAAGGGAGCGATGCTGACATAGTGGTAAGATGAGTAGTATGGTAAACACTCTATAATATTAATTAAAGTCCAGCTTTTCAGTGAAATTATATCCCTAGGCTGTGCCCTTCACAAGTGTTTATCCTCTCTCAAGTGAGAAAGGAAAGCTAGAAGGTCACAAAATCAGGGGAACACTCTTCTCCTAGGCAAGGTGCGGCTCTGAGAATCTTCTCTCCAGAGACTAGGCTTGTTATGGAGAGTACCCTTGATGTATTTCACAGTGGTTCCTCTTCGCCTCTCCACTTGAGGGTCTCTCTCTTGGCTCTTCAACATGGAAACCTGGTGGATTTCCTAGAGGTCAAACCCACAAAAGTTTAAGGCTTTCTTCAAACTGGGGACCCAGCAGTTTCTCACCCTCTAGCTGGTCAACACTTAACCTCCAGAAATTCATCAAAATTGCCACTTAAAAGTTCATACCGGTTATGATTCTGTGGCTTCTGCTCTGGAAAGCAGATCTCAGCTGTGACTAACTGGGTTTGCATGATTCAACAATTAGAGCACAGGAGGAGTAACAAATGTACATTGAAGA